>NC_059506.1:18713866-19399880 GCF_914767665.1 Harmonia axyridis
ATTTCCGATAGCCTGTTTCATTCTAAACAAAAAATGTCTCTTGGGTTTTTTGCCCAAAATAAACCAGTAAGCAGCAAAACATTATTTTACGAACAACTACAGAGATACATCGTCATAAATGCGAAAATACGAAACTAATCTATCTAGTAGGTCGCTATTAGCGATAGTGACAATTAAATTGGTATGACGCTGTCAGTTTGGGAATTTTCGAAATTGAATTAATACTAATTGTGTGTTGTTGTTCTGTTCTTAATTTGTTACTTTAATAATTCACTTGTTAATAAAATGGCATACACAAATGAGGAAATGGCTGATATGCATTACGTTTACGGTCTGTCGCAGGGGAATGGGTTAGAAGAAATTGTGACTTTCTGAAGACGTTAGAATTCACAGACGAATGTAGTTTTTCTCGGGACAAGATTATTAATTTTCATAATTACCACATATGGGCTGATGAAAACCCTCACGCTATTGTCGAAACTAGCCATCAAGAACAGTTTTCTTTTAACGTGTGGCTCGGAGTTATTGGGGATGATTTAATTGGGCCTCATTTTCTACCTCCTCGATTAAATGGTGAGGCATACGTTCAATTTTTAAGAGAAGTGCATCCAGTACTGCTGGAGAAAGTTCCTTTGGGCGTCAGAAGGGATATGTTTTTTATGCATGATGGGGCTCCCGCCCATTTTAGTCAAGTAGCACGTCAGCATTTAACTGAAACATATGCAAATCAGTGGATAGGTCGAGGAGGACCACATAAATGGCCCGCTCGATCCCCGGATCTCAATCCTCTCGATTTCTCTATTTGGGGCCATTCACAGCATTTGGTATATCGTACTCCTGTTCGCGATGTAGAGGACTTAAGAAACCGCATCATCGATGCGTGCAGGGTAATCAGAGAGACTCCAGGAATATTTGAGCGAATACGTGGCTCAATGCGCCGACGTCTAGACGCATGCGTAATGTTTGAAGGTAGACATATTGAACATTCACTATGATTTCTACATGTTGTGTGTTTTGTTATTAATCACTTAGTTTTGTTTATTACCCTTTAATCGTTTAATGCAGCTACTGACTACAAAATAACAATAAATCCAGTTCGCATTTATGACGATGTATCTCTGTAGTTGTTCGTAAAATAATGTTTTGCTGCTTACTGGTTTATTTTGGGCAAAAAACCCAAGAGACATTTTTTGTTTAGAATGAAACAGGCTATCGGAAATAAATTTTTAAATGGTAAACAAATAATAAGACAAAAAGTTACATTGGAAATAAATTTTAGGGGTTGCGTTTTTCACCCCTTACAACCATGGAGTAAACCAAATAAATTACTGGCTAAGTGTCTTTTTGGTAGTACAAAACGTCAGGTTAATTTCAATATTGTAACTTTTTCAGTGCTTGTGAAAAAAATTGTTATACAAATTTTATGTACCCCCTTTAAGGGGCTGTATCTCAACAAGGGATGCTCCAATGAAGTTTCTTTATATGAAATATCCTATCTTTTTTTCGATGAGGAATCACCTCCTTAAATGTTTTACACTTATTCAGTTACACCCTGTATATTTTGAATGTTTTCATCTCACCTATCAATTGTATTGTTTATGACTTGTGAAAGCAACTATATTGTTATGCAATAACACCAATAAAGGCTATTCATTCATTCATTCAGATATCTCGAAAAAACCGAAAATCGAGATTTTCTATCTTTCCGTATAATTCATTTGTTTTCGAAATTTGGTTTATTGCCATTATCCAATATGGAGATAATGGTGTCTTTAATTTTTTTTTGTTTTATATGTTTCAGAGACGTGATAGTCAAGTGATGATTTCACATAACAACTCTTCAAATTTGCGTACCTAGACTCGATATTTCGAATTCGAATTCGTAATTTTTTTTTTATCACCTCATACGGAAAACTAATATAGCGTCCATAAGAAAAAAAAATTGACTATCGCGTCTCTGAAAAAATGGAAAACAAAAAAAATCTGACGACACCATTAGAATCTCTATATTGGATGATGACTAAAAACCGAATTTCGTGAAGTTATCTCCAGAAACAAGGCAGTTTACGGAAAAAAGAAAATCTCGATTTTCAGTGTTTTCAAGATATCTCGGGAACCATTGGAGACATTTTGGATATGTTAACACCAACACACTTATCCCTAAATAGCGCACCTTTTTTGTAATTTAAGCCACCCTGTATCTCTAACGGTTTTCTGATATCCCTTTCGTGCCCCTCTAAATAGTTCTAACCCTGTATTATCGTATTCAAGATGATTGCACTACGCACAATTAAGAAACGCCCACTATGACTATATTGCAATTGACTGATATTCAATTAATGTCCAATTACATATTATGTGAATTGAAAATATAAATTTTTAAATCAAACAAAAATTGTTCAACCCATTTCATTGTATCGCTTTCCAATATAGACTAGTTCCCAAAAATACACTTATGTCAACGAGTAATGCAATCATCAAAACATATGTATTAACAAGTGTTTTCGCTTTTGTGTTCCTCCGAAAAATATCAGTTATCAGGAAAGGGCCAAAGTCAAAATACACGTCAGTCAAAAGGTTAATGACAACTCTTCGAATTATTTCTTGGAAAGATCAATTTTCGATATTATCAAAATTTTTGCAATAAGAACAACAAATTGGATCTCTATCACTATCGAAATCGTTCTTCAAAATAATTCATTTAATTGTTTACCTTTTCCATAGAATAAAGCAATCGAAATCTGCAATAAAAGGATTCCAAAAGAAATTTTATCGAGTCTAGACGAATTGGTAAACATATCGACAATCGTAAGTGGCTAGGGACTCCACTAAATTATATATTAAAATTCTCTATAGATAAGCTTGTATATTTTGGAGCCTGAACTAAAAGTATAAGGTATGAATAGAATAAAGATTACCATTTCGAAGAAAAAACACTTGATTCAGTCGGAAAAAGTTTGTTGTGTAGGAACTTTTCCAAAAGTTCAAGTTAAGAACCTACATACAGAATTAAATTTCGTATGGCAATTGGTATGCGATTTGCAGTGTTTTTCATTTGCTCGTATTATTTTCTTTCAATCGTTATGATGATTTTGAGAAAATAAGAGGGCGGTTTGATAAGTCAGTGATTTTTTGAATTTCCCGCGCAGTTACTTCGAATGCAACAGTGCGGCCGTTATCTGTTATCTATCAGCGGGCAATATTCTGATTTTCAGCAAGTTACGAAGTGCAGTTGCTGTTTTATAGCCGTTCAAAGCAGACAACATCGTGAATTTATCGAAAATGAAAAGAAGTGGATTTCGTGTGCTGATTAAGCATTACTTTTTACTTAAAAAATCGATTACTGAAACTAAGGAAAGACTTGCGTGAATTGGCTGATGCTGTATGTATCTCAACTGGACAGGTTCATCATATTTTACACGAATTGGACATGAAAAGACTCATCGCGACATGAGTGCAGCGATTGCTCACACTCTACCATAAGCGCAATCGTGTGACCACTTCAAAAGTAATCTGAAGGAGTTTTTGAGCCGTTTTGTTAACTTGGACGAAACATGCATCCATCCCAACACTCCAGATACCAAGGAACAATCGAAACAGTGGGTTGCAGGGGTCACGATGACCAAAATCCACGAATTGCGCTACCAACTGCTACCTGATCCAGCTTATTCTCCAGATTTAGCCCCCTGTGACTATTTTTTGTTTTCAAACCTCAAGAAATGGCTGTAGGTAAGAGATTTAAGTCGAATGAAGAAGTCATTACCGAAACAAACGCCTCGAGGAAACCTATTATTTGAAGGGAATAAAAAAATTAGAAAAATGCTGGACTAAATGTATCGAGCTGAAAGATGATTATGTAGAAAAATAAAATGTTTTTTCTCCGAAAAAAATTTGTTTTATACAAAAAGTCACTGACTTATCAAACTCCCTCGTAAAATCATATCGTTAAATTTTGTATTTTTCAAGTAGACGAATTTTCCCTTCTTCTGATTGATGGAACAGCTACATACCTACAAGGAAATAAATGCTTGTTCTTAGGGGACGCTAATTATGACGTCCCGCTGATGATAATAGTCAGAAAGCTGATCCCCCCTCGTTCAGTCAATAAGGAATCCCCTCTAGGGTACAGTTCAATATTCGTCAAGGGATACACCAAAAGAAGAGGGATAAATCGAATTAGTATTTCATCGGAGTCCTCCTCTTTTGTTGAAAATTGGTGAATACACAGGACCGAGAGTTGTATGTATATTTAAGGAAACAATACAAGTTAGAGCTATATACAGGGTGTTTCCTAAACATGCGGCAAAAATTCAGGGGGTTGTTCCTTGGACTATTTTAAGCATGTTTTGTCCTTGGATGATTTTTGAAGAACCTCTTTGTTTCGAAGATACAGGGCGAACAACATTTTTCATATTTTTAAAATTATTAATAGTTTAAATAAAAATGCGTACCGCACTGTGTTTACTAAGTAGGTACAATTTATTTTTAAATTTGTTTAACAACATTCCAATTACTAAAAACGGCCAGTTTTTTGACTAAAAATTGCTAATACATCACAAAACGAATTCAAATGAAAACCGTGTTTAATCTGTATTCCTTTACCATCTGCACTTATCAATTTTTAGTCAAAAAACTGGCCGTTTTTAGTAATTGGAATGTTGTTAAACAAATTTAAAAATAAATTGTACCTACTTAGTAAACACAGTGCGGTACGCATTTTTATTTAAACTATTATTAATTTTAAAAATATGAAAAATGTTGTTCGCCCTGTATCTTCGAAACAAAGAGGTTTTTCAAAAATCATCCAAGGACAAAACATGCTTAAAATAGTCCAAGGAACAACCCCCTGAATTTTTGCCGCATGTTTAGGAAACACCCTGTATATCTCTATATAAATTATGAAATACTTCGATGAAATACTTATTCGATTTATTATTATTATAAATGACGAATTTCGAGGTAATAGGTAATATAGCATAGTTTCATAGAGTGGTATAATTACATACCCAATATTTATGGCTGTATTTTCAGGAAAACAGAAAATCAATGCTAACTGGACGGTCCAGATTTAGCACTCGAGACTCACCTAGAACAAGAGAAAAATATATAAAAAATTGCTTCAGAATATACATATATTTCTTGGTGAGAGGTTTTAGCTCTAATAATTTTCAAGTTATGACCTTTCTAGAATTATATTCGGAGTTCACAACGAATAACATAAGATTTCAACGAAATAACTTGATATTAATTGAATTATTCTTCCAATTCATTGAGATATTCAATGAGAAAATAACCAAATTCTTATTGATTTTTCAACTCGATTTTTTTATTTTTCATGTTACCTTTGAAAATTTATTGGTATACAAATATTTCAACCAAATTAAGCAATTTATCACAAAGATTCCTGAGGTCACTTTTTTCCTTTACCATTTTTTGTAAAGAAAGTTGAAAGAAACAGAATATTCAATTGTGGATATCTAAGTATATTGAATACTTTTAGTTAACATTCAATGCCAAAATCAAGATGAAGCAAGTACCTGTAAAAAAAAATGATCAATGCCAGAAGTTGAAGTAATAATTACAGTCTTGGTTGCATAAAAAAGTGTTAGTTACAGTACAGAGATTAATTGGATCAATTATATAATAATAATAATAATTGGATATAACTGAAGTTCAGGTGTAGCTAGATACATACATAGTCATTCTTTCGATTCATACCCTAATTTTCATACTGATAGCTCCAGAAATATTACTATACTAACTATAAGGGCTAACGCAATAATTTTAGCAAAGAGTAATTGAGAATGGAAATCTTGATAATATCTGAGACATAAATGAAAAAAAAAGTTTGTTTTGAAATTTTTTTTTTTAATTCTTGTATAACCGGAAGTGCAGGAACGAAAATATTTTAGCTGAATAGGGTATCATGAACAATGTCATATTACGAATTTTCAGATTTCAAATCGGCCCCATTCTTCAGAAACGTCCAATAGGCCGTCGAACTTGAAACACCCTGTATAGCTCTATTGGATCGTTTAACAGATGAAATCGTTATAAAACGGCCCTATTTGAAAAAAAGGTGCTGTTTCATCAAAACAATGCGACGTGTCACAAAACAATCAAAACAATGGTAAAATTGCATGAATTGGCATTCGAATTACTTCTGCATCCACCATATTCGCCAAATCTGGCCACCAGCGATTTTTTCCTGTTCTCAGATCTCAAAAGAATGCTCGCTGGAAAGAAATTCAGCGCCAATGAAGAAGTAATCGCCGAAACTGTGGCCTATTTCGAAACGAAAGACAAATCGTACTACAAAAATGGTATCGAAAAGTTGGAAGATCGCTATAATCGCTGTATCGCCCTCGAAGGCAAATATGTTGAATAATAAAATCGAATTTTGCCAAAAAAAAATGTGTATTATTATGGTAGATTGGGGACTTTTCAATTGGCGTATTAACATAACCTTAAAACTTAACGGTGTAAATATCTCAGAGTACATAGAGTTAGCTTATAGTTTTGAAGGAAATTTCTCTTATGGTTGAAAAAACTTTGGTGTGCAAATTCCAGGGGTGGCATAGGTCATTATGAAAATTTAAAATGGAATTATCTTTCCATTTACACCGAATCGGAAAAATGGTAAAGGAAAAAAATGTTCCTTTCAACCTCTATAATCTACTGTTAAAATATATGTACAAGTCAAAGACTCACCCTGTGCTATATAACTATTTTGGTTTAGTCTCATTCATTGTCTATGGACAATAATTATCAATATTGTCTCTAGTCAATAATAATCAATATTATTTAAAAATAAATGAACCAAAAATCTACTTGTCGACAAAATACATCATTATTATCAATTTGCTCCCGTCTAGAGAAGAGCGATATTTCACGAACTGTGATTTAATCACTGATATCAGAATGTCACAGGTAGTCACGGTTCCGAAAAACGAATACAGAGCGTGACGGGATCACAGTTTGAACATTTCACAGATCTTTTCAGGGCATATCATCGTCCGTTGCAATCGTATATTATGAAGGCAGCCTGATGTCTTTATTGCTTCGCAACCTTTTTCGACTAACATAATTGCATATTTTTATGACAATCTCAGCATCGTAGGTAACTTCGCCTGCTTCAGGAAGTATTTTTGTAGGACAAGTTAAACAATAAAAACTTGCTACAAACAAATAATAACTACTGAATTACTGCATAATTGGTGGTGGCAATAAAATTCTAATTTTATGCTTATTTTTGATAAACAACCCCAAAGAAGTTCTTCCTATATTGAAGTTGCCGACCGAAGCAATAAATGGTAGTATTATAAAAAATAAACGAAAACACATCAGAGACATAATAATAGGCGAAGGAATAATAACAGGCGAAAGACCAGCAATCTTTGGGCTTTCTTCACAAAAGTTGATGTAAATTATGCTACTTGTAATTTATGCAAATTGAAATTATCTTTCAAAATCACCTCTTCAAATTTGAGGAAACATTTGAAAACTCGATATCCTTCTGTTACGTTCCTAACTAAATCTGAAATAAGGAAAAGAGTTGAAAATGTAAAAAAAATGGATGTTTTCATGATAATTTTTCATTAATTTTGTTTTGAATGATAAGAGTGACCAATTCGAGTTGCAAAGATAAACGAACTAAGGTTTGGGTAATTCATACAAATATTAATAACAAGCAACCTAAACAGTGATCACGTCACGCTTTAATTTCACTGATATCATAAAGTAACGTTCACGTTTCACAACGTGATCTAGAAATCACGGTATCGCTCCTCTCTACTCCCGTCATACAACATTTGAGCCGGCCCTGCGTGTTTTCCGTCAGATCACCATGACGCTGAAATTTCATCCCTAGTCGGGTATTCGTAATTACCTATAAACCCAAACCCTGAAAGCATTAATTAATTATCAACAAGAGTAACCTAATCCACCTCCCTTCTATCCACCACTTTTGTAAAACATTCCTGTTTTGGCACACGCAACTACCTTCTTCATTAGTGACGTCAGTTGAAAATTTCATACTTCCGGGTGAGATGTATCTCATCTGTCTCTTCCACGCCGCTGATAAGGGAGGGTGATACGAATGGTAGGATGCTTCTTTCAACAGTTTGGGAAACTGAATGTGGTGGTTCTATACTCGAGTTCATAAGAGGGGAGAGAATGTTAATTCCATAAAGTTACTGGAGATTGTTGCAGAATGCAGAACCCAGCTGGCGAATCTTTGATTTACAAAATTACAAATAGCTCACACGCACACTGAATGTTAAGAAGGGACGAATTTGAAGAAAATATGGTTAAGTTTTACTGCCTTCATATATGTATTGCTTCTTTGTGGTAGTAGTAAGTGTTTCATAATTCATCACAGGGAAAACAAATTAAATTCGAATTGAGCGAATTTTTATCATTCGAAATCTTGTAGGTAAAATATGTTCTGAAGATCTGCGATATCATTTACAACCCGGACATCAAAGAAAAAAGCCTCTCCTTAATGTTTTAGCGAAATTATTGTGAATCAAAAATTAATAGTATTTATTTATATTAAACTTTATCTAGCAAATACTCTGCTTATTAATGTAATCCAATAACTCAGAATTGAATTATTAAATAAAAAATTTGACAAATGCTTTGTGTTCTGGAACTCGATTTTCAAGTTCATCCTTATACACTTTGTCCGTAAAGTATGGAACAAATTTATTTTTAGCTGAACATATCATTTTAAGAAATAATACTGAAACACGTCGATTTTTATTTTAATTTACAGTATTTTAAAATAATAATCTAATATACAGGGTGAATTACTTTCGAGTAATGACGTCACCCATTTTGTCAAAATTTGCCTTTTACTCTAGCTGAGCTGATTCCAAAAATGTATTACATGTTGATTCCAATTGGTACAGGGTGGACAAAAATACAATAGTTTAGTGTATGCTCATAAAGTAACGCGTAACATTCTTTATTAGTCAAATTAGCAATATTATCAAAAATAAACAAATTTTGACATTTCACAAAAAACTAGACGACCATGTTTTTTTTAAATTGATAAGAAATAATTACTTTCATATTCTGTCTCCTAGACCACGAGTACCAAACATGTTCGGAAACAGCTCATTTTTATTAATCTAAAAATGTAACAAACTATACAGGGTGTTACATTCAAACCAATTGCCGCTAAACAATAAGTATTTTTGATAATATTGTTAATTTAACTAATGAAGAATGTTACGCGTTACTTTATGAGTACACACAAAACTATTGTATTTTTGTCGACCCTGTACCAATTGGAATCAACATGTGATACATTATTGGCTCAGCTCAGCTAGAGTAATCGGTAAATTGAGACAAAATGGGGATGTTTCATTTAAAAAAAATGACGGTGACGTCATAACTCGAAAGTAATTCACCCTGTATATTAGATTATTATTTTAAAATACGGTAAATTAAAATAAAAAATCGACGGGTGTCAGAATTATTTCTTAAAATGGTCTGTTTAGCTAAAAATGAATTTGTTCCATACTTCACGAACACAGTGTGTATGTATGTAGTGTATAAGAATCGTAACGCATAGAATTGAAAATCCGTACTAAAACAAGCCTTCAAAGTTTGTAGTTACAAACTCGCATGAGTTGGAGTATCTAATGCTCTGCATCAACTTCAGTTATAGCACCACTGTTTTCAAAAACTAACATCATTCGAAAATCGAGCTTCCTATGGAAACTCGTATGAAAAAGCATGCAATAAATATCACGCTGGAGAGTTGAAACTCACGGTTATGCATTCCGAAATTGTGATAAAAAAATATTTCATTAGATATCGTCATACCAATGTATGCTGCCAATTGTGGGAAGAGTCAATTTTTCAAATTCGATTCATGGATTGAAAGGGCTCCTGAATTCAATTAGCTGGGTCTAGTCAACAATATTTCTCATTGTTTCAACGTAAAAGCAGGGACGTAGCTACAGGGGGTGCAAGGGGTGCTGTGCGCCAAGGCCGGCTCGACTTTTTCAGCATGGAAGAATTTACATTTATTCAATTCATGCATATAAAAGATTTATAAATATGAAAAATGTCAGAACGATCATAATTACTCATCAGTTCTTATTTCTCCCCAAGTCGAAGAACGAAAAGTTTTCCATAAATATTGACCAATATTCATTTTATTTTTCTTTGAAATCTGCTCGCAGTAAAAAATCGGACCCTTTTACGGTTTATGAGTTTATTATCGCTTTCAAGATGATTACTTTCATTGAACTACGAGCAAGTCTATGTTCGAGGTTTATTATTTTCTTTAACTATACTTACGCTTTGTGGACCCTTGTTTTGCCAACCTAGATTTCTGCATTTATCATTAGTATACACTTCAACACTTACTCCATGTTTTCGATATTTTTTAACATTCTCGTTACGAAATTTTAATAGTGGAGTTCAAACTATTGTGCATTCCAACATAAGATGTGATATAGAACATCGGTTCAAATGAATTGATACATACATAAAGACTTCAAGTTATCCTTCCATGGACTCTGAAAAGTTGCTATGATATTGAGCCAGTTGGTCTAGCAGAAAATCTGATCTAATTTTATTCTTTCGACCTTTCGGATTCTCCACCATGAAATAGTTTGATTTAGGCACACATTCATAGATAAAATTGATGCAGACGTTTCTATGTATGACTTGGCAAAACTTGTTACCTATATGCGATAAAAAGATTTCAAGCACATTTAAAGAAGTTTGTTCTGCGTTTATCCTCTTTCTAACAAATCCAGTTTCGGAAGCCAGCTCAGAGAGATCATTCGCAGTTCTGAAATCAATAAAAAACTATTTGAGGAGTAGCGAGTAAGATGTCCCAAACACAATTATCAAGTTCGGCAATTTTGTCCATTGAAAAGGGAAACAATTGTCATCCCCTCTCCCTTTCAGAAATGTTTTAGAGAACATATTTCCATTACAAATTTAATGTCATTTATGTCCGAGATTTTTGGTTTCCTAAACCTACACAAACATAATCAGTTTTCCTGAGCTTGGTTCGCATGAGCATTGAACCATTGACAAGTCTCGTACATTTCCTTGAGCATCAGATTAAGAACATAAAAAAAAACTGAATCAATTTGTTCAATGAGAAGTTTGATAATTTGAATTAAATACACATTTATCGGCTCCTACTGGTGACAGGTGCTTCTGAAAAAAAATCTCAGACAAAATCAGTCTTAGCTTCGCACCTGAACTAGAATTAATTTTTCTGTTCAATCTCTACTGGCGACAATGTATTCTTATCTCGATCACAATCAGTCCAACGTCAATTAGCCATGGGGTCACATTACTATAATTAAATGAATGGAGTGGCCAGATGTTATCTGGTCGAAGTAATCTATATCCTACCCTTATAATTCGAGCTTTTCAACGTCACATTCGTGATGATTTGACGTTGTTGACAGGTAATTAAATGTCTTAGCAGATTGCCATCGTATTTGAATTGTGGGTTTTTTCTATTGTATCTTCATGACGCAAATAAAAAATAATTTTTTAAGGTCTATTGGGTCTAATGATGAACAAAAAGGTAATTGAAAAACGTCAATTACTTTTGAATATGGAATCTCATATTTTTCTTCTAAACAGAGTCTGTTTATAAGCAAAATTGGGCAAGAGGTTCCGTGAGTACCTATTGCCGTTCGAAATATTGTGTTTTCATTAATTTCATAGCTGTGGATTCATCGGAGAACATTTGTATTTAGTATAACAATCAAAAGCCTTATACAAAATTTCATGAGGATCGCGCCACCAAAACCGAAGAAAATTCAAGAGGAATATGAAAACAATTTACCCATTATTTTCATGACAACAAAACCAAGCGAGTTGAGATTGTGGGTGGGCATCTTAAAAAATAACAAGAATCTTAAATGATCGGAAAATTCAAAAGAAATATTGGAAAAGACATACCTATAACTCTAACAAAACGAAAACCATTGCTAACTATAATAATCATACAATTCAGAAATTTGAAATACGTCTGTAGCTATACGATTTGTTTGGTGAATTAAATCTCTTATAAGGCTGTTTTTTTTCACATGGAGATAAATAAATGTAGTCCTACAGCGCAGGTTTTATTCGTAGATAAAACATTCTTCTTCTTCTATTGGTGCCTATCCTCTGTGGATGTTAGCAATCACATTGGTCCACATTACTTCATTGACAAAAAAACATAACATACGGAGTAGAAATACATTTATTTCTTTGCATGAGAAAAAAACCGGCCAAAAGTATTTTGAAATCAGGTGAAATTATACTAACTGACAAAGAAACTGTAACACCCAGAAGGAGCTGTTTGAATTTAAATTTTTTTTTGTGAAATATAGATAGTATAGCAAGGAGTAAATAATTGCATTCGGAGAAAGGTATAATTTTAGTAGCTGTCGACTAAAAAGAACATAATCCAAAACTTAATCTGCGAAAATTTCAATCGGATGGAAGAGAATTTTTCTCGAAAGGAAATAGGAAATAATAAAGTAAAACACATCAATCAGTTCCACATCGTCGCTTTCTGTCTGATATTGCGAATTCCACAATGTGGTACAATAGTAGCTTATTTTGTAAACAAATAGGTTCTTTTTTTATCTCACGAAAAGGAAAAGTGACTTTCATATTCATCTCTACTCTCTTTCGCGAAGAAACCACGAACCGTATGATCTCCGACTAGATTTATTCATCGTTTGTTCCTACAACAGAAAGTGAACACCAGTGGAAGATAAAAATCATTTTCAGAATCTATTCCAGAATGGTCATAGAAGTAATGCTCTTTGGTTCACGTTGTATTTTTGGCAAATGTTGGATGTAGATAGTTTTAGAACACATGATATCACACATCACATCTCATTAATTGGAATGAGAGAGCCAAAAACCAATAACAATTTTGACCATACTTGTCATAATCCTCAAAAAGTTATTGCTTTCAATCGATTATACAGGGTGATTCACCGGGATGGCCTTTTAGACATTTATGGAAAATCAATCATAATTTCGAGCTGAAAATTTGCATGTTGGGGTTTGAGAAAATGATCTTTATCCCTGAAATATTTTAAGATCTCTACAACTTCCGGTTATACCGGAAACAGACTACTACTTCCTTATTTCAAATGGCACACCCAGTATATTATTGCATCATTAGATAGCTTCATGAGTTAATATGATTCTTATGAAAAAATGAGGACTCACATCTTTTTGAATATTTCAGCAGAAAAGGCTTTTTTCGAATTTTTTTTTCGATTCTGCAAATACGTAAGATTATAAGACTGTTTCCGGTTTGGACCAAAAATGAACAGGGTGTTTATAAGAAGATCATGAACTTGGACCACTCAAATTCATCAAAACTCAACATTTTCAAATAGGAACCTATATTTCTTATCATTTCAGTCGATTATACGTACGAAAATAATAGATGTTAGTTAAGCAAACCCTAAATGTGCCAAAATTGTCGTCAAAAAAGCTAACTAATGATGCAATAATTTACTGTGTGTGCCATTATAAAATAAAGAAGTAGTTGTCTGTTTCCGGTATAACCGGAAGTTGTAGAAATCTGAAAATATTTTAGGGAGGAAGAACATTGTCTCAAATTCTAACATGCTACTTTTCAACACAAAATCATGATTCGTTTTCCATAAACGTATAATAGGCCATCCCGGTGAATCACCCTGTATTTTCATACCTTGATTCATTAATTTTTAGAGTTGCCTTATGCTTCTATCTCGATGGTTTTTTTTGTTTTTCGAAATAACCATAATTGTATGTAATTTAACTTATCAGAATGAAAAAAATTGAATTGTTTTTTTAAAAATAATTGTTAATACTCAAAATACCTACAGATTTCTTTATTTCAAATCAAGGTAATAATTACACTATAAAAAACTATGCAAATGGGTATGGTATTTATCTTTCTTCGCTTCTAAAAAGTGAGCACTGTGCTCCGGTGTTGGCAACACTGAAATCCCGAGAAGACGCAACGCTCACCGCATATTCAAAAAAGCTGTAATTTTTAATTGTTCAAACCGAAGATCCAAACACAATTTCTTCAGTATTCTAGTATCGAAATATGGAAATTTCGTTAAATTCGTAAATTTATTAAATTGAAGTACCCTTTATCTTTACGGAAATTCATGAAAATTGGAGAAAAATCGTAGAAATTAAGTCTGTTACAAGTATATTCGGATTTAGACTGACAGACAGACATAGAACCAGAGTTGTACAAGATGATCTGAATGTATTTCACGAACTGAAATTTTGAAATCGGAGACCAAAATTTTTCATCTCAGAAGTGGTGCCACCACTTTTGGTAGACTCGGTTGTCCGGATGAGTGAATACAAAGGTTGAAAGAATAGTCATCTACGTCGATAGATATCAACATTATGAATCAGCAGTATCAAATCCATAATCGTGAGAAGTGTGCATAATTTAGACTAATAAAGTACTAAGAAATTAATCAATCATTATTTGTAATCAATGTTACTTGATAATCATGTTCGACTTTTCAGGTGAGCTGTGTATCAAATTAAAATACTTAAATGCAAGTGCAGTATCTTCGATTTTCAATTCAAATAATCGTTTTTCGAATGTTAATGACTAATTACTATCTTGATTCAAGTGTAATCATTTTTTACACATTATATTTCCATCTGCGCAAAAACTTGGAGAATGTTGTTATGTACTCAATGAATTCTATTAATAAGGCGTTTCCAGAAAAGGGTGGCTTATCAATTTGCGAGCAGCTGCAACAATAGTGAAACCATTGTGAAAAATATGCATCGTCTGTATCGCAAAACGAATAGAACTTGGCTGCATTCGATAAGGAAGTAAGTACAACGGTATCCATACCGATCAATCAAATAGACCTAAATAGATATATAAATATTTAATATCGATTATTGATATCGTTTATCTAATCTGAGTTCCTCGTTTCTACGATGTAACGCCCCCCTTGTGTCATGTTTACGACTTTGTGCAGTCAGGAAGGTAGATAAATGAATTCTGCATTTCATTTCATCGAAAAAACCTGAGAGACCAATATCGTTCCATTCGATTACGGGGCATGTCCAGAAAGTAAGAGCAATATACACTGTGTCCGTAAAGTATGGACCTGAAACACGTCGATTTTTATTTTAATTTACCGTATTTTGAAATAATAATCTGATATACAGGGTGAATTTCGAGTAATGACGTCACCGTAATTTTTTTTAAATGGAACAAGCCACTTTTGTCTCAATTTTCCGATTATTCTAGCTGAGCTGATTCCAAAAATGTATCACATGTTGATTCCAATTGGTATAGGGTGAACAAAAACAATAGTTTTGTGTGTGCTCATAAAGTAACGCGTAACTTTCTTTATTAGTTAAATTAACAATATTATCAAAAATACATTTGTTTAGCGGCATTAAACAAATAATGATAATTCACAAAAAACTAGACGACTATGTTTTTTTTAAATTGATAAGAAATAATTCCTTTCATATTTTGTCTGCTAGACCACAAGTACCAAACATGTTTGGAAACAGCTCATGTTTATTAATCTAAAAATGGAACAAACTACAGGGTGTTACATTCAAACCAATTGCCGCTAGACAATAAGTATTTTTGATAATAATATAATAATAATTGTTAATTTAACTGATAAAGAATGTTACGTGTTACTTTATGAGTACACACAAAACTATTGTAATTTTGTCCACCCTGTACCAATTGGAATCAACATGTGACACATTTTTTACATCAGCTCAGCTAGAGTAATCGGAAAATTGAGACAAAATGGGTGACGTCATCACTCGAAAGTAATTCACCCTGTATATTAGATTATTATTTAAAAATACGGTAAATTAAAATAAAAAATCGACGTGTTTCAGGATTATTACTCAAAATGTTGTGTTCAGCTAAAGATGAATTTGTTCCATACTTTACGGACACAGTGTATAGTATATGAGTATATATCGGTAAAGACATTTTACCGATTGAAGGAAGAGCGCAGCGACGACTCCAATTATTGTCTCAAGATACTTATAGTGTTTTTTGCACGATAAACCCACTTTTTACTTAAACTACAAAATTATTATCCAAAAAATTAATATAGTCATTCTTGGCATGAATCTCAATGACGTGTAGAATTCCCTGGAAAATAAACTCGGCTTTTCTCAAGCTCAGCAATTGTAATAAGTGTACGTTCACTTTCAATATTGAATGAATTAAATTAAAATTGTTTGTTAATTTCCATCACATCATTTCCAAGAATATTCAGTCATTCTCACTTACCGCTCGCTGAACGGTAAGTGATTCACTTACTGTTCTGTTTATCTTAGCAACCAGTAAAAATAATCAACCGATCTAGCAACAAGCGCGGTAACAAACAAAATCGTTCTATCGTGAAAAAAAAAATATTACTTCGACTCTAGTAGAACTTTGCTTAGGTAATTCCAAGAAATTCCATTCCAGTTAAAATTCCAGAAAATTGCCCTGAAAATCTTATAAATACAAGAGCAGTGAAGAGTTTTCCAATAAGAGGTTTTTGATTTGAAAAAAACAAGAATAATTCGAGTGAAATCAGTGGATGTTTATTTCATTGTAAATGGGACGGTATGTCATTAACAATGGTAAACGATATCAGCCAAATTGCCGCTTCGGCTGCGGTTGCAGCACCATGGAATTTATGACATTTTCCATCACCAATTCGCACATTTGCATCTGTATGCCTTCGATATCTTCCTTCAACTCTTCCGCAAATTCAGAAAAAAAAAGTTTTTTTCCCATTTTTAGAAGCATGTAACTTTTCAAAGAAGGGCCAAAGAGATATTGTTTACATAAAAGATCCCTATAAATTTTCGACAAGGGTTCACCTCTTCAAGCATTTCGCACGTATTTGGTAACACACTTTCTGAATCTTCGATAAATAAATCTATATTTCTGACACACAAAAATAATATTTTGTCGAAAACCAACACCACCGAATTCTGAAAAGTACCTAATCTCACTGATTCTTATCCGAGCGTATCATGTTAACAAATTCTCCAGGGCAATTCCATATCGAGGACATATTAAGTTAAGATCTTTACAAGTGTGATAACGGTGGAATAACAAGAACAAGCTGGAGATATGGTTTAGAATGGTTTTGTCAAGTGCTGGTGAGAAAACCATTGGTATCTGACAGAGCATTGGAAAATTATTTTTATATCTACATTTGAAAGCGTAAGGAAGATATAAGCGTATTTGTAATTTTAAATTGAATATATTCAGATGACAATGTGAGACTAAGCTGGTTTTTTTTCATAAAAATCCCATTAACTCATGAGTTTTCACCCAAGGTTCGGGATATTGATGGAATTATCATCACGAAAGCTATATAAAGATGCAATAATATGTTGACTGTGCCGTTCGAAATAACAAAGTAGTAGTCTGTTTCCGGTATGACCGGAAGTTATAGGGATCTGAAAATATTTTAGGGAGAGAGAGAGAAATCATTGTCAAACCCCAACCTGCAAATTTTCAGCACAAAATTATGATTTGGTTTCCATAAACGTCTAATAGGTCATCGCGGTGAATCACTCTGTATAAAATAACCATGTCAACTTTGGTGCGAAATTTCGTGTTCACAGCATCATCACAACCAAAAAAAATTCATCAGAATACTGCAGAAAACTGTGTTTCAGTATCAACAGATTCCGAACGAATTGAAAAAAATTGCGCGTGTATAAAGAATAACAATTTCAAGTATCCTGCAAAAATTTCGTCTACAGAACCATGAAATATATCGGAAAAATATGAAGAAAGTAGAGACGTAAAATCACCTTTTGTGCACTCATCTTTCATTCGCCAATTGCACCCTAACTCAGATCTTCTTTTCGTTTAAATACTGGAATTTTATTCCCTACGCCTATACTTTAATTTCTTCTATTTCCTACTGTTGTCTGATCGGCAGACTTTCCTCCCTACTGCATTCACTTTTTTTTCTTCTATTTGGTTCTTTGAAAGAGGTATTTCCTCTTATCTGTCATTCTTATTTTGATTTGTAGTTTCTTTCTTAACTCCTTATTCTCATGATCTTTCAGCGTCTCTATTGTCTTCTTTCTTTGTTTGTTGACTATTTCCTCAATAGTTTCAATGTCAGTTCTTCTCTGATTTGTTGGTTGGTTATATACCATGGGGCGCCAATCGCTGTTCTGATTACTGTATTTAGCGTCCTTTGCAACTGATCCTTATTATAGTCTTTCGTATTATACCAGGTTACTCCTGCATACGTAATGCTTGGTATTAGC
Organism: Harmonia axyridis; assembly: GCF_914767665.1. Lineage (NCBI taxonomy): Eukaryota > Metazoa > Arthropoda > Insecta > Coleoptera > Coccinellidae > Harmonia > Harmonia axyridis. Next base: position 18,732,164 of record NC_059506.1, read on the forward strand.
ACTATTATTATTATCTGCACCTTGTTTTCTAAGGACAGTTGACTTTTAGGGTTGAGTAGCGGGTACAGTCTCCCATGCAATTGCCTTGTCTTTTTTCTGTTTTCTTCTATCTGTTTGTTAAAATTCATTCTTTCATCTAGTATTACTCCCAGATGTTTTGCTTCGTCTTTCCATTCCATCGTCTGATATTCTTTTCGGACGTTTCCTGCTTAGTCTTTCTTTACAGTTGTTCCATCGAAGTAGATTGCAACTGTTTTCGATGTATTCACTTTGAATCTTCATTTCTTGAAGTATTCCATGAGTTCATCTAGGTCTATCTGTAACTGCCTAGTAATTGTTTTTCGCATTTTACTGTGATATTATATGGCAGTGACATCTGCAAACTGGGCTATCTTGCATCTATTCATTTTTGGTATGTCTGCCTGGTGAACAGCAGCGGTCTTATCACCGATCCTTGGGGAACTCCGGCTCCAATTTCTCTGATCGTCGACCTGGTACTATCGATATTCACTCTGAATGTTCTATTTGCTAGGTACAATTGTATTAATATCGTAAGTTTGATTGAAAATTTCATCAACCTCATTTTGTATATTAGACCTTGAAGCCTAATTGCACCTTTGGAGACTTTATATATACATATACCTTAATACAGTTATGACGTCCCTAAAGGCTCAATTGGTGAATAAATGACGAGCGATCAAAAGCTCCTTTCTTTAGTCCATTGCTTTTCCCATTTTTTTTTATTCTTGCGTGGACTGCAATGAATCAATCTAATTTGAATTTTTGGAGAACCGTCACCGCCGTAAACACTGAGGTGAAAAATTGAATCCTTCCAGTTAATTTCTAAATGTGCAATAAGGCATTCAGCTCCTGCTCCGTACTTGGACGTAATGAAAACAGATGTTGTCCGTACAAACTTCGGTATACATACATTAATTCCTAATTGAAAAAGCAATTTGCTCCACACGCACGTGGTAGCTATTAGCTTCAAGGGCCGACAGATAAAGCGGGTCATAAACGTGGCGAAAGCCCCCCCTTTATCGTGCCTTTTTATGCCCAAGTTGACCGATATTGCAGCCGCTGGGATTGAAGTATCGCCGTCTGAAAGTGGAACCCGTAAAAAGGCCATAAAATGTCATATTTTCCGTATAAACAAAGTCGCATTTGGGGGGTGAATCGAAGTCGATTACGAGTTGAACGATATTTTTTGACACCACTGATCTGAATACGTTGTCATATATAGGATAATTTTGTCAAAGTTTGATGTATGGGATAAAATCTATTTCAATAAAAATTAGATATACCTATAGGCCAATTGAAAAGTCCCCGGTCTGAAGAACAGATGGTGGTTCTAGTATTAAATCCATATAATTTTTAGTTAGTGCTTACCTTCAAACGATTAGTTTATGAGATATTGCGTTGTGGGTGTATTTGGAAAAAGATGAAAAAAAAAAGAATTTCGTGTTCTGATAAAATATTGCTTTTTGACGGGAAAAAATACAGTTGAAGCAAAATCTTGGCTTGATGAAGACTTTCCGGGGTCTGCACCAGGAAAATCAACTATCATTGACTGGTATGCTAAGTTTAAAAGTGGTGAAATGAGCACCGAAGAAGGCGAACGCAATGGACTCCCGAAAGAGGCTGTCACCGACGAAAAAATCAAAAAAGTTCACAACATTGTGAATATATCATCTGAACGTGTACATCATATCATTCACGAATATTTGTACATGAGAAAGCTGTGTGCAAAATGGGAACCGCGCGAGCTCACAATTGATCGAAAGCAACATCGTGTTAATGATTCTGAGCAGTGTTTGAAACTGTTTGAGTGCAATAAACCTGAATTTTTGCGTCGATATGTTATGAAACATGGTTCCATAATTTCACTCCGGAGTCAGCTGAGTGGACTGCACTCGATGAACCGAATCCAAAGCGAGGAAAAACACAACAGTCAGCTGGCAAGGTTATGGCATCAGTATTCTGGGATGCGCAAGGTATAATATTCATTGATTACCTCAAAAAGGGCCAGACCATCAACAGCGATTAACATATGTATATTGGATCGTTTGAAGGCTGAAATCGTTAAAAAACGGCCCCATTTGAAGAAAAAAATGCTGTTTTATCAAGACAATGCGCTGTGTCACAAATCAACGAAAACAAGCAAAATTGCATGAATTGGGCTTCGAATTGCTCCCACCGTATTCGCAGATCTGGCCCCCAGCGACTTTTTCCTATTCCCAGACCTCAAAAGAATGCTCGCTGGAAAGAAATTAAGCGCCAATGAAGAAGTAATCGCCGAAACTGAGGCCTATTTTGAAGCGGAAGACAAATCGTACTACAAAAATGGTATCGAAAAATTGTAAGATCGCTATAATCGCTGTATCGGGCACGAAGGCGACTATGTTGAATAATAAAATCGAATTTTTCCAAAAAAAACTGTTTTACTATGGTAGACCGGGGACTTTCGAATTGGCCTGTTAAAATGACGAAACCGTAGACAACTTTCCAGTTTTTCAAACTCATTTCCCTCCTTCGCAAAAAAGGCACCCTATATCCCTTTAATTAACGCATACGCGTCACCCAATTAGTATTTCCCGTTTGATATTTCGACTCAATTAATCCGGAACATAAAAAGCCTATACCTGTTTCAACGAGGAGCTTTTCCCAAAGCTCCCAAAGCGTAAGTTTTGGGAGGGGGTCGGCCTGCCCCTCTCGCTCCGGAATACCACATTCGAAGTCGTAAGCGATTCGCCCTAATCCCGTTGAACGCCTGTACGTTAACCCCTTCTAAATTGAGTCGCCCGCAATACGAAGTGGAAATCCTCCCCTCGTCGAGGATATAATATAATTAGCGGAACGGCGAAGACGTTATCGTTACCGCGTTGGTGCGAAGGTTCAAAAGGATAAGATTTCCAGACGGAAAGATTTCCGAATTCGGGATAGCTGGTGGAGAAAACGGGGTCTTTTGGAGGAATGGGGTCGGTTAGCTGCCGAGTTCTCGGAGTGGCCAGGCATTCGTGAAAAAATTAGACTATCAATCTTAAGAGGGGTTTATACCACGTGGCATTCTCGAGATACGGCAAAGTTTAACTACTCCCCTCTCCTCAGGGTTTTTTTAATCCCACCACTTTACAGGATGGGTAAAGTTACAGGCCAATTGAAGAGTTCCCGGTCTACCATAGTGAAACACATTTTTTTGGCAGAATTCGAGGGCGATACAACGATTACAGCGATCTTCCAACTTTTCGATACCATTTTTGTAGTACGATTTGTCCTTCGCTTCGAAATAGGCCTCAGTTTCGGAGATTACATCTTCAATGGCGCTTATTTTCTTTCCAGCGAGCATTCTTTTGAGGTCTGAGAACAGAAAAAAGTCGCTGGGGGCTAGATCTGGCGAATACGGTGGATGCAGAAGCAACTCGAAGCCCAATTCATGAAATATTGCCATTGTTTTAATTGATTTGTGACACGGCGCATTGTCTTGATGAAACAGCACCTTTTTTTTCTTCAAATGAGCCCGATTTTTAACGATTTCTTCCTTTTAACGATCCAATAACACCATATAATAATCGCTGTTGATGGTCGGCCCTTTTGGAGGTAATCAATGAATATTATACCTTGCGCATCCCAGAATACTGATGCCATAACCTTGCCAGCTGACTGTTGTGTTTTTCCACGCTTTGGATTCGGTTCATCGAGTGCTGTCCACTCAGCTGATCGTCGATTGGATTCCGAAGTGAAATGATGGGGCCATATTTCATTCATTGTCACATATCGACGCAAAAATTCAGGTTCGTTGCACTTAAAGAGCTTCAAACAATACTTAGAATCGTTAACACGTTGTCGCTTTTAATCGATTGTGAGCTCGAGCGGCACCCATTTTGCACACAGCTTTCTCATCTACAAATATTCGTGAATGATATGATGTATAGTATATCCAAAGTCACTTGAACTAGTCCATAAGATGGCCATAGATGTCCCTTTGAAGTGGATACCGCGATACGCTAAATACCAGGGTTTATTTGAAAGTATTGTTAGGCAATAAATTCAATGGCCCCAAAAAAATTTCAGAAAACTTGGACAACCTTTGTATAATCGTAATATTCTGGCTTCCTCCAAGTGACTGTGGATATACTGTACACGTTCAGATGATATCTTCACAATGTCTACTATCTCGATCAATTCCACTTTACAGTCATTCAAAATTATTTTGTGAACTTTTTTGGTTTTTCGTCGGTGGCAGCCTCTTTTGGGAGTCCACTGCGTTCGCCATCCATTGGGTGCTCATTTCACCACGTTAAAACTTAGCATACCAATGATAGCTGATTTTTCGGGTGCAGACCGGAAATTCTTCATCGAGCCAAGATTTTGCTTCAACTGTATTTTTTCCCTTCAAGAAGCAATATTTTATCAGCACACGATTTTTTTTTTCCTCCTTTCTTCAAATAAGAAAAGTAACTTCACTCAAAACGCAATATCTCATAAACTAATGGTCAGACTGATGTCAAATTTTGGCACCCCCTGTATATTGTCTTCGAAAATGTCATTCTATTTGGAATCCAATGATAGCACATACAAGGCATTTTCTCATTAATAACAACAAAAACTTTAACATTTTGTGGAGAATAAATTACAACCAAAACACCTACTATGCAATTCAAAAAACGAAGAAACATTTGAAGTAAATGTTCAAAATTATTTATTAACTTATTATTTCTCGATTTTTTCAAACAAAAAATTCATCTAGGTACTTCTCATATGTGAAGTTTGTAGAGAAATGAGTGGATGCATTTTATTTTCATAAGGATAAATGAATAACGTAAAATATTAATGTTTTTGTTATTATTAATAAAAACATTAATATTTTGTGTTTTTTTTTTTCGTTTGTGTAAACTTCACACATGAGGAGTAGATGAATTTTTTGTTTTAAAAAACCGAGAAAAAATAAGATAATAAATAATTTTGAACACTTGCTTTGAATGTTTTTTCGTTTTTTGAATTGCATAGTAGGGATTCTGGTTGCAAAATAAAATAATAAAATTTATTCGAGAATCGTATTATTATATTATATTCAACTATGTAGTGACAAAGAGGACAGGGGAAATAAAAATCCTTAATGAGAAACGTCGGCATCTCATTAAGGATTTTTATTTCCCCTGTCCTCTTTGCCACTACATAGTTGAATATTTAAAAAGTCAGGACACGAATACCAGTGATGAATTATTATATTATATTCATTTCAATCTTTAGAGATATATCTCATCTTACTCCTTCATGAAAATACTTTTCCGAATGATTCTGAAAATTTTAATCTCTGGAAATATTACAAGTTAGTCCAATTCATTTTCATTTCGAAGCGAATAAATGATAAATATTACTGCATCATGTTTCTCATATTCCCTACATGTGCCCATAAACTTGCTAATATTCAATGATGTAGTAAGCTCTAACCAATGAAAGCTCCTTGATTGAAACCAAGAATCACTCAATATGCATGAACTCTATCACAGCAAGGGGATTATTCAGTAGTTTCACTATATTATTAATTAATTTATTAGATGGACAGATTCTGATAGGCGCTCTTGGTAATCCAAGATCTTATCTCGAAGTAAAGGTGCTAACCAACCGTCGTAAAATCACTTGGGACTTGATAATAGATGGTAGCTTCAAGACAGAGTAAACACTTCAGAACAGCCATGCTAATGATCATATTATAAAGGTGCTATTCACTTTTACGTGTAGTGAAGAAAGAGCTCTTAGATGGATGTTTATAATTGTATAATAGAGTTGAAAGCAGATGAGTTCAACATTTCGCAATTCTAAACGTATTATCATTTGTCGATCTGAAAGGTTTTACCATTTGGATTTTTTTAAAGTGTTCAATAACAATGTATGCATAATTATGTATGTTCACTTAAGAACTTCCTTAAAACTACAGGGTGAGTTTTCATATTCATGGAAATAATGACCGACTGAAAAAAGTACTTGTAGAATGTTTTTGTTTATAAGCACCTCTAATGAAGTTATGAGAACTTTTCATTTCACGCCATTTATCAATTTTCTCTTATACGAGGGCTATCTACTATTTATGTATTGAGAATTGGCAACACTTATATTGCCAGGGGAAATCTGATATTGACATCGTAAAATTTGATATTTTTTGTATTATAAGTGCTCACAACGTTTTGATGTACGAGCACAATTTTTGTTGTTTACAGTAAATTGAAAATTTCATCTCTGCCAAAATATGGATTTAACTAGTGAAAATTTTTGAGGTATGAAAATTATGACTTTCGACGTGGTCTAACTTAAGGAAAATGCATCTATCCACTAAATTCAACTTTTGGCTTTGAAGCACCATTTAAAGCCACTGTATGTCGCTAGTACACTGAATTCAAACGTGGACGTACTTCGCTCACGGACGAAGTTAAAGAAGGTCTTCCAAAATACGTCATTGTACCGAAGAATATTGATGCTGTGCGAAAACTAATTGGAAAAGATCGTCATGTGACATGTCAGTACATCGAGAAATGTTTAAGCATTAGTATGACTAGCATACATAAGATTTTGCACGAACATTTGTGTGTTTGGTAGCTCTATGCAAGTTGGATTCCACATTTGTAGAATCATGCTCAAAAAATTGCTCGTGTCGATTGGTGCTGTAAAATGATTTCGAAATATGACTGTGGTGCATCCAAAGCAGTATACAACATCGTCACAGGTATCGAGTCGTGGATTAATGCATACGAGCCAGAAAGAAAAGGTCAGTCGACAGTTTGTGTGTTTCAATTTGAAGCAAACTCAACGAAAGTTGTCTTTCTTCACGAAAACTGGTCCTATGGCAATTGTTGCTCTTGAAAATCAAAAGTCCGTTGATTCAGAGTGGTATGAAACCATTTGTTTGCTGAAGTTCTTGGTAAATTGAGAAAAACAAAACCAAAACGACGAATCATCTTGCATTATGACAACGCGAGCTCACACACATCAAATGCAACGAATGACTATTTGGACACACAAAAAATTAAATTAAAGTGTCATCCACCTTACAGCCTCGACTTGGCACCGAATGATTCTTCCTTTAACTTACGAGAAATTAAAAATAAACCTCATGGATAACGATTTTCATCTCCCGAAGATGAGGTTGAGGCCTTCAAAACGCATATTTCATAACTACTTTCTTCTGATTGGAAAAATGTTTCGAATGATGGTTCAATCACCTGCAAAAGTGTATTGATCTTAAAGGCAATTATTTTGAAAAACAATAAAAATATTTTGTATCAAAATCACTTGTTTATTTTTTGTATTCTCAATACATAAATAGTGACCCTCGTAGCTCAAAAACAATTGAATTTATGAGGTTGCGGTTTTCACCAAATCAAATCTCTCAAAAACCGAGCCCGAAAATGGGCCATTCATTTTTTCTAGCTCAAAGAAATTCTGAGATTATCTCACCAGACAACGAAAATGGGACACCCGATACAGTTACTACCGGGACACTTTGTATATTTATGCCCCTTATTGCAAAATATCCACTGTATACACCAATTAATGAAATTTTTGCAATTATCTTCGATTATATCTCCATAATACGATCTAAATTTCCTTTCTTTTTCGACGGGCCGTGAAATATTCATCGAATTCTCTATAAATCGTCTTCCTCTTCCTCGCCACGGTCGTTACCACCATCGTATGCGTACGTTACGAAACGCCGACACTCAATAGTGAATCAATTAGAATGAGGCATGAAGAATAACGCACTGTTACAATCTATTACATCTATTTGAGTTTCTACTCTCGTAGTAGTTGCTCAAGTTACCATGCCACCGTCTATTTACTCTGAGGAATATGTGTACCAAAAGAGCATATTGCATTCGAGTATATTTATCGGTTGGGCAACTTGATATTGCCGCGCAACTGGGGATAAATAATGCAGATGGTATATAAATCGTAGTTTTACAGATAAATATGTATGGGGAAAATAGAGAAATTTTATTTTGATACGTAAATCCTGTTTCGAATGAGGGAATTTGTCAGATGTGAGATAATATGACAGGTATGAGTTAATGAAATACAAAATATTCTTTCTTTATTTCAGTATGGGTTCATTACAGTACTAAAAACATTGCTGTAATGAGCTCATTACAGCATTGTTTTCAGTTATAATTTTCGTTTTGTGGTTTCATAATTTGGATATAGTGAAATGATTTGCCACTTTTCTCTCAATTTCTCTTAATTTTGGTGGTGTTGAATCCATTTTGTCGAACATAATTCACGAATTTAATGCGTAATTGTAAATTATTTCAAAATTCAAAACTCACGATTCATATTCAAATTCCGTAATTTGTCAATTCTCGTAACAGTCACACCAACTGCCAAGATACAATACAAAAGTCACTAGGATATACAGGGTGTTTCATTGGGAAACGGAAATACTTCACAGGTGCATAGGTGGCACCAATGCGGTTCTGGAGATACCCCATTTATTGGGTCTTACTGTCATCGTAGCCGAGATACAGGGTGTTTTATGAATTTTGCCCGTTTCTTTCTGAGGCTATATCAAACGAACCACCCGGTGTATTTTCTTCATATTTGGCAAATGTGTTCCTAATTGACAGCCCAAACGTATTATGCAATAACCGCCTTGAAAATCCAGGTCCGGGATAACAAAAAACTATGTATTCCACAAAACCTGACAGAAATAGAGAAAATATCGTCCAATACTCGTTGCAGACGGCCAATCCAACTCTCATGCGTTCGAAAACTCGCTCCTTCTTCGCTCGTTTTCGAATTTCGCATTCGTGTTCGAATAGGAGCCTATTCTGCAACTTGTTCAGGAATCTAGTGTTTTTCGACGATCTGAACTAGGGATTCACAGCTTGATTTCCAAACTACTTGGCATGACTTGACTTGAAATCAAGTCAAGCTCAAGTCAAGTAGTAGTTTTTGAATCTCAAATCAAGTTAAGTATTTATTTATCAAGTACTTGAAGCATATCTAGCTACTCGATTTTTAGCAGTTTTTTTGTGTAGTGTTACATCACATAAAAAAAATGATGAAATGAGAAGGAATCTTGCAAAAAACATTTTCATTTATTAAACTTATTGTATAAATAAAAGAACCGAAAATATCAACTTTTTTTAAATAGAAACATAAATTAAATCACTATAAATCATGAAAAAATGAAGAATAATCTAATTGATTCGAAAACATATTGAAAAAATCATGAGTGAAATTCTTTGAAGAAAATTTCTAGTAAACCAAATTTCTCGGAAAAAGTAGAAAATGCCGCCCTCCAATATTTGCCGCCTCTCTAGAGCAAATCCTGAAGTTTCAAGTTTTTCTGCCGAGGTTCGACTTCATTAAACGCTTGAATATTTTGTTTTTTTTTTGATAGAGTGAAATAGGTTCATGCGGATGAACCATCATTTTGAATTCGAATGCGCCCACGCCCAACCCTAGTTAATTTGATCTAAAAAATCGAATGTTAAATTCGATGAATATTAGAAAAGATTCAATATTGATAAAATAAATAAAACACTTGGCTATATGTGAAATGTATATCCATTTTATCAATCCATTCTTCTAGGAATTCCTATTTTTTAGAAAAAGTAGAAAATACTACTCTCCAATATTTGCCGCTCTTCTAGAGCGGACAATTCGGCTTCAAGTTCTTCTGCAGATTTTCGATTTTATAAAACGCTTGAACATTTTTTTTCTTTAAGATAATTGAGTAAAACAATCGGATGATGCGGATGAACCATTTTTTCAATTTCGAATGCGCAACTCTAGTTAATTTGATAAAAAGAATCATCTGTAAAGTTCGTTGAAATTAAATAAATTTATTAAATACATATGTACTTCTAGGAATTCGGATTTCTCGGAAAAAGTAGAAAATGCCGCCCTACAATATTTGCCACTTCGGCGAAATTAGTTTTGTTTTTTCCTGAGAAAAAATTGCATTCTTTCAAGTTTCTTGGATTATGTATTTTCAATGAATTAGAAGAGGTCTTATGTTGCCCAAAGTTTGAAAGATATAGTATCTTCGTATTCTCCATCGAGAAACTACTCTTGTCTGAATTGCATTGTTAAATGGTGAACTAGAATCTGAAAATGAATTTATCAGTAGCAACCAAATATTTTCATTCAATACTTTCATATTCTCTCCAAACACTCTCATCAACCGGTTCTTTCACATCTTTATTTTGCATCTCGAGAGTAACGAACCGTGATCATTGCTAATAACACCTCTTACGCGTTCATTCTATTCAACCGACACCTTGGACAATGCACAATTTGAATTAGACATCCCCTTTTCTACGACGCACCTCTTACAACCCCAAGAAAACCGTTAAGAACTAGCTGAGCCTGCCTTTCTAACCCCTCAAATCTAAAGTAACAATAGCTCTATCACGCTGACAACAAAGAAGTACAGATTGTTCGGAATCGCGTTCGCTCATTGTTAATTCTAAGGACCTTTTCCTCCGAGATTAATGATAAAACAAGCAATTAAAATTAACTCTGACAATATTCGGCTTGACAGCGGTGGCTCGTAGAAAAGGGATCAGTTAGTTCAGCACATCTTTCAGTCGGCAGAATCAGATGTAGGAACAAACAGAATACCATGAAGCAAAATATAGAAACTGACAAAGAAACTGAAACACTCAAATGAAGCTGTTTAAATTAAAATTTTTTTTTGGTAAAACATAGATAGTATAGCAAGGAGTAAATGATAAAATTTCGAGAATAAAACGAAGGGTTTACAAAGTTATATAAATTTGTTAATGATGTGTTTGTCCACCGCGATTAATTATCTATACACTCCCTAACACGTCTCGGCATTGATGTAATAAGATGGTCTATTTCTTCTCGAATGATATTATTTCAAAAGCCTTCTACCCTCAAACATGCTCTATGGGTGAAAGATCGAGGGATCTTGGCGGCTATGGCAAGATTCACATGGGTCGCTTCGAAAAAGTTTAAACCAACTCTGGCAACATGAGGGTGGGCATTATCTTGCTAAAATATTGGATTCTCGAGCCGGTTAAGGTAAGGGAGAACATATGGCTCCACTATTTCTTGAAGTTCACGTAGTGCTGTCTATTACCTCGAATAAAGACTAAAGGTGACCTACTTGCATGTTCAATAGCACCCTATACCATTCATGAACTTCATTTTGACGTCCGGTGCCTACACTTCTTCGATTTTAGGCATTATCAAACCACGCTTGACAACATCTCATAACATGTCAGGAATAACCTACTTGAAATTTTCTGCCATTTTTCTGGAAGACCCTAAATAAAAGCGTTTACAGGAGAAAAGCCGAAACATTTGAGTAAACTTTTATTATTTTCATAATATAAGTACTTCATAACATTTAATTGTGTTGAAGTATCACGTCATTCCCGTTATAATGGCACAACATCAAGTGCCAAAATGAGGGAGTAGAAAACATTGTTTTATAATTTTATTATACTATTTAGAACAAATCATTCCTAATTCAGATCAAGAGTATTTTCTCAATTTCAGTATCGTAATGAGTTCATTACAGTACTGAAAACAGTGCTGTAATGAACTCATTACAGTACTAAAAATAGTGCTCTAATGAACTCTTTACAGCATTGTCTTCTATTATATTTTTTGTTTTGTGGTTGTCAACACAGATTTCCAATCCTATCACATTTCACCACAAGTCAATTGTCAATATAATATAATTTAGATATTGTGAAATGATTCTCAACATTATTCGCAAATTCTCTTAATTCAGGTGGTGTAAAATCGATTTCGTCAGACATAATTCACGAATTTTATGCGTAATTGTAAATTATTTGAAAATCGAAACGTACGATTCATATTCAAATTCCGTAATCTGTCAATTCTCGGAACAGTCACACCAACTGCCAAGATACAATACAAAAGTCACTAGGATATATAATCTGAACTTTTCATTGAATTTTGACAATATATCACAAAACTTGACTGAAATAGAGAAAATATCGTCTAATATTCGTTGCAGAAGGCAATTCCAACACTCATGCATTCGAAAACTCGTTCCTTCGTCGCTCGTTTTCGAATTTCGCATTCGTGTTGGAATAGGAGCCCATTCTACAACTTGTTTTGGAATATACTATTTCCTTTCAATATTTAACTTTCAAAACTGGTCACTGAAATATGTATTTCATGATTTTATCGCGGATTTATAACTTTTCGAATTGTTGATTCCTCCCCGCGCCGCCACTGACCTAATAATATCAGGAACCGAGAATGATAAACCGCTAAGGATCTCATCAAACGGCACCCATTCATTCAGTCCGTTAAATGAAGCCCCCCTAAGGATATGCGCGACACTGATGTATTCAAATAGGTGTAGTAAGCCTCATCGGGCCCTGTTCCCGACTGTGGTATAAGAGGATTAGAGATACCTCCGGGCGATGTTGCCATATATCAAAGTTATATCCGATATTGAATAGTCCATTCATGTGTGGCCCCTCTTTTCAAAGTACGACAGGAAAAAGGGTCGAGTTCTGACGACGAACTGGTCAACCGTGGCGGGATGGCTCTATTTGGACCCTCCGACACTTTCATTGTCCTGCCGAAAGAATGCTTCTGGGCATGAAAATAACTTCGCTCAGATATTGTTCAAAGTTGATAATTGATTGAACCTGTTTCGGTTTTGTTTACTTAGCTTATTTGCGGAGTAACGTTAATCTATTTTCACATCTGCAGTCCTCAGATCTTCTTTCTGTTTGAGGACTGGCATTTTATTCCCTACGCTTCTACTTTAATTTCTCCTATTTTCTAATATTGTCTGATCGGGAGACTTTCCTCCCTACTGCATGTTCCTTATTTTCTTCTATTTGGTTCTTTGAAAGAGGTGTTTCCTCGTATCTGTCATTCTTATTCTGATTTGTAGTATCTTTCTCAATCCATATTCTCATACTCTTTCAGCGTCTCTATTGTCGTCTTTCTTTGTGTGTTTAACTATTTCCTCAATAGTTTCAATTTTCAGATTTCTTGGTTGGTTATACATCATATATCATATTTAGCGTACTTTGCAACTGATCCTTATTATTGTCTCTCGTATTATACCAGGTTACTCCTGCATATTTAATGATTGGTATTAGCACTATTTTTAATATCTTCCCATTGTTTTCTAAGGTGAGTTCACTTTTAGGGATGAGCAAGCAATGGGTACAGTCTCCTGTGCAATTGCCTTCCTTTTTTTCTGTTCTCTTCTATCTGTTTGTTAAAATTCATTCTCTAATCTAGTATTACTCCCAGATATTTTACTTCCTTTTCCTTTCTATTTTCTATTCTGAGGTTTCCTGCTTTCTCTTCTCCAATGTTGTTTCTCCGAAGTAGATTGTAACTGTTCTCGATGTATTTTGAATCTCCATTTCTTGAAGTATTCTGTCACTTTATCTAGGTCTATCTGTAACTACCTACTAATTGTTCTCCGCATTCTACTGTGTATATAGTATAGTATATGGCAGTGTCAACAGGGCTATCTTGCATCTATTCATTTTTGGTATGTCTGCCATGCATAAGTTGAACAGCAGCAGGTCCTATCACCGATCCTTGGAGGACATCTGCAGTCGGTAATAAAGTTATTTTTGATACTATTTCTTTGCTCGTAGTTTCGTCTATGTTTTAGCGTTAATGTTAATAATTTGGAATAATAATAGAAAATTATCCGAACTCCATTTATATAATTTCCATTTACATTACAATATGTAAGTAGAAAATTTATAATTATTACCGATGTTAGTTTTTTATGTACTGAGAACATTAACTTCAATTCAATTGAAATTTATCATAGAATATTAATTTCATATGAGAAGCACTATTATTGATATGGAAAAATTGCGAATGTAAACACTGAGGAAATGAAAGAAAATTGATTTACAACTCTCGAAAATATTTCTGAAAAAAACACGAAACTTCAAAATCATTTTTTTGTGTGTTCACTTACATTCCCGAAAAATATATAATCTATAAAAAATACCTTGTTTCGTGTTCTGTACTGTCCCCGACATGATCTGATAGTACACAATATTGACAGAATCAGATGAACAATTGCAACCCATTCTTATAATCGAGCAGGAAAAATCATTGATGAAAAGAAATCACTTCTCTCCATCTTAGGAATTGATCAATGATCACAACAAGATACTTCCTTCTACTCTGAAGTGGGACATCGACATTTGACTCTCGTACATTTTGGGAAGTGTATATAAATCTGTGAGCATTTAGGCTCTTTTTTAAGTGTGAATTTGACCAACGCGTTTTTCACGTTTGGACTTAATTTACTATCATCAAAATCATTTCATATCATATCATTTTTCTCAGACCTTCTCCTCTGTATCCTCATCCACTTCCTGGCATATATCACCGCTGAACATAATAGGAGTATCAATAGCATAAAAGTTAAATGATTATTCTTTATTATTTCTCACTCTAGTTATACTATTAACCTAAATCAGGAACAGAATCAGCCGCAAAATTGTACCTTGAGGCACTCCTATTTTAATGTTTCGAGGACCACTAACCTGATTTTACAATATATTCAAAGCTCTCATACCATACCTATGAAGTTCATAAAGGAGGTTATCATGAGGAATCGTATCAAAGACGCAAACCTAAAAATCGGCTAGGCATCTCTCAGAAATATGATAAAGAGCACCAAGATTTTGTGTAGCGGGTGACATACAACTATGTGGAATTTATTATTGAAAATAGAAACTGTGCTGCTCGGATTTCTGATTTCTATGAAACATTTTCGAATGTATGGTACAAATAACAATAATGTATTATTATTATTGAGTTAATCGAATATTTTTCAGAATGAAACTGGAAATATCTAGATAGCGCTCAATAAATTCTTCTAAACTTCATACCTAAGTTATCAGTGAATTTTTCGAATGTAATTGAACTTGAATGTAAAAGTGATATTGTTGTATATTCTACAAGTCTGCTCATGTATATGCTTGACTTTGGTATTAAATGAAGCCTGCCGAGATTTGCATACGTGCAGAAGATGCAAAAAAAAATGATTGATGAACCAGTCAAGGTAGTTTGAATTCGCGCAAGAACCTACAAAATTAATTAGTTCTAAAACAAGTATACAGGGTGTTTCTTCATAAAGTGGACAAACATATATAGTCGTGTAGGTGACATAGGGAGAATCATTTGTATTATAATATTTACCTCGTTTTCATAAGCGAAATAGGGTGTTCAATGTCATTTCTGAGCAATATTCTATTGAAAGTGGTTAGTTAGGTATAACCTTTGAAATTACGATTATTGGTCAAATCAGAGTATTTTTGAGTGCTCGATTCAGAGAAGGTGAAGCACTCTGAAAAAAAGATTCAAAATGTCGGAAAACCTGCAATGTTTTTTTTTTCGGTTGAAATACTGAATTTCATTTTCTGAATGAACTCGATTTACTCAGAATTTCTATTAAAAGAATATTTCATAAATAGAACAAAAATTTCAGCCGAAGTTCTTCACCTTTTCTGTCAAAAATACTCTGATCTGACCAGAAATCGTAACTTCAAAGAAGTTAAGAAAATCGTAACTTCAAAGGTTATACATAACTGACCACACTCAATAGAATATTGCTCAGATTGGATTCGGTTCATCGTGTGCAGTCCACTCAGCTGACTGTCGATTGGACTCCGGAATGAAATGATGGGGCCATCATGTTTCATCCATTTTCGAATATCGATGAAAAAATTCTGGTTAATTGCACTTAAACAGCTTCAAACACTGCTCAGAATCATTAAGAAGTTGTTACTTTTGATCGTTTGTGAACTTGTGCGGCACCCATTTTGCACACAGCTTTTTTATGTAGAAATATTCGTGAATGATATGATGAATACGTTCGGATGATATCTTCACAATGTCTGTTATTTCGATCAACTTCACTTTTAGTTCATCAATTATTTTGTAAACTTTTTTGATATTTTCGTCGGTGACAGCCTCTTTTGGGCGTCCACTGCGTTCGCAGTCTTCGGTGCTCATTTCACCACATTTAAACTTAGCATACCAATAAATGATGGTTGATTTTCCTGCTGCAGACTACAGAAACTCTTCATCAAGCCAAGATTTTGCTTCAACTGTACAGGAAATTCTTTTTTTCTTCTTTCTTCAAATAACAAAAGTAGCTACACTCATAACGCAATTTCTGACAAACTAATGGTCGTACTGCTCTCAAATTTTGACACGTATCGTTCGAAGGTTGGTACCAACTAAAAATCATGTGGATTGAATACTAGCACCGCCATGTGTGCATC
This sequence comes from Harmonia axyridis, assembly GCF_914767665.1. NCBI lineage: Eukaryota > Metazoa > Arthropoda > Insecta > Coleoptera > Coccinellidae > Harmonia > Harmonia axyridis. The sequence continues at coordinate 18,748,456 of NC_059506.1, forward strand.
AGACCCGGGACTTTTCAATTGGAATAAAACTAGACATTTTTTTCGAATTCTACTTGGATTTTTTATGGTTCTGGTGGCTGGATCAACAAGAAATCAAGCTTGAGATTTCAAATCAGTCTAATTTGTTGTCTTGAAAATATTCAAATTTTCTAAGGTTTCGATGACGCTATCAAAACCAAATTTTGCATGAAACTTGCAGTCGTTGTTTCATATCTACACGCAATCCCCGAAAAAAATAGAAGAAATTCCCAGAAAATTGATAATATCAATTTTCAACTCGTTCCAGAAAACCCCCTTTAAATTTCAACCAACTGAAAAAACAATTTCTCTTTCTTCGCCCCCCATTCCCTGTCCTCTCCCGCCAAACCGCTCACCCCTCTAGACTCATCCCACCCCTGATATTTTATGCATTATTGTCGCGGACAAATTCCAAGTTAGTCGTGAATTTTGCGGAAAGTTTAAAGGGTAAGACTCCCATCGCCCGACAAACTTTTAACTTAAGGCCGTCCTGGGAGCGGTTGCGAATTTTACGATGCCGAGGGTTGATTGAATTCGAATCGGACCTATTTTGGCGGTTATTCAAAACGTAAATTCGGTCACACGAATTGCCTTTTTATTGGGACGCTTCTGGCGTTGCCACTCTGGCGATGATATCACCCATAAAACGATTCGACTTGAATTGGTTCAGCGCTTCATAAACCTGAATTTTTTGCCCCTTCCAACTTCAATTTTGTCAATAAGATCGTATCTGGAGAGAAGTTATGCGCCAATTCATGAAAGCTCAGAATACTTAGCGTTCTTTGGAAATATTTTATTGTTTTCCCTCGATTAGAGCTGGGACATTTCATTTATTGTCTGTATAAATGTTTCATATGATATTTAGCTACATAATATAATAGAGCAGTAGAAAAACTGTGTCTACATACCTTACAAAATAATTTGGACTATAAGATAAAGTGACACAGCAAAATAAGTTATTTTTGTTTCCCTTTTTGAATGTTCATTCTACTTCAAGGAACAACGATAAAACAAACCCAATTTTAGACTTTTTCTATTTTCGTGAATATTGGATCATCCTGTACGTTAAAATCATGATTTTTTTTCGTTTTCGTAACCACAAACAATTAATTTATAATCAAAATTCTAAAACTCCGCTTGGCACCGACATACAGGATGACCAATAAACATTCCCTCATGAAAAAAATTTCATTCAGTTTATTATGAATTAACTCTTTGTGGTAACGAAAACGAAAAAATCATGATATTAACGTACAGGGTTATCCAATATTCTCGAAAATAGAAAATTTCTGATTTTTTTGTGTCTGGATCTGATTTCAGAAATATTGAAGGAAGGCCATAGTGATGACAAAACTTCAAAAATTTGAATTTCACTCGTGAGATGAACATCAATCACCCTAAATATCTCAAACCAAGACAGTCAGGCGATTGAAATCCTTGATACGAGTCCTCCATGATGACCTTCATTCATGGTATTCGTTTGTCGCATTCTTCCCAGGACACCCTATATGACGAAAGCATAACTAAAACTTTTCAAATGAGGTATCAACAGGCACAGTGAGCAGGTTTTTGTCGATAGGAGTACATCAAGATAATATAAACTATAACCCTCAGACCTTCACTATGAAGCAGAGTTACCTCATTCTACATAATTGTGAATGATGTAAGAGGATAGTTTTGGTCTAAAACGTTAATCGTTGATAATCATTCAACATTAATAGTATATAAACATAAAAAAGCTTCAAAAGGCAACAAAAAAGTATTTAATTGATAACTGCACTTTATTATCATTTCATTACATATCTTTTGGCATTACATCCTCGGAATCCAATTAAACACTAAAACTATTCAAATTACAAATTCGTTTTTGATCCAAAAAGATAATTTACGAAATATTTTCCATGAATAACAAAGTTTGCAAAGGTTGAAATGATCACCTTTTTCAAGCGAAGTGATGTTTCACAATTCTGGATTTATTATTCTATATTAATTAGCTTTTGCAAATTAAAGTTGTTGGTTAATTCAAATCGAAATACAGATGTCAGTACTTTCTAATTCGTCCTTGGTTGTTATCAAATTGAACGATCAATAATTCATATTTCACATTTATTATGATATTGGTTCATATATTCAGGAAGTTTGGTGTAGTGCTACAGCAGAATAAAGCTATTATATGCTTTTAGTCGTTGAAGTGTTGAACAATTTAAAATTATTAGTTATATTCCGTACAAGGAAGTTTTCATAAATAAAAAAGGCATATTATACTATATTCGCAGTAAAATTGATCTACAACAAAAAATTCATAATGGTTCCTTTCTTTCCAGAGAAGTCCGCATTCAGTTGGTTTCTCCTGTGAAAAAGACTGTTTTTTCTTAGAGAGGTTTCAGAACTATAACAATATATTGATTGATAAATATACCTACATAGTTAATTCAATTGAAATTATGCTGAAGACTTGCAGGGTCAGATTGTTAAAAAAAAATACGAAAATTGCGGCCTTTGTAGAAGTGGTCTATTTAGTTTTTCGGAATTTCCCAAATCGGTTGATTGAGTTGATTCCATCCCTCGATAATTTCAAGTCTAAGAAATGTCATTACAGGATACCTTGCGAAAATTGAAAAGTTTGATCGACGGACACAACGTCTTGTTCACGGAAACCAAAATTCTTTCAGAAATCGAAGTTTCTACCCAAGTATGAAAGTGGAAGCTATCGGAAAATACAAGAATTACAATAAAAAAAAACAGAAAAACAGAAGCAGAGACATCTATCATTTAGAGCACCTATTTACTAGTAATAGATCGCATGAACAATTACCAAATTGATGAATATCCCTTTTGCATTCCACTTAATGAAGAAAGTATAAATTCAATATCCAAAGAAAAACTTCTTCACAGAAATGCAATGTTGAGTTAGAATCTACCATGCAGAAATCTCTGAAGATGCATACCGCAGTTTTGGAGGAAATATTAAGTGAAAAACCGATTACACCACGGCTAGTTAGCCCCGAATTATATAGCAATGTTGAAAGGTAAAGACAATTCACACTATCTTTGGCGTTTTATAAGGTGTGTGAATAAGTCTTTCCCGTTTTTTGTAAGAGATGGCGCCACCAATACTGTGCGAGTATTTAATGGTTACATGTGTCATAATCAAAGCTTATTCATCTGTCAACAATTCCACACTAACACATTAGTTGAAATTTTTTCGCATCATAAATTTTTGAAATCGTGAAAATGTCGAAATTTGAGCCGAGTCGACGTCATTTGCGGGAAGTTTCACTTTATTGGTTCAATTTGAAGAAATCTGCTGCCGAGGCGCATCGGTTGCTTCAGGAAGCTTATGGAGAAGGTTGTGTCGATGATTCAAGTGTTCGCGGATGGTTTCGACGCTTCAAAAGTTTTGATTTCGACGTGGAAGATAAGGAGCGTTCCGGGCGGCCGCAAATCTTTGAAGATCAAAAATTGGCGACTTTGCTTGATGAAGATTCGTGTCAAACGCAAGAAGAACTTGCTGAAGCATTGGGAGTCGACCGAACAACCATTTCCAAGCGTTTGAAAGCCATGGGAATGATCCAAAAGCAAGGAAATTGGGTGCCGTACGAACTGAAGCTGAGAGACGTCGAACGGCGTTTTTTCACTTGCGAACAGCTGCTTCAGCGACATAAAAGAAAGAGTTTTCTGCATCGTATCGTGACTGGCGAAGAAAAGTGGATCCGTTACGATAATCAGAAGCGAAGAAAATCATGGGGACTACCCGGCCATGCATCATCATCGACGGCCAAGCCAAATATTCATGGCGCCAAGCTCATGCTCTGTATATGGTGGGACCAGCTAGGTGTGGTTTACTATGAGCTTCTGAAACCGAATGAAAGGATCACAGGCGAGGTCTATCGACGACAATTGATGCGTTTGAGCCGCGCACTGCGAGAAAAACGGCCACAATACTCCGACAGGCACGACAAAGTTATTTTGCAACATGACAATGCTCGCCCACATGTTGCACAGCCGGTGAAAACATACTTAGAAACGCTCAAATGGGAAGTCCTACCCCACCCGCCGTATAGTACAGACATTGCTCCGTCTGATTACCATCTCTTCAAATCGATGACGCATGGCCTGGCTGACCAGCACTTCCATTCCTACGAGGAAGCCAAAAAATGGGTGGATGACTGGATAGAGGCCAAACCGGTCGAATTTTTTCGCAATGGGATTCGTATGTTGCCAGAAAGATGGGGAAAAGTTGTAGCTAGCGATGGCCAATACTTTCAATAATTCATTTGTAACCATTTTTTCACAATAAAGGCTCAAAATTTGAAAAAAAACGGGATAGACTTATTCACACACCTTATATAAAAATCTGCGAGACTTTTACAAAACGCCAAAGATAATGTTAGTTACTTTTATGAAACGAAAAATTTTCAAATAATTATAGGAAATTGAATGACTAATTTTTTTTTTTTTGGTCGAACAGAGGTCAAATTTCAGGCAAAATACCCTCCACCCTAAATTCCTTCAATGTTTATTTTAGAAGTATCTCATCAATTGTCGAAAATAATTACACGCGTAAGGTTGAAAATGAATATTGAATTTTTTTTCCGATTCGGGATATGCTTCAATTATTATTTCTTGATCAGTTGAAAAATGTGCCTTTCTCAATAAAATGTTTTTTTCGTAAATTACTCAAATAATGGACCAGGCAAAAAGCTCGAGAAAAAGGCAACGTACAATAGCATGAATAAAAAGCACAATATCTCTGAGTTGTCATCTAAATTCAGATGATTCCTTCCTCACCCGTTACGACAAGAACCATCCATTTATATCAAAAGGAGACACGAACGACGCAAAAAAAGCTCGAAAACACCCTTCTAGGGATTTATTAAATCATCCTCAGGCAGAGATTGGGACCTTTCTCATGCATCAAAAACCCATAGTCCGTCCGGAACCCCAATTTACACATTTCTTACATTTCGTATTCAAATTCGGGCCCATCCACCGATCGCCGTGATTCAAAGAGCTTACGATGTGACCGCGATGAGGTTCTTTCAGCTCGACCAAACGTTCTTTGAAATAATAAAATTCAAAACAATCGATGAAACTTGATTGTCGAGTTGAGATTTAGTTTTAAGAAAAATGGGGTTATGTTTATATCTTGCGGAGCAAGCGTTTTCAGTTGTTTTCTGATTTTTTCTTTTTTGATGAAGATGATATATATTTCAAACTGACAATAGCTTGGGCGCTTTATCCGGATAAATAGTAAATTAGGACCGTCTTCCAAAAAATTTACTATTTTGGGTGTTTGATAAGTCCAATATTGAAGATTGATGCATTATAAACGCCTTTTCGACAACGATGTTGCTTTTTAAGAAACTGAAGATTTCAATCAAATTGAGTTCATGCAAGAAGGAATATTGAGCTATGCCTGCCAGCCGATCTATTGTACTCTACTTCGAAGTTTTTCTGACCGCTCACTCTATTGCGATCAGCAGAATTAATAATGGATTGATAAGTTAGGAAAGTCCTACTCTAGAAAATTATCTCATCATTCGAACAGTCGAAAATTTTCATTTTATTTAAATTTATTCAAATATTTATGACGACCAGTTTTCAATACATTTTTGACAACCTATAATAGGGATGTTGAGCCATATAATAAAATCAAATGAATTTAGGTTTTTTCTTTTTTGAAATACTAAAATAGCATTTTCATTATCTTATTTCTCGAATTAATTTCAATAAAATTGATTTAAATTGTGTTAATTCTTATCGAGTAGCACGTGACTGCGAACGCCAATCAGGGCAATTTGACGTCATAGCACAGAAACGTTTAGAACATAGACAAACTAATCTTATCTAGAACTAGTTTATCTATGGTTTAGAACGTCAGATGATATAATCAAACCGCCTTTACTGTCAATATCAGATGATATTTGTTCAGTTTGACAGACCGTTAGCATGTGGTGATCATAGATAAACCAGTTGTTTTTCTATGGTGGTGACTCTTTTATGCAGTGACGTCACCATAATACCGTGACAGAATGGAGCGTTTCAGCGGGACTTTTGAAAACTTTTTTTATTAACGTATTTTTTATTGGTACTTTCTATTTTTTTTTTCGTGTTTATATAGGGCTTATCTACAAATTGAAAGCAATTTCAAAATATAGGCAACATCTAAATATAGGCTATTGTTGCTTATAGGTGTTGAATACCTTATCTTCATCAATGCAATATCAGAGCTAATCGACTTCAATAAGAACTCATGAAGTACAGTCCGGATTTATTCAATATTTCAAGTTAATGTTGATGTGTGAGAATTCTTCAGAAAATAAAACATAATTCCTAAAAATTTTGAAATATTCTATAAATATGCCTACAGTTTTAAAGAACGTTTCCATTTCTGATAACTCATTATAATTATTTCGCTGAAATGGTGAGCTTTGATTTGATGCAAACAAAAATCGAAATTCCTCAATTTTTACGATTTTTCACTGAATAATCCTCCTAGTTATTAAATTTCTCCGACTGCTAATGGTAACAACTTTTTGCCTCATAAGAACCAATGCATTTTCAATCTGTTTTTTCATGAATTATGACAAATTTAGGACAGGTGACAATTTCTTGATCTACAGAAAATAGTGTCTCTGTTTGGTTGAAATTTCTAAAAAGTGTCTTTTTTCAAGTTTTCTGTGCTATAATCTGCAATTTCTGTATGTCTTCAAGTTAATCCGAAAGAAGGGAGAAAAAAGTATCTGTTTTTTAGTTATCAATTGTCGACGTATTAGAATTTATGTTTTACGTACTTAATTATATATTTATATCAGAATCTTGAAAACTCAAAAGTCTGTAATTTTTGTATGGATTATATGTTTTTAACACACAAGAACGTGGCATCGAAATATTTTTCGATACTAGGGGGTTCGGGTCATGATTAAGGTTGAAAAACACTGGTTTAAACTGACCGTTATCTGACTCTTGACGTTATGTACTGAAAAAAAAATGTTTATGTCGCAAAGAATTGAACTTAATTGACCCTTCCCCTGATACTTCCTTTTGTCCCTTTAATATAATATAAAGCGCAGATGAATGTACCATTAAAATACAATGAGAACTGACCAACCATCCAGACTCTTCTGCTGATCAAATTCAGCTCTTCGGGCAGCTCAGACGAACAAGCGATTCGGCACACCCTATATACGGAAATAAAGCAATCGGAAAGGGTCGATAAATTCCTATTGTGAATACCTTCGAACGAGGTAGATACAATGAAAGTCGCAATGTCGAAATGTAAGTGGACACACGCAACAATGAGGTTATGCTATAAGCCGTTACGAAGATCGTAAGTTATTGGCATTATTGCCGATTGTTGCTTTCGCAGGGACGAGGAACAATGTCAAGGCGAAGAGGGTTAACGTCGATGACAAATTTATAGGGTAGCCAATCAGTATTTTCAAAAGGTACGGACTGCGGAGGGAATAACTAATGAACTTGAAATTCGTTACAACGTTCCGATCAACTTTTGTCCTATTATCCAGTTTGGACAGAATAATTTTAAACGCGATAGTTATATTAGGCCAATTGAAAAGTCCCCGGTCTGATGCACAGATGGCGGAGTTAGTATCGAATCCATATGATTTTTAGTTAATACCAACCTTCAAACGATAAGTGTCAAAATTTGACAGCAGTCCGACCATTAAGTTGTGATATATTGCGTTGTGAGTGCAGCTATTTTTGTTATTTGAAAAAAGATAAAAGATGGAACAAAAAGAATTTCGTGTGCTGATAAAATCTTGATTTTTTAAGGGAAAAAATACAGTTGAAGCAAAATCTTGGCTTGATGAAGAGTTTCCGGGGTCTACACCAGAAAAATCGACCATCATTGATTGGTATGCTAAGTTTAAATGTGGTGAAATGAGCACCGAAGACGGCGAGCGCAGTGGACGTCCAAAAGAGGTTGTCACCGACGAAAAAAACAAAAAAGTTCTCAAAATAATTTTGAATAACCGTAAAGTGAAGTCTATCGAGATAGCAAATTTTGTGAAGATATCATCTGAACGTGTACAGGGTGGGCAAATAAGCGAGGTAAGCGGCTATATCTCAGGATCCACTCATCGTAGAGACTTGCGGTAAAAAACTCCATAACTCCAGAACGCCTGGAGCTATCGCTTTGCGACCTTTTGTTTTTTTCATACAAATTTGATGGGATTTCTGTTTCTCTTGAAACTTAAAGACACAATTTGGTTTTTCGCAGTGCTTCAGTTGAAGAATATCTTCTTTCCGCCATAACTTCAGAACGCCTTGAATTATCGCTTTGCGACCTTGAGGTTTTTTTATGCAAATTTGATGGAATTTCTGTTTCTGTTAAAAAAATCCTATAATTATTTCAACAATTCAATAATTTCAATCAGTCAGATTTCTCCCTTTCACCTTCCCTCATTTGATGTCGTGAAATTGAATGTGACAATTCAATAAGATAGAGAATTTTCTAAGGATTACAGTGATGATATTTTTTCTTCAACTTCATATGAAACATTTTCGAGTAAAATTCATTTTTCTACTCGACGGTAGCTATTAAGCCCCCTAGCGGTAGATGTATGAACTTCAGAATAATTTCCAGTGTGTTCTCTTTATCACTTTAATGGTAAAATTTTTTACCGCAAGTCTCTACGATGAGTGGATCCTGAGATATAGCCGCTTACCTCGCTTATTTGCCCACCCTGTACATCATATCACATCAGTATTCTGGAATGCGCAAGGTATAATATTCATTGATTACCTCCAAAAGGGCCAAACCATCAACAGCGATTATTATATAGTGTTATTGGATCGCTTAAAGGATGAAATCGTTAAAAAACGGACCCATTTGAAGAAAATGAAGGTTCTGTATCATCGAGACAATGCGCCGTGTCACATATCAATGAAAACAATGGCAAAATTGCATGAATTAGGCTTCGAATTGCTTCTGCATCCACCGTATTCGCCAGATCTGGCTCCAAGCGACATTTTTCTGTTCTTAGACCTCAAAAGAATGCTCGCTGGAAAGAAAATTAGCGCCCTCGAAGGCAACTATGTTGACTAATAAAATCGAATTTTGCCAAAAAATGTGTTTTACTATGGTAGACCGGTGACTTTTTAATTGGCCATAAAGAAGCTTTAACTGATACTCAATTGGCACAACTCGGTACACGAACCATATGCCCCAGAAATCGAATCGCATAAAAAAAGCCGAGCATACGGCCCCTTCCCGCTTCTCCAGCGAGCCTCATGTTTTATATCCACCCCTAACAACGCTATCAACACCGGCCATAAACTACCCCTCAGCACGTGACAGCCCTAATGAAAAAAATAAGTACGCCAGACAGGGATCTGAGTTATGCCGTCCTATCTCGCAGCAGCAAGAGGGTGTCCGGTCTGCAAAATCGTTCCCCCCACTGCGGCAAATAGTGTAATCATCCCTTAATCACGGATTATTTGCACGATTTGTCGCGAGCGCCGGTTTTGAATGGAATCTGGCGAACTGAGAGTTGAAGCGGTGGTTTTTTGCGAAAGGAAATCATACGGTCGATTAGGGGGATCACTTCCGATCGGGTTATTGTGATTTGCAAGGTGATATCTGTGTTTGAGTTCATGATAGGCGTATTGGTTTGGTTTCGATAGGGTGAGGCAGATGTTGACGATATCGGATCGGTTAGAGTTAGTCGGACCTCGTGGAGAGAATATTAATTATCGTCTATGATGACGGTAATTTGCTGAAGCACAGAGGAAAAGGGGTTTGATCCTATAATTCCTCTGAAAGAAATAGAATAATTATAATCATTACGCCTTTCTAATGGAAGAAACATGTAATTTTTCTATATATTCCTATCATCACCTTCAAACAATCCGCGAATCGGCTATCTTGCACATATGCATTTTCGGTATGTCTGCCATGTTTAAGTTGAACAGCAGCGGTCCTATCACCGATGGGAACTCCAGCTTCAATTTCTTCAATCGTCGACCGGGTACTATCAATATTCACTCTAAATTTTTTATTTGCCAGGTACGATTGTACGATTGTATCTATATACAGGGTGTTTCCTAAACATGCGGCAAAAATTCAGGGGGTTGTTCCTTGGACTATTTTAAGCATGTTTTGTCCTTGGATGATTTTTGAAAAACCTCTTTGTTTCGAAGATACAGGGCGAACAACATTTTTCATATTTTTAAAATTAATAATAGTTTAAATAAAAATGCGTACCGCACTGTGTTTACTAAGTAGGTACAATTAATTTTTAAATTTGTTTAACAACATTCCAATTACTAAAAACGGCCAGTTTTTTGACTAAAAATTGATAAGTGCAGATGGTAAAGGAATACAGATTAAACACGGTTTTCATTTGAATTCGTTTTGTGATGTATTCTTAATAAGAAATGATCCTGGTGTTTTTGAAAGGGTTCGGCAGTCAATGAGGAGAAGATTGGATGCTTGTATGCTGGCTAGAGGTGGTCATTTTCAACAGTTTTTGTAGGTTGAGTTGAATTTTCATGTAATTTTTCATAATGAAATGTTATTATCTGAAATTTTGTTTACCCTATATCTTCGAAACAAATAGGTTTTTCAAAAATCATCAAGGGACAAAATATTCTTAGAATAGTCCAAGGAACAACCCCCTGAATTTTTGCCGCATGTTTAGGAAACACCCTGTATATTGTATATATATTCTTTTGAGATAGAGCAATACAAAAATTATCAATTTCAAACAACAAAGCATGTGTAGATGTAATTTCAGTATTAGCAGAGGAAATGTAAACGGAGCATAATACATTTCAACGTATGATACAGGAAAACAGATAAAAACCTCAGCAAAAACTATGTCTCCCCGTACAGGTGTAGTGACTGGTTTATGTAAACGTTTGCAGAATAAGCTGACATATCAGGTAAAAGTGTAAGAATAGCTTCAGCTAAACTTTCGCCTAATAAAGACGGTTATTATTATTATTATTATATTTATATTGGAGGGCTTCCTCTTCAACCAAAACAAAATTTTCTCCATCCTCTCCCCTTACCAACGGTTGACGACTTTATAATTAAATCCTAAAACAAAAAAAAAGAGAACCAGAAAGGAGTACTGTATATAAGTTTTCCTTATATTAATTTGAAGTTAGCGATCCATTCTAAAAAAGAATCTAAAACTGAATGGATAGCTTGGAAACCACCATGAAATTTATAAATTGGACAATTATTCACCAAGTGGTCAATGGTTTCTTTTACACCACACTCACATAGTGGGCTATAAATAGAATGATGTCATTTGAAGAGCGTGCTATTAGGTACAACGATCATGACCAGTCCTAAGTCGATTTAAAATACTACAGATTTTCCTAGGAAGATTGAAACCTAGAACATTTTCTGAAGGATCAACGATAAGACTTTTGTTGAAGACATTGCAAGAACTCCATTTCGAACCCCAAATTTCCTTGTCGCTTTCATTAGATTGAAGGAAGGTATTAATCCATAAAGGTTTGGAAGGATAAGTATCTAGAGATATACAGGGTGGCCATTTGAAAACGAAACAGACGAGATTACAGACGAAATAAAGTTTTTCGATAGAAATGCTCGGACAGGTCGATTTCTGTTTCGAGGGGGACAACTTAAGATGTAGGTTACGGACGCATAGCGCTTCAACCCTTGCTACTACAACCCTCACCCCCAAATTTTGAATAGGGAAGATGGGGTGAGTGATACCTCATTTGAAAGGTATTTTTATACTGATTTCAGCACAGTAATTGTTTTTTCATTTTATGCATTAGTTCTCGAAATATTCTTAACTAAGTATTTGAAAATGAAGTGGTGTTTTCATGGCACTTGTAGTGTTTTGTGAAAAATCGACATTTTGAGCTTCAAAACAACCATGACTGTGGCTTCCTTCCTAACTAACTAACGCATGAAGATTTCGAGAACTAATGCATAAAATGAAAAAACAATTACTGTGCTGAAATCAGTATAAAAATACCTTTAAATTGAGGTATCACTCACCCCATCTTCCCTATTCAAAAATTGGGGGTGGGGGTTGTAGCAGCAAGGGTTGAAGCGCTATGCGTCCGTAACCTACATCTTAAATTGTCCCCCTCGAAACAGAAATCGACCTGTCCGAGCATTTCTATCGAAAAACTTCATTTCGTCTGTAATCTCGTCTGTTTCGTTTTCAAATGGCCACCCTGTATAATAGGTTCATCAAAATGTTAGTAAAAGTGAATGGAATCTGGTGAACTGAATGCTAGAGCGGTGGTTTTTTGCGAAAGGAAATCATACAGTCGATTAGGGGGACCACTTCCGATCGGGTTATTGTGATTTGCAAGGTGATATCTGTGTTTGAGTTCATGATAGGCGTATTAGTTTGGTTTCGATAGGGTGAGGCAGATGTTGAGAATATCTGGTCGGTTAGAGTTATTTGGACCTCGTGAAGAGAATATTAATTATCGTCAATGATAAAGGTAATTTGCTAAAGCACAAAGGACAAGCAGTTTGATCCTATAATTCCTCTGAAAGAAATAGAATAAACATAATCATTACACCTTTCTAATGGAAGAAACGTGTATTTTTTCTATATGTTCCTATCATCACCTTCAAACAATCCGCTGATGTTCAACTTATACATGGCAGACATACCAAAAATGAATAAATGCAAGATAGCCTAGTTTGCAGACGAAGCTGCCATATATTATCACAGTAGGATGCGGAAAACAATTACTAGGCAGTTACAGATAGACCTCAAATATAATAATATAATATAATATAGTGGTCGATATTGAATCGAATTTTCGCGGGTTGATTTTGAATTGACGGAGTACGAGGATTTGAGAGGAATTATCTCCATATTGAAATCCTTTCTCAGATCCTGACTTTCCCATCCCCTCCACAATTTTAGCAGACTTGGTTTTCCGCATCCACAACGGACGTTACGCACTGTAATATTCAATGGTTTTTCGCTAATCCTGAATAAGGAAAAAGTCGCAGTTTCACACAAAAACTCAATTAGTTTTTAAGTTAGTTAACAGCTTCGTGAGAGGACACATCATAGTTAAGTGAAGAAGATTGTTTAGTTTAAGTTTTCAAGGTGGAAAGTCAGAGAATCAACGGAGACCAGGTGAGTCCCTTTCCTGTTAGAATTTTCCTTCTTATTGCTGACTGTTCCGGGTGGTATTTCCTCTCAAATCTCAGAAATTAAGCGAATTTCATTTCTTTCATATCGGACAATTCACAAACTTGTGTGGCGGAGCAATCCAATTAATAATCACATAAATAATACACTCCACTAGAATAACTTTTAAATGTAATTTGAATTGATCCGTAACATATAGTTTATTCTCAGAAAGAAAAACAAAATTTCTCAAAATGACATCAATTCCCAAAATCTACATACTATGAAAACAAACATAAATTATAGAAGAAGCGTTGCTACTTGTAAGTGATGTTCTTTCACTTCTACATATCAACGAGGTGATGCTGAAAAAAAATAACAATAAAAAAAGAACGAAAAACAATTCTACAAAATTCAGACTCATAACAGTATCACAATATCCTATCATCAATATATCTCTTCTGATTTTTGAGTACAAGTTATTTGTTGTTTATCAAGTCGTGAACCTAGTTAAATTGATGGAATACTTCAAGAAATTGAGATTCAAAGTAAATACATCGAAAACAGTTGCAATCTACTTCGGAGGAACAACAGTAAAGAAAGAAAAATCAGGAAACGCCAAAATAGAAAACCAGACGATAGAATGGAAAAAGGAAGCAAAATATCTGGGAGTACTACAAGATGAGAGAATGGATTTTAAAAAACAGATAGAATAAAATAGAAAAAAGGCAAGGCAATTGCACGAGACCCTGCTGCTCAACCCTAAAAGTAAACTTTCCTTAGAAAACAAGCTGAACATAATAAAAATAGTGCTAATATCAAGCATTACGTATGCAGGAGTAAACTGGTATAATACGAAAGACAATAATAAGGATCAGTTGCAAAGTACGCTAAATACAGTAGCCAGAACAGCGGTTGGCACCCCATGGTATATAACCAACCAACAAATCAGAGAAGGACTGAATATTGAAACTATTGAGGAAATAATTAACAAACAAAGAAAGAAGATAATAGAAGCGCTGCGAAAAAATGAGAATAAGGAATTAAGAAAGAAACTACAAATCAAAATAAGAACTGTATCAAAGAGCCGAATAGAAGAATAAAGTGACATGCAGTAGGAAAGAAAGTCTCCCGATCAGACAACAGTAAAAAATATGATATATTAAAGTAGAGGCTGAGGGAATAAGATTCCAGTCATTAAACAAAAAGAAGATCTGAGTTCAAACAATCATTTACCTTGATCATGGCGACAATTACGAAATAATTCATTACAACATTTTGTAAACGATTTCATTGTAAAAAAACCAATTGGAAAGGATAAGGTATACGTTCGTGCTGAAGGATACCACATACACATTATTAGGGAAAGTGACCTTGTCAAATTGGCTGAATTCTTGAAATGTTGTAGTCCAAGTCATTTCAAACGAAAAGTTCACTAGGTACAAGTTTTTTATAGGCTAATTTTGAAGCTAGTAGCCTCTGAAAACTCTCATTTGTTATTAATCACATTCTGAGTAATTAAGATATGATCAGTCATTAATATGAGATACTATTGAAAGCATTGTCCTTTGGTGTTGTTACATTTGGTCAAATTTGGTGTGTTCCAGCAAAATTTTCAAAGTTCAATTGAGATAAGTAGAGATATCTATACTGTTAACAAAAGTGAAAAATGCAACGATTTCTAAATATTTCGGAAAATTTCGATTAATAAAGTTTTACTTTGATTCATATATCTCATTCTATTGGAAACATTCATCTTACATATTTTTTACATTGAGAAATTTTATCGATTATGTTCAATCGTCATTTATAATGGATTTAGTATAAAACCTCCTTCAATTCAAGATACATATATCCACATCTAAGGTCTGGCATATCATTTTTTTCAATATTCTGCATGAATATGTTCAATTGATGGTTTTGATGATCCATGCTTCTGCAAGAAGCTTAGATTTGTTTTTTGTATAGGAATATATTCAAAATCATAACTCTGTTGTATTGTCATTGAAATGTGGAATATTTTTACGATACTCTTCTTGATTTTCTAGTGCTACAATCAATATGAAATTTGCACGAAGTTCGAAATTGTTATTGTCAATTCAATTTCAGAATTTCATCCTTATCAGATAAGTCAGATTCTGCCCAGAATTGAGTTGATTCGTCATAACTAAGTGGGGCCTCATTATTTGAGACCAACTGGCTTGAGATTATAAAATCGCTGACATCGTAACGAAGTAATACATCTTGAGGAGTAGGCTCACAAAAAAAAAATATAGAAATGTATAACACATACGAAAAATAATTGAAACCAGTCATTCGTTATTTGGAAAAAATCGAATATGCATAATAGAAAACTCTTAATCTCTCGAGATTCTCATATAAAACTTAACCCTATTTTTCCGTTGAGAGAAGTGAAGGGCATTAGCTCGTTAATAAAAAGTCCTGGGTTCGAAACATCCGATCAATGAAGATAAATCAAAGTTAAAAACATTTTATAGCATAATATGAATATTCTGTGAACATTATTCGAAGCTATATGTGCAGCTTCATTGGCAATGAAAATTATAATGAGCAACCAATGATCACAAGAAGTACACATAAATAGTATTTATAATTGATATTCGTCTACTTTGAAACTTATTAACTTAGAGTAGAAGATGAGCGTGTAATCGAACATTTTCCAAACAAGGATATAAGCAGTTGGCATCAATGTTCGCACCGATGGAATGATAAGCCATTAATGAAATTTATAATCATTAATTTCCATATATTGAAGCCTGAAATATTCAAGCACAATTAAGCTGGTGGAATAATTGTAAAAATCATATGCAAAGTAACACAATGATATATTTGTGTATGATATGATTGATATGTTTCTAGCAATTCATACAGGTATCTATTGATATACGAGTGTCGAGTATCATGTTAGGAGTAGAATGTCAATACTTTCACAGGAAGAAGTGCAATAAAAAAAATTCCAGGAAAATCAACCATCATTGATTGGTAGGCTAAGTTTAAACATGGTGAAATGAGCACCGAAGACGGCGAACACAATGGACGCCCAAAAGAGGCTGTCGCCGACGAAAAATTCAAGAACATGAGAAAGCTGTGTGCAAAATGGGTGCGCGCAAGCTCACAATCCATCAAAAGTAACAACGTGTTAATGATTCTGAGCAGTTTTTGAAGCTGTTTAAGTGCAATAAACCTGAATTTTTGCGTCGATATGTTACAATGGATGAAACATGGCTCCATCATTTCACTCCGGAGTCCAGTCAGCCGAGTGGACTCCACAAGATGAACCGAATCCAAAGCGGGGAAAAACACAACAGCCAGCTGGCAAGGTTATGGCATAAGTGTTCTTGGATGCGCAAGGTATAAAACTCATTGATTACCTCCAAAAGGGCCAGACCATCAATAGCGATTATTATATAGCGTTATTGGATCGTTTAAAGTATGATATCTTTGAAAAACGGCCCAATTTGAAGAAAAAAAGATGCTGTTTCTTCAAGACAATGCGCCGTGTCACAAATCAATAAAAACAATGGCAAAATTGCATGAATTGGGCTTTGAATTGCTTCTGCATCCATCGTATACGCCAGATTTGGCCCCTGCGACTTTTCCTGTTCTTAGACCTCAAAAGAATGCTCACTGGAAAGAAATTAAGCGGCAATGAAGAAGTAATCGCCGAAACTGAGGCCTATTTTGAAGCGGAAGACAAATCGTACTGCAAAAATGGTATCGAAAAGTTGTAAGATCGCTATAATCGCTGTATCGCCCTCGAAGGCAACTATGTTGAATAAAAAAATCGAATTTTGACAAAGTTTTACTATGGTAGACCAGGGCCTTAAACCTACCTCTTTACAATGAAATTAACATCCATTCTCTTCAAATATACTCGTTCTTTTTTTCAATATCAAAATGAAACCTCTCATTGAAAAACCCTTCAGTATATTCACAGACAGGAACTGCGCGTTTTGTAAAAAAAAATAGAACGTGCCCCCACCTCGACGACCGTACTTAAAATCTTCGCGCCTCCAAAGAAAACGTCCCGAACTGAAAAATAATCGAACGAACAACAAAATCCACTGCAATAAAAGTGATGTAAATCATCTTGTTGACTCGCAACTTGACTGCGACAAACAATGGAACCGACCATCGGCATAAGAGCTCTTGCCACCCTTGCACTCGCTACTTTCAAACAGAACCATAAATCAGAGCCGGCAACAAAGGCAATCTGCGATATTAAACGCTCAGACAAAGGAAAAAATGTTTTAATGGCACCCCTTTCCCCAGGTCCCCGGCTCTCCTGAGACAATCGAAACACGTCGGGCGCGCAATGAAAATCGCACCTTTTTCGAGCACCTGAAGTGCCGCTCCAGTAGTAACTACCTAAGCGTCGCTTTATTTTAGGGAGTTTGTAGCAACGCCCCATAAACTATTGGCAACAATGACAACAATAAAAGTGGGGACGACGGAATCGGCTTATGAAAAAAATTCTGAAGAGGAGTACTTTGACGGGGGTCTAACAGATTCTATAATATCATTTTGTTCAATGTGTGACGATTCAACTGCGACTATATATGGATTTACTCCTGTCTATAAAGCAGCAATTGTGATCGTTTTGATTGTTATGGAAATTTATCCAATTTTGATAGAGTCCGTCCAGAAATCAATATGGAAATTATGTTTGAATTATTCATAATATAGCATTATTAACAAAAGTTCTTGTTAAAATTAAAAATCACTGACGTGAAGTCAGGAACTTTAACGCGTTCGTTTTGATTAGCATTTATCTCGGCATTCATTGTTAACGAAATTTAAGAAATGGATTTTTGCTTCATTTTTTTTTCTGAACACAAATTACAATTCTGAAAACAAATGATGATGTGATACTTTCAATAAAATGCCATTGATTACTTTATCGAACAATTGTATAGGGTGACATATTTAATAAGATCTACTCAAATAACAGCTTGGCAAGAGACTAGATCAAAAATTGCTCCCAATAAAAATTGCTAAGTCTTCGGGAGAACACCGAATGCAGATATTCAATGTGACATTGGAAGGTAGATCTAAAGATTAAGTTGATTCTTTGAATGGGGTTAGTACATTTCTCTTTGCAGAATATTGACCTTCTTGGAAAGGTAGAAACATTTTGTCTCCTTTCATCCATAATTTTAATTTCTCTGGAGATATGAAATATACTAACTAACACAAGTGCAGCACCCAGAAGGAGCAGCCCAAATCTTAATTTTTTGTAAAATATGATAGTATAGCAAGGTCGTCATTATCGTGGTTTTTTTGTGAACAATTTTTGTTACTTGAATATTGTAGTCGTTTTTTGCAAGTTTTTTAAATTTTACAACAAACCAGCTCTTCAAGGAGATCCAAAGTCGATGTTTAGTTGTTCTGAAAATGCCTAGATCAGGTGTAAGCGGAATTTATCGCCAGCTAAGTGAATTTGAAAGAGGTCGAATTATTGGTCTACGGAAGGTGGGGTTGTCATTTCGATTAATCGCTAAACGTACCAACAGAAGTCGAAGGGACACAAATGAAGTTCAAGATCGACTTCTAAGACTTATAGCCATTAGAGACCGTTTTGTGACAACTCGATCTTTGGCTGATGAGTGGTTAGGAATACAAGGCCATCCTGTCCATACGGTTTAACGCCCAATAAGGTCTTTTGGACTGCAGCATTATCGACCCCATCTTGTATTACCTCTGAGAACATTGGAATGTGGAATGGCATCAGATCGTCTTTTCTGATGAATCTCGATTCTCCTTGGGTGCATATGATGGCCAAAGAAGGGTTAGACGATGTCGGGGAGAAAGACGTGAACCTCAGTTTGAGGTTGAGCGTCATGTACACCGGACAGTAGGCGTTATGGTATTGGGTGCTGTTGCACATGCAAGTAGGTCACCTTCAGTCTTTATTCGAGGTAACATGACAGCGTTGCGTTACCTTCTAGAAATAGTGGAGCCATATTTTCTCCCTTACCTTAGCCAGCTCGAGAATACAATATTTCTTGAAGATAATGCCCGACCTCATGTTGCCAGAGTAAGTTTAAACTTTTTCGAAGCGACCTACGTGAATATTTTGCCATAGCCGCCCAGATACCACGAACTTTTGCCCATAGAGCATTTTTGGGACATTATGGTTAGAAGGCTTGGAAATTAACCCCAGCGCCCACGGACTTTGGCGGCTCTGAGACATGAAATACAGGTAGCTTGGGATAGTATCCCTCAAGAAGAAATAGACCATCTTATTGCATCAATGCCTAGACGTGTTGGGGAGTGTATAGATAATCGCGGTGTACAAATACATCATTAACAAATTTATTAAAAAACATTGTAAACCCTTTGTTTTATTCTCGAAATATCAATTTTTTACTCCATGCTACACTATCTATGTTTCACCAACAAAAAAATCAAAATTTAAACACCTCATTCTGGGTGTTGCAGTTTCTTCGTCAGCTAGTATATAATACAATACCATCGGATATTGTTATCCCAATTAGATCTAGTATATTTCTTTGAACCCTATATATTTGACTCTAATTCAATTCCAGTTCTTTTTTTACTCTGGATTCCAGCCGAGAGGCGAGCAAAATATCATTTTTATTCGACTACAAAACTTAACTCACTCACCCCAATTCAGTATCGGAATTCCATAACTGGCTCGAAGACGGCAAACTTTGCCTCCCGATAGCTTAGAAATCCTGTTCCCTTCCTCCCATGAGTGAATGACGACTTCCTTTGGTGCACAATGAGCCTAACAGTATTTCCTATATTCAATCAAGACCTACTTTATGTCCGACCGCGTGTGGCGCCCTCGGGGTATCGTCCCGAAAACTTTATTGCCAACAGGAAGCCGTGATACAGGGACAGGAAACAGGCAACTTCGAGAAGAGAGGAGAGCAAACATAAATCGCGACGTGATACAGATATATTAGGGAGGAAGACGGGCTGTATACCTCGCAAGCACTCCGCAAAATTAAGGTTGTAGATCCTGCAAAACGAGCCCTCTAAACTGTAAAGCAAAGGTGGGAGTATGAGTAATAGTTTAGGTAGGCACGAAGGCTGAATTTCAAGTTATATTTTGGTGGTGCTCCTGACGCCTATATCAAAAGAGAAAAATATATTTTTGCACGATCCAGTTTTCCGGACTACTTAGCGTATCTTTTGCCGAGACGGTAGGTTTTATTTACCGTTTTCAAGGAATCAAGAATGAGCAAATTTCGATATATGTATGTATATCAACAAAATAAGTTAGAAACGTAGAAACTTATAATTAGTAAAATTGTTTGCTTCATGGATTACTTCTCCAAGCCATAAAGGAAAATTAGAAAATAGTGTGAAATGAAAAGATCTCATAACTTCTTCATTATTGGTGCTATTTACATGAAACAAAACCATCCTACAAGCACTTTTTTCAGTGGAATCCATTTGTGTAATCATTCATTTTTTATTACCGTAATTTTTCGTTTTTCTTTTTTTTAAGTAAACCATAACGATTTCTATAACAAATGAAAGTTTCTTATAAAAATTTGAAAACCATCGAAATTTCAGTTTCACACGGCACATCACCCAAGTGCCTATCTATGATAATCTGTGAATTTCAAATAATAAAAATATTCGGTGGCCATCAAAGTCTCCGAATTTAACACTGTTAGATTTTTCAGCATTCCAATATTTTCAAATTGATAAATGTTGTTCTTCAAATGTGAATTAAGGAAAACTTTTAACGATTTTGAATGCGGTGATGTTGGTGGCGACCGAATATTTTAATTATATGAAGTTCACAGATTATTATAGATAGGCACTTGGTTGATTTGCCGTGTGGAATTGCAACTTTTTATAATTTTTATAATTTGATGAGAAATTTATATACCATGTTATAGTAATTTACGTAACAAGTCCGGAAAATAGGGTTTTTTTGGACGAATAGACAAAATTCCAGGACGAGCGTAAGCGAGTCCTGGTAGTCTGTGAGTCCAAAAAAACCATTTTCGGGCGTGTTGCGTACAATATTTTTTCGGCTACCATGTAAAATAACACTATCGCTGCTGCTTTTCATATTTTATTGCGATTGTGATAAAAAAACATGCAAATTTTTGACAACTAATTTCATATGAACTGTCAGCCGTTATCTCGGTTGTTATGGATTCTATGATTCTTTTCCGGCCTAGTCCGGGAAGTACGTACTTTCCGGACTAGGCCGGGAAATGCTACTTTCTCAGAGAAAAAGCGTCCGGGAAGTGAGCACTTCCCGGACGGTTGCCGAAAAAATATATTTTTGATAAGGGAAAAAGGCGATTTTATTTGTTGTAGGAATGTTATGTTTTACATTAAAAAAACACAAGTTTGTATTATAATTTCAAAACTGATGGCAATAAAAAAATAAATGATGACACCGATGAATTCAACTGAAAATAAATAATTTCGTTATATGTTAATAGCACCAATAATAAAAAAGCACTGGATATTTTCATATAACGCCATTTACCAATAAATTGAAAACAGTCGAATTTATGAGATTGTGGTTTTCAGAAAATTAATTCTCTTGAAAATCGAGCCTGAAAATGTAACATTAATTTTTTTCAGCTCGAAGGGGTTCTGAGATATCTCATTAGACAACGAATTTGCGACATCCGGTCTCCGAGTAGATTTAGCAAAATGTTATATTAGGCCAATTGAAAAGTCCCCGGTCTGATGCACAGATGGCAGTGCTAGGATTAAACTCATATGATTTTTAGTTAGTACCAATCTTCAAACGATACTTGTCGAAATTTGATAGCAGTCCGACCGTTAGTTTGTGAGATATTGCATTGTGAGTGTAGCTACTTTTGTTATTTGAAAAAAGAAGGAAAAAAAGAATTTCGTGTGATGATAAAATATTGCTTTTTGAATGGAAAAAATGCATTTGAAGCAAAATCTACGCTTGATCAAAAGTTTCCGGTGTCTGTACCAGGAAAATCAAACATCATTGATTGGCAAGCTAAGTTTAAACGTGTTGAAATGAGTACTAAGACGGCGAACGCAGTGGACGCCCAAAGAAGGCAGTCACCGAAGAAAAAATCAAAAAAATTCACAAAATAATTTTGAATGACCGTAAAGTGAAGTTGATCGAGATAGCACACATTGTGAAGACATCATCTGAACGTGTACATCATATCATTGACGAATATTTGTACATGAGAAAGCTGTGTGCAAAATGGTTGCCGCGCGAGCTCACAGTCGATCAAAAGCAACGTGTTAATGATTCTGAGCAATGTTTGAGCAGTTTTTGAAGCTGTTTAAGTGCAATAAACCTGAATTTTTGCGTCGATATGTAACAATGGGTGAAACATGGCTCCATCATTTCACTCCGGAGTGCAGTCAGCCGAGTGGACTCTACAAGATGAACCGAATCCAAAGCGAGGAAAAACACAACAGCCAGCTGGCAAGTTTAATGCATCAATATTCTGCGCAAGGTATAATATTAATTGATTACCTCCAAAAGGACTAAAACATCAGCAGCGATTATTATATAGCGTTTTTGGATAGTTTAAAAACGGCCCCATTTGAAGAAAAAAAAGGTGCTGTTTCATCAAGACAAAGCGCCGTGTCACAAATCAATGAAAACAATGGCAAACTTGCATAAATTAGGCTTCCGATTGCTTCTGCATCCACCGTATTCGCCAGATCTGCCCCCCAGCGACTTTTTCCTGTTCTCAGGCCCCAAAAGAATAGTTGCTGGACAGAAATTTAGCGCCAGTGAAGAAGTAATCGCCGAAACTGAGGCTTATTTCGAAGCGAAAGACAAATCGTACTACAAAAATGGTATCGAAAAGTTGTGAGATCGCTGTATCGCCTTCGAAGGCAACTATGTTGAATAATAAAATCGAATTATGCCAAAAAAATGTGTTTTACTGTGTTAGACCGGAGACTTTTCAATTGGCCTGTAAGTACGATCGATAATAATTCTTTAATTTCAGAAATTCATCAGATCATCTAGTCCCGAATATAAACCACGCACATATCGTGAAATAAAATTGCCAGCAGCAAGCATCCCTTTTTTTCTCGGATCAGACTGCACATTCGAAACCTCCTGCCGATACTTCCGCAATACTCCCAACACGTTCTGCCGATAAATAAGGCTTCGGCGGGAAACGAGCCTTGTGGTCGCCTTTTCGGCGGTCTTAGGTGTTCTTACATATAGTCAGAACGAGGTGTTTCGAGAATTTATGGGCCCCGGAGGCTCCGCTATGGTATATTTATTGCGAGCCGATGGACCTCGCAGCCTTTTTCCCGTGGAAAACATGGCAAATAAAAAATAAGTTCGCGAAACAAATTGGATAAGTTTGGAGGGAGTGGGGAGGAGAGTTTGAGGGCGATGCGTCTTCCCGAATTATGGCGCTATCGCGGTCTATATGTTTCTGTCGAGATATAAGTCTTGGGCGAGACGTGAAAAGTGGTCAGACCGAGGTGAACTTTCGAAGAAAATCCCTGGATTATCCCTCACGAAATGCAACTTTGTCGTGATCTTCTGGGGTCGATATATCTAGGTGGAAAAAGTTTTGAAAGGTGTCCTATTCAATGAGAATTCGAGAAGACTCCTTATGGACAGCTCAGGAAAAGCGAAATTATTGATGATGAAGAATATCAATCAATTTGTAGTACTCAGTATGACCATAAATCGTTTAGAGTGTTTAGACTGTATTTATACAGCATCGAATAACAAATTTGATCACGGGCGTAGCCAGGGGGGGTTTTGGGATTTCAAACCCCCTCCCGAAATGTTTGAGATGTTAAAATTTATTAAAACGAAACATCAAGTTAACAGGAGTATATATTCCGTAAGTAAATAGTAATGAGATTTTCTATTTTCTATCAATTCTGAACATGCATTGTGGACTCCACAATTTAAAGAATTCATCATACTACTTCAGATCGTTCACTTTGAAACTTAATTCTTTTTTCAAAATCTCGAAAATACTTTTTCAATTTCTAGAAGGTGAATGAAATCCCCACTCTTAGTTTAATTCATCTGAAATCTGAATTAAACCACCTCTACGCAATCCAGTCAATTTGTGCTCACATGTGCCCCTCAAGGAAAAGTTATGGGGTAGTTTTGATTTCTTCGATCGTATGTATTTTTTTTCGGTGCTGAATCCGAATCTGAGGTTTACCACCAAAATTTCGCAACGGAACATAAAAAAATACAACAAAAATTTAATCTTCTGGCATTTTCTTCCATGAAGTTTTTTGTTCGATAAACCTGGCTCAAACGATAGTTCAAAATTGGCGTATTTTATCTATCTCTGCTGAAACCCAGTTGATGGTGTAATTTTAGTTTCTTCGATTCATTTTTTTGTTTCTGGGGTACATAACTCGAATCTGAGGTTTATTGTCACCAAAATTTCATGGTAAAACATTGAAAAAAGGGGGAAAAAGGTGAAAATTTCCATTTTTTGCCGGTTTTTTGCATATAAACTTTCTACACATGAATTTGAATTTGATTCCTCTGTTGTATAAACACTACAACGGTATTTATTTCCTAAATATATTCATAGGAATCGATTTAAAGCAATAAACTAAATTTCCAAAAGTGATTTTGAAATAGTATATTGTGCAACAAGTTGGGAAAGTCCAACTTTTCTCGCGAGTGTGGAAAAGGCTACTTTCAAAGAGGTTGAATATTTTTCAAAGATTGTAGTTAGGTGAGTAACTTGAAAATGATCCATTTCACCACTCATTTAAATTCAATCTGCGAATTGTGACTTACTATAACTGACCCAACAATCAAGAAAAATTGAATTTTGGGACACAATACCACATTAAATTGTTGAGTTCACATATGAGGTAATAATTCTCAATACATATTATTACTTCTGATAATTTTGGTTCGGATGAAATTTTCATTTTCTATTAATGAACCTACTTCTAAATCCTGAATTATTAGTTTAATTCTTACGAGGTTTTTACTCGGGGTGAAATTTTTATTTCTGTGAAAAATTTGTTGTCGCAGCAAGTAATGAAGATTTCAGTATATATCCATCATTTCTCCTATAGAACTCTAATGAGATTTTACTCCCGGTTACTCACAAATCCTATGAATTCTTGCGATCAAAGGAGACTAACCTGAAACAAAGAAAGAACACATTAGTACAGCCAGAAAAACATAAGACAAATTTTAATTTCATCATAGCCAATGTGAAGTATATATGTATATGTAATGCTTCCAATGTTATAATAAGGTTCTACTCCTCTAAACTTTATTTCCCCAAATATTTTCATTGGGTAGAATGTTAGACATTGCTACATCATAGCTTCATTTTATGTAGCTTCATATTATTGTCGATTATTTTATGCCTGAGTATTCTTTTTCGATATTTTTTCTTGAATGATCTATGGTTATGGTTACGCATCACATGAAATTTTGCACGGGGCTATAAGTTACTATCCTATAACCAAAGGCAATTTTTTTTCCGCATCGCACTTGCAGTTTTGAAATTAATAATAAAACAAAATTTTGAACGGTTGTATTCACGAAACCCTTGGCTTGAGCTTGACTCGATTTCAAGTCAAGCTCCAGTCAGGTAGTAGTTTTTCAATCTGAAGTCAAGTCAAGTATTTATTTATCAAGTACTTGAATCATATCAAGCTATTTGATTTTTAGCAGTTTTATTGTGTAGTGTCACATCAATAAAAAAAAAATGATGAAATGAGAAGGAACCTTGCGAAAACAATTTTTTTATTAAACTTATTATATAAAATAACCGAAATTATCAACTTTTTTGAAATAGAAACATTAAATAATTATAAATCATAACAAAATAAAGAATGATAATAAGACAAGACAAGTTCCTTATATTGAGAAACCTCCAGGTTTTGTTTGATTTCATAATTTTCCATCCAATATCTAAGACACATGAGGCATCTTATATATTTGTCGCCAAACCTATTGTGGGTTTTTATTACTTTAAGGGCAGCTCTAGAAATTAGTCAATGCAATGAATGCAATAGCTCCAGCTTTTAGATTTCTGAAACTACCAAAATCTACCAATATATTTCATTTAAACGTGAGAAAACTACTAATAAAGTCACATTGGCGAATCTTATCGTTTGAGACCATTCTCTGCTCAAAATTCGAAACTTACAGATATTCTCACGAAATGATATGATTAATTCTAGTTTCAATTTTAGTTGTCCATGAAAGAATTTCACATTTCCGGAAACAATAGTTCCCGCTTGTGTGAAGTAAACAATATCCAGGTGTGTAAATAATAGTCTTGAGACAATTCGATGGCCTTGCAACTTCACGATAATCGACATATGTCCGTTCGTGCGCACTTAGTTACAGGCAATTGGTCGAAGGAGGTAATATTCTTGAGAATTCACGCTCGAAGTCGTTGGAGCACAACTTATTGCGCCTCAACCTGTATCGGAAAAATCGATTACAGCTCGAGGCTAGTAGCTGGCAAGAAAAAATTGACATGTGTATGGTCTATTGGTTTTTTCTGGTTAACAAAAAACCGCATGTTGTTTGAAGGAGGACATTTCTCATGGTGTTGTCTTCGAGTTAATTTGGAACCGTATGTTTTCGGCATAACAATTCTTATGAATTCCCACAAGATATTAGAAGCGGATAAACAAATATGAATACGAATGTTCGATTAGTTCGAGCAGTCCTTTAAAAGACTGCAGTTATCTGCTTCGACTATCAGTAGAACAAATTCTCGCTTATTCCATATAATAAGAGGTTTTATTTTGAATATTTTGCATTTGACAAGTAAAAACGATGCCAATACTAAAAATGGAATGATATACACACTTCAACAACGCATTGAAATTGTTAACGTTTGAGTTATTGCGTTTCAAGGCTTGACTTGATTTTCAAGGCTTGAGCTTGACTTGATTTCAAGTCAAGCTCAAGTCAAAATAGAGTCAAGCTCAAGTCATGTAGTCAAGTATTTATTTATCGAGTACTTGAATCATATCAAGCTACTTGATTTTTAGCAGTTTTATTGTGTAGTGTCGCATCAATAAAAATGATGTAATTAGAAGAAACCTTGCAAAGAACACTTTTATTCATTAAACTTATTGTATATTGTATGTATTCAATGAAAATTTTCCTAAAAAACCATCTATCAATAGAAAACATGTAAACAATTTCAGAACGCCAGAAATTGATGAAATAAAAAATAAATTAGATATCCTTTTGATCTTGAGCACCCAGAGTCAACAACATATGGAGCTATATAAAAATACAAAAAAAGGATATGACAATGCATTGAAGCAAAAAAGAGTGAAAACTTTTTTTTTATTATTATTATTATTAAAAAAACCGAAAATATCAATTTTTTTGGAATAGAAACATAAATTGAAGTTTCTCAATAGATAAATGAGAAACCTCCAGGCTTTTGAGATCATAATTTTCCATCCAGGATCTAAGACACATGAGGCATCTCAAATTTATCGCCTAACCTATTGCGAGTTTTTTTAACTGTAAGAGCAGCTCTCGAAAATTGTCTTTCAACAGAAGTTGAAGATGCTGGCATTGATAAATAATACTTGAATATTAATCAAAGAAATGAAATACTTGGCTATATGTGAAACGTAAAGGAAATAATATTACATATCACATTTCTGGAATCTCCCAGTCAGAATAGTTATTTATAATACAAGTGCAGAAGGCATTGATATTCTTCCACGAGTTCAAAATTCAAAAACGAGCCACGAAGTGGCGAGTTTTGGAATGAACGAGTGGTAGAATGAGCCTTCTGTACGAGTATTATACATTATTTTCTCTAATTCATTGCAATTTCATTGAAATAAATGAAATATTTCCATAAATATATTTTAGTGATTTTTGCATTGAAAAATGTTGGTTGGCAGAACTGATTTCTTTAAGGCAAATTGATGAATTGACAGATAAAGCCGTGGCGGAAAGTTCGGATTACCAACATAGAATAATAAAATATAACCATGAAAACTGTGCGTTTCTGATATATTCTCGCACGATTTTGTTCTACAAGATGTGGAAAAATGAACGGAATAACCACAGAATTAGAGAAAATTAAGTCACCATCTAGGGATTCTATGGATGTCACAGTACTGAATCGAACCTTTATTATTCATTGATATGGAATTAATAATATTTTCCTGAATGGAATTGTAAAACATTTATAGAAACTCAAAGCAAGCATCAAAGAATAGACACTCCTAACTCTGTGATTCTAATTGCGTTTCTGCATCTCTACGGATTCCTTGGATGACGTAAGAGGAACGGATATTCAAATTAAAAAAGTTGGCGGAAAATTAGTCTCATTTTCTTTGTTGTAATTAGTGACTCGGAATGCCGCCATTTACAATGTAGATCGGATTTTTGCCTGAAAACGAAAAATTAATTAGTCGTAGCCGGTGTAGGCGGTGGCCTTAAGAATGAGGATTAATTAAAGGATTAAGTATGGAAATTTTTACGGGGGGATTGTAGTAAGTTGATTTCTGGAAGACTATAGGGTGGTTTCGGATTGGAAGTCAAGAATATTCAAATCTAAGCATGATTGAAATTCGATATTACAAAATAAATTGATGTTGGGAATATATATTTGATCAAAAAGGGGTAGGAATGGAGAAAACAATTAATGCGACAGGAAAGTTGGACAACTAGAGGAGAAGAAAAAACATTCAAATACTTTTTGATTTTATCAGATTATAGACTAGGGTTTGCTCTACTTTTATGATATTTCGAATATGACACAATGATGCAATATCGGAATAATCATGAAAATGTTTGAGATTAGTCACTGCGAATCGATCTATGGATTTCGTATTATACATAATAAAAAGGGTGTTTGTTTTAGAGCTATAGAACTTTAAATTGCAATAAAACAACGATGGATTACTCGATTGACATGCATTTTATTTATCCGCAAGATAATCTTGTGGCATTACATTTTAAATATGATTTCTGGCATATGACCGCACGGCTGGCTCGGATGTAGTCCAATCTGGACCTCCAATTTTCGATTACTTTTTCCAACATTTGTGGCCGTATATCGGCAATAACACGGCGAATGTTGTCTTCCAAATAGTCAAGGGTTTGTGGCTTATCCGCATAGACCAATGACTTTACATAGCCCCACAGAAAGTAGTCTAACGGTGTTGAATCACAAGATCTTGGAGGTCAATTCACAGGTCCAGAACGTGAAATTAGGCAGTCACCAAACGTGTCTTTCAATAAATAATAATAATAATAAAGGTCTTTATTCAATAACTTTCATGAAAAACAATAACAAAACACTTACAATTATAGAAATAATTGAAAGGGCGAGATCCAGCACACTGCATCGAGGGTACTGTTCAATCTAACCCCCTGATTCATTGTGTGATTCGATAGTGGCACGAGCTGTGTAACATAAAGCCCATAAAGCGCACCAAACAGTCAGTTTTTCTGGATGTAACGGTGTTTCGACATGCACTTGAGGATTAGCTTCACTCCAAGTGCGGCAGTTTTATTAGTTGACGTAGCCATTCAACCAGAAGTGCGCTTCATCACTAAACAAAATTCGCTTATGAACATCAGGAAAAACGGCAATCTCATTTTGGGCCCATTCAACGAAACTACGCCTTACTTGATGATCGTTTGGCTTCAATTCTTGCACGAGTTGGATTTTGTAAGCACGCAAACCAAGATCCTTCCGCAAAATCCTCCATAAAGTGGATGCACACAGATCCAATTCCTGTGATCGATGGCGGATAGACTCATTCGGGTCTTCCTCAATGCTACGCTCTACAGCAGCAATAGCTTCTTCTGTACGCACCGTACGGCGTCTCTGGGGATGCGAGTTATCAATAAGAGTAAACGTGGTGCGAAAACGTTCCATGGTTAATCGAAATAACTGCTCTGATGGACGATTTTGTCGACGATAAAATGGACGTAGTGCGCGATACGTATTCCGCACAGAACCATTATTTTCGAGATGAAATTGCACTATTTGCAAGCGTTTTTCAGGCGTGAGTCTATTCATGATGAATTGCCAAACCAAACTGAGAATAAATCACTTAACAGCTGTTAAATCGGTCGCCATCTTGAACAGTAATGTAAACTTAAAGTTATATACCTCGAAAAAAAACACCCATTACATATAATACACAGCGGTAGTACGCCCTATTGTCACCTATGCGTCTCTCTCTAGCATGGTGTCACAGGAGCTATGCGCACAGCTTCCACAGCAGCGCTGGAGATCATACTTGACTTACCTCCCTTATGTGAGGAAATTTAAGCAATAAGAATTTTCCTCAATGGAAAGCTCCTACCTGGAAACTGGGTTTGGACATATGAGGATATTGATTCAATGAATCAACTAGATTCAAACCTCTTGGCAAACCCATCGGATGTTATGCCAAACACCTTCAATTTTGAAACTCCCTTTGAAAAGGTCATAACTGACCGTCCTAGTGCAATAAGTTTCGTAAATCGTTTGGACAAAAAGTCATCCATATGGTCCACCGATGGATCAAAATCAGACAGAGGTACTGGCATTGGGGTAAATCTCTGTATCTTATAAGTACCGTGCGCTAACCAATTGCGCCACTAGAGCGTGGACCTAAACTCCTAAACTATTTGATATTCAACTACATTTTGTGAATTTCAGTTTGAATACCTTTCAGAGACATCTTGTTTTTGAAAAATGCAAAATCCTTTTTGACAAGTACAGTGAATACAAATAATTTGAATAATGAGATTTTATCACATTTTTGGAATACAACAATAACAAATAAAGATTCCCAGGATGAGGTGGTTGTTTCATCGTATGAGCCTAGAGTGAACTCGAAATATTTCATAAACCATTGAATTATTTTCTCTTAATATAAATATAGAAATATCACATATTATTATATTTTTGTGTAATAATTGTGATTGTAATGTACTAATGATCTGTGTAATCGAAGCACAATAAACTTTATTAAAGAAAAAAAAATTCTACTTCACTTGAACTGTAAAGATTTTTGGGATAATTTTCATAATTGAATTTGAAAGAAGAAATATGTTTAAGAATGATGAATCCACATCAAAACTACGAATAGTTCATTCAAACGATGTTCGTATTGATAAAATGCAGACTCGTAATTTGATTCCATCAAATGCCTAGTCTGGAAAGAAAATTTCCTACAATTTACATGAGTTATCTATTTCTTGTTTGCTTTCGCGTAATTGCCTGGAAAACTGAAGATTTATCTGGCTTCGTGAACGTCGATTTCCAAGGGAAATCCGAGAAAAGTCGAAATAAGCATGTGTACCCAATGCGGAAATTGGTGCTTCACGTAGTGCTTCGCAGACGGTGGAATTAATGATAGCGTTTTATTATCTCCCAGGGAGACTTTTATGTAAATGATGACTGCAGTGAAATTAATTTTGTTGGGTATACAAATATCTATTGAATCATTTCTACTTCATATAAACAAATTGATACACGAGATTTTTCGAATTAAATTTTGGTTATGAAACAATGGAAACAAAAAATTTCATGAGATGAAACTAGTAGTGGAATATACATCAAAAAGAGGATAATAAGAAGTAGCTATTAAGCAATTATTATTATTATCAGAAGATCGGTATTTATAGCAAATTGAAACACTCTAATAGACCAATTGAAAAGTCCCCGGTCTACCATAGTAAAACACATTTTTTTTTTGGAAAATTCGATTTTATTATTCAACATAACTATGTTGAAGGCAACTGCATTCGAGGGCGATACAGCGATTATAGCGATCTTCCAACTTTTCGATACAATTTTTGTAATACGATTTGCCTTTCGCTGCGAAATAGGCCTCAGTTTTGGCGATTACTTCTTAATTGGCGCTCAATTTATTTCTAGTGAGCATTCTTTTCAGGTCTGAGAACAGGAAAAAGTCGCTGGGGGCCAGGTCTGGCGAATACGGTAGATGCAGAAGCAATTCGAAGCCCAATTCGTGCAATTTTGCCATTGTTTTCATTTATTTGAGACACAGCGCATGGTCTTCATGAAACAAAACCTTCTATTCTTCAAATGGGGCCGTTTTTACGATTTCTTCCTTTAAACGATCCAATAACGCTACATAATAATTGCTGTTGATGGTCTGGCCCTTTTGGAGGTAATCAATGAATATATTATACCTTACGCATCCCAGAATACTTATGCCATAACCTTGCCAGCTGACTGTTGTGTTTTTCCTCGCTTTGGATTCGGTTCATCCTGAGCAGTCCATTCAGCTGATTGTCGATTGAACAGCGGAGTGAAATGATGGAGCCATGTTTCATCCATTGTCACATATCGACACAATAACACGTTGTTGCTTTTGATCGTTTGTGAGCTCGCGTGGCACACAATTAGGACACAGCTTTTCCATGTACAAATATTCGTGAATAATGATGTACACGTTCAGATGATATCTTCACAATTTCTGCTAACTCGATCAACTTCACTTTACGGTCATTCCAAATTATTTTGTTTTGATTTTGATTTTTTCGTCGGGACAACCTCTTTCGGCGTCCACTGCGTTCGTCGTCTACAGTGCTCATTTCACCACGTTTAAACTTAGCATACCCATCAATGATGGTTGATTTTCCTGGTACAGACCCCGGAAACTCTTCATCAAGTCAAAATTTGGATTCAACTGTATTTTTTTCCCTTCAAAAAGTAATATTTCATCAGTACACGAAATTCTTTTTTTTTTCATTTTTTTTTCGAATAACAAAAGTATCTACACTCACAACGCAATATCTCACGGACTGCTCTCAAATTTTGGCACGTATTGTTTGAAGGTTGGTATTAAGTAAAAATCATATGGACACAATACTAGCACCTCCATCTGTGCACCAGACCGGGGAGTTTTCAAAAGGCCTTATAGTTGAGCACTATTGAATTTAATTAATTGAAAAATTTGAAGTGATTTCATATCAAAATCTCATGTCAGCTTCTTCTGATAGTCCTTCAATCTATTTTACTACTATTTTATTTGACGCGAACGATTGAATCTGGCATAACTGTAAAATTTTTAGAGCTTTTTGCGAATACCACCTTCACGTTTTATTCAATCTCGATTCTATTGATATATGAAGTTAAAAGAAAAGTCAATAAAACACTTCCGTAACGTCTGCTTACCTATTTCGGCGTTTTCGCCGTTATCAAACCAAAAGTTCTGAAAAATTCTATACTCTTAATAACAATCTATCAAGTTGAGCGAAAAAATTAAAAAAAGATGGAGAACATAATTCCACAGTTCGGTAAACTGCTCACTGAAACTTACGATTTCAAGGTTCCATTTTCCAAGAGATTACTATTGATATATGTTGTATCAATTTTATTGTCTTCTCGTTCGAATATTAATGAAAATTAAAGAGTTAGGTTTTTCTTGGAATAAATTAAAAAAAACAGTATTATTTGTTTTGTTTCGATTCCAAACAATCTTTATTTTGACGGATTCAATTTATAGTTTTCCCCTTGTGAGCTTCATTCTTTAATGATTATTTGCATATTCAAATTGAACCCATTGTGTTCAATGTAGAGCCATTTACATCGAGTGTATATTATTTTTGTTCAAACACGATTTCATAAAACAGTACCAACCCCGATTGAACTCTGACCTCTTCATTTACCAACGTCTAATAGGCAACCGTATGTTTTGAACATCTGTTCAACTTCAATCAGTTCATTACGTTTTTTTCATATACGACGCAGATAGGGGCACCTCGACGCCTCGACATCTAGTTTCATTTATTTTGTGATCGTGACGAATTGTTGAGTGACATATGTAAATTTTCGGGTGATTGTTTTGAAGCATGACGGATGTGTCGAGTGCTTTTTCTATGAATGAAGACTAGCCGCATAGTGACTGAATGAAATTGGAGAAGAGGAAAAGGTGGTAAAAATATTCGACCCAGATGACAACGCCAAACATGACCTTTCTTAGTACAAAATGGTTGTTGTATTGCATTGATCCTCCTAGGTCGAGAACATGAAATTCGAAGGCAAAATATCCAGGAATAAAATTGGAACATATTTTGCTTCCGAGTCTACCTGATGAGCGGAAGCTTTGTGATCTCTTTTTCGATTTCAGAAACAAAAGTTATTAATTCACTAACATTTTTTTCTGGGGATGACAACATCGTTATCGAAACGTCGTTAACCGCATATGAAATTTCCATGGATAAAAATTACTTCAACTAGAAAAAAATAGAGTTGTATAAGTTTGACTTGAATGTTTGATATTGACTTGAGTTTGACTCGAAATTACGTCGAAATCAAGTGAATCTTTCTGAAAAATAATTCAAATCAAATCAAACTGGAAAATGGTTACAGGTTTGAAAATTCAAACTGTTTGTCAAACTAGTTTGAAAAAGTTTGAAAAATAATTCATTTAGTCGATATTTTAAATATTTATGTTAATATAGCAAGTCGGTATACAACAAATATCTACATTGATTCAAAACAAAAATAAAATACATTATTTTGAACTTTTTTTCAATCAACTCCAACTTGTCAAAATTCTTGGTGAAAAGTAAAGTTCTTACTTCAGAACTTCTTACAAATTAAGTGAATACTGCAAACAATAAATCTGGCACTAGAGCCCCCATATAATAAAATCACAAGAACAATAGAAGAAACCGCATATTTTTAACTTTAAGAATAAAGAAGCTGCCGTCCAAAAACTATTTTGACAATTTTAGGTACAACGTTTTATGTTGTTACTACCACAAATGGTATTTGTTCAAGAAAGTGCTGCTTCCTGCGGAAATTCTTCATACAATTTGTGGCTTTTAGTCGTTGAAAAACTAGTTCCACTATTCGCATTTTATGACGTTGTTCTTGATTTTTACATAATTTGCATTTTGCAATTTTTATTTGGAATCTGTATATTTATTTTTCTTATTTATAAATTTTGGCTCGATTTTTTCTCATAGTTTTTGCAGAGAGGGGGATCTTCGAAATCAGACTCACTTCGTTCTGGTACGTATTCCGAGCTGCATGAAAAAAGTTCAGGTTCAGACATTTCGAGTTCAGGCACAATGCACAACACATGATAAATGAACTAAGTATAACTAATTTGCGGAATAGTATAGTACAGGTTCAGAGTTCAGACACGTTGCGCAATATGATATTCACACTTCAAACTGTTTGAAGAAGTTTGATTTCAAACCAAACCTGAAGATACAGAAATCAAGTGAAGTCAAAAATCAAAAAAGTTTGATTTTCAAGTCAAGTCAAGTTTGTAAGTGAAATCAAACTAGTACGACTTAATACATCTCTAGAGAAAATATTTCTCCAAATTTTGTTCTTTTTTCAGTAGTTCAGTACTTTTGTACAGAAAAATTATTACACACATTAATATTAATGTATGTAATATTATTCGAAAAATATAACACACATTAATATTAATGTGTGTAATATTTTTCAAATTAATTCTATATATTTTTCTTGTTTCTAATATTTTTTTTTCCCAGTCTTTTTCATATTGAAGTAAAAACATTAATTAATTTCAATGGTTTTTCAAACCTTTATTTTCAATCTGGCTCCAGCTCTTAGATTTCTGAAAATACCAAAATCTACCAATATATTTCATAGAAATGTGAGAAAACTACTAACACTGTCGAATTCTTCAGTCACTCGGCGCTCGAGGAATCCCCTTATTTAGTCTGAGCGCGCACGAGATTGCAGAAATATATGCCGTGCGACGCGTGCATGTCAAGTTCAAGTAATATCAAGTCAAGCAATAAATGAATAAATATCTAAAATCAAGTCAAGGAATCAAGTAGTGATTTTTCACAAACTTGATTTTCAAGTCTAGTAGGTAGTTGGTAAAAAGGTCAAGCTACTTTGCTTGGTGAATCCCTTATTGTAATTTCATTCATTATTGTTTTTATAGGCATCCAGAATCACAATTCGGTCGAATCTTTTGCCAACGAAATAGTGAGTTGGTTTTTTTGATATTCTTTTTGACTTTTCTCTGATTCTGGTGGCTTGATCGACATGAAATTCAAACATCAAATTGCTATTCTACATCTGAAAGCAAACTAATCAGTAGAACAAAATTTCGAATCTCATTTTCCTCTCCTTTCAATCTACTCAAACCATTTATGAAAAAAATTTAATTCAACGCAACTTCTAAGGCATCTCGTCGTGAACGTGCGTCACGATGTACAGGGGGCGTTCACCACAAGACTCGAAACCCACCGCAATCCATTTTACGCGTCACCTGGCATCACGTAGCTCCCATAAGGTACAACATTTGTGGGGTAGCATTCGAGACAAGGGCAAGGGGTGCATTTCATGCACATCCAGTAACGACTCGACGAACGCGACATCGTATCAGAATTCACCCCTCTTGCAGCGTTCCATCATCTCTGACAGATTTGTGATATGGCAAAGCGTCCGTCATGGTCTGCAGCACCCGAAGGCATCCGACATCGGCAACTGCAACTGCCTTTGGGTAACCAGGAACATCAGAAAAATAAGCGTGAAATCTGTGCATTTTACCCGAAGTTTTACCACGGGGACTTCGGAAGAGCATTTGACGGTTTTGAGTTGCATTGTTGCGGAAGGGTGACGAATTGTTGAATGATTTGTCCAAATTGGGGAGAATTGATCCCTTGTCATACGTTTCGCTCATTTCATTACAATGCGTAGCTGCTTAAATGATTGAAAAAACAATATTTATACATATTCATAGTTATTTTTTCGGAGTCCAAGCAATGTAAAACCCTTTAATAGATTTTCTCTATTTCAGTATCGTAATTAGTTCATTACAGTCCTAAAAACAGTGCTGTAATGAACTCATTATAGCATTGTTTTCAGTTATATTTTTCGTTTTGTGGTTGTCAATACAGGCTTCAAATCCTATTGAATTTCAACACAAGTCAATTGTCAAGATAATATAATTTGGATTTAGTGAAATGATTGCGACATTATTCGCAATTTTTCTTAATTCTGTTGGTGTTGAATCGATTTCGTCAGACATAATTCAAGAATTTAATGCGTAATTATAAATTGTTTCAAAATTCGAAACGTACGATTCAAATTCAAATTCCGTAATCTGTCAATTTTCATAACAGTTACAACAACTGCCAATACAATACAATACAAATATCACTAGGATGTATAATATGAATTTTTCATTGAATTTCGACAATATTTCACAAATATTGACTGAAATAAACATATATATCGTCTAATACTTGTTGCCGAAGGCATTTCCAACACTCATGCGTTCAAAAACTCGCTCCTTCGTCGCTCGTTTTCGAATTTCGCATTCGTCTTGGAATAGGAGCCCATTCTGCAACTTGCTTTAGAATATACTTTTTCTGGAGAATAGTCATTTATGAATCAAGACTTGAATTAGATGGACATATGGCCGATTTCTGAAAAGCTTAACAGCTGTCAATTCTATGGTCAAACATCATTCCGGTTGCTGAAAGTGAACTCCTTTTATTTGCCAGTTAACACACTGATCAAATATTACACGTAAATTGTACGTCAAGCGTCATTTTGGTTTTTTGAAACGTATTTCAATTTTTTTTTTCAAGTTAAAAGCTCCAGATAACATAAATAAGTCAATTTTACACTGTACAACATTTCAGAAACCCAAATGGATTTGATATCGCTGTTAAGTTAATGTTGTATTAGTTGAATAAAAAATTGATCAGTCTTTCAGAAACCGGGGGATAGTCTATCAGTCAAATCTGAATATTCAGACAACACAGTAACCGAAATTCCAAATAGAATAGAGAATAGAACCTATAAATATAGGTTATTCTGGCTCACCTCACTGTCCCTCAGCTTTCGCCCATTTACCAATAGCATATGATTCAAATCTTCCCAGATGTTTTTTAGGTGCAGCCATAAAGAATTTCCAAGTGCACATGTGTGCAAGAAGCTTGCTCACTCCAACACAAATTAGGATGTCTATAAAGTAAAATGTATTGATAGACTGTAAGTATAAAAGGTAACTACTGACAACTTTTGGCGAGCAAAGCATCAAGTGTGACCGTCCTTTTACTACCATAGTTTGCTTTTATATGCGCAAATTCAAGGGGAAAGGGTTGATTTGTTTCGAATTTTTCAATTGTTTGCAGGAAGACCATCGAAGAAGTACCGATATTCAAGGAGATATAAAAAAGGACCGAATTTTCCTAGAGTTTCGAGTTCATAGCAAGAAGACGCATTTCACATCCTTAATATTTAAAAAAATGTTCAACTTCAATGAAAAGATTAAAGCAGAGACCAACATTGAAAATTTCGGTGAGAAATTAGATCAATTCGAATTCGAAAAAAAGCTTCTGAGTTCACGTTTATAATTTTCTCATTTTTCCATTTTATGTGTGTCACTATGAAGTTCGCGACTTCTATGTTATGAGTATCAATGTGAAAAGTTGACTCTAGAAACTGGATACAGAAATCACCTGAGAAATATTGCAAGACGGCGCTGACATTCAAGAAAGCTGAATTTGAATGAACCTTAATCTGAAATTCATGTATACCTTTATGTAGATTTCAATTCAGCATTCAGCTCATAATCATAATGTAAATAAGAGCAAACTAGTTCAAAATATAACAACAGAGTATAAAGGTTGTAGCATTTCGTGGCCTTACACTTATCTAAATTTGAGTCCCAAAAATCAAATCAAGACAAGATACTTGAAATCGAATTTTGGGACAATTTACAAAATTATTGGAAGCTAATTTCAAAAAATTATAATTTTTTGATTCAGTGATCTGAATTTTTTCGATAGGAATCAAAATCAATGATAAAAAAGTTATGAGAACATTTTATTTCACACTATTATCCAATTTTCCCTTATAGCTTGGAATAGTATGCGGTTGCGTTTTCACCAAATTAATTATCTCAAAAATCGAGCCTGAAAATCTTCTTTTTGTATAAGAACTGGAATTTTATTCCCTACGCCTTCACTTACATTTCTCCGATTTCCTACCGTTGTCTAAGAAGACTTTTCTTTCATGTGCATCTCACTTTTTTCCTCCATGTGATCTTTTGAAAGATGTATTTCCTCTTATCTGTCATTCTTATTTGGATTTGTATAATATCTTTCTTAATTTCCGTATTTTCATGCTCTTTCAGCGTCTCTATTATCCTCTCTCCTTGCTTGTCAACTACTTCCTCAATAGTTCTAATTTTCAATTCTTCACTTATTTGTTGGTTGCATGGGGCGCCAACGGCTTTTCTGATTACCGTATTTAGTGTACTTTGTCTTTCGTATTATACCAGGTTACTCCTGCATACGTAATTGGCATTATCACTATTTTTATTATCTTCATCTTGTTTTTTAAGAAATGTTTACTTTTTGGATTGAGCATTGGGTACAGCCTCCCGTGCAATTGCCTTGCCTTTCTGAGCCCGAAAATGTCCCATTTTTTTTCTAGCTCAACGAGATTCTGAGATCCCCTTAGTAGGCAACAAATTTAGGACAGCCGATACCATGGATTCATAAGTCCAACAGAACAGTCGATTGAGCTACATAATTAAATCTTTTGAGGTAATTGCCGGAGAAAATGCACTTGAAAAAGAA
Source organism: Harmonia axyridis (assembly GCF_914767665.1). NCBI lineage: Eukaryota > Metazoa > Arthropoda > Insecta > Coleoptera > Coccinellidae > Harmonia > Harmonia axyridis. The sequence goes on from NC_059506.1 coordinate 18,788,140, forward strand.
TATTATTAATTTTTAACGAAGTCATCTTCACCTCATTCAACTAATAAAATCAGGCTGTTGCATATAATGTAGAATGAGTTTGCTGAACAACAAAGTTTACCGAAACCAACGTACAGTCAAACTTTACCACCAAACCAACGTCCGTAGACATTCGTTATCTTCTGGGCACGTCATTTCAAACGTTCGGTCTGTATTCTCCAAAAGTCGGTCTGAGTTCAGCCATCCCAATCTACCCCCTCGGGGTGTACGTAACCATTCGAACTAATTTCAGCCCCGTCTTCGGGACTATGTGACAGAACTCCCATTCGCATTTGACGTAACTTCAGGTGACACCGTCCCAACCCATTATCTTTCCATTAGTTTCAAGCTATGCGAGTCCATTGTCCGAAACTGGTCCGCTGATTGAATTTGGGGCCTTCTTTCGGGCTGCCGGGTTTCAATTCGGAGTTTTGGTGTATCGAATAACGGAGGCGTGTAATCGGGGCAATAGAAAAAGGGGGACTGGCGTCCCGGGACCGGGAGAGTAAAAAAAATAGATCATGTAGTCGCTTTCATCGAGCGAAATAATATGCTAATGAACATTTCGGTGTGATTACCATTCGGATAGAGATTGATGTTTCAACCGTGAGGCGATTGTTGGTGTTTGAATAATTGATAGTTGGGTTTTACATGGAACACCTTTTGGTCGAACTATAGGGGACGTGGTTGTTGGTCGGTGATTTGAGGTTGTAAATATGGGCGGTTGTTATTAGATGATTTACTGGTCGTGTTGATTTTATGTATGTCTATATACTTATTTATTCCCATTTAACACCTGGTCACATTTTACCCTCATCTGCAGCCTGCAGGAGGAACTATGTATTTTTATAGTCGATCACTGATGATAATATTTCATCATTTGAAAAATCCGAATTCTGCTGAAAACCTACTCCTGACAAAATATACTCAGATCTTTTTTTTGTTTAAGGTCCGGAATTTACATAAACATACTAGGTATATACTAGACAAATTTTCATATGCTTGAGATTGAATATTTTTCTCCTTTTGCTATTCCATAAATTCATCCTAAGAGCATATGATTGACATACTTCCAAAAGGGCCATAATTGTTTTAATGTGAAAACAAATTAGGTGAGGTGAAAGAAACTGGATATTCTATTGTGGATATTCATATTGAATACTTCTCATTTATTTTCAATGCCAAAATCAAGATGAATTAAGTAGTAGAGTTGGCTTTAATGTAGGTACACATTAAGAACAACTTTGATTACAAGTGGAGTCTAATATTTTCCATTGATTACAAAGTCATAACATTTTACTTATTTCCATATTTTCATACTGATGGCTTCAAAAATATTGGTGCATATCAATATTTATATGAGATAGTAGGAACAAATCAAATGCTTCAGTTCATAAAGGAACTGCTTTCTTTCATAATGCACAGTGATTTTCGTTTTGTATCCACATAATTATTTTGGAAGTTGTTTTTAAATTTCTTGAAAATATGTACGGAACTTCAATATTCTGTTGGGTTTCTTCAAATCTTCAATGATTTTCATTTCATGCTAACATAATATCATATAACAATAACAGTGTAAACTGTAAATGAATTATTTAGGTTAGAACATAGATTATTCCATAGACCTAATATGGATATTACGTCTATGGTTTATTCGAACCGAATTGGTGTGTTTATATTTGGCAACACTCGATATTTGAAGTTCAAACTTAAAATCCAAATTACTAGTCTGTGTCAGAACTTTCACAGATGAATATTATTCATTTGAGGATGTAAGGTTAAATGGCAATTCTTGTACTAAATGAAATAAACAACGATATAATATGAATGCGATATAATGAATGAATGGATATGAATATCAGAGCTATTATTATGGGTGGTAGCGAGCTCAATTCGTTATAATTATTGAAAATGAAATAGAAAATGAAGAGGAAAATATTCAATCTTTAGCGTCAATGAAATTGGGATAACTCATTTATTTTATTATAAACATCACTTTGTTCAACAAATGGAATGTTAAAAGTGAGTTTATGATGGTTTCTCTAATTAAGTGTTCTGATTTTCAGGGGTAAATTAGCTCATTTTGAAAATTTGATATGGCTATATCTTTTTAACAGCCGGATCGGAAAAAATTTTAAATGAAAAAAGTGTTTCTTTTGACCTCAAGAATCTTCGGTTAAAATATAAGTACAAGTCAAATACTGTATGGTTAACAATTCCGCATTCTTGCGGATCCGCGGGATTGATAATTTTTATCACGCCGATTTGTGGGATTGGTATTTTGGTGCGGGATTGAATTCCCTAGGAAATATAACTTTGCTACCCAAAAAAAGGATTTTTCAATATGGTTTCAATTCAAAAGAGGTACCTCAAACGCGCACTCTGCATATAGTCATTCTTAACGTCTCATGCAAAATGCATTCCATATCAGAATGTTAATCGAGACGAAAATATAATACTTATATCCTTATATGTTAAAACTTCTTCTCGTATGATTCATACGACTCTCCGAACACCGATAAATAAATTGGCGGGGACTTCTTTAAGTCCAACGCTCATTCCTCGACTCGATTGAAATCGAATGGTACGTCCATCAGCCAAGTCGGTAACAGTGACCCACAAACAATAAAAAAGACTGTGTGTGTTTGTATCGGCCGGCTGACCACCTTTCGGAACGAAGAAGTCCATTTCTTCGTTTCGCAAGAGTGGGTTACGTAACGATGCTCGTATGTCTTCGCGCAATGCAACACAATGCCCAGATATAAACCAATTCGATTTAGAAAGTGGGACGTGACGAATGCGTTATCTGTTCGCTTTTAAATTCGATATTATAGTAACATGATATGTATACTAATTTGCCAAGTTTTTATTGGTTTGGAAATAGTTATTTATGGCTTCCCTGGAGCGTCATAACTCCGACATAAGACGATCGGTGTTTGTTTAATAGTTAACGATCTTTCGGAGATGAACACATCATCAATTAAATAGTGAATGGCTTGACATAATCATACATCAAAGATGAATTTCTGTGAAAAATGATATCGTAAAGATAAGATATGAATTGAGCTTTGGAGATTGAATTTATTTTTGTCGTATATCGAAAGTTGCGTTAAGATTATTTTATTTGAAGAGTGCAAAACCACTTTTTACACCAATTTCATATAGTGTTTGTTTTTGGTAGTTTACAATGGAGTTCACATTATGTCTAAAGCAGGCCCAAAAGAAAAACTAAAAATTACAATTTCAATTATAAACAAACTTATCATCGAAGTATTCTTTCACACTATAATATTCTGCCCTCAATAAATTTTGTTTCACAACAATTTTGAATCGATTCCTGTTCAATAATTTCAATCCAGCTGGTAGGTGATTAAATAACAATATGGCTTGATACATAGGGCTCGACTCAAACTTGGTTGTTGAGTGATATGGTATACACAAAGTACTAGTATTCCGAGTGGAATAATGATGAAAGCTAGATATACTATCAACTAACTGCTCATTTTCATCCATTTTCAATCCTATTTTCCAATGTTTATATTAGGCCAAATGAAAAGTCCCGGTCTGATTCACAGATGGCGGTGCTAGTATTAAATCAACATTTCAATAACATATTAGGCCAATTGAAAAGTCCCCGGCCTGATGGCGGTGCAAGTATTAAAGCCATATGATTTTTAGTTATTACCAACCTTCAAACGATATGTGTCAAAATTTGACTGCAGTCCGACCATTAGTTTGTGAGATATTACGTTGTGAGTGTAGCTACTTTTGTTATTTGAAAAAAGATGGAGAAAAAAGAATTTCGTGTACTGATGAAATATTGCTTTTTGAAGAGAAAAAAAACAGTTGAACCAAAATCTTGGGTTGATGAAAAGTTTCCGGGGTCTCCAACGGAAAAATCAACCATCATTGATTGGTATGCTAAGTTTAAAATGGTGTGAAATAAGCACCAAAGACGGCGAACGCAGTGGACGCCCGAAAAGGGCTTTCACCGACGAAAAAATAAAAAAAGTTCACAAAATAAGACATTGTGAAGATATCATCTAAACGTGTACATCACATCATTCACGAATATTTGTACATGAGAAAGCTATGTACAAAATAGGTGTCGCGCGAGCTCACAATCGATCAAAAACAACCACGTGTTTATGATTCTGAGCAGTATTTGAAGCAATTCAAGTGCGATGAACTTGAATTTTTGCGTCGATATGTGACAATGGAAGAAACATGGCTCCATCATTTCACTCCGGGGTCCAATCGACAACCAGCTGAGTGGACTTCACACGATGAACCGAATCCAAAGCGAGGAAAAACACAACAGTCAGCTGGCAAGGTTATGGCATCAGTATTCTGGTATGAGCAAGGTATAATATTCATTGATTACTTCCAAAAGAGCCAGACCATCAACAGCGATTATTATATAGCGTTATTGGATCGTTCAAAGGATGAAATCGTTAAAAAACGTCCTCATTTGAAGAAAAAAAAAGGTGCTGTTCCATCAGAGAAGACAATATTTACTCATAAATATTTCAAATAAAGCGGAATAGATAACTCATAAACCGCAAAGAAGACTAGGTAAACTAGTTACACACTGAATGTGTATTTCATTATTTTTCAGATGTTAAGTCTCTTATAATTATTAGAGATTTACATAATTAACAAATGTGTCCATCCAATTCTTCAGTTGAAAATTCTGACAGACTTAGGATATTAAAGAAGACATCTGTTCCATCTCATAAATTTCCAGTCGATATCAACATCTTCAATTAAAGGAGAATGATATATAAAAAGAAGAGAACGATTGGAATGAAAGGATGATGAGTGTTGTTCTGCTGAATGATTAAGAACTGATCCCCTGAAAAAATTGAAAGGTTGGTAACATTTATAGCTATAATGATAAACTAAGTATACAGGGTTATTCACCGGGATGGCCTATGGGCATTTATGAAAAACTAATGATAATTTTGAGCTGAAAATTTGAATATTGGAGTTTGAGACAACGATCTTTCTCTCTAAAATATTTTCAGATCTCTACAACTTACGGTTATACCGCATAAAAACTACTACTTCCTTATATCAAATTGAACACCCAGTAAATTATTGCAAATTTGAGTAAAAACTCAACAGTTCATGAGTTAATGGGATTCTTATAGAAAAATGATGGCGATGACGACATTTTTGGTCCAGTCCGCAAACAATTTTCTCGAAAAAAGATTTCTCTGCCAAAATATTAAAAAAAAGTGAGTCCTCATCGTCTCCATTTCTTTTTATTAGAATCCCATTAACTCATGAACCGTTGAGTTTTTACCCAAGGTATGGCATATTGTCAAAATAATCGTCAAAAGAGCTATATAATGATGCAACTGGGTACGCCATTTGAAATATTTGAGGGAGAAAGATCATCGTCTCAAACTCCAATATGCAAATTTTCAGCTCAAAATGATGATTAGTTTTCCACAAACGTCTAATAGATCATCCCGGTGAATTACCATGCATATTAGATCTCGTAACGAAAAGGCGTCTTATTTACCTGTAACCAATCGTTCAAGTGTTATTTTTGTGAAATAAAAAAAATGCAGTTAACGTACAAATTAGTGTTCATCCTGTCTATCACTTATTATTTGACTACATTGAAAAATCTAACTCGTTATTCGGGTAAAAAAAGATGAACCAAAAACTACTTAATAGGGTTTTCATTCTAAAAATCACCCCAATTATCAGAATCGAATTAACACTTTCACAGTTCCACCATGTGAACATATATCATTTCCTTAACGACGATCCAAAAAAAAAGGCGGAGAACCCCAATTTGTAATTATTTGTATTGCTAAGTTATCTACAAGACAATTCTCCACCCTTCGATAGACAAGAAGACGATGAAGACACGTTGAGGCGTGACCAGAAGTGTCCATCTGTCTTCCGGACAACCACCTTGCACCTTCAATTTCCTGATCGTCGATGATTTTAATATGGCCTCGATCATATCCATTATGATTACAGCCGGTGGAGGCACGCTTCATTAATTAGGAAAGTAATATACTGGATCACGTCTTGCCGTATAGGGCGAGCAGCTTCTCCGGAATTAAAGCTGAGCTGCATGTAGGACAAATCGGCAGATTCGATTTGGAAGTTACGACACTTGAGTGCGAAAGTGTAATTTCCACTAGACTTATTATGGTTTCTTCATTAGAGCATTTTATAAAAGCATGTCTCCTACACAGGTAAAGACGACCAGCGACTATAAAGTTTGGGTTGTGGTATTAAAGGTATTAAAGGTGTATGAAAAAGTACCTTAAATTCGTCAAAGTATAACGCTCAATTTTTTATATTTTCTTGGGGATAACTTAAGAAAACTCGTCATCAATTGCCGGACACTTATGACCGTTGCTACCCCCTGTCATAAACCTAGGGATTCATTAAGCCAAGTAACTTGACATTTTAACCAAATACTTGACTTAAAAATAAAACTTGTGAAAAATTATATACTTGAGCTTGACTTTAGCTTTGCTTTACTTGATATCAAGCTACTTGATATTACTTGATTGAGCATTACTTACGGCATACATTTCTGCAATCTCGTACGCGCTTAGCCTAAATAAGTTTTCGTAGTTTTAAAATCATAAGTAAAAAAATACGAACGGGCATATTTGCGGAACGTGGTAATATTCCGAGTAGCATTCGATATCCGAACCACGAATTCGTCATTATCGCTTGAAATGATTGAAAGTGATAAAATTGCAGACATCAAGACGAAAACACCGCTTAAAAATTGATGATTAATATTGTAGGATCGTTTCCTCACCTGTAAATTCTGCTAGATGCTTCGTAATGAACGAAAAAATCAATGCTTAATGTTTGAAATCAATAGTGAATCCATGCAAAAATATCACATTAAAATGGACTAATATTTTGGCAAATTGACGGAAATTTCTGCGAATGAAAGTGTCTGACAATATAATAATAATAATAAAGGTCTTTATTCAATTAATTTCATGAAAAACAATAACAAAACTCTCACAACTATAGGAATAATTGAAAGGGCGAGATCCTGATTTTCAATTTTCAATGGTATCGTATCAGCGATCTGAATTCGAAAAGTACCATGTATTTGCGGAAAGTGCGAGTTATCAGTCTGCACAAATATCTCCATCTAATGTAAAAAAATAATTTTCGAATTTTGAACAGAGAGTGATCTCGAACAGTAGTTACTCGTATTAGTCGTAGTGATCTCATTAATTGAAATTCTTTCAGAAACTCGACCACTTAACACTTTCCGGGAAAACTCATAACGGAAATATCCGGGAGGACTCTGTTTTATGTGAGCCATAATGTACAGGATAATGGCTGAACAGGAAGTTTACAAAAGAAAAACCTGACACGAAAAATGGTTCGAGCAAAATGTGTTGGATAGTTTTCTAGAGATGGAGTGGTTTGTAATAGACGTTATGTTATAACTAAAAATCCTTTACTGTGCGTGTTTTGAAAGATATTTAGCCAATTTCAATAGGCCCCACTGTCACCTCCACACATTGTTACACGTCTTGTATAGTGTTATGGTCTTTGCTAACGAGTTCCAATAAGTTTGGTCTATTCACGCTAGTCGAAGCAAAGGATGTCTTTCAGATTCAACACAAACAACTCACACTTAGAATGGGAATTAATTTGCTACTGATACAGAGATAATATACATACAATTGTCTGTTTTTACTAAATAGGAACGTAATCGAAACATGGCTTCATGTTAACATCATACTAACAGGTATTGAGCATTTAATTTTATACTTCGAAATACAACAATTTCCAGACCAGCCTCAACGTATTTTCTCAATTAGAGCGCATCACAGTTCCGATCCAATAACATACACTGGATAGCAAAAAAAAGGGTCACAAAGATTTTACACTGTTTTTTTTTCAATTGACTCGAGTGTTCAAATTGATTCGATAATATTTTTTGTTTTTCCTCTCTCTTTCATTAGAAAATCAACTGTAGATGCGCAAAATGTGGACATATTGGCTAAAAAATTTTCAGTTACGATAATTTTTCAATTTTGAGGTTTTAGATTTTTTCAAAAGCAGCTCATTGTTATTCATATTCTTATACGAATCAAATGAAAAGTTCCAATTTTTCTTTGGGCAATTCCATTTCTCTATCATTTAAGAAATTTTATGATTTTCGTAAAAATTTTAAGTAAGAAAGGTATTTGAACAGTAATGATCAAGTACCCGCCTATTTTCTGTTCGCTAGGTTATTTATGCAAATATTTTAAATCAATAAAAATAATCAACTCTGTATCAAATCGGGTATCGAAAAAATTCAATTATTTTAATGAAATAATATTTCACAGAATCCAAAATCAGGGACTTGTGTTCAATAACAGATATCCTATCTTTTCTTTATTACCTTCTTATTGTAATTCATTAAAGATATGCCTTGGAATATTTGCGATTATCTTTATTTGTTGTGGCTTATTACTGAGTACTTCTTTTCCTAAGAATTTTGCAAAATTAATTCAATAAATTACTACCTAGATTTGCCAATTGAATTTACAGATTGCTTGAAAAGAGTTTAACAGATTCGGTAGCTATGTGGCAAGTTGTATCCAGACCAAAACGTAACAGTTACTTCTGTTTGTTAACATTGCCCTACATCAAGTACAGCAACTTTTTTTTTGTTCACTAAATTTGAACCACAACATCAACATGAAGATTGAAATTAATGAATTCAAAAGGGTGAAGCATTAGAGAATATGACAGAACAATCAATTAGAATAATAGAGATACCATATCAAATATCAGGCTCTAACTAAAATCCACATTTGCAGTATCTGAGTTTCGATTTTAAGAGAATTTGAAATCAGCGAAAATGAAATAATAAGAAACAAACATCAGAAATGGCATAAAATTCACTGTTCTGTAATCGTTCTCAGCATGCATGACCGGTTGTGGTTATTCAGGGCAGTTTGATACCCATTTCAACGCCTCTGTTGGCTATAATCAACATAGCTGGGAATAATAAATTACGGCAATTTCAAAAAGATTCCAGGTCTGGACCGCTATCTGGACTTAGCCCATGAATGGATTGATATGTTCTGTCTATGATAAGTCGAAGGTGCTAATGAACCATGTGCCACGTACGAAGATAAACAAAAGCAAAGCGGCTTTCTGAGGTTAATGGATTTCTTGATGGAATTCCTTAAGAGAACACTTTGTATTGCCAGCGGTGATGAGAAATACGTGAAGACATAATAAGGTGATTCATAGCGGTTTGGGGCAAAATTGATATGTTTACTTTTCAAACCACTTTCTTACGCGAACACATAATTCTCAAATATAGGATGCCATTAACGATGCAACGCTTCGAACTTCGAAAAAATTAAAAATATTTGCCCATTCTTGTTTGATGATCATTAAGATTAGTGTCAGTATATTCAATTATCGTAATAATTTTTCGGAGATAATGGTATTATGTTTGCAACAATTATTATTATCTCATCTATAAAAAATTCCAGAAGTGTTTGCGCGCTCATTCATTTAGAACTAAATGGAGTGTTGATTAGGCACGAATCTCTTGGATTGTATTTTTGAATTTATTGTTCACTTGTTTTTCTGTTCATTATACATCTTTCTGTATTGTTCAACATCATTGTATATTTAATTTCACGTCAGTGCTTATCTGGTTTTCACTAACTCTTGAAATCGGTCGAAAAAAAAAAATTTCACTCCCTAAAAAATTCATAGTTGATGGTGTGGAGAAGCCAATATCGAAGATGCGCCTTGTCTCAAAAGATTTCGGTGCTTCATTCCAGGATCAATGATGAAATCTTCAGTTTCCCACTCAGTGATCCCTGCCATATACACCTTCCATCTCCATAACGGAGTATATTGACCTTAGATAAATACTAACATATGAATAGGAAAGTTCTATACTACGAGCCGAAACAGTTTTCTTGACTCGGGGTGAACTAAATTCCCCAAGCGTCTGTGACACGGCACACCCAAGTATACCAAAGTCACACTGATGAGTCCGGTGTGTGTGCCATGGACGAAACGCATAAGTAGGCATATGTGAAATCCTACATTGAAGACCATGACGTGATGGGAATGGCCGTCTTAACGATGTGTCCTGGAAAGCAGAAGGTTGATGCGTAGCTCCCATATATCTGCAATTTCCAACGAAACTCTAGTCGCCCATTCCCATGACGTGCAATACGTGCTCCTTGGTCTACCGCGGTATAGCGGACCTGAATAGGCGGCATTCACCGTCCGCACGATGCCTCGAGATGCAGCTCTGATTAGGCGGCAATCACCCGGCTGCACCGATGACCTCGTAACACGCATAAGTTTCGTTCCTCCGTCACTGGGGAGGGATTCATGTGGCGGCTTCTCATAAAGCTCCACATATCAACAATAAACACCGCACTCGGTGGCCTAGAGGTTAAGAGTGTAGACTCACTCACCGAGATGCGACAAGGTGCCGTGTTCGAGTCCCGGCGGCTCCCGATAATAATAAATTCCCCAAGCGTCTATGACACGGCACACACAAATATACCAAAGTCACACTGATGAGTCCGGTGTGTGTGCCAGGGACGAAACGCATAAGTAGGCATATGTGAAATCCTACAGATTTCTGCATTTTATGGTCTATAGATGCCGCACTATGATGCTTTCAGCTCAAAAATGGTGCATTTCGCTGATATCTCCAACTCCAACCAAAATGAAGGATCCCGTACGCTATTCAGAGCTATTTTTGGAAACTATAAGAGCTATTATTATTATTATTTGGACGGGGGTTGTTGTGGCTCAGTAAGCCTTCCGGGAACTGCGACCATGTAGATCTTTTGTTCTCTACCCTACTCATTCATAGAAACCCAAAGAGGTCGTCAATGGCTTTGATAAGAATGACAACCTTAGGGGCCTTAGCCGTTACCTCACGGGTATCCAGGATCGTCTTTCCCATTTGACTGGTTCTAAGGCCAGCCAGCTCTGGTCACTTGCATACCACAGCTGTTTCTGCTTCTGATCCACAGAGCCTGCATAATCTGCTGACTTTCCCATACGGTACAAATGATTCTTTCACTAACAGTGCCCCATCAGCAGTCCCACCATCACCCGAAGCTCGGCTCGTGACAGCTTCAAGAGTTTTCTGGCATAGGAAGGTGAAATTATCATGAATTTCTTAGCCTGAACAGGTCCAGGAGTGGGTTATTCTGTTATTCACTTCCATTGCTGGATCGCTTCCTTATATTGTTCTTTTTATAGCCACAGAACTGCTCAGGTCCAGCAGGTGTTAACCTTGGTGCACATTTTGCAAGTTCATCGGCTATTTCGTTTCCTTGAACACCACAGTGCCTTGGTATCCATAGCGGAGTCACTTTATTGCCCATGGCCAGTTGCTTTATGGCATGGGCGCCCGCAGGGGGGGGGGCATGGCCCCCCCTGAGATTTTGATTGCCTCATTTTTCAGCACAACACCCTCACTATAACCTTCTCAATCCAAAGGGCAAGGAAAAACGGAAAGTAATGGATTCACAACGATTTTCCGGTTTTCAATGACGCCTTATCGTTTTTCGATATTTTTCATTTTGCCCCCCCTGAGAAAAATTTCTGCGGGCGCCCATGCTTTATGGCACTCCCAGGTCAACAGAGACCCCTGGTAGTACAATTCCAGGGATCTCAGCGTGGTCTGGCTGTCCGTGGTGATGTAGACATGTGCCCCCTTGAGGTTGATTTTAAGACACTCCTGAGCGCATACGTAAACAGCGAGTCTGTATAATAAAGGGCTCACTTCCCAGGGCTTAAGAGATCCTCAGTTTAGGTCCATATACCCCAATGCCATACCTCTCTCTAATTTTGATCCATCGATGAACCATATGGATGACTTTTCGTCCAAGTGATTTACGATAAGAGCTTTTTATGTATATAATCACTATCACTATCGAGAAGATCCATGATTTTCGAAGCAAAAATCATGGATGGAAATTTGAAGAATTAATTTCTCGAGAAGTCTACAACAAATTTATCATGAAATTCAAAACATATTACAAAGATGATACTGAATATATTATTTTTCATGGAAAAGTCCAACAAATATATTTTCGAAGATATGAATATTCGAAATTTTCTTTCGGAGTTCGGAAATTTTGACCTAAGATTCGAACTCCGCTACTTGATATTCATTAGAAAATTCTTTACAACAACATTTTCGTCACGTATCGACATATTGTGTGTTGAGAGGGCAAATAATAAACCATAGCGATTTTTTTTCGAAACTGTTACTATTCCTTACACAGCGCAATCAATAAAGATATACATATCCGGAACTCGCACTGTCAACAACTTTTCTTCCTTCAAGACGCGAATGAATGTCGAAACCTTCTCCATGGCGGATTTTTTTTATTTTTCTCAACGTAATGGTGTCATGACCGTCCGGATGAAGAATGATGGTAGGCGATCCTTGGGGATTGTCGGGAATTGAGAAAGACGTTTGTGGAGCCCTCGAGTCGGGAGACGTATGCATTTTGGTAAAATGAATGGTAGGTCTGGAATTCTAATGGAAATTCATCGTTTGGTTCAGATAGTTAGCCGTTATTGGTTGATTGATAGTGCCCGAAATATTTCATTCGTAATATTTATTTCGTTCCGTATTTTTGTTTTTTTTTGCTAGCACGAAATCTTCTTTTCGATGAAATGATTTTCCTGAGTTCAGGGAGCACCCTTTGAATATTCACTAACTAGATCTTGAATACAGACCAATTGGAAACCAGGGGAGAGTATTAGGCCAATTGAAGTCCCCAGTCTGATGCACAAATGGTGGTGCTAGTATCAAATCCATATGATTTTTAGTAGGTACCAACCTTCAAACGAAACGTGTCAAAATTTGACAGCAGTCCGACCATTAGGTTGTGAGATATAGCGTTGTGAGTGTAGCTACTTTTGATATTTGATAAAAGATGGAAAAAAAAGAATTTCGTGTGCCGATGAAATATTGCTTCTTAAAGGGAAAAATACAGTTGAAGCAAAATCTTGGCTTGATGAAGAGTTTCCGGGGTCTGCGAGCTCACAATCGATCAAAAGCAACATCGTGTTAATGACTCTTAGCAGTGTTTGAAGCTGTTTAAGTGCAATAAACCTGAATTTTTGCGTCGACATGTGACAATGGATGAAACATGGCTCCATCATTTCACTTCGGAGTCCAATCGACAGCCAGCTGTGTGCACACGATGAACCGAATCCAAAGCGAGGAAAAACACAACAGTTAGCTGGCAAATTTATGGCATCAGTATTCTAGGACGCGCAAGGTATAATACTCATTGATCACCTCCAAAGGGGCCAGACCGTCAACAGCGATTATTGTATAGCGTTATTGAATCGTTTGATGGATTGAATCTTTAAAAAACAGCCCCATTTGAAGAAAAAAAGGTGCTGTTTTATCAAGACAATGCGCTGAGTCACAAATCAATGAAAACAATGGCAAAATTGTAGGAATTGGACTTCGAATTGCTTCTGTATCCACCGTATTCGCCAGATCTGGCTCCCAGCGACTTTTTCCTGTTCTCAGACCGCAAAAGAATGCTTGCTGGAAATAAATTCAGCACCATTGAAGAAGTAATCAACGAAACTGAGGTCTATTTTGAAGCGAAAAACAAACCGTACTACAAAAATCGTATCAAAAAGTTGGAAGATCGCTATAATTGCTGTATCGCCCTCGAAGGCAACTATGTTGAATAATGAAATCGAATTCTGCCAAAAAAATGTGTTTTACTATGCTAGACCGGAGACTTTTCAATTGGCCTGTCACAATATCGGTTTCGGAATGTTTCCTAAATTGACTGATGAAACAATTCTGCTCGAATTTTTCAATCGAAATTGAGTCTGGAGGCACCACCTATTTTTTCTCCAATTATATAAGATCAAAGTCAGGAAACCCTTTCATTTCTTCGACCAAACATAACTTCCAAATGCCCCGCGGCCATTGATACACGCGGACCTCAACTCGTCTGTTTTATGCACCTCCCACGATGGACTACCAGTTGTCAAAAAAGCGAAACTGATAGATAGGATACGAGGAAGCCTGTTGCGTTCGTGGAAAAAGCAACCTACTTCGACATAACTTGCTATGTCGGATTGGCTGACGTAATTTGCCACAAGTAAAGCGTACTCAGGTGTGTAATCGACACTGATATGGAACGCACCCATATTTCAGATTTGCCTATTTGTATCTCCGATAAGTTTTTTTTATGGACTTGCATTATTGTAAAGGGCCAATAGTATGCCATAGTAAAACACCGTTTTTTTTTGGCAAAATTCGATTTTATTATTCAACATGGTTGCCTTCCAAGGCGATACAGCGATTATAGCGATCTTCCAACTTTTCGATACCATTTTTTCAGTACGATTTGTCGTTCACTTCAAAATAGGTCTCAGATTCGGCGATTACTTCTTCATTGGCGCAAAATTTCTTTCCAGCGCGCATTTTTTTTGAGGTCTGAGAGCAGGAAAAATTCGCTGGGCCAGATCTGGCGAAGACGGTGTACGCAAAAGCAATTCAAAGCCCAATTCATGCAATTTTGTCATTGTTTTCATTGATTTGTGACACGGCGCATCATCTTGATGAAACAGCACCTTTTTTAATGGGGCCGTTTTTTGATGATTTCATTTTTCAAACGATCCAATATAATAGCTGTTGATGGTCTGGCCCTTTTGAAGGTAATCAATGAATATTACACCTTGCGCATCCCATAATACTGATGCCATAACCTTGCCAGCTAACTGTTGTGTTTTTCCTCGCTTTGGATTCATTCATCGTGTGCAGTCCACTCAGCTGACTATCGATTTGACTCCAGAGTGGAATGATGAAGCCATGTTTCATCCAATGTCACATAACGATGCAAAGATTCAAGTTTATTGCACTTGAACAGCTTCAAACACTGCTCAGAATCATTAACACGTTGTTGCTTTTGATCGATTTTGAGCTTGTGCGGCACCCATTCTTCACACAGCTTTCTCATGTACAAATATTCGTGAATGATATGATGTACCCGTTTAGATGATATCTTCACAATGTCTCCTATCTCGATCATTATCAATTTTCATTCAAAATTATTTTTTGAACTTTTTTTATTTTTTCGTCGGTGACAGCCTTTTTTGGGCGTCCACTGTTCCACGTTCACCTTCGGTGCTCATTTCACCACGTTCAAACTTAGCATACCAATCAATGATGGTTGATTTTCCTAGTGCAGACCCCGGAAACTCTTCATCAAGCCAAGATTTTGCTTCAAATGTATTTTTCTCTTCAAAAAGCAATATTTTATCAGCACACGAAATTCTTTTTTTCCTCTTTTTTGAATAACAAAAGTAGATACACTCACAACGAAATATCTCACAAACTAATGGTCGGACTGCTGTCAAATTTTGACAAGTATCGTTTGAAGGTTGGTACTAACATATTGATTTAATACTAGTACCACCATCTGTGCATCAGACCGGGAACTTTTCAACTGGCCTAATTCTTTTTATCTCGCTTATGTTTCGAAATGGGTTATAGGTTTATAAACAAAAATTCTCTCAATGTCATCTACACAATCTGTATAGTTCATTCATAGACTTGGTAATCCAAAAATTCAGTCATGTTGTGGCTTCTGAAGCACAGATATGCTTCAGATAACAGACTGATGTGTTTTGCCTTTTTTTTTGGTTATTTGCAGGAAATATCGAATAAGATATAAGGTATATCATTTGTGGTGTGCCAAATGCATAGCAAGAATACACATTTGTATTTTTATAACATATTTCAATAAACCAACCGCCAAGCATATATTTATCATTTATTTGTAGATACTGTTGGTTTGCCTCTAAAATTGTTCAAAAAAGTGATGAATATTATTTTGTTGTAAATTTCACACCATTCTATGTTTTCATAGCATTGTAGTAACTCTGTGCTTGAGAAATGCAGTCTTGACATGCGGACTCTCTAACTCGGCACCGCTTGTTAATTAAACCAAATTGTGCTACGGCAGAGTCACCATGCAAATCTTGATATTCAAGTTAGTATTTATACAGAATTTTTCAAATGAAGGGTGTTTTTTTTAGAGCTATAGAACTTTAAATTACAATAAAACAACGACGGATTATTCGATAGACATGAATTTTATTTATCCGCAAGATAATATTGTGGCATTACATTTTAAATACGTTTTCTGGCATATGACCGCCACGGCTGGCTCGGATGTAGTCCAATCTGAACGTCCAATTTTCGATGACTTTTTCCAACATTTGTGGCCGTATATCGGCAATAACACGGCGAATGTTGTCTTCCAAATGGTCAAGGGTTTGTGGCTTATCCGCATAGACCAATGACTTTACATAGCCCCACAGAAAGTAGTCTAGCGGTGTTAAATCACAAGATCTTGGAGGCCAATTCACAGGTCCAAAACGTGAAATTAGGCAGTCACCAAACGTGTCTTTCAATAAACCGATTGTGGCACGAGCTGTGTGACATGTTGCGCCGTCTTGTTGGAACCACAGTTTTCGGACATCATGGTTGTTCAATTTAATCATGGCTCTATACCGATCACCATTGACTGTAACGTTCTGGCCATCATCGTTTTTGAAGAAGTACCAATGATTCCACCAGCCCATAAAGCGCACCAAACAGTCAGTTTTTCTGGATGTAACGGTGTTTCGACATACACTTGAGGATTAGCTTCACGATAAATGCGGCAGTTTTGTTTGTTGACGTAACCATTCAACCAGAAGTGCGCTTCATCGATAAACAAAATAAAATGGACGTAGTGCGCGATACGTATTCCGTACAGAACCATTATTTTCGAAATAAAATTGCACTATTTGCAAGCGTTGTTCAGGCGTGAGTCTATTCATGATGAATTGCCAAACCAAACTGAGAATAAATCACTTGACAGCTGTTACATCGGTCGCTATCTTGAACAGAAATGCCAACTTAAAGTTATATACCTCGAAAAAAAACACCCGTTATAACCCCTATACCGTAATTTGCATCTCGATATCAAACAGCTTATTGCAATTGTTCCATGTTAAATTCTGAGCATCGCGACTATACACCAAGTTTTGGATTCTGTATGCAAATTTCTCGATCGTAACAACTCGATGTTATATGGCTCGAAGTAATTGTAGACTGGCCTTGCATTCGTATGAAAATTTCATTATTATTATTACCTCACAGTTTCCATTCATATATGCAGTCATTTCACCCCCGGTATGAATTACCCTAGACCTCGTTGAATGCATTCAATGCACAACATCCTATAAATGCAGATATTGATATCTTTTCACTCAAACCTGAATAATTAGAACTGTCCATTCTTATTCATGTTAATCATCCGTTTGCCTAGTAAAACAAATGAACACTAGTCTAGGAGTCACGTTGAGCTAATTCATCGTAAACTGAATGGTTTCTGAAGCAAGGAATAATGATATTCCTTCCTATTATAAACCAACACATTGCAATCCACTTTGCATTATCAATTTAGTTATTTATATGTTGCCTTCTGCATGGTTGTCATTAGGAAAAAACGTCTTACGTCATAAACGTCTCACCTTTTGAGATACGGGCTGGTAAAGTTTTCAAAAATGAAAAAAAATTAAATCTGTATTCAATTATGAGCAAATTTGATCTCTTGAATTTTTTTAGTCCGACGGAGAGATAAAATCTCTCTGCATGATGATATTGTCATATGTATGTATTAACGATATTGTTATGATCATGCAGAGACACGGTTTTTATTTTGTTAAGCGAAAACTGTGCATCAGATTGAAAAAAGTCAAGTGATCAACTTTGGTAAGAAATGATTAGGAATTTCAAAAATAATTTTTATTTCAGGAAAAATCTGTGGCGTCCTATCAATGTCTGCCAAAATAGGCAGGTCAAATTACGTACGAACGCCACTGGTAAAAATAAAAAACAGTGATACATTAAAAAATGCCTCTTGATTGATGTGGTACATGTATGACCAATTACATCAAAATATCTGTAGTACTGTAGATATTAATAAAAAATGATTTATATTTGAAAAATTTACCACCCTGTATCTGAAAAGGTAAGACGTTTAGGACATCATGTCCATGTGAAGTTTCTTAAAATGGGACCGAAATTCACCCCTATAAATATTGACATTCAATTGGGAAGCACCCTGTATATCGAAATTTCCTGAAACCTTTATCGTTTATCGTAAATATTTTTTTTGTGCATTGTCGTCTTTGGAGTTCAAATTGACGACCCCTCACAAGGGCGTAAGGGCGGGAAAATTGATGGCGGAATGTATGGCATCTCTCGATTGAGAAAATCGAAAAAAAATCGAGTTCCCGGTCTTGATTGAAGAGGGCGTTTACAATAGGGCCGCGCAGACACGGAAACGGTTTCATGTTGCAATGATGCGTTTCGAAATTGAATACAGGATTGATCTTCAGGTCGATATCCCCTCCTATCGTCGAATAGTCCCAGGAGGTTGAGAATTTCCGTTAGGTTATGACAAAATTTTAGCAAAGAAATAGGGGAGACTGGGGAGGGTCGATACATTTTTTACAAATTTGTTATTGAAAAATTTGTGTTTAACATTTACCTACCATTCCATTTAAGTCAGAGCGAAATTCAAGGACTTCGCTTAAACGTTTAGCAATATTTAATAAATGAAAATTCATCACTGGTATTCGTATTTCCCCTGTCCTCTTTGCCACTACGTAGTTGAATATTTATAAATGAAAATTTCAACCTTGATTATGAGTTCTTGAAATTTTAGGTGCAAAGTGTCTCAAACCTCCCTATACATGAAAGGCTTGATACACTGAAAGGGAGATTTGATACAATAGGAAATAAGGTAGAGGCAATAATAAGAAAATTTTTGTTGATAAAGAAATAAAGCCTTACGTTTGTTATGAAAATTCTTACATCGAATGTCTAGAAAACAAATTTTAAGCATAAAAAATCTTGTTTGTGAAGTTAGTGAAGCGATTGCTTGATTTGTTACTGACATTATTTTCAAACTCATAGAGGCACTTCACGCGATTACGCCTTCAATGAAGAACCAAGGCGAAAAATCTGAACGTGAATCAAACCTCCCATAATGATCATGATGGTTGCTAAGTTTAAACGTGGTGAAATGAGCACCGAAGACAGCGAACGCAGTGGAAGCCCAAAAGAGGCTGCCACCGACGAAAAATTAAAAAAGTTCACAAAATAATTTTGAATGCCCGTAAAGTGAAGTTGATCGAGATAGCAGACATTGTAAAGATATCATCTGAACGTGTACATGTGTACATTCACGAATATTTGTACATGAGAAAGCATGTGCAAACTGGGTACCGCGCGAGCTCACAATTGATTAAAAACAACAATGTGTTAATGATTCTGAGCAGTGTTTGAAGCTGTTTAAGTGCAAAAAACCTGAATTTTTTCAACGATAACAATGGAAAAAACATGGCCGGAGTCAAATCGACAGTCAGCTGAGTGGACTGCACACAATGAACCGAATCCAATGCGAGGAAAATCACAACAGTCCGCTGGCAAGGTTATAGCATTAGTATTCTGTGATGCGCAAGGTATAATATTCATTGATTACCTCCAAAAGGGCCAGTCCATCAACAGCGATTATTATATAGCGTTTTTGGATCGTTTGAAGGATGATATAGTTTAAAAACGGCCCCATTTGAAGAAAAAAAAAGGTGCTGTTCCATCAAGACAATGCGCCGTGTCACAAATCAATGAAAACAATAGCAAAATTGCATGAATTGGGCTTCGAATTGCTTCTGCATCCACCGTATTCATCAGATCTGGCCCCCAGCGACTTTTTCCTGTTCTCAGACCTCAAAAGAAAAAAATTTAGCGCCAAAAAAGAAGTAGTCGCCGAAACTGAGGCCTATTTTGAAGCAAAAGACAAATCGTACTGCAAAAATGGTATCGAAAAGTTGGAAGATCGCTGTATCGCCCTCGAAGGCAACTATGTTGAATAATAAAATCGAATTTTGCCAAAAAAAGGTGTTATACTATGGTAGACCGGGGACTTTTCAATTGGCCTGTTAGTCCGCCTCCTGATTAAGGATTCTATTCGCACAGAATAGGTTACATTGGTTAACATTTTATATATATACTTTTTAACTCCTCGAATTTCGCAACCATGAATTAATTATGCCTCAATCGAAAGGATATAAGTTAAACTTGAAACCTTGATTTTTTATAGTGATATATTAACTACAACATTTTCTAATGCGAAAGCCATACCCAAATAGTTAAATTCAAAAATTGACTGCTATTATTCCATTATTCGCAATCAACAATTAAGATCTCTCGAACGTAATTGTAGGCAACTAACAATACATTTCCTTCAAACATTGGTGAAATAACCTCTAGGATAAAAATGTTCGCAAATTGAGAACTTTCTCCCTTCAATAAGCATTTTATTGACTCATTAAATGTAAAATTACACTACTGGATCTGATTGTTAATTATGAAAATGCAATATGCATAGTTAACTTCCTGATAGTCCATCGTGATCCTCAATTTATAGATCGCGATCCAAAATATTATAAGAATATAGGCGTTCTCTGATGATTTTCACCATCATATTTAATGATGTGTGTTCTCAAATTTTGTCTGGGGGTTGTTTCTACCAATAACACCCCCTTCCGTTAGGCCTATAGTTATGAATAGAGTTAGAGACAGGCACGAAATCAAAGTTATTCAGAATGGTTGGGAAATATATAATTGTTTTAATTGATTTGTGACACGCGGAATTGTCTTGATGAAATAGCGCTTTTTTTCAAATTAGGCCGTTTTTTAACGATTTCATCCTTTGAGCAATCTAATAACGCTATACAATAATAATCGCTGTTGATGGTCTGGTCCTTTTCGAGATAACCAATGAATATTATACGCAATTATGCGCAACCCAGAATACCGATGCCATAACCTTGCCAGGTGACTGTGGTGTTTTTCCTCGCTTTGTATTCGGTTCATCATATGCAGTCCACTCAGCTGACTGTCGATTGGACTCCGGAGTGGAATGATGGAGCCATGTTTCATCCATTGTCACATATCGACGCAATAATTCAGGTAATTGCACTTAAACAGCTTCGAACACTGCTCAGAATCATTAACACATTGTTGATTTTGATTGATAGTGAGCTCGCGTGGCACCCATTTTGCATGCAGCTTTCTCAAGAACCAATATCTTCACAATGTTTGCTATCTCGATCATTCACTTTACGGTAATTCAAAATTATTTTGTGAATTTTTTTTATTTTTTGTCGTCGGTGGCAGCCTCTTTTGGGCGTCTACTGCGTTTGCCGTCTTCGCTGCTCATTTCACCACGTTTAAACTTAGCATACCAATCAATAATGGTCGATTTTCCTGGCGCAGACCCCTGAAACTGTTCATCAAGCCAAGATTTTGCTTCAACTGTATTTTCTCCCTTCAAAGAGCAATATTTTATCAGCACGCGAAATTATTTTTTTTCCATCTTTTTTCAAATAACAAAAGTAGCTACACTCACAACGCAATATCTCACAAACTAATGGTCGGACTGCTGTGAAATTTTAACACGCATCGTTTGAAGGTTGGTACTAACTAAAAATTATATGGATTGAATACTAGCACCGCCATCTGTGCATCAGACCGGGAACTTTTCAATTGGCCTTATATTCACTTCGTTCTCGCGAGTAACTCACCAATATCTTTTGTACGACTTACCTGAAACAAAAAAATAAAATATTATTATTCAGATGGGCTCAATGATGTGTTATAGATAGTTTTTTCTCACGGACAAAATAGTTATTTATGATATAAGTGTTAAAAGTGATGTTTTAGTCCAGTAGACAACTACAAAAAAGGTGGGTCTGCTGGAAAAAAATCCGAACTTAATGAAACTTCTACAGGTTGTTCGGGGGTGTTGTGGGATGACTTTGTCAAGTTCCAACTCGAGGAGCCTGTGCCTGTGTCATTAAAAGTGTCTCTTTTTATAGCAGTTGTACAATTTTTTTTATTAAACTTATACCTATTATTGAGGTGTATAGTTTTGCCAACTATCAATTCTATTTACTCATCATTATCAACAAAAACAAAAATATGATGAATATTTGATGTACTTGATTAATCAATTAAATAATTTCAAATAAAAAATAATGAACCCAATATCTACAAAATTGTACCATAGTATCTAGTATTTAATTTCGAAAAATCATAATATTACGACAGTTGTTCCTCTGCACTGCTACTTCATTAGGTTTTTACATTTGAACTGATTACAAAATATAACTAGACTCATCTAGCTACATTTTTTTTTTCATTGAAAGATTATTTCCGGAAAATGTATTATTTATGTTATGCACAAAGCAGTAACGAGGAGCAGGTAATTGGGGACATAACCTCCTATTGATCAAAGGAAATTGATAAAAATGGATGTAACAATTTAAAAAGAAAATATTTTATAAACAATCGAAAGATTCTGTTTTTTCATAAAGGGAGTAAACCCACTCATGGGTCAACTCTAGTAACGCTCTCTAGGGTATGTCCTTAAATGCATTTTCCATTATTCACAACATAGTAAACGCAGGACTGCGAACAAGAGGAAAGTTGAATGCCCATTTTTTCTCTTTCAAATATTCAAGCATCATGTTTCTTCTAAGATTCCATAAGATCGTAACTTCTTTTATACTTATTACAAAGGGAACAGTAGCTCAAGCTGTCTGAATTAACATAACGATACATTTTTTCCAAGACAAGAAAGATTTAGGTCTTCATAAACATGTCGTCTATGCCACTTCTAATCCCGAACGCAGCTTGCGTATTTCTGAAAACTCCAGGAAAAATTTACGATGCTTAATTTCCCGAAACATGTGGTGTATAAATAACGCACTCTGCGCCCTTTTCCGAAATTTCTCAACGTTACGCTGGGGCGATTTTTTCGCGTCAGATCTACCTCTCCCCGCCCCGTCTCCCGGGCTTCTGCAGCTTTCCCTCGGGACGTTCCCTTAAATCACGCAGATTTATCGCGGTAATTTGGGAGAAGAGGAAACAATAGCATATAATGAAAACCGATAAGCCGCAATAAAAATGGACGATTCGTTAAGTTTATTGGCGTGTTTCCGATACCCGGGCTGCGAAACAGAGTGGTCGTTTATAATTTGGACGTTATTGTGTATCATTGGGATTGCCGGATATGAATCATGTCGATGAGATGAGTCTCATCGACATTTTTTGCGGCTCAGCAAGACAAATATGTCCATTTTGCGATGATTGCAAAAAGATCAGTAGTTTAGTCCGTTAAGCCGTATTCATTAAAATTTACTGATTATTTTGAGGATAAAACGATGCATTATTTTCTTATTTTTGTTGTGAGTGGTCTTTTCCATTGGAGTGCCGAAGAATACTCAAAGAAATAAGCATGTAGAATAAAGTCTGTTTAGTCTGGATTCCCAGCCACTCGAGAATTGAAGGAAATGAAGAGGCAAACACACTCTGCAGAAAAAGAGCACAAACTCCTTTCGCCTTTCTGTGGTATAGGCAAATGTACATATAAGAGTTTCAGGAGAAGGAAAAAAAACAACGATTCATCAACTGGTACAACTAACGGAAAATATTAAGGAGCTAATGAACATCTCTACAGATACTGGTGCAATATTCTTCAAGGTCTAATATACAATATGAAATAAATGAAATTTCCTATCAAACTTACGAGATAAATACAATCGTACCTGATAAATACAAAATTTAGAGTGAATCTCGATAGTTCCAGGTCGACAATAAGAAAAATTGAAACCGGAGTTCCCCAAGAATCGGTGATAGGACCGCTGCTGTTCAACTCATACGTGGCAGACATACCAAAATGAATAGATGCAAGATTTTGTAGATGACACTGGCATATACTATCACAGTAGAATTCGGAAAATAATTACTAGGCAATTACAGATAGACCTGGATAAACTGAAGGAATACTTCAAGAAATGGAGATTCAAAGTGAATACATCAGAAACAGTTGCAATCTACTTCGGAGAAACAACAGTAAAGAAAGAGAAAGCAGGAAGGACAAAATGAAACATCAGACGATAGAATGGATAAAGGAAGCAAAATATCTGGGAGTAATACTAGATGAAAAAATGAATTTTAACAAACAGATAGAAGAAAACAAAAAAACGGCAAGGCAATTGCACGGGAGACTTTATCCGCTGCTCAACCCTAAACGTAAACTTTCCTTAGAAAACAAGGTGAAGATATAAAAAATAGTGGTAATACTAAGCATTACGTATGCAGGAGTAACCTGGTATAATACGAAAGACAATAATAAGGAGCAGTTGCAAAGCACGCTAAATACAGTAATCAGAATAGCGGTTGGCACCCCCATGGTATATAACCAACCCACAAATCAGAGAAGAACTGAAAATTGAAATATTGAGGAACTTAACAAAGAAAGAAGACAATATATACGCTGAAGGAGTATGAAAATGAGGAAGTAAGAAAAATACTACAAATCAAAATATGAATGACAGATAAGATGAAATACCTCTTTCAAAGAACCAAATAGAAGAAAAAAGTAGGGAGTAGAAGGGGGGAAAGTCTCCCGATCAGACAACAGTAGGAAATAAGAGAAATTAAAATAGAGTAGGGAATAAAATCTCAGTCCTTAAACAAAAAGAAGATCCGAGAGCAGCAAAAACCGAAAGAGGTCTTCCTGAGTTGTATCATTTTGAAAAGCTGCTTCGAAACTTTGATACTGCGTTATTCAAGAAGTATCCAGATCTTAGCAAGAATATGCTACACCTTACG
Source organism: Harmonia axyridis (assembly GCF_914767665.1). Classification (NCBI taxonomy): domain Eukaryota; kingdom Metazoa; phylum Arthropoda; class Insecta; order Coleoptera; family Coccinellidae; genus Harmonia; species Harmonia axyridis. The sequence goes on from NC_059506.1 coordinate 18,812,948, forward strand.
ACGAGTGTAGATTCCAAGGAGGGAAAGAAGAAACTACGGATCATATGGTGACGGAACGCCTCGCCATATTGCTAGACAACGCAACAAATGCTTTGGACAAGAGACTTGTAAGAGTGAGGAAGTAACCTCCTTGAAGCATCTCAGATACAGGAGTTGATCAGAACTCTAGTACTGGAGGCAAGCTGTAGATTACTCCGACTAATGGCTGGAACAGCTGTTATAGGAGCACAATACACCAGAAGGTCACAGTGGAATGACATTCCTCTTAACTCTACAATCTACAAGGGGTTTTTTCATAGATTTTTTGCAGGATATTCAGCGCAAATAATAATCCCTCCAGTTTTTGAATGAAGCTCTATTTTACTCAGTCTTTCAATTCTTCCGAAGCTTATAATTTCTGGAATCCAAATATTTTTACCTTTCATTCTGTCCATGATTGCTCATTTTGCAGTTTCATGTGGAATAATAATCATTCAAGGTTTGGAGCCTATTAGAAGTAACGTTGTACTAATCTGCTCGTCTTTCCTGGGATGCTGTTGAAGGACTAAACTCAGAAGATTTGTCCATTTTATGCTATCTATATTATATGTTACCGTCAAAGTCATTTGAAGTCATACTAAAATGATATTGTTTTGCAACAGCATTCTATTATATCACTTTGAAAATTGGTCTCAATTTTATTAATTCTATATGTTCATAAAGAAAGTAGAATGAAATTTTTGAAATATCGTTCATATGAATTAGTGGTATTTTTCTCCAAATGGGATAAATCAGTTAAATAAAGCCTTGGAGGATAAATACATCATTACTATATGAGTGTGTAAGTTGCAAACGAGTGCGTAGCACGAGTTATGTAAGCACAGCAATATAGTAATGATGCGTTATCACACAAGTATAGTAAAATGCGTTACGCAATAAAATTTAAGTTGTGTAATGAGTTTCATTACGTAAGGCAAATGCAGCGAATTCAGTGGTCGACTGACTCAAAAATGAAGGAATCGTAGATAAAATATTTCATATGTAGAACCATAGTATTACCATAGTATAAGGAAATATTCCTTATACTATGCTTTCATGATTTATTATATGTATTATATGAATTTTTAGAAATTCCAGTCATTGCCTTAAAAGTTCATGGGTCGTAATCACTAGCTTGAAGAATCAATACGGTATCACAACCCATGTTTATAGCAAATTTTTTACGAATTTTTTCATTCGATTTCTGAACTCTTTACATTACAAAGAATAAATAGGAGAATAACGACTGGTAAAATTAATTAGGTATTTGGAATTGATATAATACATTTATATTTTATCGAAAGTGCGGGAAGTGAAAAAAAACTCACGATAGATTTCTCTAGCAATCTATCCTTATGGCAAACAGCTTGTATAGAGCTCCTATAAAACTCCCATTTTGTGCCTAAAACAATCGTGAAGGAGTATAAAGAAAACGCAGAGGAAGAAATTAATACAAAAAATGCAAGAACCACAAGGAGAAGTTTGGGGAGCCAAACGATGGGAAAAAGCACCCCACCAAATAAAGCCTGCTTCTTTCATTTCGACCGATCACATCCTGTATTTTCTTTGTCATTAGGACGATCGATCAAGCGTCCCTATATATTTAGGCCATTTCACTCACGGGACAAGGATCCTTAATGAGTAGACTGTCTGTGTGATTGGACATTTCTTGTAATTATTCTGCAAGAACTTTACCCCTAGAACTCTCGTATAAAATATTTCCAGTATTTAAATCGCGTTTTATCCAATTTTCCCCTAGGGACTCTCAGAACTAATGAAATCAATTGGGACCAGATTGTTCGGATCTCGGATCGTGAGGACACAAAGCCTGGAATAATCTGAATTTGGGGTTGAAGGTGTGGAATTATTCAGAATTAATGAGCAACACAAAAGGGCATTCAGTTGTTCTGCAGTCTTAAGCAGTTGTAAAATTAAAATTCGGGGGCAACTTGAACAACGCGAACGAAGTTCCTATGGATTTTCAAAGGATTTGAAATTTCTGTTTTAGCTGCCTTGAAAATCAAATTGCGTTGAATCAATGAGAAAATCAACTGATTCATTAATAATTAATACAAATACTGAATATACAGGATGTTGTAAAATAATATGCTGATTCTTGAGGGTGTTGATCTCTAGGATGCTTTCAAAAGAAAACTTCCTAAAAACATATGTCTCCTGATCCTTTTATTCTTAAGAGGGAACACCAAGTGGCTGCTCAGTTCAAAATAAGAGATATTTCTTCTAACAAATCACCGATTTTTAAGGTTTCCACATAATTTCCTCACACCATAATCAAAATTGTTAAGTAAATATTTTTAATTTGAGAATAAAAACAAATTTTGGTGGCTCTTTGTTTTCTGCAAAAAAGGTGATGATATCTACATAGTACAAAGCATTGATATATTTTTCAAGTATTTGTGAAAAAACTTATCATAAATCATTACGGAAGGGGTAAAACTATAATTTTGAAAAAAAAAATCATCGACTGTCGTGCAGTGCTGCCCTCTACATATTTGATTCGAAAAGAGAAAGAAGATAAGGTGAATGTACAGTGCATCCCATTTTGGGTGAGACAGCCAGGTTTCTCGCTTGTTATTTAAGATAGAGGCTTGCGGTTTTCAAGTTCCTGTCCAACTTTTTCGTGAAACTCAAGTTTGTCTAATCAGATTTTGCACAACTGTTTCCGTTCAAGAGATACAGGGTGATTTTGGAAATTGATACTTTTCGGACCCCTCCTTTATCTCCGAAATTATTAGAAATAATGCTGAGGTAAAAACTACGTCCGAATCAGAATTCTGCGTAGAATCCAGTGGCGTACTCAAATTTTTTTTTCGCGGTATGGTTTTGAAGATTCAACACAAACCTATATTTTTTTCAATGGAACACCATGTATATTATAACTTCGTTGAATTCGTTATTTTTTTCCCTTCAAATCTATATATGATACCATGTAGATAGGATGTTCAGAAATGTTAAAAAACGCTAAAACATCAAATAATGATGATTTTTTGTTAATGAACAATGGATTTCCCATATGAAAGAAGAATCAATAATAACAACAATAATTCATAGCGATGATAGCTATATCAGATTGGTTTTTTTCCCTCCAATGCCTTCTTGATAAAACAATGCTCCCAAATGCATAGTAGCCATATTAACAACAAGAATGTTTGTATCATCAATGACCTACTACTTTTAAAAATCAAAAGCAATAATCCTCTTATCGAAACATAAAAAATTCATGGCCCATTTACAAAAAATTATAATAATTTTTTTATAATTTTTTTTTTTACATTTCTGAACATCCTACCTACATAGTATCATACATCATTTTGAAGGGAAAAAAAATTCAACGAAGTAATAATATACATGGTGTTCCATTGAAAAAAATATAGGTTTGTGTTGAATCTTCAAAACCATACCCCGAAAAAAAATATTGAGTACGCCACTGGATTCTACGCAGAATTCTGATTCAGACGTAGTTTTCAGCTCAGCATTATTTCTACTAACTTCAGAGATAAAGGAGGGGTCCGAAAAGTATCAATTTCCAAAATCACCCTGTATCTCTTGAACTGAAACAGTTATGCATAATCTGATTAGACCAACTTGAGTTTCACGAAAAAGTAGGGAAGGAACGTGAAAACCGCAAGGCTCTATCTTAAATAACAAGCGAGAAACCTGGCTGTCTCACCCCAAAATGTAATGCACTGTACAACTTCTTTCACCGAACGATGTTTGGTCATTTCAGGAGCGTCAGAGGGGAAATGAATAGGTACCAAAGTTAACTGACATGCGAAAAGCCACGTGGTGATAATCCTTCTCAACTTTTGAGTTTCAGGATTTTGAAGATTTTATCAAAACTCTAACAACTTAACGATATTTTCAATTCCTACAATTGTTCATTGTTGCGACCGCTTTCACGTCATTTCTGCTCAAATGAAGACGAAGGCAAACAATGATTCCCATATTTAATGCTTTTTTTTTCTATAGGAAACATCTATACGTGAACAGACGAAAATAATTTCAAGCTTGAAGCAAAATTTCGTGAAGAAAATACCCAACATTTCAAAGAAACTCCTGCTCTAACTAGTATGAAATTAATTTCGTATATGTAACAAAAAACATAAAAAAGGTCTATTATGTTTCAGAGAAAATTCGAAACTTGGATGCTACACATTCCGAAAGAAAAACTGTGAAAATTTCAGGAGAATTGATATTATTTCAAAGTCTGTTATTGGCAACCAAAATCCGTCTCTGTATAAATTCTTCAAGAATTTTACATGCAGATATACAAGACTTCTTTCACTGAGACGCATTGATTCATTTCGTGAAAGTGTTGCTGATGAACCTGAAATGGCCATTACCATTAGCCAAAACATTAATTACAAGTTAACTGTAGGCAATATACTCCATGATGAACCTAGTTCACAGAAATTCTAGAATTCTCTGACTTGGCTTCAGGAGCTCGTCATTCATGCGCATCTTGCGCCCTTGGAAACCAAAGAACCGTACACCTAATTATACAGGGTGATTCAACGGGATGGAAAACTAATCATAATTTTGAGCTGAGAATTTGCATATTGGGGTTTGAGACAATGATATTTCTTCCAAAAAAAAATTTTCAGATCTCTACAACTTCCGGTTATACCAGAAACAGAACACTACTTCCTTATTTAAAATGGCACACCCAGTATATTATTACATCATTAGATAGCTTTTTTGATGACAATTTCGGCAATATGCCAAACCTTGTTCGTCGGTTTGAGGTCAAATCAAAAGTCGATCAACTTTCAACAGAATACATGAAAATTTTAAAATGATGCCGTTTATTAGTCAATTCTTTGTACAGCGCCACCTTAAGGAAGATAAGGGAAAAGGGACCCATTCCGAGAGAGTCCCAGAATTATCTTAAACTCGGCTCGGTAGACGGTATGGATACCTTTTTTTCCTTAGGATGGCACTATACAAAGAATAGATCAATAAACGGCATCATTTCAAAATTCTCATTTGTTCTGTAAAAAGTTGAAAGACTTTCAACGATGCAGAAATCAAGTGGAATGTACCCAATGCCATTAAAATCCAAGAAGGATGGTCCCTTTAAATCACACTAATCTTAAGAGGAGTCTATACTGATTCAGCGATCAGTTCAAAAATTAGTGCGCTTCGTTTTAGGCTTGATACCATCGATTTGAATGAGGTTTTCACTATTACTATTTCAAAGAGTTCGTTATTGCGAAAAGATCTTTATTATCAATTGTTTTGGAATGGAAAAAAAAGAATTAGATGATATTTTTTGAAAACTTAAAATATGCATGATATAACTTTCCCAACATTTATTTTGTTATGAAGTTTGACATAACAACATCATACAAAAAGTCTTGTCGAAGACTGAAAATGCTTTTTTTCTAAAACTAAAAATAAAGCATGCGGTAATAGTATATTATTCAACGAGCGGTAATGTAGGTCAAAACTCACGCAGATGAAGTTTGCAGCATGAGCCGCAGGCGAGGGCTGTAATTCATTAAGTGAGTTATGACCATTACCGCAAGTTGAATACTATACTTTATCTACGACTATATCAATAAATACTAAGAAAAAAATACAGACTTAGAATAAAGACAGAAGGAACGGGAAATAAACATAATGTGCTCGATCCCGTACAAGAGAGATGGAAACTTAGTGCTACCAATCACAATCGAACTAGCTTCGGCTAGCTCGAATCCAATACAGAGTACAGACATAGACATTTATTGAAAAACCTTAATAATTGCCTATAAAAATGCATTTAAATATACCAAAAAATATTCCCTGTAAACGATGACTTAATGATCTTACTGCTACACCAATCTTGAAAATTTTTTCAAACTCCTTTATATTTTTTCGGGCAATTAATTCTGTATGGTAACATTAGCTGTTTGTCTTTTGGAAATGTATACCTATATAATATTTCATCTTCACTACCTGAATTAATCGTTTTCAGCAAAACATTCACAATTATTAGATATCAACTTAATTTGAAAACGTCAAAAGTGACATTCCCTCGGACATTCCTCCCCTCAATAACAATAATGGAATGTTCCCTTTCGGCCAATTGAATAGAAGCAGAGAAGTATAGAAGCACAGATCCATATTTTCCGATTTATAATAGTGAGTTATAGTAGTGAGTTATTATAAATCACGCTGTTTGTTAATAGATACTATTAATTGCTCAAAAGCAGTTGAATAATGAGTTTATAATTCAATAGGAGTAGATAAAATATTTTTTACCGCATGCAAGAATCCGAAATACGTTCCTCTGATATACTGTATTCAGTAAATCAGAGGAACGTTTATGAGATCTCAAAAACGCTGAGGGGACAGGAGTAGTAGAACTTTGGAAGATCACGAGATAGTCAAGTGGTATAGCATTTTTTAGCATTTTTATTTGTACATGATACAGTAAAAAAAAATTCATGAACAAATTATTACCATCAAAAAATACATGGCTTGTCAAATGAATGTGAAAACATCATAAAATACAATAATAAGTAGTCATACACATATTCAAAATTAAATAACACAAAATTTGGGTACGATGTCACAGTTAACTTAAAAATTCGCTCAGCTTGTATATAGTCTTTTCTAAAAGTAACTCCTTCACTCTCCTATTAAATACCGATGCACCAAGCTGTTTGAAATTATTTGGAAGCCTATTATATAGTTTGAGGCAAGTATGATTGGGACCTTGTTGGGTTTTCTTTATCCTGGCATAAGGAATAGAGAAGTTGTCCTTTTCACGAGTGTTATATCGATGATAGTCAAAATTTCTGATAAATTTGTCCTGTTTGTTGTGAACAAAGTTAACACAGGTAAGTATAAACATTGATGTTATCGTCAGTATTCTTTCCCTAAAAACATCCCTACAAAGGTTTTTCAAGGATAAGTGACCACACCAGTGTTTCAAACATCTTATTTGTATCGAAGAGGTATACTATAGATAACTTTTTATAGGCTGGAAGTTCATTTTGACAATATTAAAAGATTTTTTTTATTAAGTTCTTCTGCGTCCTTGATATCGAAATGTTCTTGCATTGAAACAATATTCTTGAGCTATTTCTTCGTGAATGAAATTGTCGCAAAAATAAAATCACTAAACAACAAATTTTCAAGTGACATTTAGGAATCTAATAACGAACGAAACTATGTGACACCCCAAAAGACGGACGAGTAAACCTAACCCTTCGTAATTAAAATCGAATTGTGGATTCAGCTGTAGCTACTGGTGCTACATTATCCATACTTATGAAGTCGAATCAGTACGGTAGGGCGATTTCAATTATTGCCAAAATCGGCATAACAATGCGCTGCGACATGTGTTAGCATTCGGCGTTCGTATTTCGAAGGCCCTTTTCTGTATCGAATAATTGAATCCGATTAACGAGACCTCATCAATCTCCACACAAGGGGTCGATTTTTGATGAATCATTCGGAAAGGTAGTTTTGCTGATCGATTGCGATTGTTTAACTCATGACAAGAAGCTATGCTCGTTTTGGGTTCGTTTCAGGTCTTTCAGAATTACATGGGTTGTTCGATAAGTTTTGCGGTTCTATGAGAGAGGACGTTGTTACTAGTCTATTTTTTTTTGTTATGTTGGTATAGTCTCAATATGAACGGAGGAATGAAGGATGGGTTGCTGAATTTGAATTAAAATAAAACCTGAAAACAATCCACTTCAGAGACTTCCAAAAACAGCAACATCATTAATTGGGCGATGTGAGCAATATCTATAAGGCCTTTTGAAAAGTCCCCAGTCTGATGACCAAATGGCGGAGCTTGTATTAAATTGAAAAGATGTTCAGTTAATAATAACCATCAAACCAGTTGAAAGTTCCCGGTCTGATGCACGGATGGTGGTGCTAGTATTAACTCAATATGTTAATACCAACCTTCAAACGATACGTGTCAAAATTTGACAGCAGTCCGACCATTAGTTTGTGAGATATTGCGTTGTGGATGTAGCTACTTTCGTTATTTGAAAAAAGATGGAAAAAAAAGAATTCAGTTTGCTCTTTGAAGGAATAAAATTCAGTTGAAGCAAAATCTTGGCTTGATGAAGAGTTTCCGGGGAGCCACAGTAAAAATCAACCATTATTGACTGATATGCTAAGTTTAAACGTGGTGAAATGAATACCGAAGACGGCGAACGCAGTGGACGCCCAAAAGAGGCTGTTACCGACGCAAAAATCTAAAAATTTCACGAAATAATTTTGAATGACCGTAAAGTGAAGTTAATCGAGATAGCAGACATTGTGAAGAAATCATATGAACGTGTACATTATATCATTCACGAATATATTTACATGAAAAAGCTGTGTGCAAAATGGAAGCCGCGCGAGCTTACAATCGATCAAAAGCAACAACGTGTTAATGATTCTGAGCAGTTGTTGAAGCTGTTTAAATGCAATAAACCTAAATTTTTGCATCGATATGTGACAATGGATGAAACATGGCTCCATCATTTCACTCTGGAGTCCAATCGGCAGTCAGCTGAGTGGACTGCACACGATGAACCGAATCCAAAGCGAGGAAAACACAACAGTCAGCTGGCAAGGTTATGGCATCAGTATTCTGGGATGCGCAAGGTATAATATTCATTGATTTCCTCGAAAAGGGCCAGACCATCAACAGCAATTATTATATAGCGTTATTGGATCGTTTAAGGATGAAATCGTTAAAAAACGGAGCCATTTGATGAAAAAAAGTGCTGCTTCATCAAGACAATGCGCCGTGCCACAAATCAATGAAAAAATTGCAAAACTGCATGAATTGGGCTTCGAATTGCTTCAATATCCACCGTATTCGCCAGGTCTGGTCCCCAGCGATACTTTCCTGTTCTCAGGCCTCAAAAGAATGCCTGCTGGAAAAAAATTTAGCGCCAATGAAGAAGTAATCGCCGAAACTGAGGCTTATTTTGAAGCGAAAGACAAATCGTACTACAAAAATGGTATCGAAAAGTTGGAAGATCGCAATAATCGCCGTATCGTTCTCAAAAACAATTATGTTGGATAATAAAATCGAATTTTGGGAAAAATAATGTGTTTTACCATGGAAGACCGGGGACTCTTCAATTGGCCTGTTATTACTCATAATACCTAGATTCCATCAAGTTTCAATGAGTACCTATAGAACAAGAATATTCAAGTATCAAGAATATCATATTTATGACCGAGATGGGATGTAATGTTAAGTTTCACCAAAATCAGATATGCAAATATATACAAAATGTTATTCAGAATGGTCTGGAATAGATTTCTCGAATGAAAATTTTGAATTCGCAGATCAAAACATTTGTACTATCGCCTTTAATGAATCAGTCAATGTTTTGAACGATATTCTCGCGTGAATGGACTTCTCCGGCTTTCAGCTGAGGCCTTAATATTAATATAAAGTATATGTTTCTATGGTCCGTGGGTCTCTTATTAGTTATGCGTTGGTGTGGGTCGAGAATAGGCCTTCGAGCCAACATAATCATAGGTTGCTAGAAATGTGGCATTATGAATTCGTGCCGTTCAAGCTGAACAGCCTCCGACGTTCTATGATTCCCTTCGGCCTGAAGGGAACCATAGAGAAGGCTTCAGTTTGTTATTATGTGTTTTCTGTCAAGTGTCAGTGGCGAAATTATATGTTAAGAAAATAAGCCAACTACTGTGTTCACCCAAGTTATTCCCAATTAGACAACAAGTTTATTGATATGAACTTCAGGAATGAAAAGTCGTAATATTTCATTCATTACTATTTTTTGTGATTTCTCTGGAATAGTCAGAGTGAGTATCAATAAGTTGTCAGTAAAAAACCGATATCCGTCATACAGTGCGTTATTGACAAATCTGATAGTGATGATCATTAACAGGCCAATTGAAAAGTCCCAGGCCTACCATAGTAAAACACATTTTTTTGGCAAAAATCGATTTTATTATTCAACATAGTTGCCTTCGAGGGCACTATAGAGTTTATAGCGATCTTCCAACTTTTCGTTACCATTTTTGTAGTACGATTTGTCTTTCGCTTCAAAGTAGGCTTCAGTGGTGGGATTCTGTAACGGCAAAGCGAAGCGAAAACGTGACGAAACGACAGTTTTGCTCGGTTCGGTATTCTGTAAAGGGATTCGGCAATAGTCGTGTTTGCCGAAGCAAAGAACGACCTCATGACGATAACGAAACATTTTAGGTTTCGTTGTCATTACGAAAAGTCCGACGACGTTTTTGATTGGTTTACTTTTACCACGTGACCAAGTCTTAAGCGTCTTATTATGACACTTGAATGATTTCGATTTCGAGGTTTTATTTTGAATGTTTTGCTTCACAATATCACAATTCTCAATATTAAGTTTGAAATTCATTCTATTAATTATTGAAAAATTGCGTTATGAAAGTTATCTTCAAGAAGAGAAGAAGAAAAAGAAGAACGATGGAGTAGGACAACTTTTATGCGTGAAAGTGGAGTACCCAATTGATTCGACAGATAAGGTTCCTTTTTAATTTCGAAATATCTTCAAGTGCTTTTCTCTGTTGAACGAGGTTCCAGTCAGATTTTCTTCGAGTGCTTAACATTTGTTTTTTGTGATCATTAAGAATAGCATCAAGCTCTGAAGGTAAATTATTCCTGGTATTCCACATTTTTCAAAAAAATTCCCTTTATTTTGGGTCTTCTCAGAATCATTAGGGAATTTAATTCTTCCTTGGAATACATGGTTAATCAATTTAGTCACTTCACTAACACAACGACTGACCATGGGTTGACTTACTGCTAGCAAATATTCTTGTCCAATACCGCGTTGGTAATTTCCACTGGCAAAAAATCTCAGAGTTATCAATATTCGCTGTTCAAATGGCGTTCTCGTGTTCCTCCAATAATTATTCATAAATGGTTTCAATTCATCGAATAGAACGTGAACTAAATATTTCGACAAACGGAAAACGTCTATGAATCTCTCATCCGTTAAGTTAAATGGATCACTTCTATCTCGAAGAAATCTATTCTCCTCTCTTGTAAGAGTTAGACGAACTCTTCTTGAAATTTCCTCGTCGATGATCTGAATCATTGAAAACATGATGCATATTTCTTTATACCTATACACACTATTAGTTGACTCCCCGAACTTATTTTGTAGTATGGGTAGGTTTTGTAACTGGAATAAGAATGAAGGTTTTAAATTATAATCCACTGAACGAGGTTCCATTTCGAATTTCTTCCAATGCTCAAATAAGACTTTTTGTAATACTCAATATTTGCATTCAGGTGCTGTATTCAATTAGCTAATTCATTCTTAATGATAAACTAAACAGTTTAAAATGGTATGAAACTCTTTGTTAAGTAACTTCCAATGAGAGTCATAAATCAAAATATAATTTCTGACAATACTCAAGTTAAATACTGTGTATTATTCAAAGGACATTACAGGTAGAGTCCATAAAAGGGACTCTTATCTCATTGCACTTATTAGGGATTATCTCAGGTACCTCGTATGTCAAAACCTGCAGAATCCTACAGTAGCTTAAATATCTACTTATTTGCAACGTTGCCAATGTTCCTTCGTGTAAAGTCGGTAAGCTCCGACAACGAAACTAAAAGCGTAAAGATAACGAAACGATAACGAAAAAGACGCTTACAGAATACCGCATTCGATTCGCTTAGCTTCGCTTCGTAACGTTATCGCTTTCGTTTGCTATGATAACGAAAGTTACAGAATCCTACCCCAGTTTCGACGATTACTTCTACATTGGCGCTAAATTCCTTTCCAGCAATCATTCTTTAAGGTCTGAGAACAGAAAAAAGTAGCTAGGGGCCAGATCTGGCGAATACGGTGGACGCTGAAGCAATTCGAAGTTCAATTCATGCAATTTTTCCATTGTTTTCATTGATTTGTGACACGGCGATGAAACAGCACTTTTTTTTCGCTGTTGATGAACCTTGCGAATCCCAGAATACTGATGCCATAACCTTGCTAGCTAACTGTTGTGTTTTTCCCCGCTTTGGATTCGGTTCATCGTATGCAGTCTACTCAGCTGACTGGCGATTGGACTCCGGAGTGAAATGATGGAGCTATGTTTCATCCATTGTCACATATTGACGCAGAAATTCAGGTTCATTGCATTTAAACAGGTTCAAACACTGCTCAGAATCATTAACACTTTTGATCGATTGTGAGCTCGCGTTGCACCTAATTTGCACACAGCTTTCTCATGTACAAATATTCGTGAACGATATGATGTATACGTTCTAATGATATCTTCACAATGTCTGCTATCTCGATCAACTTCAGTTTACGGTCAATCAAAATTATTTTGTGAACTTTTTTGATTTTTTTGTCGGTGACAGCCTCTTTTGGGCCTCCACTGCGTTCGCCGTCTCCGGTGCTCATTTCACCACGTTTAGACCCCGGAAACTCTTCATCAAGTGAAGATTTTGCTTCAACTGCATTTTTTCTCTTCAGAAAGCAATATTTTATCAGCACACGGAATTCTTCCAAATTTTTTCAGATGACAAAAATAGCTACAATCACAACGCAATCTCACAAACTAACTCAGGTAGTTGAACCAATAACGCACAATATTACGCCTATAGAAATTCCAACAACCTTGAGACGCCGATGGCGTTCATAGATTCGCTTCACGATTAGATGCACACGTCTGCAGAACAGTTTAATGGAATGTGTGGGGATGGATAACCTGCATAATATGTGGAGTGTTGGTGGAACTGACAGAATATTTCTAGTACCTCTTTTTGTGGCTATCATTGGTGTAGACCTAAGAACATTAATAAGAGGAACTGAAATCGCCTTGTAACTGATGCATTTGTTTTGATGCCAACATTCGTCACTCATTGTCTGACGGGACACTATAGCAGTAGCGTACCATATTTTGATTAATTTGGAAAATTTAGAAAAATTCGGATTAGAATGTCATGCTCAAATTTCAAAACGAATGGCATAAGACAACTGTATATGGTAAATATATCGCATGATTTGGAACCCAACATGCGATTGCCAAATGTAACATTACACTTTACTGTTAGTTTTCAGTGTTCATCCTTTTATAAATTAGTTTTCCAAGTCAAAAACACTCTCTTCATAAGAAGTTTCAGTGTGTTAAGCCAGTACATTGACCTCTTCTTTCCAGAACTGAAGTAACATTGTGAATTTGCTCTGTATGTTGTCTTTACCCACCTGGGTAAATAGATGATACCAGTATCTGCACTCTTTATCTAAAATTGCATAATATCGGCCGAAGAAAGACACAGATCCCTTATCCCTTTCTCTGAACTATATAACTCATTGTTTTAATAGTATTTCTACGGGTATTGAGAATCTTTAGATGTCGAAGCTTAAGAAATAACCTCGGAAACAACCCAAGTCAACATTACCAAAAATGTATTCATGTAAGGAAAGAGAGAGTACTTTATTGATTATATACTAACTGACAAAGAAACTGGACCACCCAGAAGGATCCGTTTAAATTAAGATTTTTTTCTTTTGTAAAACATAGATAGTATAACAACGGATAAATGATTGAATTTGGAGCAAAACATCGTGAAGGTTTTTTCATGTGAACAATTTTTCTTACTTAAATATTCTATTCATTTTCTGCAAGTTTTTTAAATTTTGCAGCAAACCAGCTGTTAGGGGAGATCCAAAGTCGATGTTTAATTGTTGTTAAAATGCCTAGAGCACGAGTACGGGGACTTTATCGCAAGCTAAGTTAATTTGAAAGAGGTCGAATTATTGGTCTACGGGAGGCGGGGTTGTCATTTCGGGAAATCGTTAACAGTACGAACAGATATCCAACTACTGTTATGAGATGTTGTCAAGCGTGGTTTGATAATATCCAAAATCGAAAAAGATTAGGCACCGGATGTCGAAGGGGCACAAATGAAGTTCAAGATCTACGTCTAAGACGTCAAAGGCCATTAGAGACCGATTTGCGATAACTCGATCTTTGGCTGATGAGTGGTTAGGAATACAAGGCCAACCTGTAACTCAGCTCAGCAGTGCAAAAAGTTTTTCATGAGCAGTGCTCATGAACTACTGTAACTGTGCGAACGGTTTACTGCCGGATGAGGTCTTTTGGACTGCAGCATTATCGACCCCATCTTGTGTTACCTCTGACGGTTGAGCATCGCCGGCATCGATTACAGTGGTGCAGAGAACGTCAACATTGGAATGAGGAATGACATCAGGTCGTCTTTTCTGATGAATTTCGATTCTCCTTGGGTGGACATGATGGCCGAAGAAGAGTTAGACGACGTGGGGGAAAAAGACGTGAACCTCAGTTTGATGTTGAGCGTCATGTACACCGGACAGTAGGCGTTATGGTATGGGGTGCTATTGCACATACAAGGAGATCATCTTTAGTCTTCATTCGAGGTAACATGAAGCGCTGTGTTACCTTCAGGAAATAGTGGAACTATATGTTCCTCCTTACCTTAACCGTCTCAAGAATTCAATATTTCAGCAAGATAATGCCCAACCTCAAGTTGCCAGAGTAAGTTTAAACATTTTCGAAGCGACCCATGTGAATCTTTTGCCATGGACGCCCAGATCCCCCGATCTTTCGCTCATAGAGCATGTTTTGGACATCATGGGTAGAAGGTTTGAAAATTTGCACCAGCCTCCATGGACTTTAGCAGCTCTAAGTCATCACGTACAGGTAGCTTGGGATAGTATCCCTCAAGAAGATAGGCCATCTTATTGCATCAATGCCGAGACGTGTTGGGGAGTTTATAGATAATCACGGTGGACAAACACATTATTAACAAATTTATAAAAAAAAAAAATTGTTAACCCTTCGTTTATTCTCCAAATTTCAATAATTTACTCCTTGCTATACTATTTATGTTTCACCAAAAAAAAATTTAAAAATTAAATAGCTCCTTCTGGGTGTTGCAGGTTCTTTGTCAGTTAGTATATTAAATGGCTATCAACCTCAGTGTTCCAGTCGGTTGCTACAATTTATATTTTTCAAAGAATTAATATTCGAGATACAAAAATGCCATTCTAATGGTATTAAATAATCGAAAACCGGTCGTTTTGACAGTTCAGCTATATTTTCTTCATAGTAATGATGTGGTAATGGATCCACAATATTTCTGTTATACTTATTTGAAAGGAATCTTTTCCTATTTCGATAGTTTAGAGGGTTTTTTTTTGGTTGTTCAAGAATATTGTAAAAAAACGTAAAATATTCAGGGAGGGGTGAAATTCTTTTTTTCTTCAAATGATTCCAAAGAAATCAGTTCGTGGTCCTCCGTCCACCATTCAGAATTTTCTCGAATACTATAACTGTACTGAACGTCATAGAAAAATCGATTGAAAGATGGTATTGATCCTCCTAGCTTGAGAATAAATACATTATTCTGAAATAAATAAAGAATTATCATTTTTTTTATATTTGAATATTAATAATAATATAATAATAATGTTTATTAACCAATTCAAGAAAACTACAATATAGACAATAATTCTGATACATTCTTAAAGTATGAAGAATTCGGAAAAATAAACTTGGGGAAACTCAAAAAAGCTCGGAGGAGCTTGTCCTTGAGATGTAGCAGCTCATTATTTGCAATATCTTCAAACTAAAGAGTAAAGGGTCGATGACCCCGCATCAACTGAGTGATGAATATGGTGAGCACTACATTATCACATTATGAGTTTTTGTCTGTACTCGCACATATGTACACTCGTTCACGCACAAACAAACCCGTATACATACACATATATACACTTATATTAACCTATGAAATTTAGATATTTTCAGGGAAAATGATGGCATAAATTGTGTGTCTCTCAGATGAAATCAACCATTTTTTTAGCTTTTTCTTGAAAGGGCGAGAATGCATATAACTTTTCAGCGCGTCGGGGATAATGTTTATTAATCGTGGAGCAATATATGCGAAATATCTCTGGCCAATTGCTTTTTTAGCTCGCGGTAAGTATATCTTATGCTCATTTCTTGTGTTGTGGATGTGATTTACGGTTTGTATACCAATTTTTTTCTCGCTATAGAACATTAGTATGTTTTGTGCATACAGCTTTCTCATATCCATTACGTTCGCGTTTTTAAATAATTGGTCGCTGGAATATATACGTGGGACTCTCATCATAACCTTTAATATTCTCTTCTGTAATATTTCAAGAGGAAGAATGTGGCAGTCTCGTACTCCTCCCCACGCTATAATTCCGTACTGCAGTAGAGACTCAACAAGAGCATGATACAGTATCTTCAGTTTGGGGAAAGGAATGAAGTTCCCGAACTGGTAAAACCTATAAATGAGGGATCGGATTTTTTTAGAGAGTTCCGTAATATGAATATTCCATCTCATGAAACTATCGATGTGGACTCCGAGGTACTGGACGGTTCTTTCAAGTATAACTTCTTCATTTCCTACCCTGACGGTGAAAGTTGGTAAGTTAGTTTCATAAGATGTGAAAGGTAATATTTTAGTTTTTTTAATATTGACAGTAAGTAGATTCACTTTAAACCAACCAATAATTTTTTTAATGTCTTTTTCAGCTTTTTCTTTAACTTCCCTCCAAGAGTTTCCGTCACAAATGAGAGCCGTGTCGTCAGCAAAAGAAATAACAGTGCCTGTGGATCGTATTTTCAGCAAGTGATTAATATAAATAAGGAACAAAACAGGTCCCAGGACGGTACCTTGGGGTACTCCGAATCGAACAGTTTTTTCTGTGCTACGGATTCCATTTATTTCCACCACTTGTTTTCTATCGTACAGATAATTTTCGATTATGTTGAGGATTCTGTCACGGAATCCCAAGCGTTCCAGTTTCTCCAGCAGGATCTTATGACTTACCGTGTCGAAAGCCTTTGCGAGATCTAAAAATACACCCAGACACGGACGATTGGAATCCAGGGCCTGATATATTTTTGACGTCAACAATGCGAGAGCATCTTGGGTTGAGGTTTTCTCTCTGAATCCAAATTGTGAACTGGAGATAATGTCATTTTTATCAAGGTAAGCCATAATTCGCGTTTTTAAAATTTTCTCGTATACTTTAGCAATGCCCGATATTAGCGATATTGGACGATAGTTGCTGACATTGAGTTTATCACCATTTTTGTGGATAGGTTTGACAATTGCACATTTGAAATGAGATGGAACTTTTCCTGTACGGAAGGAGAGATTGAATAAAAATGTTAGAGGCTCTGCTATATACTCGCAGCTAATTTTTAGCGTTTCATTCGAAATTCCGTCCGGTCCTGGCGCTTTAAAGTCCTCCAGTTCGCAAACAATTTTGCTCACTGAACTTACTACGACTTCCTCAAGGAACATTGAATGTAGCACTGTGCTTTTATCAGTTATTTCATTTTCCGTATCGTCGTCAACAAGAGTAGGGTCGATTTGAGCAGCTAGCTCCGCACCTATATTTGCAAAATATTTATTGAAACTGTTTGCAATTTGTTTTGGGTTATGGATAACTTCCCCAGATTCTATCTCTATTTTGTTCATTTCATGGGCCCTCTTTCTTCTACCATTTCCTGCAAAATCATTCGCGACATTCCATAGGCCCTTTGAGTTGTTAGCATTCTGGACTATTTTGTTTGAGAAATAGTCGAATTTGGTTTTTTTCAATATTTTTGTAAGCAAATTACGGTATCTCTTGAGTCTACATTTAGTGTTCTCAGATGGATCTCTGATGTAATCTTGGTAAAGCTTGTCCCTCTGTTTAATTGAGTTTATTATGCTGAGAGTTATCCACGGTTTTTTTTTTCGGAATTGTTTAATTCTATGTGTTGTAGAAGCATCTGTTATATGTTTCTTCAGGATATTTTGGAAATTCGACATTCCGCTTTCTATATCGAGACAATTGTAGACGTCAAGCCATGTTTCATTTTTCAGGGTTTGTGTGAGTTTTCGTTTATTAAGTTTTTGGATGGAAATTTTATTAAGAGAATTGACCAATTTTGTCTCCGTGCCGCGAATCTTTATTGCTGTTGCGTAATGGTCGCTAATATTTGTTTTGATAATACTTGACGTAGTATTTTCCATCTCATCTACTCTTGTTCTGGCAAAAATATGGTCAATACAAGTTTTACTATGATCCGTGACGCGGGTGTAGTTGTTAATCTGGGATACAAATCCGTTTTCATACAGAATGTTCAAGTACTCTTCCGCATAATTACTCAAGTCATCCATGATGTTAATGTTCATATCTCCAACGATCAGGAAGGTATCAATGTCCCCGTAATTGACGTTTTTCAAAAAGTTTTCGAGGTCATTGTTGAATTCGTTTGGGCATGTGGACGGGGACCTGTAAACTGCAAATATAGCAATGAATTTGGTATTGACGTGCAAATTAACAAGAATCCCGCATCCTTCGCCTATCTTGTAGAAACTGGTCGTATAGTCAATGTTTTTTTTTATATATATTATAATACCGTCGGCTTTGTTTATGCTTTTTTCATTATTGTGAACTAGGTTGAAGTTGTCTATTGCTATTAAGTCATTGTCTTTTATATTCCAGGTTTCTGTTAATATCATGCAGTGGAGAGAATCATGGATCTCGGATGTACTACACAGAAATTCGTCGAAATGCCTATGAATGCTCTGGATATTATTGTGGATCAGTGAAAAACCATTGGACGACATTTCCTGCTCAGTATATAAGGTTTCTCTCATTTCGCTATATGAATTGAATTTCAGGGTATCAACAGTTGGCGCTTGGAAATCTCTGATGAACTGATCCATGTTAAGAGTTTAACTAATTAAAAAAATACAACACAAGAAAAAATCAAGAATAGTATGAACTTGAGTTCTTGTATACAGATAATACCCACAATCTAATATACACACATATATGGATTTTTTTTTTTCTTTCATAAAATTATTAAAGAGGTCTCAATGAAACTGGAGTGGCATTACTGCGCCTAATTTTTGTTAACGGACCGTGTTCTTGGCTTTTCCTGCGTTGGTTTTTGTGTAGGGAACATTTGTACTTGCTTCTTCGCTGTGGAAATCCTTGGAGTGTTGGGGACCCGGGGCTGTGCAGGTGCAATCTTCCTTGTAGCCTCAACTGTAGGAGTGGGAGGTGCACTATTGTGTTTAGGTTCCGGGCTTTCCTCTTTTTCAAGATCTTCAATTCCGTAAGCAATTCCGTCAACAAAAAGTCTGTTTCCTTTTATGAAACAATCCCCGTATTTTCCTTCCTGCCTGGCGAGAAGGAGATGCTTCCTCAGTATTTTAATTTCTTGTCTTTGCCTGAGGGTTAAGTCGTTAGCTATCGATATATTCTTCCCTTTTAGCTTATTACAATTTTTCAGAACTTCTCTCTTCTTAGGATTTGAATTGAATTCAATTTTAATGGGGCAGTTTTCCGACTTTCCCAATGGATAAACGTCACCAAAGTCGCTGTCTTTTAACTCAACACCAAGCAAATCCCTGAGATCCTTGCACAGATTTCCTGCTGTAACCTCTTCACGTTTCTTCTTAAGCCCAAATATCAAAATGTTCTTTTTATTTTGAGCTCTTTTGAGGAATTTTACCTCTCCCTTGAGTTCGACGTTTTCTGTTTCAAGTTTCGTTACTGTACTCTTGAGTTGTTCTATCCTCAATAGGAGTCTAGCTTCACTAGCCTCTATACAGTTTTTTATTTACCTGCGAGTTTTTGAAATTTCTTCCCTGATGTTTTTAACTGCCGCATCCAAATCTATCATTTTAAACTATATTTGGGAATAGTATATGTCCTCCTTTACTAATTGACATATTATTTTGATAGATAGAAGATAACAGTCATAAAGTAAAAATACAGTGCTTTAAATAGATGTTTGAATTTCAAAACGTAACATGTGAAAGTCTCGTGAAGTATTCACCTTTTTCTCTGAACGATTCCGAAGGTTTCATTCATTCATTATTATTCATTTAGTTTTTCCTCAAAACTATTATTTAATTATTTCGAAATATGTATGAAAGTGTATATTTTGCACTGTTCCTATTCTATTTGACTACTCCATCCAGCAGTATAACGTCCTTTTGTCTTCATAACATTCAACCAAGTTCAATTATTATCAGTACTGACAAAACCGATTATAAATTCCTAACCTCAAAATCAAACTTCTTGATACGCTCCTGTACACCGTCACGTTTTTCCTAATTGATTAGCCTTGGTGTCCCGTTAACTTTACTCTGTCAACGTTCATTTCTCTTCTGGGATGTTTACAGTTCCGAAGAAGGAATGCAATTTGTATTTGTTCCACCCAGCCGCAGTTCGCCCTTGGGATCCAATAAATTTCCACGAGAAACCGAGGAACCCCAACGAACATCGAAAAAAACACTGACTGGGATTAATAATTTGACATATCGCCTTGAAATAGTAAATGGAAAGGTTGTAACCAATTCAGTTCTTAAGATTAAGAGAACCATTTAAGTTCAAAGGATTAGAGTAATATTTTATTTGAAAAAAAAAACTTTTTCGCATAATTAGTACTGAACTTCAATATATGCACAACAATTTTACAGTTCCACAACACGAACGATTCTAGAGAACTACTACCTTCAGATAATGAAAAATTGGTTAAATCGAAATTATAGTTTCCGAATATACTTGTATGTTATAAGGATAAAAACAGTGTATGATTAATCATTATATAGGGTGGACGACTATTGAGTACCAATTAAACGCATCTGGAGAAGAAGGCAGATTTGACATATGAAAATTTTGATTATAATATTATTCATCTACCTGCAATGTAGATCTATGGGCAAATTTAATCTATGAGCAAAATGTATCTATGAGTAATGTGGACCTATGGGCAATTTGAATCTATGAGCAATATGTATCTAAGGAAATGTGGATCTACAGGCAATGCGGATCTATGGACAATATAGATTTATGGACAATGTGAATCTATGGGCCATATTGATCTACCTGCAAGGTAGATCTGCAGCGCGTACTAGTAGATACTAAATTACGTTAGATAACGCTGGTTTCAAACTGATGGAATACTTCAAGAAACGGAGATTCAAAGATAATACATCGAAAACAGTTGCAATCTACTTCGGGGGAACAACAGTAAAGAAAGTGACAGCAAGAAACGTCAAAATAGAAAACAAGACGATAAAATGGAAAAAGGAAGCAAAATATCTTGGAGTAATTCTGGATGGAAGAATGAATTTTAACAAACAGATAGCAGAAAACAGAAAAAAGGCAAGGCAATAGCATGGAAGACTGTACCCGCTTCTCAACCCTAAAAGTCCAATTTCCTTAGAAAACAAGGTGAAGATAATAAAAATAGTGCTAATGCCAAGCATTACATATGCAGGAGTTCCCGGTACAATACGAAAGACAATAATAAGGATCAGTTGCAAAGTACGCTAAATTCAGTAATCAGAACAGCGGTTGGCACACCATGGTATATAACCAACCAACGAATCAGAGAAGAACTGAAAATTGAACCTATTGTGGAAATAGTCAAAAAACAAAGAAATAAGACAATAGAAACGCTGAAAGAGCACGAGAATAGGGAATTAAGAAATATTCTACAAATCAAAATAAGAATGACAGATAAGAGGAAATACCTCTTTCAAAGAACTAAATAGAGGAAAAAAGTGACATGAAGTAGGGAGAAAAGCCTTCCGATAAGACAACAGCAGAAAATAGGAGAAATGAAATTAGAGGCGTAGGCAATGTAAATTCCGGACCTTAAACAAAAAAAAGATCTGAGCTGGTTTCAAACTAAAATGGTTCATATTGAAAACTGAGATGGAGATGACGGGTCAATATCAAGACTTTCTTTAAAGTTAGTTGAATTTCTCACCAGTAAAATTGGAGGGGAACACATCTTTTCCTTTCCAATTTTACTGGTGAGAAGTTTGGAGAGGGGTTGAAAATCGAAAATCTCATTTTTTTGCCAATAGGAACGAGTGATTTCCATCGTAATCACTTGGTGCCAGGTCCAGACTATAAGGTGCATCCGGCGAGTCTCTATTGCTGTGTGGGTAACCTGAGGTTGTCCTAATGGAACACAGTTCCTTCTATCGGCCAAAGCTGGCCGCTTCAGGGTGATTGCTTTCTTCAGACGGTCCAATTGTTGACAGTATAGTTCCGAGTTAACAGTTGTGCCGTAGGGGAGCAGCTCAAGTTGATAATTCCCTGCCAATCTAACCGAACACAAAATAAGACCTTCCTGGCCTTCTTAGCTTGGTTACCGTTTCCGCGACTCACCGCGTTTCTACCATAACCGTTCTCGCTTGACGTTGCCGTAAGTGATCCACTTTTCATAACAAGTCACAAACCGCTTCAAAAATGAGTCGATTTTGTTGCAATTCAGTAGCGATTCGCAGATGGAGATTCGTTCCATGAGGTTTTTTAGCGTTAACTCGTGTGGTACCCATACATCGATCTTCTTCTTGAGACCAGTCTTATGCAATTTGCAAATGGTTTTGTGGTTTTTTGTGCAATCTTTAGCTCCTGGGCAATCGAAACAGCGGTTACATGACGGTCGGACTTGACAATGTCCATGATTTTATTGACCTTTTCGGCAATTAACCAATGCGAGGTGCATCTTTGACATCGAAATCAGCGGAACGGAATCGACGGAATCAGTATAAGGACCATATACACTGTTTACATTTTCAGCCGCCTGGCTTGCATTTTCACCTTTATCGAAGAAAGCTGTAAAATATACCGTATTTCCTCTTTGCTAGTGTCCATCTTAGTCTCGCGGTCAAACTAAACTGAGACAAGTAATCACGAAACTATCACCAAAGTGTTTGTAGCACAAAATCTCATCTTTCTAACGATATCTAGTGAAACCTGATCAGACTTATACAACGCGAGATACAGATAGCTTTAGCCATCTATTGAAAAAATAATGGATTTCTTTTTCCTACACCTAATATTATATGTGTCAATTTTTTTATTTCAAAAAACAATGACACTGCTCTTGCACTACATTCAAATAGAATTGAATATGCTTGTTTTTAAATTGGCGCCCGTTATATACATGAATGACATGCGTATATACCTTCACCAATACATTCCACAAATGGACATCTCAGTGATCCACGTTCGATGATACAGCCTCGAAAGTCCTTGAACAACTCAAGTGCACATTACCCAAGCCGAGTTTTCGCCCCCAGCCTATCTACTATTGATGATACATCGCAATTCCACCGGTGAAATCGATTGAAGATCATCAATCGCCGCAATTAACATTCCACGATTGCAATCGTCACGCAAAGTGACACTACATGGAAAAAATTACTGACCACGCCAATCGACACTAAAGGTGATCATGCACCAACATACATATATGCCGCATAAAATACCGCACACTTTATCAGATAGATAAAGCGGTCCCTTTTCGAAGTGGCTGAATTTTATGTTTTAGTCCAAGTAATTCCAAACCAAAAGTTCAATAGGCAAAAGTTTTTCTATAGGCTAGTTTCGACGCTAGAGGTCCCTGAAAACTCAATTTTTTTCTCCATTGTTAAACAATGCAAAACGTGCGCAGCCATCAATATAAGATACTATTAAAATTATTGTTCTTCGGGGTTTTTACATTTGGTCAATAATAGAGTGTATCCCAGCTACTTACAATTTTTGGATTTCAATTATTCAAAAATGGTTACAAATCGCCTTAGCGATCTACAATAAAAAAATGTTTATGAATCCTATTCTACACCTTGTTCTACATCACATTAAAAAAATAAACGTAGTGTTCTTTTCAAAAGAATGCGAAAATTATATTCTAAATGTTACGTACTAAAAATTATCCATTTGCAGATTCGTACCGTAAAAATCCTTGACTTTAGAATAATAGATTAAAAAAAAATCTTGTCAAGAACTTTTTATAGACAGATTTGTTATATTGTTCATCCTTCCTCATGCCTTGAAATTATGATGGTCGAAAAATATTTTTGAGTACGGAACATTTCGAATTTAATTTTCGCTTTCTTTAGAAAGAATACTGCGTATATTCTCATTCGAATAAGTCAAACGCACATTATAGGAGACACCAAAATAATAATGTTGCATTATTCTCCTTCTCTATTGTTATGAACCTGATGTCACCAATGTAGAGTTCTAACGCTAAGGAAACAAGAAGGCTTCAATATAATAAATAGTAATTTACGTAACAAGTCCGGAAAATAGGGTTTTTTTGGACGAATAGACAAAATTGTCTGCGAGTCCAAAAAAACCATTTTCGGGCGTGTTGCGTACAATATTTTTTCGGCAAACATGTAGAATAACATTATCGCTGCTGCTTTCCATATTTTATTGCGATTGTGATAAAAAAACATGCAATATTTTAACAACTAATTTCATATGAACTGTCAGCCGTTATCTCGGTTGCTATGGTAATGATCAACTGCATTCATTAAAAATATACCCACCAAGATTTTCATATTCACAATGACACGAATGACGTGATTCTTTTCCGGCCTAGTCCGGGAAGTACGTACTTTCCGGACTAGGCCGGGAAATGCTACTTTCTCAGAGAAAAAGCGTCCGGGAAGTGAGCACTTCCCGGACGGTTGCCGAAAAAAAATATTCTGCCAATGAGTGTGATACAATGCTTCCTCGTCCCTCCACAGTATTACATATAAAAAAACACATGACACAATGTGAAATCTTTTAACACTTTACTGGATGAAAAGTCGAACAAATAAAGAAATATACTGAATATTGTCCATATAGAAAAAATTAAATTTATAAGTAACGAATTAACCCGAGAGATAAGTAGAAAATCCATGAGGAAGCTGAGCTTACCGTGAAAGAAAAAAAAATTGAATATAGGACAAAAGGTGTAAAAAGAAATTAGGTCCTCCTCAAAACAAAATGGTCTTGATAATAATCAATAAACATAAGTAGGATAATTGAATAATAATAATAAATAATACTAACAGTTACTTACATAGAAGAACGCAAAACTTGTCAATTATCCGAAAGGGTCTATCAAACTGAACTCACCTGAAAAAAATAACATAAATAAGTAAAACATTTGTAGACGAGATATATATTTATTCGAAAACGAATCATTATTTCAAAGGCCTTTTCGAATGTATATATTACCATGTTTTTCTGCAGTAAAAACAGTAAAAAAAATGCGAATGAATATTATATGGAGAAGTATATCAATAAATAGATTGATGCACGAATTTCATACTTTGATAATGCAGAATGTTCAGTTATCACCTATTTCAGCCTTTACGCAAAAACATTTCTTTTTAAAATACATAATATGCTGATATAGTATATGGATATACTCAACTACTGCAATAGTTTACGATAGGTGATACCAACACATTATTTCCCATCATAATTTTTTTCAACATACCATAAATAGCATAATTTTTCTCATTATTCTTAGCAATTCGACTAAACTATAAATTCAGATGAGTATTCAGGAAAAATCAAGTTTGTTATGCCAGTTCATTAAATTTGTTTACTGGATCTTTAGTTAAAAATGAATACTGCGAGTTCAAAAAATATTCATCGACCAAGAAATTGAATATGAATTGAAATTTGAATCAACAATACAAATCCTACTTGATTTGAAATAACAAGATATTTTGAATTCTCACATAAGTGTAATTCATTTATGGATACTTTACTATCTAGTTTATCCAAACATTTTAGACTCATTTAATCAAGTAAATTCAGAGCAGCAATGATCTTGAACAACTAGAATGTAATTTTAATGACAGCTTAAACACTATGTAGTATTTCTAATGAGTGAGATTTACTAAGTGGAAAAGAAAAAAATGAGGAAAGCCTGAGGTTAATGAACGAGCATTCAAAAGCTCCCGATTTCACTTCAGATTCAGATGCAGCATAAAATTTTGCGGAATTAAAGGCCCAAAATATTCTGTTGAACGAACAAGCAGATGTGAACTCATCTCCTTCATTGAATTTCTTCTGATAGTTCGGAAATGCCAGGCGGCAAACTGTCCAATATAACTTTGAAATTTATGATATCCTATCGAAAATTTTTCTGCCAATGCCGAATTTTTGTTCCAGAGTTTCCGAAAAATTCTGTATCAATCAGAAATGTAGCCTGATGAAGCCACAGTGTGGCGAAACAATTGTTGCTAACAATTAAATAATCCACTTGAAATTATTTTGTTCTATTTTATTTATAATGAATTTCCGCTAAGTGGTACCGAATCCATTTTACATTTAACCTAATTTGATAATGAGAAAACGGTATCATATTCTATAGTAGTAGTAGTAGTAGCTTTCCCACAGCTACCAAAAAGTTGTGGCTATCCCTCCAACTACATAATTTTATTCATTGCCAGTTTCCGCTGACATTGCTTCTGAACGAAAAGCATCCCGTAGAATCGCTTCCCGCTGTTACGTTTAAAACCAGGAAACTGCAATTGGTTCGCGGCTAGCCACCTCATTTTGACTTCAATTAATTTGCGACCACAAATGGCAGCTGCACAATACGCCTCGTTTGGCTTGTCTGGAAGCTCATTCTGCTTCGTCAGATCAGCGAATGAATTAAGAGAAAATTATCTCGTCTGCCTGCCAGTGGTGGAGTACCCAGCTTTAGAAGAGTGATGCTCAAACGACAAATACTATCGTAAAACAAATAAAAAGTTGCACACAAGTGCTATAATATATTCTTTTCTCAATGATGATGAATAAGAAAGCTTGAACCAATGTGGCAATATTTCTTTGGAGTTCTGTGAATAGGATGCAATCTACCATATCTCAAAATTCAAGATTCCTTTTATCACTTATGTAACCATTCTCAATTTTTTTTATGAATCTATCAGTAATGCTATCTACTATTTGGTGTTTATTACCTTTTTTCATAACCACAACGGCATCTACAAAACCACTTTAAATACCTGTATTTGGTGTTTAACGGCTTGGCTTGGGCTTGACTTGATCTCAAGTATTAATTTCTCAAGTACTTGAATCATATATCAAGCTTCTTGATTCTCAGCAGTTTTATTGTGTAGTATCACATCAATAAAAAAATGTCGAAATGAGGAAGAACCTTGCAAAAAACACTTTTTTTATTAAACTTAATGTATAAAAGAACCGAAAATACCAACGTTTTTGGAATAGGAACAGAAATGAAATAACTATATATCATAACAAAATAAAAAATAATAAAAAATAGTGAGAAACCTCCAGGCTGTTTGATTTCATGATTTTCCAACCAGGATCTAAGACACATGAGGCATCTTATAGATTCGACGCCTAACATATTGCGGGTTTTGTACAGAGCAGCTCTGTAAAATTGTCTTTCAACAGGAGATGAAAGATGCTGGTGTTGATAAAAATCCTTGGCCCAGTTTGTAAAGATATTTCTGAAACTACCAAAATCTACCAATACATTCCAAAGAACTGTGAGAAAACTCCTAATAAAGTCACACTGGCGATGCTTCAGTCTCTCGGCGCACGAGGAATCTTATTTAGTCTCAACGTGCACGAGATTACAGAAATATGTACATATACAGGGTGAGTCTTTGACTTGTACATATATTTCAACCGAAGATTCCTGAGGTCAAAAGAAACACTTTTTTCCTTTATAGTTTTTTCCGATTCGGCCCGGTTACAAAGATACAGGCTGTTGAAAATCGATGAAAAAAAGTGATTTTCAGCTATATCTCGTAAATGGTTCTATTGAAGGAAATGATTTTTGGAATATAGCTTTTCCTTGATGTGATACATCTTCTCCGAACACAAGATTCCCTACACATCTTTCAGTTTCTTCATTATGAACATTACATCACATAAAAATACCAGAAAATCTAAGAACCCAACTCTTAAAATTAATTTGAACGTTCATTGAACAATATTTGGCTACTTTGGAAAATAAAAGTATTCTTCATATTTTCTCCTACAAACCGCCGTTTTCGAGTAACTTGATCTTAAAAAAAAAAAATTATCTGTGAAATTCGAAAAATTGGGTACTTTGGCTAAATGCAACTCTGTTCTGTTGAGGAAAAAAAACCACAGAAATGAATATTTACTATGATGTCATGTCTCAGATTTTAGAATTGAAGTACTAGCCAACTTAGTTTGAAAATGAAGTTATTTGAATAAGCTCACCTCAACGCATCTATTTGATTACAAATTACTGAGCTTTGACACAGCTCTTATAATAAGAAGATACTTCATTAAAATCAACATTCTATTTTGAAAAGTCCAGATTTCCCATAAAGCCCATGTTCAAAAAAGTTTTCACAAAATAGTCCCATTATAATGACAACAGTCAATATCCCACTAAAGACTGCTGCTATCGAACAATACTGTATTCTTCGAGGGTCATTCAAACTCAGATCGAAACATACCACTAAGTACATACTGGACAAATTTTCATGTGATTGAGATTAAATACTTTTATTCTTTTGCTGTTCCATAAATTCATCCTAGAGCATATGATTGACATACTTCCAAGAGTGCCATAATTGTTTTAATATGAAAACAAATAGGTGAGTTGAAAGAAACAGGATATTCAACTGTGGATATTATTGAATACTTCTCATTTATTTTCAATGGCAAAATCAAGAAGAATCAAGTAGTAGAGTTGGCTATAATTTAGGTACATATTATAGAACAAATTTGATTACAAGTGGAGTCTAACATTTTCCATTGATTACAGAGCCATAAAACTTTCATTTCCATATTTTCACACTGATGGCTCCAAAAATATTGAAGCAGATCATTATTTTTATGAGATAGTTGGAACAAATCAAATGCTTCATTTCATAAAGAAATTACTTTCTATCAGAATGCACACTTATTTATTTTGTATCCACACAATTATTTTGGAAATTGCTTTTAAATTTCTCGAAAATATGTATGGAACTTCAATATTCTGTTGGGATTCTTCAAATCTTCGATGATTTTCATTTCATGATAGCATAATATCAAAATCATAATAACAACAGTGTAAATGAATATTTTAGGTTAGAACATAGATTATTCGAACTGCTGTGTTTAAATTTGCAACACTCGAAATTTGAGGTTTAAACTTAAAACCACAGACTACTAGTCTGTGTTAGAACTTTTACAGATTTATTTGAGAATGTGAGGTTAAATGTCAATTCTTGTACGATATATTATAAATGCGATATAAAGATATAATAAATGAATGAATGGATATGAATTATGAGTATCAGAGCTAAGCTAATATGGGCGGTAGCGAGCTCAATTCGTTATGATTATCGGAAATGAAATAGAAAATCAAGAGAAAAATATTTAATCTTTATCGCCAATGAAATTGGGATAACTCATTTATTGTATTATAAATACTACTTTGTTCAACAAATGGAATGTTAAAAGTGAGTTTATGATGGTTTTTCCAATCTAGTATCTTATTTCCAAGGTTCAAATTGTATATCTTATACTTGCGAAAACTTCAGTGTTCCGGTTACCAGGGGTGAATTAGCTCATTATGAAAATTTAAAATGGCTATATCTTTTTAACAGGGCCGAATCGGAAAAAATGGTAAATGAAAAAAGTGTTTCTTTTGACCTCAAGAATCTTCGGTTAAAATATATGTACAAGTCAAAGACTCACCCTGTATGCCGTGCCGCGTGCATATCAAGCTAAAGTTATATCAAGTAGCTTGATATCAAGTCAAGCAATAAATATCTGAAATCAATTCAAGCTCAAGTATGTCATTTTTCACGAGCTTGATTTTCAAATCAAGTAGTTGGTTAAAATGTCAAGCTGCTTAGCTTGATGAATCCCGACCTGTATTCGACAGGTTGCTCTTATTCGGTTGAAGAAAAGTTGAAAAGATTTGAAATTAGTTTCTTGTTCTAAAACATTGAAGTTGTTCAATGTTTGCGCAATTAAATTAGCTTTGTTTGTGAACTAAGCGGGCCATGACCGTGACTAACTACCAATTATCATATTTCGTTAGTCTTATTAGGTAGAAAAATCCACAGACGTTAATTAGTACTCGATCTAGAATCGGAATGAGCGTAACGTTTGAATTTCGATCGAAACTGAGAGTTGAATACCAATTTCAACTATTCATTTTAATTGGTTATTTCGTGATTCGTATAATATATTGGATAATCAAAAATTATATCTTTTATAACTTCTACTTATAAATACAGATTTTTATTCTGATCTAATTGAAAAAGTCCTCACTAAGACCGACATATTTTCAATTCCTTTCAGAAAATGTATCATAGTGGTTTTATCTAGGGATGGGACGGTATTTCAATACCGCGATTTTGGAATGGTATTTTTGAGTAACGTAGTCGCGCGTTCTACATACGAAAAGTAACCGGTTCCAAAGTAACGATAGTTAAGGCGTACCGGCACCTGACTTCGAATAATAACATCGAAAAAAAAATAGTACGCCAGTGCCTTTTACAAAACTAAATTCATTTATGATCGCCCAAAAACTCCTGCTGTCCGTGCTTTTAAATTTTTTCATTCATTCGCGCCATGTTCAATGAGGAGAAATTACTTTACCTTCCTGTAACTCCGTAAAAATCGTTTTTGCCATTGTGTTTTCAGTGCCTAATGGAATATATTTGATTTCTATAGTATTTTCCAGAATTAGAACTAAACAATTCGATTAATGATTTCAGTATTTTCGATGTTTTTTTTTAATATTTTTTGATTATTTCTTCGATAAAATTGGTTGTTGCAAATGTCAATTAGTTAGTCCGAGATTACTTTCAACAATTGAACCTTTTTCTCAATCGGAAATGCAAATATACTTAAAAATTCTCTGTAAAATAACGGTAAACAAAAAATCGATTCTAGATATTACTATATGTGAAATGAGTTTCTATCAATTTGTAATATTCAATCAATTTGCCAATGAAATTTCAGATATAATTTCTCACGTAATACCTAGATTACCCGATGATGGTATATTTCCACTGGAGTTTACACCATCTGTTTTTAATGAGGTGCCCTTCGAAGATTCTAACCTTTGTTGTTATTCTGAGCCACCAAAACATTTTTATGGTTTTATGATTTTGTTATGCTTGCATACGTTCTTCTAAAATCACGTAGAAACTCAATGAACAATGAATTATCATTCAACAGGACAGTCCACAAATAGTCTAGTTATACCAACGGTCTCGTTTCCTTCGTTCCTCCGTCGCTGGTACTCAACTTAGTTGCAATCGCCTACGGTTTTGTTACCTGTAACCACAGTTACAAAATCGCGGTATTTTGGAGCGGTATTTTTCTGGAGCGGTCGCGAATGTAACGCGCCTGGTGAGTAACCGGTATTCCCATCCCTAGTTTTATCTGTATTGTTCTGAAAGTAGTCTGAATTAGGAAGCCAGAGATCATTGAGTAGGAGTGAGTTCTTCAGAAACCACTATACGACACCTATCTGAAGGGTTTTCCATTAAGAGGTTTCATTTTGAGATTGAAAAGGAAAGGAGTATATTTTGAAAAAAATTAATGGATGTTTAATTTATTGTAAAGTGGAAGGAAGGCTGTTTACGATGGAAAACGATATCAACGGCTGTCATGGTT
Organism: Harmonia axyridis; assembly: GCF_914767665.1. Lineage (NCBI taxonomy): Eukaryota > Metazoa > Arthropoda > Insecta > Coleoptera > Coccinellidae > Harmonia > Harmonia axyridis. Next base: position 18,844,447 of record NC_059506.1, read on the forward strand.
ACGGTTGTTCATGAAATTTTCCATCACCAATTCGCTCATTTGCGGAAGTACGTCTTCCATAACTTCACATATCCCATCTAGAATTTCTTATGGAATATTGGTATATCACAGGGTCTCAAAAAAATGTGTTCTAAATGTGTTAAATCACAAGATCTCGGTGACCAATTGTGATCACCACAGCTAGGAAACCTTTCTTGCCAAATTGCGATTATTTCTTTGCTTTTGTGGTACGTAGTGCCGTCTAGTTGGAAATAAACATAATCTTAATCAATATCTTACAATTCAGGCCCTAAAAAAATCATTAATCATAGCACGGTAGCATAATCTATTCACTGTAACAGTTGCACCAGCCTAATTTTAGAGAAAGTAGGGTCAATACCACCAGCCCAAAAACCGCACCTAACAGTAACATGTTGTTGATGAAGAGGCTTTTCAACAATAAGTATTGGATTTTTTTCGAGCCTCAAATGCGACAATTCTGCTTATTAACGTAGCCTCCGAGGTGAAAATGAGTTTCATGATTGAAGATGATATTTCAAGATTATACAACTCATGTTTTGATGAACCAATTGAATCCGTAAATTTCCCATTGTTACGGCGTATTGATAAGTGAATATGCCTACTACTTGACGACGTGGTATAATCGTTTAGCTGTTTCGCATCTTGCAATATTGTGATCATTTCCATAGTAACATTCTTGGACGTTCATTAAAAAATGAAAGTCAAGCTAAGTGAAATGTTATTGTCATTATCAAAATGCAGTGCTTTGGTTATAGTTATTGAAATTATTCGTTATATAATCGTAACGAATACCACTCTAGCATAGACAATATATTTCTATTATACGAACCTCTTCACTCGACGTAGTTCTCGAAACACCACTCGAGCTGCGTTCTAGTGATATTTCGCGAATTACGTCTCGTGACTCAGTGTATAATCGAATATTGTCTATGCTCTTGTGATATTATAACTGAAAATCATTTTGATGCATTTCATGGATTCAGTCAGCGAAGATAAGACGTTGCTGGTTATCGACCGACTTGAGTTCTTGTGTTAACTGAACTTAAAAGCCTAAGGATTAGGTGTAATGTCGTTAGCGAATGTCTAATTACCAAGATCGAAGAGGAATTAATAAACCTGGATTCTCGTCAACAATACTGCCTAAAGGATCAGTATTCTCAGTTGTTCTTGAGAGACGCACGCGGTTTCGATTCTTCACATTACTAACGTGTCCCAACAGCTCTAATTTTTCCATCAGTTTCAATATTGTCGGCCGAAAAGGTGCTCCACGACGACCCAAAAGGGCTTTAGTTTTGCGAACTGTGAAAATTTTCACCATTTTAGAAGTGAATTTTAACAATTTCAGTGCCTTATTACAACGTGTATCGTAGCAGTTTTAGTAATGGTGTAGTTTCTTCTTGTCGAATGTCAAAAGATGACAGCTTCAAAAGTTTCAGCTGCCCAGATAGCGGGCCATACAAGTTCTTCTTATTGCAATTTTCTTCATATTCTAATTTCCGCAATAAAAAATTGCCACCTTATATATCAGTGATCACACTAAATTTTTAAGTTCATATCAGGTAATTTGGCGTTTTTCATTAAACAAAATTTGAATTCAGGATGAAGATCGTATTATAAACAGCAAACCAATTCCTCCCTAGCATGAGACTACTAAGATATAAAACAGAAATCTAGCAAATGCATTTCATCGAACCCTTATTCGATGAACGTAATAAAATCAAATCAGCGGTTAGGATGTTCGACAGATCATATATTTCGATATTTTCTTGGCGCGGACATGCGGACATAGGAAAGGCTGAGCTACGTTTTTCAATTAAGGTCTTCGCTGATCTTAACGTTAAGACAAAATGAGAAGCATGTTCCTTTCTTATATATACACTTTTATCTGCGTCAAGTCTCAATTGCCAATAACCGTAGTAGCGAGGTTGAGTCAATTTAATCAAGAGGGCAGTTGAGGACGCTAGAGATCTTCTTTTTCTTTTTTTTTGGGCTTCAGACTTAGTTCTTATCTTCTATTTACGTTGTGTCCTTTATGATTTGACTTTAATTCATAAGAAATGATTTTGGTTTATTATTTCCATCATCCTGAAATTTCTTGATCAATTGAAATGAACGAGTATATTTTAAGAGATGAATGTTTATTTCATTGTGAAGAGAAAGACATGCCAATACTGATGGGAAACGATATCAGCAGAACCATATCCTTTTCATGACCATATTTTCACGAATTTCATCTTTAAGTTTTTAAATCGATTATGGACCACAGGCATAGACCTTCTATTTCACATGGCTCCAAAGAAAAAGTCTACAGGTGTCAAATCACAATCTTAGTGCCCAATTATGATAACCCTTCGAGAAATAACACGACTAGGAAACTTTTCTTGCAAAATTGCGATTGTTTCGTTGCTTTTGTGGCACGTATCGCCGTCCACATCAATATCTTCCAATTCCAAACCGCACCAAATGCGGTTTTTGATGCATTCAAGGACCCAATTAGCGAAGTTTCGACGTTGTTGGTGATCGGCCATCTTGAGTTCTTGTGTTTTTGTGTTAAGTGAACTTTTAAAGCCTCAAATATTAAGTCCTAAATGCAATATACGGTTTAATTTTTTTTGTGGAATGCCTACTTCCCAAGATCGATTTTCATCAACAAAACTGGCTACATCTGCGATATTCTTAGTTGGTTGTGAGCGACGCATACGGTTTTCAATTTTCACATCACTAATATATCCAAACAGCTCTAATTTTTCCACTACAAAAATGTTACCATCTTTGTAGGGAATTTTAACAATTTCATAGCGTTGTTGGAGTGGATATCGTTTCATTTTTAGTAATGGCGTATTTCTTACTTGTCAAATGTCAAAAATGACAGTTGCCCAGATATGGATTTATACAAAATGAAACGTCTCATTGGAACACCCTATATTTTTCGTGAAACGGCGAAATGATACCTAACCAAATTGACTATTGAGTTAGTATTTGGAATGTCAATTAAATCGTCCAATAAAGAAACAATATCGCACTTTGTGAATGGTCAATGGTTAATTAATATTCAGCCTAATCGTTCTCCTTTGTAACGAATGCTAATGGTGTCAGTATGCCTTTAAACAAAACGAATACATCCGCTTGGCGTGACTTGAACAACGCGCTGTGTATCTCGAAATCTGAATGACAGTAATTAAATAATAAAGAGATCTTTCACATGCAGACCATGTTCATATCATGAAAGCCGTCGAAAATGCTAAATCCTTGAAATGCATCACATATGTATTTCATTCGAATATTATCAGGCAGATGTTACAAAGTTTTCACATGTGATTTGTTAGATGACAAGGCAGGATGCTCAGTTCGGCCATTTGGCTATTGTTAGATGATGGATTTCCTCGATTAATATTGTGCTACGCATCTTCAAAATGTATTTTATTCAAAAAATCACGCTATAAGACTTTTGGTAAGGGATTGTATCCATTTGCATAAAAATTGTTTGTGGACGTCCAAACTCATATTAGCTCTCATTTCAAAATACTTTGAAGGACCCACACTGGAAGGAAATGAAATAACAAAACTCTCGGAAATATTGAAAATTTTTTTCATTAGAGCATAGAAATTGAATGTTTGCCGTCACAATTTCTGCGATTTTCGAATGTTAAGCCGATAATTGTCTCAAGCGATGAGGTTGGACTCACGATAAATCTCACAATCACAACTTTGAACTCCTCCATTCAGAAAATAGGAGCATAAGATTAACACTCTTAGAATTTCTAGAAATAAACAGGTATAATAGCCAAAATATTCTGTTGAACGAATAAACAGATGTAAACTCATCTCCTTTATTGAATTTCTTCCGATAGTTCAGAAATCCCAGGCGACAAACAGTCCAATATAACTTGAAGTTTATAATACCCTATCGAATATTTTTCTGACAATGTTGAATTTTTGTTCCTATATAAGTTTCCGAAAAACTCTGTAATCTTATCAATCAAAAATGTAGCCTGATGAATCCACAGTGTGGCGAAACAATTGTTACTAACAATTATATAATCCAGTGGAAATTACGAGTATTTTGTTTTATTTCATTTATAATGAATTTCCGCCAAGTAAGGAACGAATCCATTTTATAAAGTATTTCACTTGGTAGATTGATGATATCTATGTACCTACATTCAACTTTTTGCAATTCAATAATTCGACAGATTTTGTCCCATCTTACCCGAATCGAATGTGACACCTTAATTTCCGTAATTTTGCATTTACTTTTACAGAGATCCACATCCCAGCTCGAGACCTATTTCCTTGAAAATGCGAAGAAGCGATGCCGTGATGTCATTTCAATTTACGAACTGGGACAATAAGACCGTTAAAGCACTCAGACCGTCGATCAGTCACAGTATTGTAATTATAAAAGGAATTCAATTAACGATGAGTTTATAATTCACTTGTAGTGAATTATTACAGAAGCAAGAATCGATTGTTATCAGATGAAATTTCGTTTATGAAGAGAAGCGGTACACAAGAAAATCATATCCTTGAAATGAAATAACTGAAAACAACAGTGCACGCTAATGCCCCATGATGATTTTTGGTGCTGATATGAAGTATTTATGAGTGTCTACATTCTCCTCATTAAAACTTTGTGTTGAGCGCTATACTATACATAATAATATAGGTATTAGGCCAATTGAGAAGTCCCCGGTCTGATGCACAGATGGCGGTGCTAGTATTAAATCCATATGATTTTTAGTTAGTACCAACCTTCACACGATACGTGCCCAAATTTGACAGCAGTTCTACCATGAGTTTGTAAAATACTGCGTTGTAAGTGTAGCTACTTCTTTTATTTGAAAAGAGATTGAAAACAAGAATTTCGTGTGCTGATAAAATATTGCTTTTTGACGGGAAAAAATACAGTTGAAGCAAAATCTGGCTCGATGAAGAGTTTCCGGGGTCTATACCAAGAAAATCAACCATCATTGATTGGTATGCTAAGTTTAAACGTGGTGAAATGAGCAACGAAGACGTCGAACGCAGTGGATGCCCAAAAAAGGCTGTCACCGACGGAAAAATCAAAAAAGTTCACAAAATAATTTTGAATTTCAAATTTGAATTACCATGAAGTGGAGTTAATGGAGATAGCAGACATTGTGAAGATATCATCTGATCGTGTACATCATATCATTCACGAATATTTGTGTATGAGAAAGCTGGGTGCACAATGGGTGCCGCGCGATCAAAAGCTACAACGTGTTAATGATTCTGAGCAGTGTTTTGAGCTGTTTAAGTGCAATAAACCTGAATTTTTGCGCCGATATGTGAAAATAGATGAAACATGGCTCCATCATTTCACTTCGGAGTCCAATCGACAGTCAGCTGAGTGGACTGCACACGATGAACCGAATCCAAAGCGAGAAAAAACACAACTGCCAGCTGGCAAGGTTATGTCATCAGTATTCTGGGATTCGCAAGGTTAAATATTCATTGATTACTTCAAAAACGCCAGATCATCAACAGCCATTATTATATCACGTTATTGGATCGTTAAAAGGATGAAATCGTTAAAAATCGACCCCATTTGAAGAAAAAAAAAGGCTTGTTTCATCAATACAATGCGCCGTGTCACAAATCAATGAAAACAATGGAAAAATTGCATGAATTCTTCGGATTGCTTCTGCATCCACCGAATTCGACAGATCTGGCCCCTAGTGACCTTTTCCTGTTCTCAGAACTCAAAAGAATACTTGCTGGAAAGAAATAAGGCGCCAATGAAGAAGTAATCGCCGAAACCGAGACTTATTTTGAATCGAAAGAGATATCATACTAAAAAAATGGTATCGAAAAGTTGGAAGATCGCTATAATCGCTGTATCGCCCTCGAAGCCAACTAAGTTGAATAATAAAATCGAATTTTGCCAAAAAAATGTGTTTCACTATGGTACTATTGGCCTGTTATGGTGCATGGTGTTATGGTGCAAGTAAAAATATAGAGCCGCTGCCAGAGATTCATCACAACGTGTCTGTAGCCGGCGCTGGAAATGTCAGCATACAGGACGTCGGAGGCAGAGTGCTAAGGAGACGGTCCAACAAAATGCTACGACTCGTACTCACAATCTCAACATTACAGAAAAATAATAACACGAGTTATTCAGGCTAAAGTCCAGGGTAATAATAAGTCATTCGACAAATTGACCACTAATCAAATTACCAATTTTATGTTTTCTTCCTAAAACAAAATTCATATTACTCATAGGAAGTTGGAAACTGTCCCTGAGGTACGATTTAAATAATATTTAAGCAAGATTTGAATCATGGCTCCTAATTACTTTACTAGTAAACGCCTTATCGTGAAAAAAAAAATATAAGAGTTTTGTTCATACTACCTATATATTTTTGTTCTCATGTCAATGTGGGAGTATGTAAATTAGACTATACCTATAAACCTATACTCTAATTTACATACTCCCACATTCACACGAGCACAAAAATACATACCAATTATACCGCTAAAACAAACATTTTTCTCTAATAGTAGGTTTTACAATTTTTTCACCACAGAAAAAAACCAACATATCTCTTGATTATACTGATAAACAATTAAAGTATATATGTATTATAAATGATAATATACTCCTTTCACATTATCTCCTCAATCTGCATTCGCGAAACTTCTCATCCTGCTATTCCTGCAGTCACTGGGTGTTTTCTTTTTGACAAACTAACTCTAGGATTATTTCTCGAGTTTTCTAGGTATTTTTTCATCATTAACATTTATATTATCGTAATCTCACTTTTGTGTTCATTACAAAATCTGTTCAACGATATGTAGATATCGAAGGAAATTCTTCTACTACGGACCTGCCTGGTTGTGCGGAAGTGTTTGTTGACTCGGTTATGTTATGGCGTTACACATTTTACGACAGAAGTAATTCAAAGTATGAATAGAGAAGTAGGGTCTCTGTGTTTGCCGCTGCATTGAAAGTACATTGCCCAATTTGTCGGCTATATAAAGTACACCACTTATGTAACTTCTCTGTCTCAACAGTCGACGGGAAGCTCGTGAAAATGGTTGTTTATTATAAACTCCAACATGGGAAATTAAAACGTAGTTTTTCTGCTAACCGGTCTTTCCTAAGGTGGAAAAGACAAGAGTATGGAATAATTAGGTATTAGCATTTCAATAGACAACACTGTTGTTATTTGTTAATTTACATATCACATCGATTTTTAATTATTAGTAACTATATTTCAAAAGATAAGAGAAAATAATAAACCATAGTTTAACATTTGTAGAGTGTTATCGAAAACACTTACTGATCTTACATCGTAATTGTCAATTTGTTTTTTATATATTATTTTACACGGAATTTTTGTTCTGTAGTTGGTCCACGGTTTTATCTCTGCATGCATTCTAATGGTGCAAAATTTGATAATTTGTGGTAAATTTTTACTATTACTATTTGTTAAAAAAATTTCTTCAATAGAAATTATACGATCAAGAATATCTCTATTTCATTTAGTTTTATCGGTACCATAATTCCATGAAAAAACACCCTGTATAACTCTGTGAATATTAACTTTATAGAACACAAACTGCAGGTTCATACAAATTTGAATGCATGCATACATTTGTGCTACAAAACTATCCACTTTCCCTATTCAAATTCCTGATTGGGTTGCAAATCTATCCAGGGGGTTGTTAGTAGGAACAAGCTCTGTATACCAGATCATGTACCGGTGTGAATTTGGCAGACCGTTTCCAGCAGACTGTTTGACGGAAACACCCGAAGGCGGTGACCAGTGGCGTGCGGCAAAAAGACGATTTATTATGGAACTATTCACTAGATCGGATAGAAATTCAGGAAGTGGGTTCCGTATAGTATTCAGAGTATCCGTTGGAGGAAATATTGATTTTCTATAGATCTCGGGATATTTTAGCAACGTTTTTATTCGAAATATTATCAGTCTAACTTGAAAAATTCATATCTACGGAAGTACGCGTCGGAGCTTAACCATATTTGGAATGTAGTTTACTATTAACGATGTGAATGAACTGTGAAAAGATGATTGACTTCCCTTGGGATCCAGGGGTAGTTTTTACAACCCTTATATTTCGAAAATTCGTAACTTCGGAAATACGCGTCGGAGCATAACTATATTTGGAATGTAGTTTACTATTAACGATGTGAATGAACTGTGAAAAGATGATTGACTTCCCTTGGGATCCAGGGGTAGTTTTTACAACCCTTATATTTCGAAAATTCGTAACTCTGAAAGTACGCTTCGGAGCATAACCATATTTGGATTGTAGATTACTATTAGCAATTTGAATAAACTGTGAAAAGATGATTGACTTCCCTTGGGATCCAGGGGTAGTTTTTCCAACCCTTATATTTCGAAAATTCGTAACTTCGGAAATACGCGTCGGAGCATAACTATATTTGGAATGTAGTTTACTATTAACGATGTGAATAAACTGTGAAAAGATGATTGACTTCCCTTGGGATCCAGGGGTAGTTTTTCCAACCCTTATATTTCGAAAATTCGTAACTTCGGAAATACGCGTCGGAGCATAACTATATTTGGAATGTAGTTTACTATTAGCAATATGAATGAACTGTGAAAAAATGATTGACTTCCCTAGGGATCCAGGGGTAGTTTTTCCAACCCTTATATTTCGAAAATTCGTAACTTCGGAAATACGCGTCGGAGCATAACTATATTTGGAATGTAGTTTACTATTAACGATTTGAATAAACTGTGAAAAGATGATTGACTTCCCTTGGGATCCAGGGGTAGTTTTTCCAACCCTTATATTTCGAAAATTCTCATCTCCGAAAGTACGCGTCGGAGCAGAACCATATTTGGAATGTAGATTACTATTGGCGATATAATTGAACTGTTAAAAGATGATTGACTTCCTTTGGGATCCAGGGGTAGTTTTTCCAACCCTTATATTTCGAAAATTCGTAACTTCGGAAATACGAGTCGGAGCAGAACCATATTTGGAATGTAGATTACTATTGGCGATGTGAATAAACTGTGAAAAGATGATTGACTTCCCTAGGGATCCAGGGGTAGTTTTTCCAACCCTTATATTTCGAAAATTCGTAACTTCGGAAATACGCGTCGGAGCATAACTATATTTGGAATGTAGATTACTATTGGCGATGTAAATAAACTGTGAAAAAATGATTGACTTCCCTAGGGATCCAGGGGTAGTTTTTCCAACCCTTATATTTCGAAAATTCGTAACTTCGGAATAACGCGTCGGAGCATAACTATATTTGGAATGTAGTTTACTATTAACGATGTGAATAAACTGTGAAAAGATGATTGACTTCTCTTGGGATCCAGGGGTAGTTTTTACAACCCTTATATTTCGAAAATTCGTAACTCTGAAAGTACGCTTCGGAGCATAACCATATTTGGAATGTAGATTACTATTAGCAATATGAATGAACTGTGAAAAAATGATTGACTTCCCTAGGGATCCAGGGGTAGTTTTTCCAACCCTTATATTTCGAAAATTCGTAACTTCGGAAATACGCGTCGGAGCATAACTATATTTGGAATGTAGTTTACTATTAACGATGTGAATAAACTGTGAAAAGATGATTGACTTCCCTTGGGATCCAGGGGTAGTTTTTCCAACCCTTATATTTCGAAAATTCGTAACTTCGTAAATACGCGTCGGAGCATAACTATATTTGGAATGTAGTTTACTATTAACGATGTGAATAAACTGTGAAAAGATGATTGACTTCCCTTGGGATCCAGGGGTAGTTTTTACAACCCTTATATTTCGAAAATTCGTAACTCTGAAAGTACGCTTCGGAGCATAACCATATTTGGAATGTAGTTTACTATTAACGATGTGAATAAACTGTGAAAAAATGATTGACTTCCCTAGGGATCCAGGGGTAGTTTTTCCAACCCTTATATTTCGAAAATTCGTAACTTCGGAAATACGCGTCGGAGCATAACCATATTTGGAATGTAGATTACTATTAGCAATATGAATGAACTGTGAAAAAATGATTGACTTCCCTAGGGATCCAGGGGTAGTTTTTCCAACCCTTATATTTCGAAAATTCGTAACTTCGGAAATACGCGTCGGAGCATAACTATATTTGAAATGTAGTTTACTATTAACGATGTGAATAAACTGTGAAAAGATGATTGACTTCCCTTGGGATCCAGGGGTAGTTTTTCCAACCCTTATATTTCGAAAATTCGTAACTTCGTAAATACGCGTCGGAGCATAACCATATTTGGAATGTAGATTACTATTAACGATGTGAATAAACTGTGAAGAGATGATTGACTTCCCTAGGGATCCAGGGGTAGTTTTTCCAACCCTTATATTTCGAAAATTCTCATCTCCGAAAGTACGCGTCGGAGCAGAACCATATTTGGAATGTAGATTACTATTGGCGATATAATTGAACTGTTAAAAGATGATTGACTTCCTTTGGGATCCAGGGGTAGTTTTTCCAACCCTTATATTTCGAAAATTCGTAACTTCGGAAATACGAGTCGGAGCAGAACCATATTTGGAATGTAGATTACTATTGGCGATGTGAATAAACTGTGAAAAGATGATTGACTTCCCTAGGGATCCAGGGGTAGTTTTTCCAACCCTTATATTTCGAAAATTCGTAACTTCGGAAATACGCGTCGGAGCATAACTATATTTGGAATGTAGATTACTATTGGCGATGTAAATAAACTGTGAAAAAATGATTGACTTCCCTAGGGATCCAGGGGTAGTTTTTCCAACCCTTATATTTCGAAAATTCGTAACTTCGGAATAACGCGTCGGAGCATAACTATATTTGGAATGTAGTTTACTATTAACGATGTGAATAAACTGTGAAAAGATGATTGACTTCTCTTGGGATCCAGGGGTAGTTTTTACAACCCTTATATTTCGAAAATTCGTAACTCTGAAAGTACGCTTCGGAGCATAACCATATTTGGAATGTAGATTACTATTAGCAATATGAATGAACTGTGAAAAAATGATTGACTTCCCTAGGGATCCAGGGGTAGTTTTTCCAACCCTTATATTTCGAAAATTCGTAACTTCGGAAATACGCGTCGGAGCATAACTATATTTGGAATGTAGTTTACTATTAACGATGTGAATAAACTGTGAAAAGATGATTGACTTCCCTTGGGATCCAGGGGTAGTTTTTCCAACCCTTATATTTCGAAAATTCGTAACTTCGGAAATACGCGTCGGAGCATAACTATATTTGGAATGTAGTTTACTATTAACGATGTGAATAAACTGTGAAAAGATGATTGACTTCCCTTGGGATCCAGGGGTAGTTTTTACAACCCTTATATTTCGAAAATTCGTAACTCTGAAAGTACGCTTCGGAGCATAACCATATTTGGAATGTAGTTTACTATTAACGATGTGAATAAACTGTGAAAAAATGATTGACTTCCCTAGGGATCCAGGGGTAGTTTTTCCAACCCTTATATTTCGAAAATTCGTAACTTCGGAAATACGCGTCGGAGCATAACCATATTTGGAATGTAGATTACTATTAGCAATATGAATGAACTGTGAAAAAATGATTGACTTCCCTAGGGATCCAGGGGTAGTTTTTCCAACCCTTATATTTCGAAAATTCGTAACTTCGGAAATACGCGTCGGAGCATAACTATATTTGAAATGTAGTTTACTATTAACGATGTGAATAAACTGTGAAAAGATGATTGACTTCCCTTGGGATCCAGGGGTAGTTTTTCCAACCCTTATATTTCGAAAATTCGTAACTTCGTAAATACGCGTCGGAGCATAACCATATTTGGAATGTAGATTACTATTAACGATGTGAATAAACTGTGAAGAGATGATTGACTTCCCTAGGGATCCAGGGGTAGTTTTTCCAACCCTTATATTTCGAAAATTCTCATCTCCGAAAGTACGCGTCGGAGCAGAACCATATTTGGAATGTAGATTACTATTGGCGATATAATTGAACTGTTAAAAGATGATTGACTTCCTTTGGGATCCAGGGGTAGTTTTTCCAACCCTTATATTTCGAAAATTCGTAACTTCGGAAATACGAGTCGGAGCAGAACCATATTTGGAATGTAGATTACTATTGGCGATGTGAATAAACTGTGAAAAGATGATTGACTTCCCTAGGGATCCAGGGGTAGTTTTTCCAACCCTTATATTTCGAAAATTCGTAACTTCGGAAATACGCGTCGGAGCATAACTATATTTGGAATGTAGATTACTATTGGCGATGTAAATAAACTGTGAAAAAATGATTGACTTCCCTAGGGATCCAGGGGTAGTTTTTCCAACCCTTAAACTTCGAAAATTCGTATCTTCGGAAATACGCGTCGGAGCAGAACCATATTTGGAATGTAGATTACTATTAACGATGTGAATAAACTGTGAAAAGATGATTGACTTCCCTTGGGATCCAGGGGTAGTTTTTCCAACCTTTAAACTTCGAAAATTCGTATCTCCGAAAGTACGCGTCGGAGCATAACTATATTTGGAATGTAGATTACTATTAACGATGTAAATAAACTGTGAAAAGATGATTGACTTCCCTTGGGATCCAGGGGTAGTTTTTTCAACCTTTAAACTTCGAAAATTCGTATCTCCGAAAGTACGCGTCGGAGCATAAGTATATTTGGAATGTAGATTACTATTAACGATGTAAATAAACTGTAAAAAGATGATTGACTTCCCTTGGGATCCAGGGGTAGTTTTTCCAACCTTTAAACTTCGAAAATTCGTATCTCCGAAAGTACGCGTCGGAGCATAACTATATTTGGAATGTAGATTACTATTAACGATGTAAATAAACAGTGAAAAGATGATTGACTTCCCCTGGGATCCAGGGGTAGTTTTTCCAACCCTTATATTCCGAAAATTCGTAACTTCGGAAATACGCGTCGGAGCATAACTATATTTGAAATGTAGATTACTATAAGCGATAAGAATAAACTGTAAAAAGATGATTGACTTCCCTTGGGATCCAGGGGTAGTTTCCGTACCACGATTAGTTTATCGCGCAATTTCAACTCACCCAGGATTCAGCCTGTTGTAACCAATTGATATGGCCACAACCCAAATATAATCGTAATCTGTAAAAACACCGATTCTGTGATACCCTCTGCGGAGATGATCGTAGTGAAATAGAATTGGTCAAGGATATGACTGAAACTATTTCTTACACTGAGTTTATTTTATTGTTTTTCAACTTGATAACAAGAACTTGTTACTGGTTTATACACTGTTAAGTATATAAAAAGTAAATATGACCTTTTTTGTTTGAAGGGATTACCCTCTTCAACTAGAATAACGCACACTAACTAGTGAACATATAATAAATAAAACAGTGATTGCAGCAGACTCAAATATCTACAAATGTACATTGTATCATCCCTTAATTCGTAAAGTGGGAAATATGGGTTTTCTATTTGTTATCATATTTTACAGGTAGAAGTGGGATGAGCTCATGTGGGTGGAAGAAGAAAACAGACACAAAACTATTACGGAGAGCACCCTATGGAGTATATCTACATAGTAAATAGCTTATTTCAGCAAGTGCAACAATCAATTCCACTCAAACCACTATTTCGAATTTTCAAAATATAAGGGTTGAAAAAACTACCCCTGGATCTCAAGGGAAGTCAATCATCTTCTCACAGTTTATTCACATCGTTGATAGTAATCTACATTCCAAATATAGTTATGCTCCGACGCGTATTTCCGAAGTTACGAATTTTCGAAATATAAGGGTTGGAAAAACTACCCCTGGATCCCTAGGGAAGTCAATCATCTTTTCACAGTTTATTCACATCGTTGATAGTAATCTACATTCCAAATATAGTTATGCTCCGACGCGTATTTCCGGAGTTACGAATTTTCGAAATATAAGGGTTGGAAAAACTACCCCTGGATCTCAAGGGAAGTCAATCATCTTCTCACAGTTTATTCACATCGTTGATAGTAATCTACATTCCAAATATAGTTATGCTCCGACGCGTATTTCCGGAGTTACGAATTTTCGAAATATAAGGGTTGGAAAAACTACCCCTGGATCCCTAGGGAAGTCAATAATTTTTTCACAGTTTATTCACATCGTTAATAGTAATCTACATTCCAAATATGGTTATGCTCCGACGCGTACTTTCGGAGATACGAATTTTCGAAATTTAAGGGTTGGAAAAACTACCCCTGGATCCCAAGGGAAGTCAATCATCTTTTCACAGTTTATTCACATCGTTAATAGTAAACTACATTCCAAATATAGTTATGCTCCGACGCGTATTTCCGAAGTTACGAATTTTCGAAATATAAGGGTTGGAAAAACTACCCCTGGATCCCTAGGGAAGTCAATCATTTTTTCACAGTTCATTCATATTGCTAATAGTAAACTACATTCCAAATATAGTTATGCTCCGACGCGTATTTCCGAAGTTACGAATTTTCGAAATATAAGGGTTGGAAAAACTACCCCTGGATCCCAAGGGAAGTCAATCATCTTTTCACAGTTTATTCACATCGTTAATAGTAAACTACATTCCAAATATAGTTATGCTCCGACGCGTATTTCCGAAGTTACGAATTTTCGAAATATAAGGGTTGGAAAAACTACCCCTGGATCCCTAGGGAAGTCAATCATTTTTTCACAGTTTATTCACATCGTTAATAGTAAACTACATTCCAAATATGGTTAAGCGTACTTTCAGAGTTACGAATTTTCGAAATATAAGGGTTGTAAAAACTACCCCTGGATCCCAAGGGAAGTCAATCATCTTTTCACAGTTTATTCACATCGTTAATAGTAAACTACATTCCAAATATAGTTATGCTCCGACGCGTATTTCCGAAGTTACGAATTTTCGAAATATAAGGGTTGGAAAAACTACCCCTGGATCCCAAGGGAAGTCAATCATCTTTTCACAGTTTATTCACATCGTTAATAGTAAACTACATTCCAAATATAGTTATGCTCCGACGCGTATTTCCGAAGTTACGAATTTTCGAAATATAAGGGTTGGAAAAACTACCCCTGGATCCCAAGGGAAGTCAATCATCTTTTCACAGTTTATTCACATCGTTAATAGTAAACTACATTCCAAATATAGTTATGCTCCGACGCGTATTTCCGAAGTTACGAATTTTCGAAATATAAGGGTTGGAAAAACTACCCCTGGATCCCAAGGGAAGTCAATCATCTTTTCACAGTTTATTCACATCGTTAATAGTAAACTACATTCCAAATATAGTTATGCTCCGACGCGTATTTCCGAAGTTACGAATTTTCGAAATATAAGGGTTGGAAAAACTACCCCTGGATCCCAAGGGAAGTCAATCATCTTTTCACAGTTTATTCAAATTGCTAATAGTAATCTACATTCCAAATATGGTTATGCTCCGAAGCGTACTTTCAGAGTTACGAATTTTCGAAATATAAGGGTTGTAAAAACTACCCCTGGATCCCAAGGGAAGTCAATCATCTTTTCACAGTTCATTCACATCGTTAATAGTAAACTACATTCCAAATATAGTTATGCTCCGACGCGTATTTCCGAAGTTACGAATTTTCGAAATATAAGGGTTGTAAAAACTACCCCTGGATCCCAAGGGAAGTCAATCATCTTTTCACAGTTCATTCACATCGTTAATAGTAAACTACATTCCAAATATGGTTAAGCTCCGACGCGTACTTCTGTAGATATGAATTTTTCAAGTTAGACTGATAATATTTTGAATAAAAACGTTGCTAAAATATCCCGAGATCTATAGAAAATCAATATTTCCTCCAACGGATACTCTGAATACTATACGGAACCCACTTCCTGAATTTCTATCCGATCTAGTGAATAGTTCCATAATAAATCGTCTTTTTGCCGCACGCCACTGGTCACCGCCTTCGGGTGTTTCCGTCAAACAGTCTGCTGGAAACGGTCTGCCAAATTCACACCGGTAGATCATGTCCTCCTGTCATAAAAAATCGACCTGACTGGGTGGTCTCACTAATCCTGATTCGTTTTTGAGTTATTGAGGGTGGACACTTTTAAATGAGACACCCTATATACTGAAATTAAGGTATTTAGATGGAATGCTGCCACCGTGATTTTCATCCCGAAGCCAAGAAAGGACGAGAAAATCTCCCATTACTACTGCCCTATCAGCACCCTGTCATCCATTGGAAAATTAAAGCAAAAACCTCAGAAAGGCTCTCTGCCTAGAGATTTTGAAGCCGGAGCCAGAGTGTGCTGTCGACTCCTCTATATTCAACATGCACAGCCTACTTCCCCATCTCTGAACTTCGCTAGTAATAAACGCAGATGACACTGCAATCATGACCAGGTCAAAAGTCCCTGGATTTGTCAACCAAATGCCTTGAAGACGATGCAAGCCTCCTGGAATAAGGGTGGAGTATAGGATAATCAAATTGAACCCAGAAAAAAACGCTGCTCTTCTCTTGTCACGCAGATTAGTAAAACCGTTGGGGAATGTCCAAATGTACGTACGTCATACCCCTGGGAAACTCAAGTGATATAATTGGGACTAATCCTGGATTTGAAAGTCACATACAACTAGCACCTATATTATGACATTTGAAAGGAAAAAAGGTGCTTACCAAATTGTCTTCGCTGCTCTTTTGCTTATCTTATTTAGATGCCGATGTCCATCCCACTGTCATCTATTCTTCAAAGTGCTGAGCTTTAGCGTTACGCAACAAGTTACAGATCATTCAAAATAAATTCGTCGGGACCGCCTTCAACTCACCATGGTTTATTTTCATTAAAGGTGTCCTTTCTGAATGCATCTAAAGGTAACAGGCAATCCCAATTCCCGCCATTTAACCCCTATCAGAACAGGATACAGAAGTCTATGACTCGTATATTTCAAACAGAGGGTTTTGCTTGGGTAAGACTGTCGTACTGTTCGACATTTCATAAAGTAGTTTGTACATGAAGTTCCCCTGTTCAATCGGAATTTGATGAAAAAATTCCAGAAACGTCGAGCAAAAATGTCCAGTTTGCACATAGCGATCTACTACTCTAACCACAAAATCGATAGGGAACAACTCCCGGTGGATTCCGATACAATTATTGATAGACGATGTAGAATGAAGATAATTTCAAAGACCGAATACAAAAAAAAAGAACAAAAAGAAAATAAAATAACTTCAAAGACCACAAGTAGAAAACAGACACAAGAGAAATTTTGCTTTCTCCGAAATCAACTGTAGAAAAAGTGTTAAAAATGCGACAAATGTAGTAAGATATAAATTTCAATATATCAATAAACGTGAGATTCTAAGATATTATTATGATTAAACCCTTTTTTAAACCGACAATCTTAGATCAGTCAGAAGTTTAGAGCTTGTGCAAGTAATAAACACTGCGCACTCGTTAGCAAAACCTGAAAATATTTCGGCCAGGGCTCGAACTTCAACCTAAACACCCATGTAATAAGTTAAATAATTAGAAAGGTGGTCCTTGCCACTACACCAAAAGGCGAGTATAAACATCACTCTGTATTAAAATAAGATGAAAATAAAATAAATAAGCGGAGATATATTAATGCAAATGTACTATATAGACTAATGAAGATATTCTGTATTATCCGACGGAGCAGATGCTCTATTAGATAATTACTGAACTGAACAAAAACAATAAAAAGAAATTTAGTCCGAGCCAATAAATAATATAAGCAACAGTCATCCTCCAAAACAGCGTATACGCTAAAAGGTAAAACCAGATAATAATAATTTTCTACTGTGTAAATTAAAATTCTTTATCATCAGTTGATTGGACACGATATATTTATTTGGAATGCTGTTGATTAGAACTTCAGTTAAGAGGATTGTCAATGATTCATTTATAATTATATTTTATTGGTTAACATTGGCTAAGTGGTTAAAAATGAGTTGGATAAAAACATTGCAGTAGCGAATCAATGATGATTCTCATCCTGTTAATTCACAACGTAGGAATGACTCATAAAAAAAACACTGCATTCTTATTTCAACGAATAATTACAAATGTAAATTGAACTGAGATGTCTCATTTTTATAAAATACATTAAATGTACACTTCGCACCACTAAAAATTACGCAAAAGTTTAAGATACATTTTCGTCAAAACTACTTGCTCCATTTGGACGTTCTTTTTTTTTAAAGGCATGTAATTTGAATAATGGTTACTTTATATTTCGTTGTTAATAATGGGGGATAAGGTCAACAAGGATAGCATCATCAAGTTTCATTTCAAAATAAACATTGATGAAAACAAAAAATGTCAAAATAGAGAATACCTACAGTATTCATATATGATATCAACATAAGTTTGGTTGTTTATCTACGTATTTGTTGAGCATAATGAGAAAATCACGTTCAAGTTAAAAGCGAGGTCAAAAGCTTCTCTTTGATATTTTTTAATTGATGATTTTTATCTGGCTGCTCAAACCTGTAATTCAAAAATTCGTCATTAAACATTATAATTGTTATTTGCTATTTGAAGCTGCAATACACACTCAGTCTAAAAAGAATGGTGAACACATACATCATTTGATCATAGAACATAATTATTATATGTTATTTTTTTGTTTTATCTACGTAATATTAGTTGTTGGTTTCAATCAATCAAAAACAAACTCTTACAGTGTCATAATTTTTATGTACGAATTCTTCAATCTTTATTCTTTCATTAATTCATAATAATATTATGCATATAATCATTAAAACTAATTGTATACAATTTATGTATGTATTGAGAATTGTCAACACTGATATTGCAGAGGTGAAAACTGATATCGACATCGTAAAATTTGACATTTTTTGTGTTATTGGGTAGGTGTTTTGTGTTATATGTACTCATAACGTTTTGATGTACAAGCACAATTTTTGTAGTTTACAGTAAATTGAAAATTTCATCTCTGTCAAATTATGGATTTAACTCATGCAAATTTTCGGGCTATGGAAATTATGACATAACTTAAGAAAAATGTATCTATGAACTCAATTCAACTTTTAGCGATGAAGCACCATTTGAAGCCACTGTATATACAGTCCAGTCCAGCTAACTACGTCCATGTTTGAATTCAGTGTACCAGCTATACAGGGTCTTTCACGAGGAACCTCACCCATATTTATACGGGAAACTACTGAACGTATTTTCATGAAATTCAGCACTTATAAGTATTTCACGATGCTGATGAAATCTAAAATATTTTCAAGGCATGAGCCCCTCCGGTTTTTCCGGAAATGACGTCAACTTCCGTTTTTCAAATTAGAACACCATTTTTTTATTACAGAAATAGATTCCTTAGAAAATTTCAAGTTATTTTGATGTAACATTTTTCAGTTTTGGTTGGAAAATTCTCTCTGAACGGGAAAATTCGAAAAAAAAATCGAAAATAGAGCTCCGCTGAAACAAGCATAACTTCGAGGTTTTTGGATGGAAAATTTTCATTTTTTGGATTTTTCAAGATGTAAGATTGATGTATCCACTTTAGAAATCGAAATCGCGATTCATGATACAGGGGGTGAAAAAATCGCTTTCAAAGTTAGGGATGACAAAATCGTGAAAAATCAATTTTTTCAAATTAGAACCCCATTTTTTTATGGCAGATATTGAATCTACGTTGAAAAATAATGTGAGTGTATGCATCACACCCTTGCCCTAAAATGGATATTTCCTGAGTTATTAACAAAAAACTGTTTTTCGTCTTGAATTTTCAGCTATTTCTTTTCCCTTCACGCCAAAAAGATGAAATTTTCAGGAACGAAAATATGCAAGAACTGTAATTTCGTTGTTCTCATCTTCTACTACACTTTTTTCTCTGTGTATAGTTTTCTCAACGAAAGATCCGACATTTCTCAAGTTTATCATGGTTCTGTTAATTGTATCTCTCGTTGGTCTGGGTCGGTCAGGAAACCTCTCAATGAACAGTCGAATCGTTCTATCTACAACTTTATTACATTCTACATGAAGTAGAATGAGATTTAAATAATCTTCATTGGTAAAATTAGGCATAGTGATCGATTTTATAACTTAATACGAATTATCACCAAATTAATCGTAAACACAAAATGCTACTGAATAAAGAGGAATTTGGCAGATGTAATTAATGATATCTATCATTAAAAAAAAAAAGGTGAAACATGGTAAGTTTTTGCATATGGTTCATAAGGAATTATTCATTTATCACTGGAGAGAAAACCGATGGCCGATTAGTTGAAATAAAGAGGTTTCCGATACAAATTCGAATCAAAATTCGCCATCTATTTAGGAACAACCTGTAACTTTTTTCTCTTGCATATTAGGGTAGTAAAATCTAAAACATGGTTTAAGTAACAGTTCCTGAAAATTTCATCTTTTTGGCGTGAAGGGAAAAGAAATAGCTGAAAATTCAAGACGAAAAACAGTTTTTTGTGAATAACTCAGAAAATATCTACTTTAGGGCAAGGGTGTGATGCATACACTCACATTATTTTTTAACGTAGATTCAATATCTGCCATAAAAAAATGGGGTTCTAATTTGAAAAAATTGATTTTTCACGATTTTGTCATCCCTAACTTTGAAAGCGATTTTTTACCCCCTGTTTCATGAATCGCGATTTCGATTCTTAAAGTGGATACATCAATCTTACATCTTGAAAAATCCCAAAAATGAAAATTGTCCATCCAAAAACCTCGAAGTTATTCTTGTTTCAGCGGAGCTCTATTTTCGATTTTTTTTTCGAATTTTCCCGCTCAGATAGAATTTTCCAACCAAAACTGAAAAATGTTACATCAAAATAACTTGAAATTTTCTAAGGAATCTATTTCTGCAATAAACAAATGGTGTTCTAATTTGAAAAACGGAAGTTGACGTCATTTCCGGAAAAACCGGAGGTGCTCATGCCTTGAAAATATTTTAGATTTCATCAGCATCGTGAAATATTCATAAGTGCTGAATTTCATTAAAATACGTTCAGTAGTTTCCAGTATAAATATGGGTGAGGTTCCTCGTGAAAGACCCTGTATAGCTGGTACACTGAATTCAAACATGGACGTAGTTAGCTCAAGGACGAAATTAAAGAAGCTCGTCGAAAATACGATTTGTGTCGGAAAATATTGATGTTGTGCGAAAACTAATTGAAGAAGATGTTCATGTGAAATGTTTAAGCTCTGTACAAGTTGGATTCCACATTTGCTGAATGATGCTCGAAAAATTTCTGGTGTCGATTGGTGCCGTAAAATGATTTCGAAATGCGACTGTGGTGCATCCAAAGCGGTATACAACATCGTCGTCGTGGATTTATGCAAACGAGCCAGAAAGAAAAGGCCAGTCGGCAGTTTGGGTGTTTCAATGTGAAGCAAAGCGAACAGAAGTTGTTCGTTCTCGAAGCGTTAAAAAACAGATGGTGGCATCTTTCTTCACAAAGAGTGGTGATTTTGTAATTGTGGCTTTTGAAAATCAAAAGACCGTTAATTCAGAGTGGTATGAAACCATTTGGTTGTCTGAAGTTTTCGGTAAATTCAGAGAAACAAACCCAAAACTACGAATCATCTCGTATCAAATGGAGGCGTCTTTCTTCACGAAAACTAGTCCGGTGGAAATTGTGGCTCTTGAAAATCAAAAGATCTTTAATTCAGAATGGTATCAAGCCATTTGTTTGTTTTCAGTAAATTGAGAGAAACAAACCCAAAACGACGAATCATCTTGCATCATGACAATGCGAGCTCACACACTTTAAATGCAACGAATGAATGACACACAAAAAATCAAATTGAAGGGTCATCCGCCTTACAGCCCCGACTTGGCACCGAATGATTCTTCTTCTTCGTGGATAACGATTTTCATCGCCCGAAGATGAGGTTGAAGTCTTCAGAACGCTTGTTTTAGTACTACCATATTTTGGCAAAAATGTTTCGAATGATGGTTTTATCGCATGCAAAAGTGTATATATTTTAAAGGCGATTATTTTCAGAAGCAAAATATTTTGCATCGAAATCGCTTGTTTATTTTTTTATCCTCAATACATAAATAGTAACCTCGAATGTTCACCTATATGTATAGGCTGAAGGATATATGTATGTGCAAAAAAAAAAAAAATTAACGAGCGATTATTTGATCTACACCAGATCACCCACAACGCACACCATACAAATCAGTTATCGCCGAATAATTTAATTCTCTCATTTCCAACAAGCTTGTTACGCCAACGGTCACGAGATCTGCCATCGGTGATTATCATTCTCTATCGAGAATTCGCAGGTTATAAACACCTTTTTTTTCAAACGTATAATAACAACGTCATATTTCGACTGACAGGATTATCGAAAAGTTCTACTTTTCTTTTTTTCATCAAGCCAATTTCAACCAACTATTCTACTTGAAAATCAAAATTACTTGAGCTTGACTTGATTTTAGATATTTATTGCTTGACTTGAAATCAAGCTACTTTATATAACTTGAGCTTGATATGCACGGCTTATATTTCTGCAATCTCGTGCGCGCATGGACTAAATAAGGAGATTCCTCGAGCGCTGAGAGACTGAAGCATTCGCCAATATGACTTTATTAATAGTTTTCTCACATTTCTATGAAATCTATTGTTAGTTTCAGAAATATCTTTCCAAACTTGGCTGAAATAGCCGAGGATTTTTTATCGACGCCAGCATCTTCAGCTCCAGTTGAAAAACAATTTTTCAGAGCTGCTCTTACAGTTACAAAAACCTGCAATAGGTTAGGACACAAATCTATAAGGTGCCTCATATGTAGATACTAGATGAAAAATTATGAAATCAAACAAAGCCTGGAGGTTTCCCAATATTAATTTGTGTGAATCTGATATATTCTCGCACGACTTTGTTCTACAAAATGTGGCAAAATGAACAGATTAGCCTCAGAATTGGAAAAATCTAATTTAATGGTAATTTTAGGATCTCCAAGCTTTTATGATTTTAAAAACGTTCAAAAAAATTGCATATTTCATTCGGAGAAGAAGTGACTTTTCATGGCTCGCTTGAATTACCCGCCTCACTCCGTTCGGCTGGTAAACACAAGCTCGTCATGCAAAGTGGCACTTCTCTTTATGAAATAATATACTATTTATCAATTGATTAATTCTTCATATTTCAATCGGACGTTGTTACATCAAGTAAGCGGAAATACGAATAAATCAGTGGACACTTGGGTGGGGGTTGCAGGAGGAACCTCGATGCGACAGCTCATCTGCATTCCTCAACGTAGCTACCAACTGATATCTACGTGACACGCAATTATGCAGGTATGCCAACCGAACCAATCCCTGGTAAATGAACGGTATTTACCTGCCGTATCTGCTCGCTTCGCCCAAGTCTCACCTCGGGTTTCGTTAGTTGAGAGAGCAACGCGGGTTCATCGGATATCGGCTGATGAAATTCGGTAGGAAAACTGATATTTGATTACAAGGGTGTTGGATGGAAGCGACTCTCCAACGAGGATATGGCCGGCGACGCGAAAAAGGAAACCCAACATCTGAATATGTTCGTATATGGTGCACAATATACAGTATCAAGTAACAACTATAGGCACTAGCTGACATAGAAACTACAACACCCAGAAGGAGCTGTTTAAATTAATTTTTTTTTTCTGGTAAAAGGTAAAACATAGATAGAATATCAAGGAGCAAATAGTTGAATTTGAAGGAAAAAATCGTGAGTTTTCTCATGTAAACAATTTTTGTTACTTGAATATTGTAGCCGTTTCTTGCAAGATTTTTAAATTTCACAAAAAACTAGCTGTTCAAGGATATCCAAAGTCGATGTTTAGTTGTTGTTAAGATGCCTAGAGCACGTGTACGCGGAATTTATCGCCAGTTTCGACCAAGTCTCGCCTCGGGTTTCGTTAGTTGAAAGAGCAACGTGGGTTCATCGGATATCAGCTGATGAAATTGGGTAGAAAAACTGATATTTGATTACAAGAGTGTTGGATGGAAGCGACTCTCCAATGAGGATATGGCCGGCGACGCGAAAAAGGAAACCCAACATCTGAATATGTTCGTATTAGATGCACAAATGTGCAGCATCAAGTAACAAATATACTAACTGACAAAGAAACTGACACCTGGAAGAATCTGTTCAAATTTAATTTTTTTTTTTTGTAAAACATAGATAGTATAGCAAGGAGTGAATGATTGAATTTGGAGAAAAAAATCGTAAAGATTTTTTTATGTAAACATTTTTTGTTACTTGGGTATTGTAGTCGTTTTTCGCAAGTTTTTCAAATTTTACAACAAACCAGCTGTTCGAAGAGATCCAAAGTCGATGTTTAGTTGTTGTTAAAATGCCTAAAGCACGTGTACTCGGAATTTATCGTCAGCTAAGTGAATTTGAAAGAGGTCTATGACCGATTTGCGACAACTCGATCTTTGGCTGATGAGTAGTTAGTAGGAGAACAAAGCCATCCTATAACTTAGCTCAGCAGTGCAAAAAGTAGTTCATGAGCAGTTCACGTCACTAAGCTTAGGCACATTCACATCATTGCTGTCCGGGGAAGAAGAAACACAGATTAGGCCGAATGCCAGGAGTTGAGGCGACATATAGCGTTAGCCGCGAATGCAGATAAAGGGCCAAAATGATTTCGAGATTAACAAAAATCGGCTAATCTGAGATCCGGAGACTCGAGAATAGATAGACCGTAAATGACCCTCAGGTCACTAAACAAGGGACAGTTTCTAAGGATGTGGTCGCTGAACTGTGGGCGACCACATGTACAGTGTTCCTCCTCGACCAGACCCAGCCTGAACAGATTACCTTTGAAAGGACCAAGGCCTGAAATAAAACAGGCCAGAAGGAAACTTGGGCGAAACCAAGGATCGTTGGAAATAAAATGAACATGAAATGAACAGAGGGAATCCAGTCAAAGGTACAACGACCCGAGTCAGACGTCTCCCAGTCCAACTGCCAACAAGAAGCGAAATGGCGCAGTGAAACATCCATGGACCGACGGATCGCAGAGGCCCTACCAGGGTCGTCCAAGGACACGGATGGAATATAGAGCTCTACGGAACGAAATTCAAATTCTCTCCTCAGAAAATAAGCTGCAGCTTATAATAGTTAGCGGGTAAACTACCCGTCATAACTTGAAGAGAAGATGTGGCTGCAGTTCGATACGGAGAAGAAATAAGGAGGAGGAAATGCCGTTGAGCCGACAGAATGACCCGTCGGACATGGGAATAACCCAGGCGGTGATACCATGCGGAGGCACAATAAGAAATTATTGGCAGAAAAATACCTTTATAGAAGATGATCAGAGACCGAACCTGATCACCTCCTAATGCTCGTCGAAGACGAAACAGCCCGGAAGCCACCACCTGGACCTTTTGACGCAAGGCCTTAGCGTGAGGAATAAAAGTCAGGCCAGAGTCAACCACCACGCCAAGGTATCTATACTCCGATGACCAGCGAAACGAGTCCATAGGGCATTGAATTGTTGGAGGACGTCTACGGTCGAGAAAGCCCCTCAACATGACTGCCACAGACTTGCCCTAGAAGATGGAAAGCCTGTTACGGCTAAGCCACTCAAGCACCAAATCAATAAGGCGCTGAAGGGCTTCTTCGAACAAGCGCCGACTGTCAGCGCTAACAACCAGGGCTAGGTCGTCTGCATACCCTATGGCAAGGCCACAGTCTCCCGCCATCAGGAGAAATAGCAGCTCATCAAAAACCAAATTCCAAAGAGAAGGTCTCAGAATGGAACTCTGGGGGCAGCCTCGGGTCAAAGCACGTCGAAGTATTTGTGATAGGGATTCACGGCTTGGCTTGATATTCAAGCTACTTGACTGCAGCTCAAGCTCAAGTAGCTTGAGTTGGACTTCAAACTCAAGTTGAGTAATAGTTTTTTTTTGTCAAGTCGAGTATTTATTCATTAAGTACTTGACTCAACATTGAAAAACTACTACTTGACTTGAACTTGAGTTGATTTCAAGTCAAACTCAAGCTACTTGACCTTGAGCTGAGTAGCTTGAATATCAAACGAAGCTGTGAATCCCTAGTTTGTGAACATTTTAGTTAACATCCGAAATAAACATTCTAATGAAAGTCAATGATATTTGAAGGCTAATTTTCGATAATTCCTACGAATACATTTCCATTGACAAAATACTGAGAAATGACTTTGATCCACTAGTTAATTTTATCGCGTAGAATATTCGGCTTACAAAGAAAATATTTAGAAAATCAAACTCCGAAACTATTAGTTTAGTTTTTGGGTCTAAAAACCTAAACAAACGTGTTCCACGCGATACAACGTAACTAATGTATTCAATTAGGCCTAAAGACTCCGTATAATGAATAACTTCATCCACGGCATCAATTTCACAAAACTGACGCTAATGTTTGGAAAGAAAATTGCCCTCTCTAAATAATTGAAAGTTCCATACGATACTAAAAACCCTCTCGAAGGTTATAAGAAGTCTCCGACCTATCCCCCGAGTGGTCTGAAGAAATTAATGACCCAAGATATTAAAAAAGTGAACGGTCCTTCAGTAGGCCGGGTATTCGTGAAAAACGCTTTTAAATCTTTTAAATACCTGTTCTGTCGCTGCTGAAAAATCTTCTGAGACGTTATGGCACAGAGATTTTCTGTCGAATTGACGACAGGGGGAAAAGAATTCTGCATAATGAAACTGTTAGGGTGGCAGTTGAATTCAATTGGAATATAGTTGAACGGTTGGATTCTTTTCATCGCTCAGTGATGGATGAGTTTTTTCGAGGAATACGAAACATTTTTCTATTAAGGCTAGGGGAAAGACTTGCTCAGATTTACCTGCTTTTCAATGAACTTTTTTAGTAATCAGAGACAATATTCCAAACAGTATACATTGAAAATTATTAGTATAGATAAATAATCAGAGTGTAGGAATGTAACTCCTACATTCTTCGCGACATTTTCAAAGTTCAAGTTATAAAATAATTTTCCCAAAAATCGACAAGAATATTCTGTTCCACTTCATTTTTTAGTGAAGACTTTTCCAATGAGAGGTTCCATTTTGAATACCCCGATATCTGGGCAGCTGTTATTTTGAAGGTGTCATCATTTGTAAAATTGCACAAGTTCAACTTGAATATTTGAGAATGACTTGAGTTTGACTTGAAATTAAGTCAAACTCAAGTCAATTTTTCTGAAAAATAATAAAGTTGAATCAAATTGGAATATGGCTACAGGTTTGAAAATTCAAAGTGTTTGTCAAACTAGTTTGAAAGGGTTTGAAAAATAATTCATCTAGTAGATATATCTTGAACGGGTAAAATATTTATGTTAAATATAGGTACAACAACAACAATAAAAAATTAAAAAAAACACTATTCAAACTTTTTTTAATCAACTTCAAATTGTCACCTCAAAATTCTACGTGAAAAGTAAAGTTCTTACACAAGTACTTCTTACAAATTAAGTGAATTCTGTTAACAAGAAATCTGGAACTGGAGCCCCCTACTGATGAAAATCACAATTACAATAAAACAAATCGCATATTTTTTACTTTAAGAATGAAGGAGCTGTCGTCCAAAACTATTTTGACAATTTTGGATCCAACGGTTTATGTTGTTACAAATACTACTTTATCCGGAGTTGTTGCTTCCTGCAAAAATTCTACTTCCCACAAGTTTTTGGGGTTCTTCATCAAATGTCGTTGAAGAACTAGTTTCACTATTTTTACATAATTTGGACTTTCCAATTTTCATTGTTTTGGAATCGCCTGCCGCAACATCAAAGAAATCTGCTCGGAAATCTGTATATTTCTTTTTCTTGTTGATAAATTTTGCCTCATCTACAGATTTTTCCTCATAGTTTTTGCAGGGGGGGGGGGTCTTCAAAATCACTCACTTTGTTTTAGTACGTATTCCGAGCTGCATGAGCTACATGAAAAAAGTTCAGGTTCAGACTTTCGTGTTCAAACACAACGCACAACACATGAAATATGTATATAAATAATTTGCGGAATGGCAGAGTACAGGTTGAGACACGTTGCGCAATATGATACTCAAACTCCAAACTATTTGAAGAAGTTTGATTTCAAGCCAAACCTAAAGATACAGAAATTAAATCAAGTCAAGTTTGTTAGTGAAATCAAACTACATAGTTTGATTTGAATGCATCTGTAATCATTAGAGATGTAAAACTACGCCATCGCTAAAAATGAAACGATAGACGCTTCACCAACGCATTGAAAATGTTAAAATTCATTATAAAATGGTGAACATTAAATGCTTAATGTCATCAAGCGTAGGAAGATATCCTATCTGGGCCATGTGATGAGGGGAAGTCGCTATCGAATTCTGCAATTGATAATCAGCGGCAAAATAGAAGGAAAGAGGGGTGTAGGAAGAAGACAAGCCTCCTGGCTCGGAAATATCCGAGAATAGACCGGAATAAGAAATGCTGGTCAACTTTTGCATATGGCACAGGATCGAAAAGCATTCTCAATGGCGATCGCCAACGTCGGACAAAACTGACAGGGCACATGAAGAAGAAGAAGAAGAAGAACATTAAATTTGCAGTTACAGTTCGCATAACTATAGCACTTTTGAAGTGAAGTGAAACACCTTGTCGGCGGGCAATAGTGATACTGGTGGAAAAATTTAGAAAGAATATTGTTGCAGTAACCGTAATATTGACGAAAACCTAGGTTTGTCGATTCCTCGTCGATCATGGGAATTAGGCATTCTACAAATGAAGTTACACCGTATTTTGCATGAAAACCCAGGTATTGAGGATTTTAAAGTTCAATGAAAAACTCAGCCGATTGGTACCAGCAAAGTTGAGTCTTCGCTGATTGAGTCCTTGAAATGCATCGAAATGTTCAGGATTTTCATCGAAAAATCATCTTCAGTGATAAGGCCCGTTTTCACCTCAGAGGCTACGTTGATAACGAGAATTGTCAAGTACTCGAAAAATCCAAGAATTATTGTTGCAGTCTCCATCCTCAAAGTGTCACTGTTTGGAGCGATTTTTGGGTTACTTCTTCATGAGAATTGTTTACAAAAAAATTGTTATTATCCTCTACGTTCCGAAGATATTTGTGTTACCTATTAAGCACTATACAATAGGACAGTCGACAAACAAGTATGGAGTTTCAGGGAAGTCTATAAACTAGAGTCCAAAATCTTATGCTTTTGAGTACTTACAAAAAATTTCATCGTTCATGCCAAACAATCTATAAATCTTCATTTTGCTGGAAGTTATATCGAAATATTTTGTTAAGGTGATTATGCTTCACTATAACGTATGAAATATTTCCACTTTATTTTTGAAGCTATATATCACTTAAGAGAACGTTTTATTCGTCTTCAACATTTCGAGAACGATGTTGTATCTTCAAATAAGTAAAACTTAAATTTCATATATTCGTTCGTTTTTGAGCCAGTTATGGAGTGCAAATTAACAATATGTACATTTTTTGCACTTGTTCGATAATGAAAATATAATAGAATTCCCAATTAGTTAGAATGACTCTCGCAAAAGAAAATTTTACAAGATCGTTATCGAGGCAACAGTTGTACGCGATACTGGAGTCAACGGTAGTGTCGGTTTCAATGACATGTCTAGTAGTTAGAAAACCATTAGTACATCATACAAAGCAGCGTGCAACTAGATAATTATACATATTGTTCTGATTTCTGTTTTCTACTCCACAGATTTAGGTTAAGTCGTCGGATTTTATTATAAAGCAAAGAATACCAATTTATAATTACGTAAGGAAAAAGGATTCTGGTTAAAAGATGAGAAATGATCGAGTTTTCCTATAAATGTGCTATTACCCAGGAAATAGTCAGTGTATTGTATCAATTATTGTGTTTCGAAATCCTAATAATTCATTACATATTTAAATTATCTGAAATCTTCACTAATTCTCACCCTTTTCACATTTTATTTTCAGTTTATCTATTATGTTATGTTATGGAATGATCGATTCGGCTAAAAAGTCAAGTCATTAAAACGAATTCCGATGACAACATTTCAAGAATGTTTCAGGTGTGCTTGCTTGAAAGACGATTTAATCAAAATTCGAGCATCAAGATTCACAAAGAAAACAAAATAGTCTGAAGTATATGCCTTGATATATGAACAAAACAACCATCATAAAAAATCTAGTTGGAAAGAGAAAACTTGAAAAAAATTACTAAAATTGACTTTACAGGATCGAAAGATTCTTCAAAGTTTTTCCAAAAAAGTTATAATAAGAAATCAAACTTAATCATTCAATAAAGTTGAAAAGGAAAAGACATTGGTAGCCAATGCAAATGCAAGTATCTTAAACTTGCATCATTGGGCAATGAATAGGGAAACGGGTAATTACCCCCACCCCTCTAACACTTTCAGAATATAAAATTTCAGAATTCTCGCGAAGACGAAAAACGGAAATTTTTCTATAAAAATGAACCAATAATCATTTCACTTTTCTTTGAAATCAGCACGGCAGTAAAAATATAAGCCTTTACCGTTTATGAGGTTATTATCGCTTTCAAGATGATTACTTTTATTGCATTACGAGCACGTCCACGTTCGGGGTTTATTATTTTCCTTCATCTATCCGCTTTGTCACCCCTTGTTTTGCCATCAGTGATTTTTGTATTCGTCATGGATATAGAGATACCTCTTATGTTTTCGGTTTTTTGTATCATTCTCGTCACGCAATTTCAAAACGGTGCAGTTTGTTAAAATAATTGTTTAGTACCTGATGAAATTTTTTTTCGGTTATCCCCAAGAAAAAAAAAGATCTACGCCGTTGTCAACGGTCTCGTTCTTTTACTTTTTAGACTGCATCGGAAGCTATAGTTTCCTAAAAATTGCTTTATTATTTATTTCTTAAATTAAATTGAATACCCAATATTTCCTTCATTAAAGATTTCCGAAAGGGGTTGAGATTTTGCGTGCATATAAGAAATAACAATTAAGCTTCGTGCAAAATTTTGTGTTGATGGCGGCGGCACAACCATAGCAAACACTAGCACAGTACAAGGCACACTATCAAAAATGTGAAAGCACTGACGTGAAGTTAGAAGCTTGTGAGCGCTCGTCAGTGATGCGCCAACTCTAGATCACAACGCTTCCAGATTGTTTAAATTTACTTTGAAAAAAATAAATCGAAGTTCATCGAGCACCTCGTCCATTTTAAGGGCAACATAATCGTTTTTCGCACTAATTTTACTCTTCTCGATTCAAAACCATCAACAAGATAAATAAATGAGCCTAGCGAAGAGAATATTGCTGCTGTAGCTAGAGGTTTTGAAGAAGACGCCGAAATGTCGATACATCGCCGTTCTAAACTTATAGGCCTTGGTCCTTCGACTACGTGAAAAATTTTACGTGAGGATCTAGACCAACATTGACGACATTTGGTTCCAACTTGCCATATAGCATACAGCGTACTTAACCATTAATTTATTGCTGAATCAATTTGGTGACAACTTTATTCCCAGAAGTTGTCCTATTAACTGGCCCCCTCGTTCATTCCCATCGTTTTATGGGGCTATGTTAAGGGGGGTTTATACCACGTGACTTTCTCGTGATCTGCCAAAGTTCAACTACCCCCGTCTCCTCAGCGTTTTTAAAATCTCACTTCTTTTCAGGTTGAGTAAAGCAAACTCAATCGTTCCTCTGATTTACCGTCTTTTCTACCACATGCAAGAATTCAAAATACGTTTTTATGTCTTTATTTTTCATTTTAGAAAAAAAGCATTTTCAGCCTTCGAAAGATTTTTTGTATAATAGTGTTATTTGGAAATTCATTAAAATATAAATGTTTTTCGCGAAAGTAATATTATGCATATATTTATTTTCCAAAAAAAAAAATCAAATTCTTTTCATTTTCCATTCCAAAAAAATTATAAAAAGGTACTTTCTGCAATGACGAACTTTTTAAAATGAATAATAGTGAAAACTTCATATAAATCGATGGTCTTAGCGTAAAATAAAGCGTACTATAATTTTTGAACTGATCGCTGAAACGGTATAGACCCCTCACAGGTTTATGCCAACAAAGCTTCTACTCTTGAAGTATTGGAGCGTATATTCAATCCACCATTGACGGCATACTGCCAGATTTATTAGAAAAAGTAATGAAAAATTGCACTGATCGAATGGACTATGTAACTCGTATAGCCGGAAATCATATTTTTAAATATGAATGCCATGAAATAATCACCAGATTCGTTCCAACAATATTTCTGTTTTGTATTTTTATTATGGTTCTTAAGCTCTCAAAAAAGAAAAACCCTTATACTTCTAACTTATGATTAGGAGAATATCATTCCGTTTCATCAAACCGGCCCAATAGCCAAATTTGAACTTAATTAAAGAAATTATACATCTCAATTTCAATGTTCAATCTATAAATTCTTTCAAATTTCTTGAATTCCATCCAAGTTCGATCGACCTGTTCAACAAGCATGTTATCGATTGTTAAACAAAATAAACATTCCGATGACTCAACGAAAAATTCATAATTGAGTAATAATAGCATTGAATCCTTGAAATTAATTGAAGACCATTATATTCGCACAGATGCCACCTTCTCATAACTAACTAGAGTATCTACCTGTCGATGATCACCTGTTATTCCACAAATCATCTTTAGAGTATTGTTATATTTTCTCGGTCATGAAATATGCCGGATGGTACTGCGCGGTATCCATTCCATAAAGTTATTACAGATAGATTTGTATTTGTTATTGTCCGAAGCCTCGTTTGCCAAGGCACGAATGGTGCAAGCTGTTTACTACTGACCTAGAAATCGTACAAATACCACAATGCTACAACCATATCGACCAGGGGAAATCATTTTTGTTTATTATTCCACGAAGTAAAGGCTCGATTTCGATTGGAACATACGGTTAGCGAGATGCACTACATTTTAATCAGTCGGAGATGTGCAGACGACCCGCTTTCATGCACATTTGCGTTGATTAGCGAAAACGTTTACAAGAAAATACAGCGGTTATAAAATACTTCTAAATTGTGATGAAGCTATCGTTCACGTCAAACTCGTTTTATTCTACTCACAAACTCGAATTGACTTGAAAATCAAACATTTTATGTAAAAAAGTTTGACTTGATGATATCTGTAAGATCTTTAGGTTTGGCTTGAAATCAAACTTCTTCAAACAGTTTGAAGTTTGAATATCATATTGCGCAACGTATCTGAACCTGTACTCTGCTACTCTGCAAATTAGTTACGAGTTCATATTTGAAAGGATACGCTTGGCTTGTTTCGTTTTTGTTATGTAGGTGAATTGTGCGTTATGTCTGAACTCGAAATGTCTGAACTTAAACTTTTTTCTCATGCAGCTCGGAATACGTACCAGAATAAATTGAGTCTGATTTTGAAGATCCCCCTCCAAAAACTACGAGAAAAAATCTGTAGACTAGGCAAAATTAATCTAAAAGAAAGAGAAATATACTGATTTTTTTTTTTGATGTTGCGGAAGGTGATTTCAAAACAATGAAAATTGGAAAGTGCAAATTATGTAAAATAAAGAACAACGGTATAAACTGTCAATAGTGGAACTAGTTCTTTACAGACATTTGATGAAGAGCCACAAAAAATTGTGGAAAGTAGAATTTTCGCAGAAAGCAACACCTTCTGGATCAAGTAGTATTTGTGGTAGTTATAACGTAAAACGTTGGATCCAAAATTGTCAAAATAATTTTTGGACGGCAGCTCCTTCATTCTTGAAGTTAAACATATTCCGTTAGTTTTATTGTACCGTAATTTTTATAAGCAGGGGGCTCTCTAGTGCCAGATTTCTTGTTCACAGCACTCACTTAATTTGTAAGAAGTACTCTCGGAAGTACTGAATTAAGAACTTTACTTTTCACGAAAAACTTTTAGGTGACAAGTTGGAGTTGATTAAAGAAAATTTGAAATAGTGTATTTTCCTATTGTATTAAATTAATTTAAGTAGTTGTTGTACCTACTTCCTATATTTAACATAAATATCCTACCCGTTCAAGGTATATCTACTAAAAGGGTTTGAAAAATAATTTCAAACTCTTTTAAACGTGTTTGACAAACAGTTTGAATTTTCAAACCTGTAACCATTGTCCAGTTTGATTGGACTTGAATCATTTGTCAGAAAGATTGACTTGAGTTTGCAAGTCAATCTCAAACATTCAAGTCAAACTTGTGCAACTCTAGTTGAAATCTCCAAAAAAATTAATAAGTTGATAAGCGTACTTTTTTATCAATAATTCTTCAGCTAAATGCTCGAAAATAAAATCCTTCTACTGAAGGTATTCTACTGAATGGATTAATCATCAGAAATGTTGAAATAGAAAATGACTTGTTTTTGTGCTTTTTCAATGATAATGTCTACGTGTGAAAAAATAGATAGAGATATGGATAAGTGTGAAAGACAACTGTAAACAAGGAAACTATATTTTTTGGAACAAATGACGTTATTAGAATACAAGGTGCTAAGGTGGTCCAATTTGAACATATTTCATTCTATAATGAGTGCAACTTCACACTTCATGATCGTGCTAATCGTCAAAATTGCCGTTATTGGTTTAGTCAGAATACTCACTGTATCGGAGAAGAACATTTTCTTCTCGATTTTCTTATTGATTGTGATTCGAATGAGGACAGTTTTTTTTTCACCATGACTTCTGAAGAATTATTGCATCTTCATAAACCCTGTTTATGTTCAACTGAATTTTTAATTAACGGGGGATAACTCGGAGGAGAAGCATACCAATTACCAATGCTTCTGATGCGGTATATCACAAGACATACCAATGTCTTCTGATAAAAAATTGAAAATTCCCATGCAAAAATCTGAAAGTACATAATTACTATTGAAATGAAGCCTTATTGGAAAAAAATTCAAGATTTTTTCTCGGATTTTGGACAAATTTTCTGGGAAAATATGCAAATAGTACATTAAAGAAATGTAGAATTCAAAGAGTAACCTGATTATGAATTAAAAACCTGGGTATGGTCATCGTATATCAAAATATTTATCAATAAAAAGGTTCAAACAGCAATTCTTAATATTCCTTATATTGAGAAAGATCTATTGAATCTTTTTTACAGCAAAATCTTAATTTTTGGAACTCCCTGCTAATCCAAGAATATTGAGAAATTGAAATTACAATTGTAAGAAAAAACTGAAAAATGTTTGCCAATCACTTTAGGAATATTTCTACTGGTAGATACAGGGCCCATAATAATTATAGATAAATCTTTCCACGTTTTGCAAGAGGAGACACAAATAATTAATTTAAAATTTTGCAACTAGAACATTTTTGAAATAATGAACTGAAATAATGTTGTGAAAAATTAATGCCAAGAAAGACGATAACAATATCTTCAAGAGAAACATTCGAAATATATTTTTCAGTGAAGCTCCAAATGAGCAATTTTCAGAAATGAAAGGAGTAAGTGGTAATCTCGGTGGTAATTGATACAAATTCATATTCTGAAAGTTGAATCACCCGGCATACGTAAAAGTCTCGGTAAAAGTTTTGATCTATGCTACATTTAGACGTAGGAGCATGTAGGAGCGATGACCCGGTAAACATGACATTAAGGAAAATTCAGGATCCGTTATTCTTATAAATATTCCTAATAATCACACTGAAGAGCCTCTAAGGATTTATCGTGTACAAATTATACGAAAAAAAATACGTAAACCCTCACTCCAAAAATCCAAAATTGTATACCTACACTTGTTTGAAATACTCTCATAATAGAATACGAAATATATGCTGAGAAATGTAAACCCAGGATTATGTTATTCCAAAAAATCTAATGATATTTTCAAAAATTCGGATAATTTAGTTTTCGGCGCGGTATAAGCCTAATTCAAAGCGAATCATCATAAAAAATTATTCTTCCTTAAGGTTGATTACCAAATATTGTTTATAGGCCTCGATAATATCTAATTCATTCTCGAAAAAACGGTATATGAATTTTAATAAATGTTAATAGAGGAATTGAATTAAAAAAATCGTTTTGCGAGGAGAACTATTACTCTAATACATATTATACACAGGGGGTTCCAACTCGGATTTCAATATTCATGGGGATGATTTTCGGGCCCATTTAAAGAAAAAAACTTTATATGAACATATGTCCTAAAGTCTAAACGTCTTAACTTTTGAGATACAGGGTGGTAAAGTTTTCAAAAATAAAAAAAATTAAATCTGTATTCAATTATGAGCAAATTTGATCTCTTAAATTTTTTTAGTCCGACGCACAGGTTTCATTTAAAAAAGTAAAATCTATGTATGTCTCTGCATGGTGATATTGT
Source organism: Harmonia axyridis (assembly GCF_914767665.1). Classification (NCBI taxonomy): domain Eukaryota; kingdom Metazoa; phylum Arthropoda; class Insecta; order Coleoptera; family Coccinellidae; genus Harmonia; species Harmonia axyridis. The sequence goes on from NC_059506.1 coordinate 18,880,752, forward strand.
CATATGTATGTATTAACGATATTGTTATGATCATGCACAGAAACAGTTTTTATTTTTTCAAGCGAAATCTGTGCGTCGGTTTGAAAAAAGTCAAGTGATCAATTTTGGTAAAAAATGATTGGGAATTTAAAAAATAATTTTTATTTCAGCAGAAATATGTGGTGTACCATCAATGTCTGCCAAAATAGGCAGGTCAAATAACGTACGAACGCCACTGGTGAAAATTTAAAAAAAAGTGTTGCATTAAAAGCTGCCTCTTGATTCATAGTACATGTTACACAAATTTCATTGAAATATCTGAAGTATTAATGTAGATATTAATAATAAATGATTTATTTTCAAAAACTTTACCACCTTATACCTCAACAGTTGAGACGTTTAGGACATATGTTCATATCAAGTTTTTTTCTTAAAATGGGGCCAAAAATCACCCCCATAAATATTGACATTCAATTGGGAAACACCCTGTATATATGGTTCCGTACTATATTCAACTCTACATTATGACGTGAATGTTTAACAACTAATATATCATACTAAATCATTTTATTTTTCTGAAATTTCGTAGTGCCAAGAGTAAAGGTTTAAATTCATTAATATAGTTATTCTGATTTTCTTTAAAAATATCGAACTTCAACAAGTAACAAACTTTCAAAACAGGGAGACAAATATGAGACGACAATTTGAAAGAACCTCAGAGAAACCTCGTGACATTATAATGCGAGTTCAAATTTCAATTTCCCTCACGCTTGTATATACTAATTACTAACAAGAAATCCATTCACAATCAAAACAAAAAGCACTTCAAGCGCGATCAATTGGAATGCATTTATTTACCCTTCATCCTCATCCTCATTGGCCACTAGCTCTAACATGTGTAACTTCAGCATGATAACAGCGTCCTCACATGCTGCACCACAACAAAAACACGAAACAAAACAAACCAACCGAAAATTCCAAGATTAGGACCGAACGTCAAAGAACAAACATAAACAACAATCACTCGAACACTTCCAGATAAAACAGTCATGAAAATCAAGATGTGAGCGCGGGCATTTAACTTTAACAACGCGAGGTGGCTACGCCGGCCAAGCGCCCGACCAAGACGCCCGGATCGGGGGAAACACGGAAGAAGAAGATCGATGGAGACGATCCGCGATTTTCAAGGTTGGATTCGACACCCACGAACAGTAAATCAAAGTTTGAATACCGGAGAACACTCTTTCAGTCTCTTGGATGGCAGTACCACGAGTGTATGTTTCCGTAGCGATTTGATTGTTGCCTATGTTTTACAGATGGTCTGTAACAGGCGGTCTCGATGTTTTGAAGAAGTGGGAATGGTGTTTCTATTACAACTTGCGTTATAAGATCGAGTGGACCACTTTAATTAGCTTGATAAGAAAGTTTGGACGACAATTATTATTCGGAAACAAGTTCAGAGCCAGCCTTCGGTGCGCCATAAGTTCTCATTATGCAACCGTATTGAATAAGTTTCCTTGGCGAAATTGAATTAACAGGTGATATATAAATCGAATTTGTGTTAACACTGATTTTTCGGTGTAGAAATAAATAGTTGGCCGCTGTTTTCATTCAAAGTAATTATCTTGTGAAAAAAGTCTTTATTATAGTAATATCTATAATAATGGGTAGAATTAACACAGCACAACGTTTAACTATACATGGTGATTCACCAGGATGGCCCATTAGACGTTTATGGAAAAATAATCATAATTTTGAGCTGAAAATTTGCATATTGGGGCTTGAGACATGATCTTTCTCTCTAAAATATTTTCAGATCTCTACAAACAAACTGCTACTTCCTTATTTCAAATGGCACACCCAGTATATCATTGCATCGTTAGATAGCTTCTTTGACGACAATTTCGGCAATATCCAATACCTTGGGTAAAAACTCAACGGTTCATGAGTTAATGGGATTCTTATGAAAAATGGTGGCGATGAGGACTGACATTTTTTGGATATTCCGGCAGAAAAAGGTTTCTTTCGAAAAATTTGTTTTCTTTTTCGATTCTGCAAATACGTAGTAATATGAGACTTTTTGCGGTTTGGATCAAGAATGTACAAGGTGTTTACAAGAAGATCATGAACATGGTCAAATTCATCAAAACTCAAGATTTTCAAGAAACAATATTTTTTATTATTTCAATCGATTCTACGTCCAAAAATAGTGGAGGCTACTTGAGCAAACTGCAGGAAAAACCGCAATTCCTCACTGTGTGGAGTAGTCTGTGACTTCCGGAAAACACAGAAAGAAACTGAAAGTCGATGTTTAGGAAACTAAATTTTACATTTCATGAATTATAATTAATTTTCCGTTGGGATTGTTGAGGAATCCATAAACCAATACAATTTTCAATTACGAATAATTAATTTCAATTTTTGAAATGTCAAATTTATTATGGAAACTCAAATTTAAGTTTCTTTCTATGTTTTCCGGTCACAGACACACAGTTATAAAATGCGGTTTCTCCTTATTTAAGGTTCTTCCTCGATGACTATCGAAGTACTCATTTTAGGTATAGGTGGGGATTACTTAAACCCCCACTTTTTTGTACGAAAAATCGACTGAAATATAATAATAAAAAATATAGCTTCTAATTTGAAAATCTTGAGTTTTGATGAATTTGAGTTATACAAGTTCATTATTGAGAAATACCATGCTCCCTATAGTTTTTCTCCTTCATTCGAATATCGTATCAGATTAGGAAATTTTGATATACAGGGTGGTTTTTTGGGTTGAACCTTATTCATCAATTTTCCTTAGGCCGGACTTAAAAAAAACCGTTGCTATGTCTGTATGAAGTAGTTGTTGCAGAGAATAAACGTGCCAAATACCATGAAAATATATAGGGTGGTTCAAATTTTATGGGTAATTGAGGAAATTGACAAAATCAATAAAACAGTCTAGACTTGATTATAAAGATAGATAGACCTTTCAAATATAGATTATACTTTCGGTTAACATAAACGTCCTTTTGAGACGTTATTAAGAATTTTTTCAATGAATTTGAGTGGACAGGCTTGGTACAAAATGTGTAAAGACCACATCGATACATTCGACCGGGTCATTCAACTGAAAACACCGAAGTCGTGAGTCACAGTGTTGAAGAAGATCCTAATTTGTCAATTCCTCGACGTTCAACAATTGAGGTTTTCCGCAACATCCGCATAACGAATTCTGCGTGAGGATTTGGCTTATGGGCAGTTGCTACCCCCTGTCAGGCACCCCTAAACTTCGATAAATTATAATTATATTTTCGTTATAGTATGAAAGCTAAATTTTATACAGGGTTGCCATTTGAAAACGAAACAGACGAGATTACAGACGAAATAAAGTTTTTCGATAGAAATGCTCGGATAGGTCGATTTCTGTTTCGAGAGGGACAACTTAAGATGTAGGTTACGGACGCATAGCGCTTCAACCCTTGCTGCTACAACCCCCACCCCCAAATTTTTGAATAGGGAAGATGGGGTGAGTGATACCTCAATTCAAAGGTATTTTTATTCTGATTTCAGCACAGTAATTGTTTTTTCATTTAATGCATTAGTTCTCGAAATATTCATGCGTTAGTTAGTTAGGAAGGAAGCCACAGTCATGGTTGTTTTGAAGCTCAAAATGTCGATTTTTCACAAAACACTACAAGTGCCATGAAAACACCACTTCATTTTCAAATACTTAGTTAAGAATATTTCGAGAACTAATGCATAAAATGAAAAAACAATTACTGTGCTGAAATCAGTATAAAAATACCCTTCAAATGAGGTATCACTCACCCCATCTTCCCTATTCAAAATTTGGGGGTGAGGGTTGAAGTAGCAAGGGTTGAAGCGCTATGCGTCCGTAACCTACATCTTAAGTTATCCCCCTCGAAACAAAAATCGACCTGTCCGAGCATTTCTATCGAAAAACTTTATTTCGTCTGTAATCTCGTCTGTTTCGTTTTCAAATGGCCAGCCTGTATATTTTACTTGGGGGCCTATAACAAAATGTTACCCCCATAGCTGAACAGTTTTAATCGGCCCTATTCTGTAACTCAAATAGAAATGAACGAATCGGATCGTAATCTGAGAAATCGGAATGTTTCACTTCTATGGCGTCCAAATTTGGTATTCTATGTCCAAATTTGGTGTTCTATATCCATTTCTCCTTCTAACGCCAAATCTAATTCGTAATTGATATCCAAAGTAATTTCACTTGAGTTGAAGTATACAAATTCGAAACGATTCTGGAGCATTTCTATTCGATCCATACCATCTCTATTCGATTTGAAGTTACAGAATGGGGCTGAATGATTCTTACATCTTGCCAGACACATTGAAAGTCGTTCGTTGTAGATGCGAGTAGCTTGAGCTTGACTTGAAATCAACTCAAGTTCAAGTCAAGTAGTAGTTTTTCAATGTCAAGTCGAATATCGATTTATTAAGTACTTGATACAGGGTGTTTCTTGTAGTCATTTGTGATGATTATACGAGTTGCGCTACAGATAAAGCAAATAAGTAACAAAATTAATAAGTAATTTATTCATCACAGCTTACTGAAAATATCACCATGTAGATATTCGTTCAAAATAGAGATGTTGCGTCATATAATAAAATCAAATTAATTTAGGTTCTGCACATTAAAGGCCGTTTTTAAAATACCAAAATGCATTTTCATTATCTTATTTCTCGAATTCAGTTTTATGAATTTGATTTAAACTGTGTTAATTCTTATCGACTAGCGCGTGACTGCCAAAGCCAATCAGGGAAATTTGACGTCATAGAACTGAAACGTTTAGAACATATACAAACTAATCTTATCTACAGCGAGTTCATCTATGGTTTAAAACGTCAGATGATATAATCAAACCGATTTGACTGTCAATATCAGCTGATATCAGTAGAGTTTGAGAGACCGTTAACATTAGGTAGTTTGTCTATGGTGGTGACTATTATGCAATGACGTCACCATAATAACGTAATGTCCGCCACTCACGAGGCGTTTTTTCGAGCGTTTGGAAGCAGGCGTCGAAGAGATTCCAGTCGAGCAGTTAAGTTCATTCTCTGATTTAAAGTCGTGCGGCCGTGTCCCGAGCTGTCTGACTGTGAAATTATCCGAACGCTCGACTATGGGAGCCTCGTGAGTGGTCGACTTAACAGAATGGAGCGTCTCAGCGGGAATTTTGAAAAATTATTTTATTTACATTTTTTATTGGTACTTTCTATATTTTTCCATGAAAATATTTTTTTTCGTGTTTATATAGGGCTTATCTACAAATTAAAAGCAATTTCAAAATATAGGCAACATCCCAATTGATTACATGTGGAAACTTCAAATTGGAATATCTATGACAAATTTAAATCAAATATCTTGTGAAGGTAAGGCGCTATGAGAAAAACTTGAAAAAATCAAACTTTAATACAAACAAAGCGTTTACAGGTCCATGTTTATAGGCCTTTTTGTTCTCAGAATGCTCCGAGGAATCTACCATTTTCGTTTGTATCTCCAATATAGGAAGACCCTGTAGATCCGACCTAGTGTAAATTTGGGAAGAAATTATAAAATGGTAGGTTTAGCTTCATACGAAATCTCGTGCAGGTCGCGTCATCAGAATTAAATCGGGTGGTTCAAAAGTCTGGAAACGGTGAATTTATTTCGCGCACAGGTGGAAAATCTAATAGATAGATAGATAGATAGATGGATAGATAGATAGATAGGTAATTTATTGATGCTCCTTTACAAAAATTCATTGTATTGCACACGTCACAGGATTCGATAAAAAATACAACTTCGAAATGATATAAATCATTTCTCTAATTCTGTGGTTATTCCGTTCATTCTTCCACATCTTGTAGAACAAAATCGTGCGAGAATATATCAGAAACGCACAGTTTTCATGGTTATATTTCATTATTCTATGTTGTACCTCCGAACTTTCCGCTACGGCTTTATCTGTCAATTCATCAAATTGCCTTAAAGAAATCAGTTCTGCCAACCAACATTTTTCAATGCAAAAATCACTAAATTATATTTATGGAAATATTTCATTAATTTCAATGAAAATGCAATGAATTAGAGAAAAGAATGTATAATACTCGTACAGAAGGCTCATTCTACCACTTGTTCATTCCAAAACTCGCCACTTCGTGGCTCGTTTTTGAATTTTGAACTCGTGGAAGAATATCAATGCCTTCTGCACTTGTATTATAAATAACTATTCTCATCATTGTCAGAATATAAAAATAGTAGAGATAACTTAATAAAGTTATACAATTCTTAAATGATACAGAGTATCATTGTCAAAATATAAAGGCATTACTCAATAAAGTAATAACTTCGAAATTGTATAGAGCATTTCTCATCAATGTCAGAATATAAAAATAGTTGGAATAACTCAATAAAGTTATACAATTCTTAAATGATACAGAGTATCATTGTCAAAATGTAAAATATAAATGCATTACTCAATAAAGTAATACGACTATGAATGATATAAAATACCATTCCTCATTAGAAACATTACAACACAAAGAATAAATTAATTTAAAAGAGATTAAAATTCAAACTAATGGACAGGAACTCTTGGACACTCCAGAACGCATGCTGCCGCAAAAATTCACCGACAGTTTGCTTATACTTTTTGAGACTGAGCCTTTTCACCTCTTCAGGTATCTTATTAAAAAGTTTATGTGTAATGAAATTAGGTCCATTCTTGGATTTTTCTAATCGCATATACTTAGATTTAATGTTGTTTCTATATCGTGTGTAATAATCATGGGTATCACCAAACTTCGGAAGATCCCTGTTATTATTATATGCATTATATTATTACAAGACATTCATAATAATAATACTGGGGTCCTTAGTAATTTCGCCCGTGGAATCGAATGGGCCCATCAGATTTTGGAACCAAAAGGGCCTTATACGAGATATGAGGCCCAACTTTGAAATTTCAAATGCAAACCCATATTTTTTATTGCAAATTCGGATTCAGCGGAAGATTTAACATCCGAATTGATTGAAACCAAATTTTTTCGTCCTTTTTTGGGCTCTATGCAGCGTTTTTGTTCAAAAATCCGGTGGGCGTTCATTCAGATCAGGATGCAAAAACTCATATTCTTATACTGAGGTCCTTGGTAATTCTTCTCGTTGAAACGATTTAGCCCATCAGATTTTGGGTGCAAAAGGGACTTAAACGAGATAAGAGGCCCAACTTTGATATCTGCTTTAAAAAAGATGGAGTTGCATTTGAAATTTCAAAGTTAGGCCTCTTATCTCGTATAAGGCCCTTTTGAGTCCAAAATCTGATGGGCCCATTCGATTCCTCGGGCGAAATTACTGAAGACCCCAGTATCAGAATTCCTATTATCCACCTTTGCGCGAAATAAATCCACCGTTTCCAGACTTTTGAACCAGCCGGTAGAAAATCCAAGCAGAATATTAGGGGACGTGAAGTTAGGAGATTTTAAGCGTTCGTTCATTCATAAGCCAATTGCACCTTTGGAACAGTAATTAGGTTTACAAGGGTGCATTTAGTGCATGAATGACTAGCTCTCAAATGCTTCCCACTTCACGTCTGTTTAAATTTCTAAGCAATCTAGTTTTCGTGGAAAACGAAAATTTATCCGATAAAAAAATTTGTGCTTTAACGTTTGATTAAATTTCTATATTAACCTTCATGAATTATGGATTATTCATAGAGATGCATTCAAGTCAAACCAGTTTGATTTTACTCACTAACTTGATTGGACTTGAAAATCAACCTTTTTGTGTAAAAAAGTTTGATTTGGCTTGACTTTATTACTGTAGGTTTGGCTTGAAATCAAACAGTTTCAAACAGTTTGAAGTTTGAATATCATATTGCGCAACGTATATGAACCTGTACTCTGCTACTCCGCAAATTAGTTATAGTTCATATTTAGAAGAATACGTTTTTTTTTGAAGTTGTGTCTGAACTCGAAATGTCTGAAACTGAACTCTTTTCATGTAGCTCATGCATCTCAAAATTCGTTCTAGAATAAATCGAGTCTGATTTTGAAGATCCCCCTCCCCTTCAAAAACGATGAGAAAAAAATATGTAGACGGGGCAAAATTAATCAACAGATAAAGAAATATACAGATTGTTTGATGTTGCGGCAGCCGATTCCAAAACAATTTAAATTGGAAAGTGCAAATTATGTCAAAAGAAAGAACAACGGTATAAAATGCCAATAGTGGAAGTAGTTATTTAACGACATATGATGAAAAGCCACAAAAAATTGTATGAAGTAGTATTTTCGCAGGAAGCAACACCTTCTGGATCATGTAGTATTTGAGGTAGTAACAACATATAACGTTGGATCTTAAATTGTCAAAAAGTTTTTGGACGGCAGCTACTTCATTCTTGAAGTTAAAAATATGCGGTTTGTTTTACTGAACTTGTAATTTTTATTAGCATGAGCTCTAGTGCCAGATTTCCTGTTCACAGCAATCACTTAATTTTTAAGAAGTAAATACTGAAGTGAGAACTTTACTTTTCACGGAAATTTTCGAGGTGACAAGTTGGAGTTGATTCAAAAAAAGTTTAAAATAATGTATTTCCTTCTTGTTTCAAATTGATGTAGATATTTGTTGTACCTACTCACTATATTCAACATAAATATTTTACCCATTCAAGGTATATCTACTAAATAAATTATTTTTCAACCTCTTTCAAACTAGTTTGACAAACAGTTTGAATTTTCTAACCTGTAACCATTGTCCAGTTTGATTTGACTTGAATCATTTGTCAGAAAGATTGACTTGAGTCAGACTTAATTTCAAGTCAATCTCAAACATGCAAGTCAAACTTGTGCAACTCTTATTATTCAATTCTCATTCAAACTTTATGAAGACCTTGTATCTTTTCACCAACAACCAGAAGACAATTGATCAACACAAAGTGAAAAAAACATTCTGACAGAAACAAAGTTATCTGCCAAATACAAACGATAAAATATTGGTATATTGTTGAATGCATGCGAGGAAATAAATTTTGAATAAGTTTTGCTGATGGAAATATCTGCTAATTCTAAGGCCATTTATAGAAAATATTCAATTCGAACAACTCTAACAAAAGTGAAAATTCAATTATGTATCTTGAACGTAAATAATTTTATGTCGATCAATCTTGCTCACTTCAAGATCTTCAGTTACGGGTGGTTCCAATCCACGTTTCGATCCAGTTGCCTGTTGGCTCTTTCGTAGTTGAACAAATTATTTTTAAATTGTCTGTGTGACATAAAACGAGCGCATTCCATCTTCGTCAAACCGTTGGATTGACGATTAGCAGCAACAGAGGACAGCTTCACCCTGCCGTGAGATTCGTCGAGATACAGCGATGGAGCGCGCGCAAGCAACAAGTGTCCATGGCAGTCGACACTGCAAGAAGACCCATGAACAAACACGCTTTTTTCTTTCATATAATTTAATTATTGTAAAGGGTGTTGTTTTTAGAGCTATAGAACTTTAAATCTAGTCCTTCTCCTGATACTCTCAAAGGAATCAAATCTTCTGCATTTCATTCTTCCGGATTGCAGAGTTCAGGCGGTTCGGATTATACATATCATTTTTCCAATTGGGTCGTTCGGATTATAGAGTACTTTGGATTATCCGGTGTTCGGATTATATTATGTTTTTTTTTGAGCTATAGAAGTTTAAATTGCAATAAAACAACGATGGATCATTTGATTGACATGAATTTTATTTATCCGCAAGATAATCTTGTGGCATTACCTTTCAAATATGATTTCTGGCATATGACCGCCACGGCTGGCTCGGATGTAGTCCAATCTGGACGTCCAATTTTCGATAACTTTTTCCAACATTTGTTGCCGTATATCGGCAATAACACGGCGACATTTCTCTTCCAAATGGTCAAGGGTTTGTGGCTTATCCGCATAGACCAATGACTTTACATAGCCCCACAGAAAATAGTCTAGCGGTGTTAAATCACAAGATCTTGGAGGCCAATGCACAGGTCCAAAACGTGAAATTAGGCGGTCACCAAACGTGTCTTTCAATAAATCGATTGTGGCACGAGCTGTGTGACATGTTGCGCCGTCTCGTTGGAACCACAGCTCCTGATCATCATTGTTGTACAATTCAGGAATGAAAAAGTTAGTAATCATGGCTGTATACCGATCACCATTGACTGTAACGTTCTGGTCATCATCGTTTTTGAAGAAGTACGGACCAATGATTCCACCAGCCCATAAAGCGCACCAAACAGTCAGTTTTTCTGGATGTAACGGTGTTTCGACATACACTTGAGGATTAGCTTCACTCCAAATGCGGCAGTTTTGTATGTTGACGTAGCCATGCAACCAGAAGTGCGCTTCATCGCTAAATAAAATGGACGTAGTGCGCGATACGTATTCCGTACAGAACCATTATTTTCGAAATGAAATTGCACTATTTGCAAGCGTTGTTTAGGCGTGAGTCTATTCATGATGAATTGTCAAACCAAACTGAGAATAAATCACTTGGCAGGTCTTAAATCGGTCACTATCTTGAACAGTAATGGCAACTTAAAGTTATATACCTCGAAAAAAAAACACCCGTTATAAACAATAGATTCTATTCTTTATAGAATATAGATACTGAATTAGAGAATATTCTGTTGGCAGCCGGTATAGAGCGTAGATCTTTTTTTCTTGGGGGGATAATCGAGAAAAATTTTTTGACGGCAACGTTCACTCATATCTGTGGTGTGAGGAGGAGAAGTTTGATAACGAGGTTTGAACCAAATAACTCCAAATAATTTTTTTTATTATCAATTTTTTTTGTTTTTACCTTATACTGTGTGTACCTAAATTAGGATTAAGGAGGAAAATGAGAGATTTCTTGGTTAATTTTAAGAACAAAAAGTTCCATGGATATGAGCCCGCAACGCTTTGTTTTCGAGATACAGGGTGATTCTAGTGTGTCGTACATTTGAGTGATGCTTATATATTTTAGTTAATCAAATCTTTCGAATTGGGTAAATAAGTACCAAAATTTATAATTCATTCATTCATTACAGCTTACTAGGTGGATATTTATAATAATTTGGATAATTTTCCTGAGGATTACTAGGAAGCTGTTTGCAATTTTTTTCTCAAAATCGATAGCATCTACGACAAAACTATAAAAAACCAAAAACTGTAGTGCTGGACAAGTGTTTTTTTTTACATTTTTCTAACTACCAGCGGTTCACCAAAAAATAGTTCTGTAAGAAAGAAGCAGGCACTCTTCCCGAAAAAATATCACTTTGTAGATTTGCATACAAAATTAGCATATCACATGATGAAAACTTCAAATTGGAATATTTATGGCCAATTCAAATTGAATACCTTGTGAAGGGTGAAGGTTCTATGAGAAAAAACTTAAACTTTAATACTTGTATCTCAAAAACAAAGTGTTTGGGGGCTGATGTTATAGGCCTTTTTTTTGTTATATCTAATGATCCGACAAATCTGTGATTTTATTTGTACCTCCAATTTAGGAACACCCTTTAGATATATTCAATTCATATGTATTTACAAATAAATTGCAATTTGATTAATTTGAATGAAACACAATTAATTGTACAACATATCCCAGACAATGTTTCTATGCGAATTACTCAGTTCAGTTCTTTGATAACTAAAGTATTGAAATTTTGTGACGAGAATAATACAAAAAACCGAAAACAACGGCTAAGTGTAAACCGACGACGAATGCAAAAATTACAGATGGCAAATAAGGGGCCGACAAAGCGGATAGATGAAGGAAATATTGCATTCATATTTGAAATGACAATTTCAAGCTCAGTGCGAAATTTTATATTTATCCAATCACCAAAACCAGAGAAAATCTATGAAGATCAAAAAGAAAATACCCAAAATTTCCGTTAACTACCACAAAACATTCTCAAGCTTTGTTCTGAATTGAGCATCAAGAAGAATAATGGAAAAGAAATATTAAATTTTTCCGTTGCAACAGATTCTGTCGGGTTGAGATTTTGCGTGTATTAACATTTCAAGCCTGGCGCAAGGTTTCGTGTTGAGTTGTCAAAACCGAAATTGAAAGCAGAATATCGAAAACATTCACTATTTCAGTGAGTTTTAATTTTGCGTGCATGCGTCAGTTTTTTTTCATTCAGTGCGCCTTTTTTTTGGCGACTATTTTTCTTCTTCTTTTCATTGTGCGGAATCTTTATGATCAAAGTTGGCTCTGCCGCTGACTCCAGTCTGAAAATTTAATCTCATTCATTATTTTTCATATAAACAAAAAAATGTGAGGTTATGAATGTGATGCGCAGAAGAATAAATTCTGTGGCTGAATTTTTAAATGAGAGCACTATGCATATGAAGCAGAAATACGAGAAGATTCCAGATGCAACTGCCTTGTGAGGATGTAAGGATCATTTATGAAGATACCTTATCTATATTGCATAAGCATTTAGAGTATTAATTCAAAACCTGGGAGATTTTCTGGGCAAAAAATTTGGACAACAGTGGAAGGATGTTTTTCAGTTCAAGGCTCAATGCTGTTAAAGCCTAACCAAGGAAAAAAATTCACAATAAATTATATGTAAATGTTTTCCAAACGTACACGATTTTGATGGTTCTTGAACAAAAATGTATTTATTATTATATATAATGTTCATTTAGTTCCGTATCAGAATTGATCCAATGTATTTCCGAATAGATCCTTTATTTCATATATACGTCATATTTTATTCCAAATGATATGTGTAATTTTCCGATATGGTGACATCAAATAACCGTGTTATAATAAAATAGCAATAATCTTCTGATTAAAGCGTGTAATTATAACTTATTATACTCCGATTCATTCTACAACAATATGAAAAAATGTGTACACTGATGAATATTATAATTGTCGGAGGAACCATTCTTGGTATCCTCTTCCTTCAAGTGAGTACAAAATATTTTTTTAACTTAAAATTAATCCAATAGTTTTTGAGGACTCTTGGAATATTTCCCCGAGAGTTCATGATTCATAGAATTTTGAATAACCCAGTCTTACAATGTAGCTGCAATAGTAATTTTTTTTATTTCTATTCAAATCAATTCAACATGATAAACAACATGATGAACATTAATAACTACTTCTTTTCTTTATATGTATTATGAGAAAGAATTTCCAGCCTGGATATTGGGGCTCAAAATTATATTTTCCGATCCGAAATTTGAACCAAATTTTGAAATATCTTGAAACCTTAGAAATTTCATGATTAATGATCAAGTTCTCTAGAAATAATATTTTTGAATTTACCAAACTCCTTGATTTTAGCGACTAGAATTCGTGTTTTCAATTTCGAGCATGTGAGTTATACATATAAAACGATTTTTATACCAAATAAACCTTTCTGTGGTGTAGATAAATGCACCTACAAGAAAGAGTTTCAGGAAAAAGAGGTAACCGAAAGAGAAAAACTCTGGTGGAATCTTCCTGGTCTTGATCTCTCCAAAAAGTTTCTTCGAAACTTTGACTCTACAAGATCCAAGAAGTATTTGGATCTCAGTAAGAATATGCTACATCTCTCCACTGAATTCCTCACAGGGCATTGTCGTCTTAGGAAACACCTCATGAGAATGGGTCTAACAGAAAATGACGAGCTGTAGATCACGTTATGGAGAAAATAGCTCTGATGGGGGCACAATAGACCATTAGGTCGCAGTGAAACGTAACCTCCTTAATTAAATCTAAATCTATACCAAATAATAACATTTTCCAAATTTTGAGTCGGACATGGTCCCAAACTCACTGATGACTAATCCAAAAATGCAACCGTCGAAAACATTTTTTTTGTTCGATCAATGAACTCCAATGTTAAAATGTCATCCATTTGAAGCGGTGTGGTAATTATTTAACTCTGTTGTATTAATAAAGATAATTATTGTTGTGGTTCATCCATATATTCCTTCGTTAATTTATCTTGCCAAAAAACACTCGAACTTTTCTTTTATCAGATAAATTTCTCTTCAACTCAAAGTTTTGCCAATCACTAAATTTGCTTGAAAAACTGACAATAGCTCCACCATCGGTGTCGCGATTTTATCATGTCAGTTTTTCTCGTAAAACTAGTGATTGCCAAAACTGTTTCGTTGCAAAGAGAAATTTATCCGATAAAAAAAGCTCTTGTGTTTTTCCTGTTGACTAAAAACTGCTAGTTCGCTGGAACTTTATCCAATGTAGAATGGCAATTTCAAGCTTTGTGAAAAAAGTAATTTCGATGGCATAATTACAACCATAGAAAATTCGAAAATAATATCGAAAAAAATTACCCAATATTTCCGTGTCTACAAATCTGACGCAGTTGAGGATAAGTGTGTTGATAAGAATTAATAATTTAAAGCTTCGTGCGCGATCTCGAGCTGATCACATCATCAAAATATCATAGAAAAGCCATAAAGATATTAGATAAAAATACTTAATACTGAACATCTTCATGATAAAACATTATAAAGAATTCAATTATCTACAACTTTGAAAATGAACGTTTTGGTCGAAAATTACTCAAGTTGAAAGTTATAAGCAAAAAAGTCCGAAAATGTTGAGGTTCTTCAGCTCCTCCTCAAGTAAGCACAGGATCCTCGTGTCGGATAACTTGACAGAATCATCCCACAGCACCCCCAAACAACCTGTAGAAGTTTCATTACGTTCGGAAATTTTTCCAGTAGAGCCTACTTTTTTGCTTTGTCACTGGACCATTATTTTGATCGACTGTATCTCAATTGATATTGGGTTTACGGAAATGTTTGTGAATAAAAAATTTTAGAGAATTCAATGGTCTACAACTTGGAAAATGAACGTTCTGGTCGAACACTACTTAATTCAGAAGTTATGAGCAAAAAACTGAAAAAAGTCCGAATATGTTGAGGTCCTTCGGCCCTCCTCAAGTTAGCACAGGATTGTATACCTTGACAGAGTCATGCCACAGCAACCCCGAACAACCTGTAGAAGTTTCATTAAGTTCGGAATTTTTTCCAGGCAAAATGTATTTATCTACTGGACTACTTCCCAGTCCTCTGAATGTGTTGAATTTGCTGCTTTCATGCAATTCTATTTTGTGCCAGATGTATTGATTAGCGTATTTCTTTTTATAAGATTAACTATTTCAAGCTTCGTGCGAAATTCGTGTTGACAGCATAACCAAGATCATGTAAATTCAAAAAGAAAATCGAAAAAAATTACACAATATCTAAAAATTTTTTCGTGAGAACAAATCAAATATGGTTGAGATTTTGCATGTACCTATACATATGAGATAACTATATCAAGCTTTGTGCAAAATTTTGTGTCTATAGCGTCATCAGAACCATAGAAAATTGCAAAAATTAGAAAAAAACCTGATATTTTATTGACAACAAGCCTCTTGCAAAATATGATGCTAAGAGCGTCATCTGAACTAACATAAATTCAAGAAGAATATCGAAAAAAGAAGAAAGCACTGACGTGAACTCGTGAGCTTTTGAAGACTGGTTCATTCATGCTACAATTGCAATCTTAGAAACCACATCCGCCTATTTACAGTTCTGTGGTCCCCAAGGGTCCTATTGGCCAATGAATTAGTGAGCTCTGAAATACTTCTGACATTACATCAGTGCTTTTTCATAATTGTTTGACGGTTGATGAAAAACGTTTTTTTTTCGATCTACACATACTGACGGCTACGTCTTCCACTTAATTTTTCAGATAAACCCTATTGAGACCTTCGCCCCTACCGTCAGTAGAGTAATTACACAAACAGCAGGTCTTCCGATGATGATCAAAAACTTCGGTCTTTGTATAGCCACTTCTGAAATGTTTCCACCTATCGACACAACCACCAGAGATGGACGAAGACTTGATCGTATACGCAGAGACATTGAAAGACTGAAACATTGCTCAATATGGAACGTTATAGTTTGCGGGCCAGTAAACCACCTGAGAGTATGCTATAATCTGATGATGCTCCTCACGGAGAATCCTTTTCTAGTCAAAGACGTAGCTTCCAGTCCATTCCGGTGTGCCTTCAAAATTATGTGCTTGTTCAAAGTCAATCTTCCATTCACCAGATGCGACAACTTTCTAGGTAGACACTCGCTGAAACCGCCAATTCTTCCGATATTTTCCGGTCAATTGGCCCCATGGCCTGGTTTGCCCCAAATACCAAACCAGCCTGGCGGTCCTTACATGCCCAGAGAACCACAATCGCCTTTCGGACCTCCAAATGGTTTTGCACCAGATTCTCCTCCATTTCCAGAAATGCCTCCTCAATGGCCGCCAAATAACTTTGTACCAGGTTCACCTCAATTCCCATCGATGAATCCTTCAGGACCTATTGAGTATGCGAATAATTCACTTCAACCCAACGGTCTCAATGACAGGGATCCGTTTGAAATGAACGCACCACCCTTTGGTCCTAACAATAATCCTTATTATTCTGCCATGCAAAATAATCCCGTTCAACCTTCTGCATTATACGATGAAGACCTACCGCAGAATAGAACCCTCTATCCCTCTGATCCAACCGAACTCAATAGTCCTCCCTTCGAATCATTCGGTCCTTCTAACTTCCCTCGTGATCTGTATACCCCTTTTAATGAAGAGTCAGCCAAACCACCGAGTATCCTGCAACAGCAATCACCATATCAACCACCGATTCCTACCAATAATAAACAAGAAACAACATATTCACAACCTCAAATGAATTCAGTTGGTGAATTAGAATTCAGCTTAGCCAAGGGTTTGTATTTTGGGTCAGAAAACCCTAAATCGAATAACCCAGATGGTTCGGCACCATACCAACCACCGATTCCTACCAATAGTAAACAGAAAATGAATTCTGTTGGTGAATTAGAATTCAGCTTAGCCAAGGGTTTGTATTTTGGGTCAGAAAACCCCAAATCGAATAACCCAGATGACTCAGCACCATACCAACCACCAATTCCTGGAAATTATGGTTCTCCTTCTTCCGAACCAGAGAAATCACCGAGCATCCCAAAGGAACCACCAATAGATCAACCTCCAATTCCTGACTGGAATAAACTAAAAATTATGGATTCACAACCTAAAAGAGATTCACCTGATCCATTACAACCAACACCAAACCAACCACCACTTCCTGGTGGGGATGGACAATCGAAAACCGAATCATTTGGTGGAATGGAGCTTAGCTTCGATAAAAATTCGTATTTGGGAATTGACACAGAAAAAATTGACAGATTTGACGGTCTTACATCTATCAACCGTTAAAAACCACACAATACCTTTCAGAGCCTTTGATTGGATTGAGAGAATTTCAGATGCTAGAACTTTGAAATTGTGAATTTATTGTAATATAGAATGCGATCTACAGAAATACATAGTAATCCAATTCTGGTTAAACTCATATTCTTATTCATATGTTATTCAAGATATAAAAAACTAAATTACAGTATATTTTCTTTTTGCTAGTGTCCATATTTGTGGCGCGATCAAACTTAACTGACTCAACTAATCACAAAACTGTCAGAAAGTTTTTGTAGTGCCAAATCTCATCTTTCTTACGTCATATAGTGGAACCGATCGGACTTGCGCAACGTGAGATACAGATAACTAAAGTCATCTATTGGAAAAAAATGGCTTCCTTCTTACTACAACTAATAGCTGATAACACACATGATCAAATATTAAAAACTTAATAACAAAATCTAGTCTCCTATTATTCTGACTAGAGTATATTTGGAGAATATTTGCAACACCAACCTGTCTTCAACCATTCTACAACTTATCCAATATTTCACCCTTCTGAGAGTCCACGCATATTTTTCGATAATTCAGGATACATTATTATACTAAACTTATAAGGTCCGTGAGGGAGGGGGTGGCATGGCCCCTATAACCCCCCTGGATCCGCCCCTGTATGAATAGTGAACTAAGGGTCGTTCAATATAACGATTTGGGGATTTTCTTCTGAATGAGTCAATGTATTCAAAAAACTAGAAAACTTGTATTGAAGAGAAATATCATTTAAAAAATGATTCAAATTTCATACAAACATTGAATAAAAACATTAATTAATTTCAATGGTTTTTCAAACCTTTATATACAATGTGTCTCCAGCTTTTAGATTTCTGAAACTACCAAAATCTACCGATAGATTTCATAGAAATGTGAGGAAACTAGTAATAAAGTCACACTGGCGAATGCTTCATTCTCTCGGCGATCGAGGAATCCCCTTATTTAGTTTAAGCGCGCATGAGATTGCAGAAATATATGCCGTGCGACGTGTGCATATAACAATCAAGTAATATCAAGTAGCTTGATACGAAGTCGAGCAAAACATATCTCAAATGAAGTCAATCCAAGCTCAAGTATGTAATTTTTCACGAGCTAAATTTTCAAATAGTTGGTTAAAATGTCAAGCTACTTGGATAGATTAATCCCTAAGAAATATATCGAAAACAGAGGAAAGCACTGACGTGAACGCGTGAGCTTTTGAATGCTGGTTACAATTGCAATCTTAGAAATCACATCCACCTATTTACAGTTCTGTGGTCCTCAAAGGTCCTATTGGCCAATGGATTAGCGAGCTCTGAAATACATCAGTGCTTTTTCATAATTATCTGACAGTTGAAAAAAACGTTTTTTTTTCGATCTACATGTTCAATTCATTTAACAAGTACGTGAATACAAGGATTTCATCCTTATCAGGAAATGGCAACAGTGCCAATATCGCATGTATGAGCGGTACTACGCTAGCTCTCAAAGGGCTTAACCCAGAGAAAAGTAGATCCTAAGATCATAGTTGCAGAGAAGAGGTCACGTAGTCAGTTACGAATTCATGCTCGTCCACCACCTGAAAAAAGTTAAAATCATTAGACAGTATACATTTCAAAACCTCGTTTTCTTTCAATCCCTAGCAAAGGGTGGTCCTTCAAAACAAACCACGTAACACAACACATACTGACACCTACGCCTTCTGATTAATTTTTCAGATAAACCCTATTGAGACCTTCGCCCATACCGTCAGTAGAGTGATTACACAAACATCAGGTCTTCCGATGATGATCAAAAATTTCGGTCTTTGTATAGCCACTTCTGAAATGTTTCCACCTATCGACACAACCACCAGAGATGGACGAAGACTTGATCGTATACGCAGAGACATTGAAAGACTGAAACATTGCTCAATATGGAACATTATAGTTTGCGGGCCAGTAAACCACCTGAGAGTATGCTATAATCTCATGATGCTTCTCACAGAGAATCCTTTTCTAGTCAAAGACGTAGCCTCCAGTCCATTCCGGTGTGCCTTCAAAATTATGTGCTTGTTCAAGGTCAATCTTCCATTCACCAGATGCGACAACTTTCTACGTAGACACTCGCTGAAACCGCCAATTCTTCCGATATTTTCTGGCCAATGGGCCCGATTTCCTGGTATGCCGAGAATACCAAACCAACCCGGCAGACCTTACTTGCCCAGAGAACCACAATCGCCTTTCGGACCTCCGAATGGTTTTGCACCAGATTCTTCTCCATTTCGAAAAATGCCCCCTCTAGGGCAGCCGAATAACTTTGTACCAGGTTCACCACAATTCCCATCAATGAATTATTTAGGACCTATTCAGTATGCGAATAATTCACTTCAACCAAACGGTCTCAATGACAGGAATCCGTTTAAAATGAACGCACCACCCTTCGGTCCAAAGAACAATCCTCCTTATTCTTCCATGCAGAATAATCCCGTTCAACCTTCTGCATTATACGATGAAGACCTACCGCAGAATAGAACCCTCTATCCCTCTGATCCAATCGAACTCAATAGTAATCCCTTCGGATCATTCGGTCCTTCTAACTTCCCTCGTGATCTGTATACTCCTCTCAATGAAGAGTCAGCTAAACCACCGAGAATCCTGCAACAGCAATCACCATATCAACCACCGATTCCTACCAATAGTAAACAAAAAATGAATTCTGTTGGTGAATTAGAATTCAGCTTAGCCAAGAGTTTGTATATGAATATTGGATCATATAACCCTATATCGAATAACCCAGATGACTCAGCACCATACCAACCACCAATTCCTGGAAATTATGGTTCCCCTTCTTCCGAACTAAAGAAATCGCCGAGCATCCCAAAGGAACCAGCAATAGATCAACCTCCAATTCCTGACTGGAACAAACAAAAAATAATGGATTCACAACCGAAAAGAAATTCACCTGATCCATTACAACCAACACCAAACCAACCACCCCTTCCTGGTAATTATGGTTCTCCTCCTTTCAAACCAGAGAAATCGCCAAGCATCCCAAAGCAACCAGCAATAGATCAACCTCCAATTCCCGACTGGAACAAACAAAAACTAATGGATTCACAACCCAAAAGAAATTCACCTGATCCATTACAACCAACACCAAACCAACCACCCCTTCCTGGTAATTATGGTTCTCCTCCTTTCAAACCAGAGAAATCGCCAAGCATCCCAAAGCAACCAGCAATAGATCAACCTCCAATTCCCGACAGGAATAAACAAAAACTAATGGATTCACAACCCAAAAGAAATTCACCTGATCCATTACAACCAACACCAAACCAACCACCCCTTCCTGGTAATTATGGTTCTCCTCCTTTCAAACCAGAGAAATCGCCAAGCATCCCAAAGCAACCAGCAATAGATCAACCTCCAATTCCCGACAGGAATAAACAAAAAATAATGGATTCACAGCCCAAAAGAAATTCACCTGATCCATTACAACCAACACCAAACCAACCACCCCTTCCTGGTAATCATAGTTCTCCTCCTCCCGAACCAGAAAATTCGCCGAGCAACCCAAAGGAGCCAGCAATAGATCAACCTCCAATTCCCGACAGGAATAAACAAAAACTAATGGATTCACAACCCAAAAGAAATTCACCTGATCCATTACAACCAACACCAAACCAACCACCCCTTCCTGGTAATTATGGTTCTCCTCCTTTCAAACCAGAGAAATCGCCAAGCATTCCAAAGCAACCAGCAATAGATCAACCTCCAATTCCCGACAGGAATAAACAAAAAATAATGGATTCACAGCCCAAAAGAAATTCACCTGATCCATTACAACCAACACCAAACCAACCACCCCTTCCTGGTAATCATAGTTCTCCTCCTCCCGAACCTGATAATTCGCCGAGCAACCCAAATGAACCGGCAATAGATCAACCTGCAATTCCTGACAGGAATAAACAAAAAATAATGGATTCACAACCCAAAAGAAATTCACCTGATCCATTACAACCAACACCAAATCAACCACCCCTTCCTGGTAATTATGGTTCTCCTCCTTTCAAACCAGAGAAATCGCCAAGCATCCCAAAGCAACCAGCAATAGATCAACCTCCAATTCCCGACTGGAACAAACAAAAACTAATGGATTCACAACCCGAAAGAAATTCACCTGATCCATTACAACCAACACCAAATCAACCACCCCTTCCTGGTAATTATGGTTCTCCTTCTCCCGAACCAGAGAATTCGCCGAGCAACCCAAAGCAACCAGCAATAGATCAACCTCCAATTCCCGACTGGAACAAACAAAAACTAATGGATTCACAACCCGAAAGAAATTCACCTGATTCATTACAACCAACACCAAATCAACCACCACTTTCTGGTAATTATGGTTCTCCTTCTCCCGAACCAGAGAATTCGCCGAGCAACCCAAAGGAACCGGCAATAGATCAACCTCCAATTCCTGACAGGAATAAACAAAAAATAATGGATTCACAACCCAAAAGAAATTCACCTGATCCATTACAACCAACACCAAATCAACCACCACTTTCTGGTAATTATGGTTCTCCTTCTCCCGAACCAGAGAATTCGCCGAGCAACCCAAAGGAACCGGCAATAGATCAACCTGCAATTCCTGACAGGAATAAACAAAAAATAATGGATTCACAACTCAAAAGAAATTCACCTGATCCATTACAACCAACACCAAATCAACCACCACTTTCTGGTAATTATGGTTCTCCTTCTCCCGAACCAGAGAATTCGCCGAGCAACCCAAAGGAACCGGCAATAGATCAACCTCCAATTCCTGACTGGAATAATCTAAAAATAATGGATTCACAACCTAAAAGAGATTCACCTGATCCATTACAACCAACACCAAAACAACCACAACTTCCTGGTAATCATGGTTCCCCTCCTCCCGAACCAGAGTATTCGCCGAGCAACCCAAAGGAACCAGCAATAGATCAACCTGCAATTCCTGACGGAAATAAACAAAAAATAATGTATTCACAACCTAAAAGAGATTCTCCTGATCCATTACAACCAACACCAAATCAACCACCCTTTCCTGGTAATTATGGTTCTCCTCCTTTCAAACCAGAGAAATCGCCAAGCATCTCAAAGGAACCAGCAATAGATCAACCTGCAATTCCTGACGGGAATAAACAAAAAATAATGGATTCACAACCTAAAAGAGATTCTCCTGATCCATTACAACCAACACCAAACCAACCACCCCTTTCTGTTAATCATGGTTCTCCTCCTCCCGAACCAGAGTATTCGCCGAGCAACCCAAAGGAACCAGCAATAGATCAACCTGCAATTCCTGACGGAAATAAACAAAAAATAATGAATTCACAACCTAAAAGAGATTCACCTGATCCATTACAACCAACACCAAACCAACCACCCCTTTCTGTTAATCATAGTTCTCCTCCTCCCGAACCAGACAATTCGCCGAGCAACACAAAAGAACCAGCAATAGATCAACCTGCAATTCCTGACTGGAATAAACAAAAAATAATGGATTCACAACCTAAAAGAGATTCACCTGATCCATTACAACCAACACCAAATCAACCACAACTTCCTGGTAATCATGGTTCTCCTCCTCCCGAACCAGAGAATTCGCCGAGCAACTCAAAGGAACCAGCAATGGATCAATCTACAATTCCTGACTGGAATAAACAAAAAATAATGGATTCACATCCTAAAGGGGATTCACCTGATCCATTACAACTAACACCAAACCAACCACCTTTTCCTGGTAATCATGGTTCTCCTCCTACCGAACCAGAGAATTCGCCGAGCAACCCACAGGAACCAGGAATAGATCAACCTCCAATTCATGACTGGAATAAACAAAAAATAATGGATTCACAACCTAAGAGATATTCACCTGATCCCTTACAACCAACACCAAACCAACCACAACTTCCTGGTAAATATGGTTCTCCTCCTTCCGAACCAGAGAAATCGCCGAGCATCTCAAAGAAACCAACAATGGATGAACCTCCAATTCATGACTGGAATAAACAAAAAATAATGGATTCACTACCTAAAAGAGATTCACCTGATCCATTGCAACCAACACCAAAGCAACCACAACTTCCTGGTAAATATGGTTCTTCTCCTTCCGAACCAGAGAAATCGCCGAGCATCTCAAAGAAACCAACAATGGATCAACCTCCAATTCATGACTGGAATAAACAAAAAATAATGGATTCACAACCTAAGAGATATTCACCTGATCCCTTACAACCAACACCAAACCAACCACAACTTCCTGGTAAATATGGTTCTCCTCCTTCCGAACCAGAGAAATCGCCGAGCATCTCAAAGAAACCAACAATGGATAAACCTCCAATTCATGACTGGAATAAACAAAAAATAATGGATTCACTACCTAAAAGAGATTCACCTGATCCATTGAAACCAACACCAAAGCAACCACAACTTCCTGGTAAATATGGTTCTGCTCCTTCCGAACCAGAGAAATCGCCGAGCATCTCAAAGAAACCAACAATGGATCAACCTCCAATTCATGACTGGAATAAACAAAAAATAATGGATTCACTACCTAAAAGAGATTCACCTGATCCATTGCAACCAACACCAAAGCAACCACAACTTCCTGGTAAATATGGTTCTTCTCCTTCCGAACCAGAGAAATCGCCGAGCATCTCAAAGAAACCAACAATGGATCCAATTCATGACTGGAATAAACAAAAAATAATGGAATCACTACCTAAAAGAGGTTCACCTGATCCATTGCAACCGACACCAAAGCAACCACAACTTCCTGGAAAATATGGTTCTTCTCCTTCCGAACCAGAGAAATCGCCGAGCATCTCAAAGAAACCAACAATGGACCAACCTCCAATTCATGACTGGAATAAACAAAAAATAATGGATTCACTACCCAAAAGAGATTCACCTGATCCATTGCAACCAACACCAAAGCAACCACAACTTCCTGGTAAATATGGTTCTTCTCCTTCCGAACCAAAGAAATCGCCGAGCATCTCAAAGAAACCAACAATGGATCAACCTCCAATTCATGACTGGAATAAACAAAAAATAATGGATTCACTACCTAAAAGAGGTTCACCTGATGCATTGCAACCAACACCAAAGCAACCACAACTTCCTGGAAAATATGGTTCTTCTCCTTCCGAACCAGAGAAATCGCCGAGCATCTCAAAGAAACCAACAATGGACCAACCTCCAATTCATGACTGGAATAAACAAAAAATAATGGATTCACTACCTAAAAGAGATTCACCTGATCCATTACAACCAACACAAAACCAACCACCACTTCCTGGCGGGGATGGACAATCGAAAACCGATTCATTTGTTGGTATTTAGCTTAGTTTCGATAAAAATTCGTATTTGGGAATTGACACAGAAAAAATGTCATATTTGACGGTCTTACATCTATCGACCGTTAAAAACCACACAATACCTTTCAGAGAATTCCAGATGCTAGAACTTTGAAATTGTGCATTTATTGTAATATAGAATGCGATCTACAGAAATACATAGTAATCCAATTTTGGTTCAACTCATATTTTTATTTATTCGTTATTCAAGATAAAATTCAAATTGACATTATGATGTAATCGCATATTGAGTATCAGTATCGCTATGTATATTTTACCGATCAAATACAATATTGTGAAATCAAAAGCATTCATGGTACTCATAGCGTTTCAAGGGATATATCACTATTTTTGTTTCCTTCATTGAGAGAAATTAATTCAACCTATTACTGAAAAGTTTCTTACTTCTGCCGATCATTCAATCTTTCTGGCAACACCGCACATTATTTTTGTCCTTCTCTAGGCAAATATTGAAGGATCACGAGAATGTCACGTGGTTTTGTTCCATCTAAAAGATGATCTAGAATCTTTGAACTGTAGTTGGTAAAGGAAGCTTTATCATTCAAAAAATAGTTTAAGTACTCTTGATGTTGGCAATTCAAATTTATATGAAATTTTTACAACTTTCATTTTCATGGTTTCTTACAAACTTATATTCGATACTGATTACTCTTTGACTGTCTATATATAAGTACCTATTGGAAATACCAAATATCCAATTGGAAATATAATGGTATGATGTAAGAAAAGTTCTCTAACTATATTTATTTGATTCAGATATATAGGAAGATTAGTTTATGTGCTATATATGCATCTATCTCTCTATATCTCCCTATATCTATTTGAGGAACTTTTTATTCATTCATTTGAATAATTACAAATAGTGTGACAAAAGTATGATTCCTTATTTATATCACTTTCGACTACCCTACTTGATGAAAACAATTTGACAACTTTCATAATCGTATATCTTGAACAAAGTTTTCAGAATAGCTGAACATCTTTATGAATCCGAAAACAGATAAATATCCATTAATTTCATATTCTCCCAAGAACGAAAAGATACTGGAAATTTCGAAGTTAACTGAAAAGGAAAGTGAGTTAAGAACCAATTTCAAAAAATTATGAAAATGAAAAACAGAAAGTATTACTAAGTAAATTATTAATTTCTATATTACGTATTGGAACACAAGTTTCATTTTGAATTTTACAATCAATGAATTCGACCATGAATAATATCCACTATTATGAAAATAAATAAGCTTGTTTTATGGAATAAATTCAAGAAATTCCATATGAGGTGCAGGCTGGTTTCATGCAATAAGTTTTCACTAACAAACTAAAATTGAAGAGATGAAATAATATCAATCTAAATATGAAACAATTTTATATTCTGAATTCTTTAATACCAAAACAGAAATACAAATTAGAAATATTCGCAACGAAAATTAACTTGTAAACAGGAAGAATTTACAAATTTTTGGATATGATGCAATGTGAACTCCTAGAACTGAAAACTTCATACCTACTAAGTGAAATATCCGAGCAGAGAAATATGTCTGGTGGTGAACCAAGTGATCAATAGGGAATATTCATATT
Organism: Harmonia axyridis; assembly: GCF_914767665.1. NCBI lineage: Eukaryota > Metazoa > Arthropoda > Insecta > Coleoptera > Coccinellidae > Harmonia > Harmonia axyridis. The sequence continues at coordinate 18,906,992 of NC_059506.1, forward strand.
GATGGCTCAATATAAAAATAACAAAAGCAATAATCAAATTGACTGGGTATTATGAATCAGAGTCCTCATTAATTTATTACGAAATGAAAAATAATGTGACGCAAAGTTTGGAGCTTTTACGCGTTTCAAATGTATGTAATTTTTTGAAAAAATTCCGTATGTAGATTTTTGTATTCTTCATTCAGCGGATACTGAATGAAAATATAATTATGAACATAAACCTCGAAACATCTTATGACAAAGAAACACCAACAATCAACATAAGAACTATGATACCATGATACAGAAAGATACCACTTCAATTTCACTAGACAATATGAAGATCCGAAAAATTTATCGGCTTATAAGCAGAAAATTGTAATTATTCCTTCAAAATAAATTACTGTTAAAAGTGATATACAAGACAATTATCAAACCTACGGCATACGGATATACGTCATCCAAATCTAAGGTTATCCCAAACAATCAAATATTCAAATTATCCGAAGTCTTCAATGCACAATACGTGCACTAGTAGATGCACCTTGGTACGTTCGCAATCCCAAAATCCATGATGATTTAAAAATCCAGAATGTCACCACCGAATTATAAAACTACTCAAAAAAATACTATCAGCAGCTAGGAGTACATGCCAACCAACTGGCAGAAATTCCATTCGAACTGCGAATGGCCAAACGACTTAATCATAAGTTATAATATTGAAGCCTAATGTTTGATGTTACCTCCTCATATTCTACATATACATATCATAACATCCTCAATGCATCATGGATCCAGAATGTATATTTCAATTAAGGGAAATGAAATAGTATATAACATTACTAGCAAGGTAAGAGGGTTTTTACTGGCGAATGGAGGATATAATTGACGAGCCGCAGGCGAGTCAGTTACCTCCTTGAGCCAGTAAAACCCGTTACCTTGCGTGTATTGTTTTATATTTTATTTGTTTCTCATTCGTAAAAAGGTTAGATAAATTCCAAAAAAATCCCAATAATTTGTCTCAAATGTCGTAAGCTATCATAGACAAGTCTATGTAAGCTATGGAAGCGTTGCCATGAACATGTCTGTTTATTTTTCTTTACATTTGTTTTGGCGAAAGAGAGAATGAATGTACCAAAAGAAATTATTGAGGCAGCCAGTAGTGTAGCTTCAAGTTTATTACCTTCAGGTATCATCATCAGGTATCAGCTTCAAGGTACGAGCGAGAATACGACGACTTCAAAAAGTGGCAAAAAAAAATAGTGTGACTGAAGATGTTTGTTGGTCTACTTGAATCAACTATCAGCTAGATTCAGCCCTAATACTTTATGGGCAAAATGGTCTAGGCTGAAAAGCTGCTTGGAAATGAAAGAAAATGCCCCTGTTCGCAGGTTTGTTTTCCTTAAAAAATTTATTGAAAAATATGACGTTTAGTTGTCATTTGCAGATTTCAAAAGGTAATAGCGTTTCTGAAACGAAAAAATGAGCGTTATACGCCAAAAAAGGCCAAGGTATTAAGTAAAGAAGAGGCTGAACAATTTCTTTTACATGCTCCTGATGACCAGTGGTTGCTGGCTAAAATTGTAACAATATTTGGGATTTTTGGATGTTGTCGATGTGACGAAATTCTCTCCTTAAACATGAATGATCTAGAAGATATGGGAAAATACGTTATTGTGACATTGCGGCAAACAAAAAATTTAACAACAAGAAGATTCACCATAACCGATGATGGCTGCAGCTTCAAGCCTTGCATGTTATACAGACAATATGTAAATCTTCGGCCTCCTGGAACAGAAAGCCTGAGATTTTTTTTGACATACCCACATGGAAAAATCTGTGTTTCTGGAAATAACAATTGTACCATGATTTTCAACATATATGACGATAAAACGAAATGTTCTAATGTAAATAATGCTACTAACTTGTAAAAATTTTGCAAGTTAACTGTCAGTTTTACAAGTTCGTGACTTGATAAAATAAACTTTCTTGATTAATATTGTGTTTTTGGAAACTGACGTTTACAAATGAGAAACAAATAAAAAAATTTACCTCTATCAAGTTTTCTGAACACAAATCTGAAATCAATAACTTCAGGTCTGTGACATTCCATGAAAACATAGAATGACAATACTTTCAACAATTCTCATTAGGAAACAAAAACGTAGTTCAAAATAAGAAATGCATGCAAATGTTGCGGTGAATGAATTGCGCTACCAAGCTGGTTTTTTTTTTGCAGAAATTGAAATATATTAATGTGAACGACGTTTATTTCTGAGAAAACGACGCTACGTGCACACAAGCAACGAAACAATTTCTGTTTTGCAAGAAAAATTATCTTAGCGTGTTATTTCTCGAAAAAGGGATCTCAATTGGCCACCGAGATCTTGTAATTTAACATCTTTAAACTTTTTTTTTGGGCCACGTGAAAGATAAGGTAAGGTCTATACCAATACTACACGATGAAATCAATACCATAAAATTGGAATACGTGAAATTGTTGAGGAGAAACAGCCGCAAATAACGAATTAGTCAAGGAAAATTTCATGAAAAGCATGTGGTGCTGCAACCGTAGCCGTGATTAGAGTTGCACAAGTTTGACTTGAATGTTTGAGATTGACTTGAGTCTGACTTGAAATTAAGTCAAACTCAAGTCAATCATTTTGGAGAATCATTCAAGTCAAGTCAAACTGGAAAATGATTACAGGTTTGAAAATTCAAACTGTTTGTCAAACTAGTTTGAAAGAGTTGTAAAATAATTTATTCAGTATATATGCCTCGAACGGTTAAAATATTCATGTTAAATATAGTTAGTAGGTGCAAAAATACCTACATCAATTAAAAACGACAAGAAAATACATTATTTCAAACTTTTCTTAATCAACTTCAACTTATCACCTCAAAATTCTTCGTGAAAGGTAAGGTTCTTACTTCAAAACTTCTTACAAATTAAGTGTGCTGTGATTTGTGAACAAGAAATCTGACACTAGGGAGCCCTGCTGATGAAAATTACAATTGAAATGAAAGAAACCGCATATTTTTAACTTTAAGAATAAAAAAAAATTATTTTGACAATTTTGGATCCAACGTTTTATGTTGCTTGTACCACAAATACTACTTGATCCAGAAGGTGTTGCTTCCTGCAGAAATTCTTCTTCATACAATTTTTCGTGGCTCTTCATCAAATGTCGTCGAAGAACTAGTTCCACTATTGGCATTTTATACCGTTGTTCTTTATTTTTACATAATTTGCACTTTGCAATTTTCATTGCAACATCAAAAGCTCTGTATTTCTTTTAAATTTTTGATTTGCCTCGCAGTGGCGACGCTAGGGGAGTCAGGGGGGCCTGGACCCCCCTGAAATTCTCCTCCCCCCCCTAAAATTTGACATACTAGGGCTCGACAGGAAGACGATCGATGGACTAAGTTGTACCGGGTTTTTAACCATAATTTGACCCCTCCTTTAACTTTGTTATTAAAAGAGGTACAAAAAAATGTTTTCTACAAAAGTTTCACGAAATCGACTAGTGTTTTTTAAAATAATTTCACAAAACAAAAAATATACAGAGTGGACAATATATTGATTGCAACTTCATTTTTTCAAATGGAACACCCTGTTTATTTTTCTATATTTGACTAGCTCTTTTTCCCCTGACTTCGAATATATAACATGTTTGGTCGAACCCTTTTATTGTGAGAACCACAGAGTTTCAAATTTGAAGAACCACCTAGCAAGCTAGGTAATCAGTTTTCAAGTGGTAGGCTGCGATAATACAAAATGCCTTTTTTTGAGTGATCTCGTAAGCAACGAAATGAGATACGTTTTTTACTATAAATTGGAATTGGAGGATTTGGATGCAACTCCATTTATTCTCTCCTTGTAGCTTTCTTATTTTATTGTTCTTCACATAAATATTTCAAATTTTTTCGCTTCGGTGAATATAAATTTGACAAACGAGTGTTATACATCGTTGCTTACGAGATAACTCAAAAAAAGGCATTTTGTATTATCGCAGCCTTCCACTTGAAAACTGATTACTTAGCTTGCCAGGTGGTTCTTTAAATTTGAAACTCTGTGGTACTCAGAATATGAGAGCTAGGCCAAACAAATGTGATATATTCGAAATCATGGGAAAAAGAGCTGATCAAATATGGAAAAATATACAGGGTGTTCCATTTGAAAAAATTAAGTTTCAATCAATATGTTGCCCACTTTATATTTCATTTTGTGAAATCATTTCGTGAAACTTTTGTAGAAAAACTTTTTTTGTACCTCTTTCAGTAACAAAGTTGAAGGGGGGGTCAAATTATGGTGAAAAACCCGGTACATTGGAGACCACGAGAATATAAGCCAAGTGTAGGAAGACCATCAAAACGCTGGTTAGATGATATTAAATCAAAGGTCGGACGATGTTGGCACCAGTTGGCTCAAGATAGAGAAAATTGGAAATTGCAAGGGGAGGCCTATGTCCAGGAGTGGATGCAGAAGTGGATGTTGAAGAAGAAGGGCTGAAAGATTGGCAGAACTGTAATTTCGCTGTACTTTGCCCCCCCCCCAAAAAAAATCTGGCCCCCTCTTGGCCACCCCTGTTTTTGAAAGCTGGTGTCAGCATTGTTGCTTCGTCTACAGATTTTTTCTCATAGTTTTAGCAATATCTTCAAAATCAAACTCACTTTGTTTTAGTACGTAATCCGAGCTGCATGAGCTACATGAAAAAAGTTCAGGTTCAGACATTTCGAGTTCATGCACAACGCACAACACCTGAAATATGAACTTTAACTAATTTGCGGAATGGCAGAGTACAGGTTCAGACACGTTGCGCAATATGATATTCAAACTTCAAACTGTTTGAAGAAGTTTGATTTCAAGCCAAATCTAAAGATACAGAAATCAAGTCAAGTCAAACTTTTTTTACATAAAAAGTTTGATTTTCAAGTCAGTAAGTGAGTAAAATCAAACTTTGACTTGAATGCATCTCTAGCCGTGGTGGTCATTTGGCTCATATCGTTGGCAAACCTTCTTCTTTACTATGAAATAAACATCCATTGATTTATTTTATTCAATAAAAATAAGTCTTTATTTTCCTAAAATATATATTTTTTTTTTAATATCAAAACGAAATATCTTTTAGGAAATCTCTTTACACTGAGAGAAGTGTTTATTTGATATGAACGAAAATGCATTATAGTTAATAAATCATTCATTGGATATATGGACAAACAAATATTAGTTCCATGGAAATAAATAATTTATTTGAAATCCCACCAATAATCATAATTTATTATTACACTCCATTTATTTACGCATAACTTATAATAATAATGCTGAAGAAATATCCATTTGAAGGAAATAAATATAGTTGGGGTTAATATATCATTAAGTAATAATTAATTAACCTTATTTATATATAATATGTATGCATCAGTAATGGTTAACGCATTTCTTAGATAATTATTTTTGTTGTTTCTATTATCCGATTGTTAGGGTCTGAGAAGAACCGTTTGCCAAATTAGGTAATTTTTTTGGGTTCATATTGAGGGTATCCGGGTTTGAACCCTATTCATCTTGATCGCATCTGTTCCCTCTAACCACTGTTCTGCCACATCACTAACAGCTCAGCAGGAACAGTCGATATAAATCCAAATGTTCGTTAACTACAAGTTGAAAATTTGTTGATAATGAATTTATGTTATTTGTGGAGATAACGTGAGTTCATATAAATTATTTATAACCGAAATATATTAAATATTATCAAATACCTTGTAAACAAATATTTTATTCTCTATTAATAAACTTTTTTGAATGCATAATTTTACTATTAATGAATATATTAAATATAAATCTGATGTAATAGTTGTGAATAAATAACCTCCAAATAAGTGCTTTATTAATAAAAAAATATGGATTTCTCTGAGTGTATATCTTGGAAATTATATTTTGGAATAAGTTCTCGTAATATTCCAAATAAATTGGAAGTGAGACATATCTTGAACATTCATGATAAACAACTAATCCCCTTCACTTTCAAAACAGTTGGAAGGCAATAGTGAGGTACGTCAACCCTCGAATCCTCCCCTCTTACCTTGGCCTATACGTGCTTTTTAAGGTGCTTTTAATAAAAAGAACAATGGACAACCCTTGAAAAGGGCCTAATTAAATCTACCTCCGCTATCAAACGGTCAATTACATTAAGAGCACACCCGGCGGAGAATTCATACACAACCCTTTCGAATAACGACTAAACACCGTCAATTGAATGTCTAGGATAAAAGGCAAAAAAAATGATTTATGGCCACTGACCGCTGGCGAATTCAAAGGGGTGCATTTTAATAGTTACTATGTATTGTGATAATTAGGAAATAAGAGTGCTTTTTTACTATCCAGTAGTTGATTTGTATAGAATTTTAATGAAATTGAATATGATTTATCGAATGATCCGGTTCGAAAAATATTTTGAAGAAGAACAAAGTATTATACAGAGTGGCCACTTTTTCAATGGGATTATATTGGTAACTTTTAAACCATAATAGTAAGAAGGTCGGTCAAATGGAGAAAAAGTTGCATGCATAGAAGCATTTTCAAGCAGTTCAAACAAATCGAGATTATCAGGGCCGGTTTTCGAGATATCATAAGAAAAGTAAATTATGTCATTTTGATTTTTCTTTTTTTCCCACTTTATTTCAAATATTATCAAAAAATGTTACAGGAATTTTTTATTCCACAGTAAATTGTTCTCAAATTGACGTAATCAGATTTCGTATCCAACGTTTCGTGCTCTGTGGGCCACCCTCAACCTCATTTTTTTCAATACGGACCCGTATATTTTATGATACTTTTCGAAATAACTTTTAACGCTGAATTCAACGATATATCATACAATGTCATTCAAAGTAGATTTTCAGGTGATTTTGACCCTAATCCAATTTTGTTCGGGTCGGTTCTGTATTACCTTCATTTAGTTTAATTAACAATATGCAATATGCAATAAATTTCGATAAGAAAATCAACTCACCCATCTTGAACTAAATGGAACATATTAGAATCAAAGCAAGAAACCAGTATACTGGTTTCTTGGTTCTTCTTTTATAATAATCATTTGAATATTTCAATTCATAATAATTAAACGAAAGTATCATTTAATGAAAGAAAAATCAAATGATTATTCGAAAGTAAATGAAAATTAATGAAGTAAGTGTTCGAAAAGTCCACCATTTTGTAAAATGCACTTTACGGTTCTGGAACCCATACTTCTTATACATTTGCTTGTTTCGTCTCCTTGAATACCTTCCAAAACATTCTCAATTTTCTCGCGAGGTATCACTATTGTTGTATTTGTCATTTGAATCGTTGAAACAAATTACAAATTCGAACTTTATTTTGAGATCATTACGATATAATTTTTGCAAGGCTTGGTATTAAAATTCAAAATCATTGTATTCGCGTCTCTTGACTATTTTATTACCAGCAGTTTTTGAAAAATTCCATTCACAGTTCTCGATTTTTTTTCTGGGTTCGATTGAATTTGGGTCAGAACATTGATATCGTTAATAGACTTGTTTTTTCTTACATAAACACCATTAAATTTGGATGAGGGTCAAAATCACCTGAAAATCATCTTTGAATGACATTGTATGATATATCGTTGAATTCAGCGTTAAAAGTTATTTCGAAAAATGTCATAAAATATGCAGGTCCGTATTGAAAAAAATGAGGTTGAGGGTGGCCCAGAGAGTACGAAACGTTGGATACAAAATCTGATTACGTCAAATTGAGGATAATTTACTGTCGAATAAAAAGTTCCCGTAACATTTTTTGATAATATTTGAAATAAAGTGGGAAAAAAAGAGAAATCAAAATGACATAATTTAATTTTCTTATGATATCTCGAAATCCGGCCCTGATAATCTCGATTTGTTTGAACTGCTTGATAATGCTTCTATCCATGCAACTTTTTCTCCATTTGACCGACCTTCTAACTCTTACGATTTAAAAGTTACCAATACAATCCCATTCAAAAAGTTGCCACCCTGTATACAACAAGGAAAGCACGTTATGAGAATTATGCAAGTAGAAAAATTTTTCATTAGAACATTTTTAATGATACTCCTTTTTGGTAACCAATAATAATCATTCTCCTGATCTGAAGAGAGAGCCCAAATTTGTTTGAGAAATCTATTACAAGGAATATTCCAAATAAAAATAAGTTAATTTGAGTATTTCTCCCAGTCCTGTTAGAAAAACGAAGAAGGCAAGTCATTACACACTGGATTATTAGTAGAAGGAACTTGTACAATACGATTTCACTTTCAAAGAATCATTAAATGATTTGATTGTTACCAAAATCAAAAGCAACGAATATATCAGTATGGTTAAAATTTCATCAAAAAGTATCTGGATTTCAATCAAAGACAACATTACATTAAATTAATTGGTTACAAGTTCAAACCAATTGGTGAAAGGAAAATTCTTATTGATAAACAAAAAAATATAATAAATAGAGAACGATTTTATTATAAATACAGAGAATATTTACAACAAAATGTGAAATTCATTTATCTGGAGGAATCTTGGTTATTTGAAAATGGCAGTCTTATTATCTTAGAAAATTTTCTTTTAATCGCATAAAACCTGCCCTGTTTTCTCTTAGGACACGTTCGATTTTTTCGTTAGGTTAATTTAAGAGAAACCGTGTCCTAAGAAATAACAGAGCAGGTTTTATGCGACTAAAAGAAAATTTTCTAAGAAAGTGTAGAATGTGTATTGAGGCTGGAGGTGGCCACTTTGAAAAGCTACTGTTAATTTATAAATAAATTTCTTTTTATTTACATTATGACTTGTGATTTATTGCCATATGTTTTTCTTTTTTTTATCTAAAACTTTTCTTGACCAACATCTAAAGCTAATTTCCATTAATTTGCAGTATTGTCTATCATAACTTGATCAGAAAAATCTCTAAGTGACAAAAAATAATTTTTGAGTGAATGTCTAGTTCTTTGATTTTTTCCACTGACTTTTAAGGCTAATTCTAGCGGAAGTACACTGTTTAGTACCATTTTTATTAATGATTCTAGAAGCTGACGGTTGAACGCAGTTTTTAAGCATACCAAGAAACCTTGAATTAGCCTTTTTACATTTTTAATTTTGATTCGAAAATTTAGATCATAATCAAATTCAATTATCTTTTTCACTTGAGACCAAAATTTCCATAATTTTTATCAAAGTTACGAAGCTGGTTATTTTATTTATAAAAGTACAGTTCATGGAGATTAAGTTACAAAAAAAATTTCACAGAAAAATTTTGTACTTTTTTTTATATCTTTCTTAAGATGGTCAAGTCGAAAATTCTCAAAGTAAAGAAATATATAACTCGAAAACCGTGAAAAATCGCATAACATACGTGGGGGTGACTAGAATAGCCCATGACACGAGGGACCTGTTTTTTTCTTTTTGAAGTCAATCTCTTGGCCACCCTGTATAGTGACTTTAGAAGGTAATTTACACATTAGCTGATGAATTGGTTCCAATTTCGAAAGTTACATTACGACTGCGATGTTAAAATTCTTCATATATTAAATGGATTATATCAAGAAACCACCAAAATTTCAAAATCAGTGTTTTGGAAACTTTGGTTATTTCCCTTATTGGACTTTAATCCTTATAGAAATAAGTCGGAATCACGCAATTTATTGAATTAATCAATGTTCTAGTTTATTGAAAAAAGAAAAAAAAATCTCTCTACCTGTGAGATAAGAGAAGTCTTCTGTAAACTGTAGTATCAAACGTGGACCCCATGAAACCAAATGATGATGCTGAAGGACTCGTGATCCTAAAAGAAAAAATAATATTTACTGGATCTACGATATTGAGCAAGTATAAATATAACATTTAATTATTTTCATATATTGTCTACTCCATTGGGTTGATGAAAGTTTTATGGAATACGTTGAAAAAATTTGATTTATGGGATTCATAGCACAAAAATTTTATTTATTTTCTGAAATTTCAATCAGAATCGGTTCGATAGAATTAGTATCAAAAATTTTAAGTTTAGTTTACCATTTACAATAATAATTTATGCAAAAACGATATTTTTGGAGTACCTACTCACAAAAAATATTCAGATGGAGAACTAATTGAACTAAATAAACTCTACCTTTTTGTTGAACTCCTGATACATTATTATAAAGCACTGGTTCTTGAAATGAAATATTCAATACAAAATCTTATGAATTTAATGAATTTCTTTTTCGAAGTCCAGAACTTTACTTTATTCAGAATCGGTATAGTGAATTATTATTTTATGATTATGATTATATTGCCTCCAAAGTCAAGCCGTTATATTTGTTATAGAAATGAAAATGTCGAATATTGATATCGTTTCAATGAATTTTGGTAGGTAAATATTCAATCCGAAAACAATTTATGATAAATGCGTCCGTACGAACAATTTTGTACACTTATTTTTATAAGAATTCTTTTCTTGTTGTGTTGGGAAGTTTTTTTTGGTTCATTCAAAAATATCTGAACTATCTGAAGATACTCAGTAAGAAGGATCTATTAAATCTAGACCCTATATTACCTGTATAAATAATTCTGGAGCTGTATTTTATACAAACTTATCGAATTTTTCGTTTATGTTGAATAAACATTTTCTAACCATAACTCTTCTGATTCTGTTGTATTCTTATTTTGAATGATTTTCTAGGTGGAGTTAAAGTCTTTTTTAGTTTTTAATGCAATTTAATTTATAAAATTTCTGCTAAAATCTGAATAGAGGTGTTTTTTATGACGATGAAGTTTATAAGAACGGAATAAATTGCATTCAACAGAATTATTTTCTTCAGGTGGATTTCGAGATAATCTTTATTCATTGCACAATTGTTATTCGTCTTAACATTTCGTTTTAAAAATTGAAAGTTTTGAAAATTTAAAAATTTCATTTCGTCAAAATTTTTCATATCGAACGATTTTGCAATTATTCAAATATAATTGCTTCTTTCGGAACCGAATAATGCCCAACTCTCAAAAAAAAAAAATCAAAAACAAAACTAATTATTTCAACATATTTCAAATCTTCCGATCAAACACCAATCAATCTTCATTGTTCAATAGCTAGATATAATCATAATAAAAATTTCTATTTCTTACCTTACAGACTGCTTCCTTCTGAACGAGGGCAATCGGAAGGACCGCAAAAATTTCGGACGGTAGGTCCTCTTCCAGAAGGAATTCGTCCTTCTCACACCCAATGATTCGCTCCTCTTCATCATTAAGATGCACGCAAATACTCCAGGGAAAAAACACGAGAGCCAGTTTTTGAAAACTGTCACGAACTCACACGCACTTTCTACGATATCCAAGCGTACTAAACCATCGAAAGAAACCATTGGTATTTTGAAAATCGCAGAGGTAATAGAAATGATATTTAAATTGCCGGCAATTAACGGCGAATTTCGGTAAATTCGATCAAAAAGCAATTTAAACCATCGAAGAAGCTAGAAACTGAGTGAACTCGTTTGATCGCAATGCATTACAATCACCACCGGCAAGGTTAGGAAATCACTCGATATTAGTAAATTACGTTTGAATAAAAATGAAAAATACATACGACAAATCCTGCCATATGCTTCACGTTCACATCTCAGTGTTCGATTATTGTCATATGTAGTTTATAGAAGTTATTATTGAACAATAATGTCAATAAGGTAAATATAGTTTCGATCATATTTAATATTATAAGTTTAATTATTCATTTTTATCAGTTAAATTTCCTGAGACAAAATTTTGTTTTTTTTTTCGTCTTTTCTAAGTTAAGCATTTTGAATAAAACATTATTCCCCATTTTTGAGGAGCTTTGAGGTTATGAATTCAGTGATTACTATTTCAAGAGAGATCCTAGAGATGCAAGACATAACTTGTTTTCTGAAGGATGAAACCTTAGGCTTTGAGTGGAGTTGAACAGAATTATTCATATTCTACCCATTATTATTGGAGAATTTCAAGGATGCGAGTGCCACTATTGAGTTCATAGATGTTATGAGCAGTTTATTTGATATTTTGAATTCAAGAAATCTCCTACAATATAACCAGAAAAAACCTATTTCAAAAAGTAATTCTGCAGGTACTTACATTAATGTATGATATTAAAAACCTGTGCTAATGCAGAAAAGGTGCAGTGCTTTTTTACGCACCACCTTAAATCGAATTCGGTACAAAAAAAAATATAAACGATTTTTGCACATCAGGTAGAGCACATTCTGATCTACATTCCTTTTTCGTTTGACGTGGTCTTTTTGGGACATCCTGTATAAATTCAAACTAGAATTTTTTCAAATTTTTGAATTACGTTATTTTCAATATGTACAGAATATAAGATTATCTAAGCTCGATCCGAAAAAAATTATCTCATGCGGAAATAACACAACAAATCAGTAGAAAAAAAATAAAAAAAACAAATCGAAAAAAATATCAAATACTTACGACTGATCAAAGCATCATTTCGATGTGTCGAAAACTCACCTGAAAATAAAAGAAGATACCTAATTGAATCATCATCATAACCTTGGTAATATATACATTTCAACAGAAAATTTAGATAATGTAGGATTATAGGAACCTACTCTTTTATAGAATTCCAACGAAACATAAACGAAAGCTTTGGCTCGACTGCTCGAGAATATTTGAAAGAAAATTATTAAAACAGGTGGATCGAACAGGGTGAACCTGTGTTATGGCCCGTCAGATCCCCAGATTTAAATTGTTTAGATTATATTTATAAGGCCATCCAAATGTCTAGGGTATACACCAGTGAATACCTAACTGGGGAATCGTATAATAGCAGTGTTTGATACGGTAAGGAATCTTCCGGGAGTGTTCAAAAAAGTTCGATAGTCTATGAGAAAAATAACAGAAGCTTATATGAGAGTGGGGCCGTAACATTTGTTAAAGTCCATTTCCTTTGTGATCCTATTTTGATTTTTTCGTCGGTGACAGCCTCTTTTAAGCGTCCGTTGCGTTCGCCGTGTTCGGTGCTCATTTCACCACGTTTAAACTTAGCATACCAATCAATGATTGTCGATTTTTCTGGTGCAGACCCCAGAAATTCTTCATCAAGCCAAGACTTTATTTCAACTGTATTTTTTCCCTTCAAAAAGCAATATTTTATCAGCACACGAAATTTTTTTCCATCTTTTTTCAAATAACAAAAGTAGCTACACTCACAACGCAATATCTCACAAACTAATGATCGGACTGCTGTCAAATTATGACACGTAGGTATCGTTTGAAGATTGGTACTAACTAAAAATCATATGGATTTAATACTAGCGCCGCCATCTGTGCATCACACCGGGGAATTTTCAATTGGCCTAATACATATTATGTTTTTTTCTACATTCTGCCAGAATTTTCAAACGGTGTTTCTGACTAAGGCTTAAAATTGTTATTTTACATCTGAATATTCTAAATGAAAAGTAACATTTCACGTAACATTCGAAAAATGTTATCGTAAGTTTCAAAATCAGCCAATCACTTGTAATAAACTTCAGAACCTAATCAAATGAATTATCATTTAGCTATACCAAAATAGGTTTATTCACTTCAACTACCACGTTCGCTTCAAGACTCTCTGGAATTGATGTCTAACAAGAAAATAGGCGCCGATTCACTTAATGATCTATGAAATCCACCGATGGAGTCGTTAAGAAGTCGTGTTACTTCATTAATCTCAACACGGTTTTTGTATTAGAGCTTCAACTTTCCTGCTTCGTAATTCCTAAACACTTCTCTAAACTGTTTGAAATCAACTCGATTGAGTTCATGCCCGAGTGGTGGGGAGAACAACTTAATAGGCCAATAGAAAAGTCCCCGGTCTAACATAGCAAAACACATTTTTTTGGTAAAATTCGATTTTATTATTCAACATAGTTGCCTTCAAGGGCGATACAGCGATTATAGCGATCTTTCAAATTTTCGATACCATTTTTGTAGTACGATTTGTCTTTCGCTTCAAAATAGGCCTCAGTTTCGGCGATTACTTCTTCATTGGCGCTAAATTTCTTTCCAGTGAGCATTTTTTTGAGGTCTGAGAACACGAAAAAGTCGCTAGGGGCCAGATCTGGCGAATACGGTGCCCAATTCATTGATTTTCGACACGACGCATTGTCTTGATGAAACAGCACCTTTTTTTCTTCAAATGGGGCCGTTTTCAACGATTTCATACTTCAAACGATCCAATAACGCTATGCATATAATAATCGCAGTTGATGGTCTGGCCCTTTTGGAGATTATCAATGAACCTTGCGCATTCCAGAATACTAATGCCATAACCTTGCCAGCAGTTCATTTCACCACGTTTCAACTTTGATTTTCCTGGTACAGACCCAGGAAACTCTTCATCAAGCATCCCAAAATACTGTTGCCATAACCTTGCCAGTTGACTGTTGTGTTTTTTCCTCGCTTTGAATTCGGTTCATCGTGTGCAGTTCACTCAGCTGACTGTTGATTGGACTCCGGGGTGTAATGATGGAGCCATGTTCCATCCATTGACACATATCGACGCAAAAATTCAGGTTTATTGCACTTAAACAGCTTCAAAAACTGCTCAGAATCATTAACACGTTGTTGCTTTCGATCGATTGTGAGCTCAAGCGACACCCATTTTGCACACAGTTTTCTCGTTTAGAAATATCCATCAATGATATGATGTACACGTTCAGATGATATCTTCATAATGTCTGTTATCTCGATCAACTCCACTTTACGGTCATTCAAAATTATTTTGTGAACTTTTTTTTAATTTTTTCGTCAGTGGCAGCCTCGTTTGATCGTCCACTGCGTTTGCCGTCTTCGGTGCTCATTTCACCACGTTTAAACTTGGCATACCAATCAATGATGGTTGATTTTACTGGTGCAGACCTCGGAAACTCTTCAACAAGTCAAGATTTTGCTTCAACTGTATTCTATCAGCACACGAAATTCTTTTTTTTTCCATCTTTTTCAAATAACAAAAGTAGCTACACTCACAGCGCAATATCTCAAAAACTAATGGTCGTACTGCTGTCAAATTTTGACACGTATCGTTTGAAGGTTGGTACTGAGGTTGGTATCAACTAAGAATCATATGGATTTAATACTAGCACCGGCATCTGTGCATTAGATCGGGGACTTTTCAATTGGCCTAATAAAAGATCGTATTTCCACTTTTTATTAGAAAATGAGAGGTCTTTCAATTTAAACGGCTTCAACTGAAACACTTCAATCACACTAATTCGAGACAATGATCAAACATAAACTGTTGATGGATAATAATATCAAAATGAAACTTCTTATTGAAAAACCGTTTAATTAGTTCTTGTTGTAATACTCCTACATTATCAAAAAATCAAGATGAAGAAATAATTCCTTTATGTGTAACACTTATGATCTCTGCTTGCACGTCTGATAACATTCACATAATCGGTTATCAGAGATAATGTTCTGAATCCAGCGTTTTGCAATCAATTAAAACAATAAATCAAATTGTCACATCTTGACGGACTTGATTTATATTCAATTACGGAATGACAATCTGAGTAATGGATCACTTTGAGGCATAATTACTCAAATCATTTATCCAAGACAAATAATAGTGTTACCCATCTAAATAAGAGATGATAATTGTTGAGAAGAAGAAGATTTTCATAAAATCGAAACTCAGCAGAAAAACTTGAAGCCGCAGGGCCCGCTCTAGAGAAAATATTGGAGGGTGGCATTTTCTACTTTTTCCAAGAAATCGGAATTCCTATATGAATGGATTGGAATAATGGCTATACTTTTCACATATAGTCAAGTGTTTTATTTCTTTCATCAATATCTATTCAAGGATTTTTGTCAACGCCAGCATCTACAGCTCTTGTTGAAAGACAATTTTCCAGAGCAGCTCTTACAGTTAGCAGTTAGGCGACAAATCTGTATAACATGCCTCATGTGTCTTAGATCCTGAATGGAATTCACGAAATCAAAAAAAGCCTGGAGGTTTCTAAATATTATGAAACTATTTTTTATTTTTTTATTCTTATGATTTACAGTGATTTAATTTATGTTTCTATTTCGAAGAAGTTGATATTTTTGGTTCTTTTATACAATAAATTTAATAAATACATGGGCGCCCGCAGGGGGGGGCCAGGGGGGGCCATGGCCCCCCCTGAGATTTTGATTACCTCAATTTTCAGCACAACACCCTTAATATCACTTTCTCAATACAAAGGGTAAGGAAAAAAGGAAAGTAATGGATTCCCAACAATTTTCCGGTTTTCAATTACTATACATATAATCCATAATCGGCAGAGGTAGCTTTTGAAATGAAAACTTTTTTAAGCGCTATGAGCACTTCTTGGGTGAAGAAAAATCATGGAACCGAACGCACTCCATGCGTGTCAATTTTTTTATAAATTCATCTTATATATACTCTTCTATTGTCTTTAATAGATGAAGGTAAGAAAAAAAGAGATGTAGAAAATAATAAAAAATTTTTACCGATTATAAATACAATAGTTTTTTGCGGAACTCACGATATGCCTATACGAGAGAGCACCAAGAACTCTGGCAATTTAAGTGATCTTTTGAAATTCAGAGTATAGAATCTGGTGATAAAGATTTAGAGATTTATTTATTCAACGCAGCTGGTAACTCGAAATATACTTCTCACAGAATTCAAAATGAGATCATTTCGATAGCTGGGCATGGAATAATGACAAATGTTGTAGAAGAAGCAAATTCTTCGATGTATTTCAGTGTAATGGCTGACGAGTCTGCTGATATTTTTGGACATGAGCAGTTATCTATTGGAATACGATATGTACATGAGCAAAATGAAAATTTTACAGTGGAAGAAGAGTTTCTTGGATTCGTACAATTGAACAAATTGAATGCTGGTTGCATAACTGCATCAATCCTTGAGGTTTTAGAAAAATCTGGTTTGAATTTGGACAAACTTATTCTAGCACAAGGTTATGATGGATGCTTGACAATGGCTGGTGAAATTCACGGGGTTTAAAAGGTCATAAGATATAAGTACAAAAAAGCAATTTAATTCCATTGCATCTCCCATAGGTTGAATTCAGTAAAACAGGACATTAGTAAAATTACTGAAATTCGTAATAGCATTGGTACCGTTAAAGGGCATTATAGTCTTTTTTCGAGAGAGTACTTTAGGAAGAAATCTGATTCCAAATATTGCTTTGTTTTGTGAAACTCGTTGCTAAATATAAATCTTTGCGTTTTGGCTGAAAACATCAATACTATATTCAAAACATTTTTTTGCTATAAAATCAGGAAAAATTTCAATGAATTCTTCAACAACAAAAAGAGCTGCTCAGTTATGGGCTGCAATAAACTCTTTCACTTTTGTGGTTTGTTTGACGGTAGCTAGTAAATATTTAAATATATTGGAATCAATAGCAAATAAACTACGATTTGTTTCGAAAAGAGTTACCGATTTATTTTACATCACCTTATGTTGTTGACGTTATAAAAAAAAATGTTGAATTGGAAAACTTCACATTCACGGACATACTGATGTCGCCTACGACAATAATGGTCGCTTTATCGATTTTCAATAAATTTCATGTTGCCCCCCCTGAGAAAAATTTCTGCGGGCGCCCATGAATAAATAAAAGTGTTTTTTGCAAGGCTCCTTCTCATTTCATAATTTTTTCAATTGAAGTGATACTACACAATAAAACTGCCAAAAATCGAGTAGCTTGATATGATTCAAGTACTCGATAAATAAATACTTGACTTGACTTGAAATTGAAAAACTACTACTTGACATGGGCTGGCCTTGATTTCAAGTCAAGTCAAGCCAAGTAGTTTGAAAATCAAGCCAAGCCGTAAATCCCTAGTGGCTGTTGACGTTTTACGTATATCGACTGCCATACCATTCAAATTTTACGCTTTTTGCCGAAATAATATAGAAAAGCTCTCACTTATTATGTAAGGTTTAATCTTGATTATTAATACGCAGAATTCAAATAAAACTTTCAATAGAATCCAACTGGTTCCAAATATTCAGATAGTCAGAAAATCAATAAATAATAGTATATTATTCAACGAGCGGTAATGTAAGTAATAACTCACGCAGATGAAGTTTGCAACACGAGCCGCAGGCGAGTGCTGTAATTCATCAAGTGAGTTATGACCATTACTGCAAGTTGAATAGTATACTTTATCTACGACTATAACAATCAATACTAAAATACAAGAATAGAGAAAGAACTTTATTGACAAACCTTAATATTTACCAATAAACGTCAAAATTGTCAAAGTGACATTCCTCCCCTCAATAACAATAATGGAATGTTCCCTTTCGGCCAACCGAATAGAAGCACAGAAGTATAAAAGCACAGAGCCATCTTTCCGATTTATTATAGTGAGTTATAGCAGTGAGTTATTATAACTCACGTTGTTTGTTAATAGATACTATTAATTGCTCAAAAGCAGTTGAATACTGAAGATATAATTCAATAGGAGTAGATAAATAGCCATTAACTTTCAAAGAACACTCATTTGTTGGAATTTCAGACTGTCACAATTTATTTTAATAATGAACCTTCAGAAAAATATTCCTCGTAGACATGTTCATAACGTAGATTTACCTCTTCGATCTCTGACCCCCCATAAATTTCTCCCTCTCTGGAGCACTTGGAATAAAATCACAATAACCGTTCAACTTCCTCACTTTCATATCGCTTTTTGCTGAACTGCAGGATCTCTTACATCTGGTCCTTCCTTCAACCAATTCCTCAATGCTATCTACTGGAAGAAACTTGGTCTCATCATATTGGGGCTCATGTTGAACTACAAAAACGCCAAACATCCGTATCACAAATCACTAATTTCGAAAATAAATCCTCAACTGATGTCGTTGAAACAATTCTTCGCGCACAAACACACCATTGTCCAAGAAATTAAACCGCTCTGTAGTCGCAACCGAATTCCGTGGACAAATTATTTGGCCGCAACTTTCTATGCACGTGGGATATTAATGATACGTTCCGTAATCTTAAGAACGGAGTTATCTGAACTGAGCTGGTTTGCATGCCGAGAAACACTAAAGACAGATTACTGGGACCGAACGTCGTAGGTTGAAAGGCAGTTTCTGTAGCAATTTTCTTCCTATACCTTCATATCGATTGTTATTTCATTGATTCAGTTTTTAATCACGAAATGAAGCGTAACGATTGATACTCGACGCAACAACGCACATGTAAAAGATAATATTGTGGGGCAGGCTGGTCGTTCTTGAAGAATAGATGAAGAAACCACCTTAGAACACAATCGAAAACTCTAGATTTTAGGGATACTAATGAAAATAAAAAATTATTTCAATGCTTGATTCAAATATTGATATTCAGTAGTTATATCCGAAGTGTTTAACAAACGAGGGGTATGTGAAGGACTATATTTCCCAAAAAAAATTCACTAAATAACCGAATGGATGGTTAAAATTAAAACATCACAAATATATTCACCTAAAATACACGCGGAAATATTCAGTAGTTATATCCCGAGTGCTTGTCAACTACTCGAATATTTCGCTACTACACTTCGTGCAGTCGGGAAAATATTCTATAATTTGGCACGCACTAGGAATATATAATAATAATAATAATAATAATAATAATGTTTATTTGTTTATTTTTTTTTAAGGGTAGCGGTAGGTGAATTCCTAGCGATTCACCTATCAGGAGAGTTGAATCGACTCCTGCCCACCGCAGATTCCAGGAGCTCCCTGGCCCGGGAAGCTGAAACCTGTCGAAGGGTCCCTGTCCAGGGTAACGGACGAAGCCGTGTGGAAAGCAGCTCAAGAATTCTCCCACCGTAGCTCTGCGGATCGTAAAAAGCGATCAAAGGCCGTCTCCCCCACGACACGGGGAAACCCATGAATGATGGTGAATTTGAGGAATAGGAATATAGAGCCGCTGCCTGAGGTTCGTCAGGGCGTGTCTGGAGCCGGCGCTGGACATGACAGTATGCGGGACGTCGATGACAGAGTGCTTAGGAGACGGGCGTCTGTCGAACAAAATGCTACGCCTCCACAATCTCAACATTCTAGGAGAAGAATAACACGAGTTTCTCCGACCGCTGAAGGTGCTGCGCAGGATCCCCAACCAGCACTCACCCAAGCAGGTCTACCAAGAAGACGCATGAAATGGACAAGTTCGATAAATGAAACGATCATGCGCATATACTATGAAGTGACTAATATGGAAGAGGATAAAATAGGCTACCGGCAAAAATTATTTGCAGAATTCGAAAGAAACTATCCCGAACTCCAAGTTTCTGAGCAAAGAGTAGCCGACCAATACCGGGTCATATTGAGAAATAAACTTGTACCCGATGAGAGACTTAACACTATAAAAAATGAAGTCCAACTGAGGCTACAGAATAGAGACCTCACTAACAACGAAAGGACAATTGAAGAAAACTACGAATGTGCTGAAAACCAACAGAACATCAATGCACAAATGAACACTGAGGAACAAAACAACGCAGATGTGATAGCAATAAGTGATGCTCAACGACGGAAAATATATGCTGCACCCGTCGAAAATCCAGAAGAAGACCAAAGAGAACTACTGGAGCGATTATCTGCCACAATGAATAGATGCGTTATAGATTTTGAGGGCACAGATCCATTGAGACGACCGATTCTACCAAGATTGAGGACATCCAAGAAACTATCTCATCTTCTGGTCATGACCAACAAGGAGATTATACCAAAGTATCTTTCTGACTACCATGATCTCGAATCATTACACCTCATCATATACTGTGCAGCATTTTCAATAGCAACAGTGCTAGGTGTGAAGCCAAAACCTAAAAGTCAGCAACCAACCAGAGAAAAACAACAAAATAAACCACATTGGCAAAAAAGACTAGAAAATAAAGTGCACAGCATCCGCCAAGATATTGGGAGGCTCACCCAATTTGCAAAAGGTTCGCCGTCTAGAAAATTACAAAAAATGGTGAATATAATGATGGATCGTCACCGGCAACATACAACATATGATCCAAACAATGAAAATGCTCAACAAATTTTAGACACACTGAAACAAAAACTTAGTGTGTACTCCGAAAGACTCAGAAGATACAATGAGAGCTATAGAAGAAAACAGGATAATATGATTTTTGAAAACTCCGAAAGAAAATTCTATAGAATGTTAAACAACAATATGTCAGCAACACCAGGAAGTTATCCAATCGTCGAGGATATTGAGAATTTTTGGACAGATCAACTGGCTTCACCAACCCCCTACAACTCCCAGGCTGATTGGATAAGAAGTGAAGAGAAATCCTGTGAGACAATAGAACACATGCCGCATAACGCAGTTTCTATAGAAGAATTCCATGAAATATTGAAAAACGCACACAATTGGAAATCACCCGGCCCAGATGGAATCCACAACTTTTGGTTGAAGAAATTTTGGTGTATACACGGCAGGCTAGTTGAAACCATAAATGAGGTTATGAGGAATCCAACGGAAATGCCCAAATTTCTAACAACAGGGACCACTTATCTCCTACCGAAGGATCTGCAACACACAGCATGTCTACCAACAATATATAAAATCATCACATCATGTATAGCATCTCGTATCTACAAGCATTGCGAGACAAATAACATAATGACAGCACAGCAGAAAGGATGTTCCAAGAATGCACTAGGATCGAAGGAACTGCTGATCATAGATTCCATCATATGTAACCAAGCCTTCAAAAAACACAGAAATCTTTTTATGACATATTTTGACTATAAGAAGGCCTTCGACTCTATTCCACATGGGTGGCTGACAAAAATTTTGGAAATATACAAGATCGATCCAATTACAATAAACTTTCTGAAGTATGCAATGTGCAACTGGAGAACGAATATCGAACTCTCTACGGCGAACATAACTACTAAAGAGATTCCAATAAAGAGGGGAATTTTCCAAGGAGATTCATTGAGTCCCTTATGGTTCTGCTTGGCGCTGAACCCCCTTTCTAAACAACTGAATGCTACTGAAAAAGGTTTCAATGTCAAAGGAAATAGAAATACCATTGCACTCAATCATTTGCTATACATGGATGACCTAAAACTTATAACAGGCAACAAAAACCACTTGCAAATTATGGTCAAACTAGTGGAAAATTTTTCGAAAGACGTGGGGATGAAATTCGGATTGGACAAGTGTCGTACGATTAGCGTAGTGCGTGGAAAAATCCAAGATGAACCGATAGCTCTCTCCAATGGACAGGAGATAGAAGCAATGAAATCGGACGATCTTTATAAATACTTAGGAATGAAACAAAACCGACGAATAAACCATCAAAGAATGAAGGAAGACTTAACAACTGAGTTCATTAGGAGAATCAACAAAATTTTAAAAACAAACCTCAACAGCAAGAACATGACGAGAGCCATCAACACATATGCATGTTCAATTCTCACATACTCTTTCGGTATCATTCCATGGAGCAAAACAGATATGGAAAACCTGCAACGCAAAATGAGAACCTTGATGACGAAAGCACACAAGCACCATCCGAAAAGTAGCATTGAGAGGACGACACTGCCGAGGAATAAAGGAGGCAGAGGTCTGCTAGACATCATGGAACTTGCCAATGGTCAAATTGAATGCCTACGAACATACTTCAAAGACAAATCAGGCACGTCAGAGATCTACAAAGTACTGTGTGAAGCAGACGAATCAACACCTTTGCAACTGCACAAGGAGCAATTGTCATACAACCACCAGACAATCCAAGAAAAAATGCAAAGATGGAGAGAAAAGCCTCTACATGGACGACATTTCAACGAGGTGAACCAGGATCATGTCGACATTGAAGCGTCGAACTATTGGCTCACATCAGGTGCGATGTATCCAGAAACGGAAGGATTTCTTTTAGCCATCCAAGATCAAGTGATCTCAACAAGAAATTACTGCAAGCATATCATAAAGGATCGAACTATTACTGACGATCGATGCCGTTATGGGTGTCCAACGAATGAGACAATCCAACATATCACGGGAGGATGTCAAATGTTTGCAGGAAATGAATATAAAGAGAGACCCGATGCAGTAGGAAAGATTCTACACCAAGAAATGGCAACTAAATTAACACTAATTCATTCTGAAAAAGTGCCATACTACAAATACCGACCGGAAACCATCCTGGAAAACGAACGCTATAAACTGTACTGGGATCGTACAGTTTTGACTGATAAAACAGTCCCTCACAACAGGCCAGATATATTGCTAGTTGATAAACATCAAAAGGCAGCAATACTCATCGACGTAGCAATACCCAATAACAACAACATGCGTCAAAAAGAGGTCGAAAAAATTTCAAAATATAGGGACCTCGAATTTCAGATAAAGCGCCAGTGGGGAATGATATCAACGAGAACTATTCCAATTATCATCTCAACAACAGGAATAGTACCCAAAAATCTCAAGAGAAATATCAAGCAACTAGGTCTTAGTGAGTATATATGTAATATAATGCAAAAAGCTGTTCTTTTAGGTACTGCAAGGACGGTGAGAAAATTCCTAGGAAGCGAAGGACAGGTCCAAGGATCACGTGTGAGAGGACCAGAAGTTCGACGAGAACCAGGGGGACCACAACGACCGGACACGACCAAGCTCTGCCCTTCTGATATTTTAAATATCTGGGATTGAGTGAATGTTCCTCTTAGCGAGGAGTGAGAAGCCGACGGCGAGGAGAAATCCTACGCGTATAGGCAAAAGTCGGAATAATAATGTTTATTCATTCC
Source organism: Harmonia axyridis (assembly GCF_914767665.1). Lineage (NCBI taxonomy): Eukaryota > Metazoa > Arthropoda > Insecta > Coleoptera > Coccinellidae > Harmonia > Harmonia axyridis. Next base: position 18,930,772 of record NC_059506.1, read on the forward strand.
GAAATACAAAATGTTTATTTCATGATTAGTCTACATTCAAAACAAAATACAGTCATTTTACAATGTAAGAAAATATTGAAAGAAAAAAAAGAAAATCGTGACATGAAACAAACAGAAATCAAATTTTCTCGAAGGTGAGCTCCCGGAGGATTAAACCTTGTGTGAGAATCAAAAAAAAAAAAGTATAAGTTTAAAAGTCTTGACGTAATTTCCACGAATTCTCAACAGACGGCAGATTAAAGGTGCTACACGAGTAGACTGACGACTCCAGGACTACTGATTCGATATGTTATAGGTGTTCTTTATGTCGATTATACTGGCTATGAAGTGTCTTGACTGACTCAGGATCCAACTTTTTATTTTCTTCTTAAATGCAGTCATTATACTAGGAATCTTCAAAACTTGAGGGATACCATTATAAACTCGAGGCGAGAACTATTTCCAGAGAAAAATTTCACTCAATTTCAATTGTTCAAATATTGACTGTAATTTAAATAAATAAAATCTTTTTTTGTTAATTGAATATTGTAGTCGTTTTTTGCAAGTTTTTTAAATTTTAGAACAAACCAGATGTTCGAGGAGATTCAAAGTCGATGTTTAGTTGTTGTTAAAATACCTAGAGCACGTGTACGTAGTATTTATTACCAGCTAAGTGAATTTGAAAGAGGTCGAATTATTGGTCTATGGGAGGCGGGGTTGTCATTTCGAGAAATCGCTAACCGTACGAACAGAAATCCAACTACTGTTATGAGATGTTGTCAAGCGTGGTTTGATAATGCCCAAAATCGAAGAAGAGTAGACACCGGACGTCTAAGGGGCACAAATGAAATTCAAGATCGACGTCAAAGGCCATTAGACACCGATTTGCGACAACTCAATCTTGGCTGATGAGTGGTTAGGAGAACAAGGCCATCCTGTAACTGCCCGAACGGTTTACCGCCGGATAAGGTCTTTTGGACTGCAGCATTATCGACCCCATCTTGTGTTATCTCTGATGGTAGAGCATCGTCGGCAACGATTACAGTGGTGCACAGAGAACGTCAACATTGGAATGTGGAATGGCATCAAGTCGTCTTTTCTGATGAATCTCAATTCTCCTTGGGTGCACATGATGGCCGAAGAAGGGTTAGACGACGTTGGGGAGAAAGACGTGAACCTCAATTTGATGTTGAGCGTCATGTACACCGGACAGTTGGCGTTATAGTATGGGGTGCTATTGCACATGCAAGAGGGTCACCCTCAGTCTTTTTTCGAGGTAACATGACAACGCTGATTTACCTTCAAGAAATAGTGGAGCCATATGTTCTCCGTTACCTTAAACGGCTCGAGAATCCAATATTTCAGTTTCAGTTAGTTCAAACTTTTTTCCAACGACCCATGTGAATCTTTTGCTATGGCCGCCCAGATCCCCCGATCTTTCGCCCATAAAACATGTTTGGGACATCATGGGTAGAAGGCTTGGAAATTTACCCCAGCCTCCACGTACTTTGGCTGCTCTCAGACATGAAGTATAGTTATTTTCGGATAATATCCCTCAAGAAGAAATAGACCAACTTATTGCATCAATGCTGAGTCGTGTTGGGGAGTGTATAGATAATCGTGGTGGACAAACACCTTATTGACAATTTTGAAAAAAAATTGTAAAATGTCAATCATTTACTCCTTGCTATACCTAGTATCTATGTTTCACCAAAAAAAATTATAATTTAAACAGCTCCTTCTGGGTGTTGCAGCTTCTTTGTCAGTTAGTATATATATACATGCGAAATTTGAAATCGATCGGATCTGTTCTTACTGAATTTTTTTTTTCAATATTCTCCATTGAATTTTCTATGATTCTATTCTATTCTATGATATGATGTCACCATCCACACTTAATTTTGTGAAAAGCTTTAAATGGTTTTTCTAAAAGTACGCGCAATATCTTGAACCGATCGGATTGGTATTCACGGAAAATAGTATATTATTTCACAAGGAGGAGAAGTGTCACTTTTCATGGCGAGCTTATGTTTGCCCGCCGAACGGAGTGAGGCGGGCAATTTAAGCGAGCCATGAAAAGTCACTTCAACTCCGAATGAAATATGCTATTTTTTTTTCAAACGTTTTGTAATTCTACAATCAAATTCTGAATAAAATCGTACGAGAATATATCAGATTTGCACAGCTTTCATGGTTATATTTTATTATCATATGTTGGTACTAAGAACTCTCCGTCAGCCGTCACGGATTTATCTGTCACTTCATCGTTTATTTTCATTTCTGCTCAGAAGTCAAGTCGTGAACAATAACAAATACAATATCTACTCTACACCTATAGTAATATTGAAATTCCTGGAACTTGCCTAAATAGAAATATATCAAGTAGATCCTATGTTATCTCGAACTTATCTAATAGTATAGAAGAAGTTGTTTCATAAAATGGAAGGTAGAATCAAGCAAAATTATTACATCTCGTATGACTACTATTTACATTTATTTTGCAGAATTGTTGAACTCTCCAGGGTGAAAAAAATCGAAAATACTAATATGTACAATCCACACATACTTATTTATATATTTAATAACTGCATTGGATAACCAAAAGGATTGAAATATTTTCGATGAAGAATATTGTTTGCAATGTTTTCTTTACGGATAAGTTATGGAAAGGCATTCATGAAATATATTGTAATATAACTAACCTAAAAATTTTAGCATAAATATCATTAGTGTTCAGAAAAAATGATTGAGAGAATTATTATTCTCATCAACAATATTAATACACTTATATTTTTAATTACTAAAGAAGAATTACTGCAATTGTGCTAATATGTGATTTTATGAAAATAAATGAGATTTGTTTTGATATATTCTATTCATTCTATAATAATTTGAAGATTGAATGAACTCTCAGTTCATATCATTGAAAGTACAATTATTGAAAACTTTGATTGTTACATTAGAATGCATAATGCATCCCTACATGGAACGATTATCCAGGTATGTAGTGGTTACGTTTGTAGTACCTTTGCAAATTGTATTTATAATGGGAACGATCAAATTTTGACTACTCGATGCAGAAATATAGCTAGCCAAGATTTCAGAAATAACCTTCTTTGCCAGGTGAGAGGCAGATGATTGATTTTATTTATAATCATGCTGCTCATCTCGATTCTTCTGCATGCACTAGAATATCTGATAATTAATATTATCTGCAATTTTGTTCCAAAATTATGAAATGTCAGATAACATCGAAGATAATATACATAACTTGACATCAACAAATTCAAAAACTGTTCAATGTCTTCAAATTCTAAAACCTTAGTTTTTTTTGGAATATATTTTCTTTACAATAAAGCTTGTCATTTTGAATGATTTCTCGAAATCAATATAACGTTACAGGTTGAGTATACAATATAACACCGAATAGGTTTTTTTTTCCATAAAGCTGAACTTTCATGAATTTTGCTTAAACATTCAAAATATGCGATAACAACGTTTCCTATTGTAAATAGGATGATTTTTCCTGGTCCATTAGTTGAATTTTGTATGTTCGTTCTCCCAATATTTTTTTGACTTCTGGGGAATTATTCAATTTCGTGCTTCTATCGCAATGCTTTTATTTCTGGAGGAATCTAGTTCATTCCAAAATCAGATATTTAAATGTATTCATTGATAATTGCGTCTTCAACACTTATTGAATTTTGAGTTTGTGATACAGACATCTGTTCTGGCAACCAACATTTTTCAATGCAAAAATCAGTAAATGATATTTATTGAAAATATTCCATTAAATTCGATAAGAATGCAGTGAATTAGAGAAAAAAATGTATAATTCTAGTACAGAAGGCTTATTCTAACACTCGTTCGTTCAAATAATGACGTTTAAATCAGAATTATTTATTCTTGTCCATGGTAACTAATTAATCGTTTCCGTAGCAACCACTTTTCCCTCCGCCGGAGGGAAAAGTATTTTTCCCTCCGGCGGAGGAAAAGTAGAACTTTTCGATGATCCTGTCAGTCGAGAAATGACGTTATTATGGTACGTTTGAAAAAAAAATGGGTTTTTTCCTATATTCTCTTTTAATATTTATGGTTCTTATGATGTAATCAGCTTTTCTTTTAAATGCTATTTTTATATCAACATCGAAATCTCCACTCCGTCGGTTTTGTTTATAACAAACAAACCGTTATACATAGTGAAATGTGAAGTAGGTAATGAAAATGTAAAAAGGAAGATTTAATGCTAATTTCAGGATAACGTATGGAAGGGAATAGTTCAAATTATTCTTATAATAGGCTAAATTTGCAAGAAAACAGCTATTTTCGAATTTCTGATATGATTCTAGTACCTATATCCAAATTTGAAGATTGGCTAGCTTCGTCGCATCCAGACTCAATTTCTCTGTGATGCTACGAAAATCTACTGAAATCGACTATAATTGACTGAAACAATCTACTTAAATATACTGAAAGAAAAATATATACTGAGAACTCTTCTCCTGAATCATGCGTTTTTTTATAAAACAGACTAAATCTGATCCATCTCTGTAGGTGCAATAGTTATAAAGGCACATCCGTCCAAAAATTGGCCATGATTATCAAAAAAGTAATCAGCGTCCAGAGCCCGAAATAACATTAAACGGCAGCGTTAACCTTTCTTGTGATCTTGTAGAAAAAATAGAAGGGTCACATCAAAATAAAAACTAATTTCACTTTTCGTTCATAGTCATTTTCATATAATTCGTTTTTCTGATACATGTAGACCCTTGAAGCTGTAATTTTTAAAGCAGTATTGTTTGATGAAATTGATGAACTTCTTCAATTTAAGACGATTTAATTGAATTCTATATATGTTATTCATCATTATATACATATATTATCATCCCTCAAAACTTTCAAACACAGATCAACCACAGTCAATGAAAATATTCTTAAATAGAACATAAATAAATGACAAATACTTTTCGAAAAACTGAAGGTGAAGAACAAAATTTCTGTTTTATTATGAATTAACTGCTGATTCAACAGACGAAAATCAGTCACAAATTTATGGGACCAGTGCTCAACTACGTCAATGATACTGATAGCTCATCTTTGGTTCTTGGTACAATTTCAGAGTTAATAGCTCAGCGCCATCTGTTTTCCAGTTACCTCGCTATCCAAGTCTTCTAACTAATATTACACTGAATTCTACACTCGAGTATAGAAACTGTGGACGCCCTAACCTAAGCCACCGTCTTCTACGAGCTGTAATGAGTTCATAATGAATGATGATGAAGATACTAGCCTCTTTTTATTATTATTGTTATTATTTATAAGTAATTTTGAACTTTGTGCTGCCATCTTGCAGATAAAAATTCAACTTTCAATTCAGTTAATTTTCATATAGATTCCTTTTTGATGGAATCGGATATTAAGTATTTTGTCCGCCAGATTTCAAAAAATGACAGCTATTGTGAATGTTAAAATTAGACATGATTTTCATTTCCAAAATGCTAAATAATATTCGAAGAATATTAGATTAAATCTAACCCTTATAAGTATGAAAAACGACAACTTTTGTAGATTTTTGCCAAGAATTTTCGCAATCCAAATATTTTAAACATTAAAAAAATATATGTACCAGGCCAATTCAAGTTCCCCGGTCTCGGTCTACCATAGTAAAACACATTTTCTTGGCAAAATTCGAACTTAGTTGCCCTTGAGGGCGTACAGCGATTATAGCGATCTTCCAACTATTCAATACCATTTTTGTAGTACAATTTGTCTTTCGCCTTAAATAGGCCTCAGTTTCAGTGATTACTTCTTCATTGGCGCTAAATTTCATTCCAGCGAGCATTCTTTTGAGGTCTGAAAACAGGAAAAGGTCGCTGGGGGCCAGATCTGGCGAATACGATGGATGCAGATGCAATTCGAAGCCCAATTCATGCAATTTTGCCATTGTTCTCATTGATTTGTGACACGGCGCATTGTCTTGATGAAACAGCACCTGTTTTTCTTCAAATGGTGCCGTTTTTTAACGATTTCATCTTTCAAACGATCCAATAACGCTATATAATAATCGCTGTTGATGGTCTGGCCCTTTTGCAGGTAATCAATGAATATTTTACCTTGCGCATCCTAGAATACCGATGCCATAACCTTGCCAGCTGACTGTTGTGTTTTCTTCGCTTTGGATTTGGTTCATCGAGTGCAACAACTTAAGGGATTGCTTTAATTTTAAAGATCGCTCAGTTAAGGTTAACCTTAGGGTGTGCAAACCGGCCTTCGAGATTCTGTTATGAATTAGGACAACTAATTGTGTTCTCGGATTGCTTTGTCTTAGTGACTTTAGGCAAATTACTGTTAATTTAGTACCCAACAGCGAATGTTACAACGATTCCTCGTAAACAGAAATTTTCCTTGCCTTCCTTCGGCTTAGGTGTACAGCGTCATACCCACTGGGCCAACTGACCGATTCAGACAGTATCAAAGCGTATTCATCTACTGAGCCCCTATTCTCGGGCTGCTCTATGCTATCGGAGATATGAATAGCCAAATTTCAAGCTTCAGAAAGGAACAAGTAACGATTTCAGATACGAAGACTGAGGTAGGTATTTCTTCGTAGACTCAACAAACTTCTCCAGTTTGGTGAGTTTTCCCTTCAAAAAAAGTCAAGATAGAATGTTATACTTGTGTTGTATAGTCTCAGGTTACGACGGTAAGATTGACTTTTTGAGTTAGGTGGTAGTCGGTTATGATGCAAAAATATATAGGTTGTAGTAAAAAAAAATCCATTATTTTTGCATGAGAAACAAAGCTTTAATTACCGATTTAGATCGAATATGCGACTTTCTGTTCGATAACTTGTTGCCATTTTGAAGTTATGTTGCTCCCATAGGAGCCCTCGTCCCTATTGGAAAAAAATTGAGACAGTCGATTTTCACAAGCCTCTGTTGAATTGAATTTTTCACAAGGAGTGTTCGGCATGGACAGGAACATATGGTACTCACTTGATGCGAGGTCCGGATTATAAGGTAGATGCATTAGAACCTCTCAACCAAGCTCCTGGAGCTTCTGGCGAGTCACTATCGATGTTTGTGACCTAGCTTTGGTCAATTCCTCTCCTATTGGCCTAAGCTGGCCGTTTCTGGGCGATTGCTTCCTTCAGATGGTTCAATTGTTGACAGTACTGTTACGAATTGACAGTTGTGCCGTAGAGGAGCAGCTCATAGTAAATAATTCCTTGCCATTCCCACCAAATACACTGCAAAACCATCTCAACCTTTAATCCTAGCTTGGTTACCGTTTCCGCCGACTCACCGCGTTTCGACCACGACCGTTTTCACTTGACGTCATCATAAGTGATCCACTTTTCAATACCATTCAACAACCGTTATTATTATTTATTATTATTTGAACTGGGGTCGTTGTGGCTCGGTTAGCCTTCCGGGAACTGCGACCATGTAGATCTTTTGTTCTCTACCCTCCTCATTCATTGAGACCCAAGGAGGTTGCCAATGGCGTTGATAAAACTAACAACCTCCTTAGGGGCCTTAGCCGTTACCTCACAGGTATCCAGGACCGGCTTCCCCATATGAATGGTTCTTAGGCCAGCCAGCTGTGGAACCTTGCATACCATGTGTTCAACTGTTTCTGCTTCTGATCCACAGAGTCTACAAATCTCATCTGCTGACTTTCCCATACGGTACAAATGATGTTTGTACCGACAGTATCCCGGCAGCAGTCCCACCATCACCCGAAGCTCAGCTCGTGAGAGCTTCAATAGCTTTCTGTCATAGGGAGGTGAAATTATCACGAATTTCTTGGCCTGAGTAGGTTTAGGAGTGTTTGTCTAGTGGGTTATCCTGTTATTCAACTTCCATTGCTGGACCGCTGCGATATATTGGTCTTGTCCTGGCCCACAAAAAGACTCAGGTCCAGCAGGTGTTAACCTTGATGCACTTTTTGCAAGTTCATCGGCTTTTTTGTTTCCTTCAACACCACAGTGCCCTAGTACCCATAGTAGAGTCACTTTATTGCCTCTGACCAGTTGCTCTACTCCCAGGTCAATAGAGACCCCTGGCAGTACGATTCCAGGGATCTCAGCGTGGTCTTGCTGGTCTCGTGGTGATGTAAACATGCGCCCCCTTGAGGTTCATTTTAATTCACTCCTGAGCGCATACGTAAACAGCCAGTATCTCGGTCTGTAAAATAGAGGGCTCACTTCCCAGGGCTTTAGAGATCCTCAGTTTAGGTCCATATACCCCAATGCGAGTCTCAATGCAAGTACCTCTCTCTGATTTTGATCTATAATCTCAGGTAAAATTATTATTAATTGAAAAAAGTTCCAAGAGAAGCCTGGAAGCTCCTTAGAGCTTTCAAAAAATCTCTCAAAAATTGTCCAATAAATCTATAACCATCAGGAATGCGCTGTTTTTTACGCCATGGAAGTCCGGTTTTATGAAGCCTATTCACGAATCTGGTCCCAGGGAAAGTATCACTGATTATTTATCAATAACTATTTTGAGTGTCATTCCGAAATTTTTCAAATCTATTGTTTTCAGTCAGATAAAATCTCAAGTTTATGGTAGAATAATTCCACAACAACAAGGATTTTATGAGTGTAGTTGTGTTGACACAAATTCACTGAATTTTGTTCAATATGTTATTGAGGCTTTGGATTGTCTTCAACAGGTAGAGGTTGTATATACAGATTTTTCTAAGGCGTTCGACACTGTTTTCCATCCCATTTTGGGAAGAAAGCTCGAAGACTTTGGTTTTCATGGTCGGCTTCATCGGTGGTTGGTCTCTTATCTCACTAATAGGGTTCAGTTCGTGAAAATAAATGGAACACTCTCCTTTTCATGTAATTGCCACATCAGGAGTGCCTCAGGGTAGTCATCTGGGACCAATGTTATTCCTTATATTTATTAATGATATTGGTTCTGTTATCCGATTCGTTAAGTTTCTTTTATTCGCCGATGACCTTGAAGCTTATCATGTCGGTTAAGTCCATTTTAGACATTATTTGTTTGCAGTCCGATTTGGAGGCCTTGGAGAGATGGTGTGCTGAGAACTGCTTGTCTTTGAAAAAGAGTGTAAGTTGAGGTCAATTTCGAGAGTTCAAATTCCTTTGTTTTCAACTTTTTTTTATTGAGTGTTGTCCCTTAGACCATATAGGTGTTGTGAGGGATCTTGGCGTTTCCTATGATTGTGAATTATCGTTCAAGCCAAACTTTCAAGCAATTTCTTCTTGAGCACTCAAGACTCAAGGTTTCTTTATCAGAAACACGACAGATTTTAGGAGCGTTGAGACGCTTCGATACCTGAATGTAGCACTTGTGAGACCAACTCTTGAATTTTCGTCTATTGTTTGGTCCCCATATACCTACTTTGATTGATGGACTCTTTCTTGAGGGGGTCCAAAACAAATTTCTCAGGCATGTTTCGTTCAGGCTTGGCATTGCTTCTCGACTTTTCTCAGCGAGTCATATGCGTGACCGGCTGGGGCTGCCTTCTTTTTTTTTTAAGATCGAGAAGGTTCTCGGCTGAAGTGCTTCTTGTGGAAAAAATCTATAGACGACTTGTCTACTCTCCGGAGTTGCTGTCTCGCTTCAACCTGAATATTCCTCCAAGACCGATTAGATGAGCTGATCTGTTTATGCCCGGTATATCAAGTTTATCAACTAATTATAGTTTTCATTTTCCACTGCCGAGGATGATGAGGAACACTAATACATTGTGTGTTCTCGGTGTTGATACATTCGGTGACGTGTTGTCAAGGTTGAGGGGGGATGTATCTACTTTGATGAGTTTGTAGTCTATTTTTGTCTCATTTTGATGTTATTTTTGGGTTTGTGCGCCTTACAACTGTAATTATTGAAATATTTCAGTTGTATGTTTTGTATCCGATTAATTTTTTCTCTTTGTATAATGGTAGTACCGTTAATAGATAAATAAATGTTTAACAAGTCAGTAGAGGTACCTTGTCCAATTTCAAAATTTCTTTCAAAATTTTCATGAAATTTAGCAGCTATCTGAATTCGTGAATTAACTTAGACAATCTAGTGCGCATCCGCCAAAAATATTTTTTCAAAAATTTTCTCTCAAAGGATCACGAAAAATTTCATCCGCTCCCTAGATATTTCTCACGGCATGCCTGACCTAAATTTCCTTCATCGACCTCCCGGAAACATTGTATACGTCCCCCGGAGGCGGGGTAAAAGACCGCGCGTGGCTCGATCGATGTCCTCTTACATCATGACAAAACTCTAGCGCTCAGCTGTTCGACCGTCCGCATGGAACCTAATCGGCCAGATATTATGACGTTGCGATCGTTACTTATTTTGATATTGACGATAAATTGGTGTTATTGGCAATAATTGAAACAATTACATGGTCCAGATGATATGACGATTTATGTGCAGTTAGATTGGATTTTTTGACGAATCGAGGTGATGGTTGTTACGACCATGGATTATGATTTATCGTTCAGGCTTATTGATTTCACTATCTAGTTTGCCGTTTGACCGTGATCGATATTCCGGGAAGGGATATGCGTCAAAAAGAAACCTAAATCAAAGATATCATATTGAACCTATCATATTTAACCTCTCTACAGATACTGGTGCAATATTCTTGGATATAGAAAAGGCATTTGATAAAATGTGGCATCAAGGTCTGATATGAAAAATAAAGTTGATGAAATTTCCTATCAAACTTACGAGATTTATACAATCGTACCTGGCAAATAGAAAATTTAGAGTGAATATCGATAGTACCAGGTCGACGATCAGAGAAATTGAAGCCGGAGTTCCCCAAGGGTCGGTGATAGGACCGCTGCTGTTCAACTTATACATGGCAGACATGCCAAAAATGAATAGATGCATACAGCCCAGTTTGCAGATGACACTGCCATATACTATCACAGTAGAATGCGGCAAACAAATACTAGGCAGTTAGAGATAGACCTAGATAAAGTGATGGAATACTTCAAGAAATGGAGATTCAAAGTGAATACATCGAAAACAGTTACAATCTACTTCGGACGAACAACTTTGAAGAAAGAGAAAGCAGGAAACGTCAGAAAAGAAAATCAGACAATTGAATGGAAAAGGAAGCAAAATATCTGGGAGTAATATTAGATGAAAGAATGAATTTTAAGAAAAAGATAGAAGAACACAGAAAAAAGGCAAGGAAATTGCACGGGAGACTGTACCTGCTGCTCAACCCTAAAAGTAAACTTTCCTTAGAAAACAAGGTGAAGATAATAAAAATAGTGCTAATACCAAGCATTACGTATGCAGGAGTAACCTGGTATAATACGAAAGACAATAATAAGGATCAGTACGCTAAACACAGTAATCAGAACAGCAGTTGGCGCCCCATGGTATATAACCAACCAACAAATCAAGGAAGAACTGAAAATTGAATCTATTGAGGAAATAGTTAACAAACGAAGAATGAAGACAATAGAGACGCTGAAAAAGAATGAGAATAAGGAGTTAAGAAAGATAATACAAATCAAAATGAGAATAACAGTACGACGAAGTACCTCTTTCAAAGAACCAAATAGAAGAATAAAGTGACATGCAGTAGGGAGGAAAGTCTTCCGATCAGACAACAGTAGGAAATAGGAAAAATTAAAGTAGAGTCGTAAGGAATAAAATTCCAGTCCTTAAATAAAAAGAAGATCTGAACAATGAAATCATATTATTGAAAAAATTCGAATCTATATATGTTTTATAAATTGTTATCTAAAAATTGATTTGGAAATAACGAAATGACCCGAATGAGATGGATGTATCAGAAGATTATTTTCATAGGTCTCCAGAATGAATACCCACAAGTACCAATCCATTTCAAATAGCATATGAAACAAGGCATATATGATTGAACTGAACAATAAAATTACGAAGGGAACAAACAAGAAATAATATTCAACCTCATAATGACCACAATTGCACAATGCACAGTCGACACATCTTCTCGATATTTCGCACCGAATTCAATAGATGAATATTGGAAACTGTGTTCAAGCAACCTAGGAAAATTTCTCCGAGTTCATTTATATTTTCGAAACTATTTTTATAAAACATATATGTATAGATTCGAATTTTGTAGAAATTTTATTTTTAATACAAATCATATGATGTTATTATATATTTTTGAAATCAGAAAAAATTTAGCTTTCAAAAAATGACACAGAAATCTAGTGTTTCCATTTTTCGATATCGCCATTTTTCCAATTTCCGCTTATAACTCGAAAACAAAAGAAGGTGGCCAAAAATGAATACTACCCTGGTTAGTTTCTCAGAAAAAGAGATCGAGAATGGGATATCAGATTTTGTCTATCTCCTCTGGTTTAAAAGTTGTAGTGCTAAAACATCGAAATTTGCCGACCCTGTACTTCAAAAACGGCAGCAATTTTTTTCTGTTCTGTTAGTTCTGATATTAGCCAAAAATAAATAAATCTTTAACGCCCAAATTGGGAATTTCCTACTTAAAATTATGATCTTATCTGCCAAAAATATATACCTGCAATCATTTTTATTGTATAGTATCAAAACGCTAAACTGAAACACTGACATCTACAAGTGAATCATCCCGATGTTTTTTGTTATACTGGACGAGTCGGGAGGAACGGGCCATACTCCGGGATTGTGTTGTAGACGTGAAAACAATTTTAAAAAACTCATATGTTCTTATACGATTCTCATTTGTTTTCGAGATACAGTGTGTTAAAGTTAGAATTTTTTTCAAGCTGCGTACATTCTACGGTTGTTCTGGCAATGGTTTGCTGACAGCTAAATTCACGACGACACAACATTTAAAAGTGAAAGTGCACCTTCAGATTGGGTTTCTTATACGATAACTTACTGGACTGGTTCAAAAAATTAGGTTTATATATATTTTTATTTTAATAATGGAATATAATTGGTTCGAAATCCTATGAAAAAAACGAATAAAGATTAATTAATCAAAGAATCATTACAAAAAAGAAACAAGTTTAATTTAGAAATTCTGATATCCTTTCTTTTGTTGCTGACGGAAATATAAACAGATTTCAGATCAAACACATTTTATTTTATTGTTATGTTAATGCATGCATTTATGTTCAATTGTTTCAATAATTTTCTAAACCGACTCTGCTAAGTCCATGTGAGAACTCGCTTGTACTATTTAGAAGAACCGGTTGTATATGCTTTCATTTTTCTTCGACATAAAATTGTTTGAACAAATGATAGGGACAGGTTTTATTTTATTCGAAATTTAGGAACGGTCAAATGGGGTAAAAAGAAAAATGAGTAATTAAAAATATACAATATTACATAACCCTTTGGTGGGGAAAAATATTCAGTCAATGATAATATTTACCCATAGAAATAGCTATTTATTATACAAAGGAAAATAGTTGATTTGTATTTTGTATGTGATTCACGTACACATGAATGACAGACGTAATTCTGCTTCTGCATGTCTTCACCATAGTTATCTCATCTTTGACGTTAATTGGGCATTCGGTGCATAGAGACATGAATAGCAGGAGTTTTTCCAGCATTGTGTGAGAAAGTATTCTTAGTGACTTGAAATACCTGTGGAAAAAGAGTTGAAAGAACACGCTTGTGGAAAAAAGTATTATATTTTATCTCGAGGTTGTGTTGTCTCCCGACGCGAAGCTGGGCAGACAAAAAACATCTAATATTTTTCCCGTTTGATTTTTTCTGTGATGGGAAAACGACGATCTTATATTGAGAAATCATATCATTACAATATATTAAAATTAGGAAATTATCGATATGAAAACGTTTTAAAATTGTAGGCAATTATGACATGCGTACGCAAAATAAATGCGTTGCTAAGGAAACCTTTGAAGTAAATACATAATGATATTTGGCAATTTAATTTTTTAAGTCGATTCAAAAATAGCGATCTTACTGGGTTTTTAGTAGGTATCTAATTATTTTGAGTACTATGTATAGAGTTGAAAATATCTGATTCCGTGTTTTCCATTACTCCTCCAGAGAAGATGAAAAAGACATGAAGTTCTTTCACGGATAGAGTGTTATTGGCTTATTTTTTGGAACTGGCTCGACAACAAAAGCTATCAACAGTGTGGTCGGATTATTCAATGATTAACTCAATGTAACTATCCAATTATAATGTGGACATATCAAAATATTCCTAACTGATATCATTTCTGAAACAAAATGGAAAAGGTTAGACTCCCAAAAGATTTTTCAAATGATCCAACTGATGAGGTTTATTTAATGGCCAAGGTTGGGATTTGGGATTCCATGAGCTTGCCGAATTTATGAAATAAGCTAGGTAGCAATAGATAATATTGAAAATTCTAGAACGGATTCAATTGTGAAACTTAAAAATACAAAAAGTAATGTAATAAGAAGATTTGTATATGTTTGTGCAAGAAACAGTTATGAAGTTCGAGCGACCGCGAAGTATCATAGGATTGCGCGTAAACGATGTCAACACTGATGGCTCTGCCCGGAACGCAAGAGACATAATATGAATAATATAGTTTGAATGATTGACTTCGCTAGTTCGCCCAAAAATTGTGCTTGACATTTCTAAATATTAATTGACTTTTCGCATTTTTTTTCTTGATTTTTTAACGCTTTTGAAATACCCGCTTTATTCATCGCTTTGTCTTTTCGCCTACGCCTTTGTTAGTGTTTTTTCTACACCGCTTTAAACCCAGAAAGTTGGAGCTGATAACCCGCACCAAGGGCCCTGTGAAGAGCTGGGATTTGTACCAGAGACCATTTGTTCTTCAACCTGAAGCCTCATTTGGTAAGTCATCATTGTTGACCGCAATTATTATTTGCATTATTATCAAATATTTCGCTGTCGCTCCAACTATCCAACTACAAACGCACGCAGATATACAGTCCATTTTTCTCTCAAACAATACTGAGCTATCGGACGTAACAGTATATATCAAATTTTACCGAAAGTATATGAAGCTCTTCGTCTAGCATCATCAAAGAACAGCCGCCTGTTTTATGCATATTGCAATGGGAATCAGTTTCTAGAAAAATCAGTTTCCTAAGCTGCCTGAAAAAGTAGCTACTTTTCTTTAACTATAAAATGCTAACTCTTATACAGGCTATTCATTTCGAAGATAGTCTGCTACACTTTTAGTTGAGTCTGGAGAAGACTTGATGACACTAAAGAACATGGTGGTTGGCAATCATCAACGATTGCTGAAGATTATATTGATGAATAGGTAGCCAATAAAGTTTTCAGAACATGTTATAGTCCTGAAATAACACCCGATTTGCGATGAAGTACGTAAGCACTGAAAGCATCTCGAGAAACTATAAGACTATTAGGGAAGTATTAGACTTAGAAGAAAAAATCTTCAAGGATTGGGGGATCCTCGAGGATTTTTCGACCTAATAAGATATAAGAAAGCTGATCATGGAATACTTAATTCGTTCTCAAGTTACTGTAAAATGACCGTTTCAAATATTTCGCTATATCTTGGTTCTTATTGGAAATATACTAAAAATTCTAGAACGTTTCTTTCAGTCATTTTTATGGTTTGTACGATATTCATAACAGATCATATAAATCAATTACCGTTTAAGAGATATAGAGGAAAATGCTGTTTCTAAAATGCATCCCGTCATCGGTTTTTCAAAATTGTCATTCGTTTCAAAGATTGAGTTTTCTGGTTGATCAGGGTTATAAAATTGGTAGGTATACTCGGTCATTGAGACATTGGCAGGCAAAAGAAGTAAAACTGTAGGGTTTTCCAATAAGAGTTTTAACTATGAATAGCCCGCTATCTGGGCTGCTGTCATCTTTAGACATTTGACGAGTGAAAACTACGCCATTTCTAAAAATGTAACGATACACTTTTCAATAACGCGTTGAAATTGCTGAAATTCACTACAAAAATGGTGAAAACTTTGCAGTCACAGTTCGCCAAACTGAATCATTTTGGATCGGCGTGAAACAACATTTTGGCCGGCAATAATGAAACCGTTTGCATCGTTCTAGAGCAGTCATACGCAACCTTTTTTTACAGTGGGCCGCATAACTGCTACTGCTAATTTTTGCGGGCCGCAGTAATTTACCTACTTGGAAAATTAGCTTTTAGCCCGCGCGGTTTTCGTTTATCGCGCATAATCAAAACCCTTGTAAGTCGGTTACAAAGTAGCCCAAGTCCTTTTCTAAGCTCTACTAGTTCCTGTCTGTGTACCAAATTTTATCAAAATAGATTCAGTGGTTTATGCGTCAAAGCGTAGCATATGATTGTTTTTTCGCATTTGTAATATTAGTAGGAAAGTGCGAAAATAAAAATATACAGGATGTTAGGGAAACGCTCCCGAAAACAAAAACCGGGGATACTATTCATGATTTTAAGAAAATTGGACTAATTTTTTTATCGCAATTTTTCTTTTCGGTATATACCATGATTTGTGAACCCTTTTTTTTAGCATAATTCACGCAATAATGCTTACAAGAGGATTTGAAAATCATGGTACTGGCCAGAAAAAACTATATAATGAGCTAAAAAACGCACCCAAGAATCCATAGAAACGAAAACTACAAGAGCAAAAAAAGTGAAATAAATCATTCTCGCTAAGAAGATTAGATATAGGTAGTATCATAGTATGTATAAAGAATCCATTGTTTATACTATGGTAATAGTGTTCTGTGTGTACGCAATAAGGGAAAAATAAAGGTAAATGAGTAGATATTAATACCGATATTTTTGCGTAATTTCGAAACCTTATTTGTGATACTACTGTGAAAATTGTAATACTGAACTATGCCGTGGCTCGGGTCGCATAAAAAGAGCCAAAGGGCCGCACATTGAGTATGGCTGTTCTAGAGCAACGGAGAATATTGCCCGTAGTGTTGAAGAAAACCCAGGTTTTTCGGTGCCTCGTCGATATTGGCAATTAGCCAAGCTTAATCCTTTTTTATGGTCGGAATTGGAAGATATTTATTTGGAAGTTGGTTATTTTCAATAAGACGACGCTTCGTGCCACACAAGCAATGAAACAATCGCAATATTTCAAGAAAAGTTTCCTGTCGGTGTTATTTCTCGATGGCCACCGAGATCTTGTGATGAATCTTTCTTCTGGAGCACATGAAAGAAAAGCTCTATGCCAATGCTCCACTATCGATTCAAGACTTTCAAGATGGAATTCGAGGACATTCAGCCCCAAATGTGCGAATTAGTTATCAGTCTTTTGGCTGATATCGTTTTCCATCTAAATTGGCATAACTTTCTCTGAAGAATGAAATAAACGTCCATTGATCATTTGAAATATACTCCTTTTTTTCGAAAACAAAATGAAACTTCTTATTGTGAAACCATGTTTCTTATGGCTAAAATGTATCGACCATCTTAAATCAAAATATGTGCTCGTCGAATACAAAATTAAGAAGGATGGTCGTAGAGAAATCTATCAATTTTATGAAGTTGTAAAAGTAGGGAATCATGATTTTTTCCGAGGTGCGTTTGTGCGCTACAAAGCACTAAGGAAAAAATATTTCCGAGGTGTATTAACTATTTTTGCACAACCGTTACATAATAAGCTAACTGAGTCTTTAACTCCCTATATACAGGGTGTATATGAATATGTAGTTGCAGAAAAATTTAGGGGGCGATTCTTAGTCAAAAAATAGGGTGGGTCTTTCATATAATCTTTTTTTTTTGAGTCTCCCCCTGCTTAGTTACAACCCTGAGATGGCGCCCGAAAAGTAGTTTTTAATTTGTGAAAAGTTTATAATTGTTTTTTTTGTCACATTTATTTTATATTTGTATAGTATATCCAAAGTCACTTGAACTAGTCCATATAATCGCTTGGCTTGGCTTCCCTCTGAAGTGGATACCGCGATCCGCTAAATACCTGGGTGTTTATTTGAAGTATTGTTAGACAATAACTTCACTGGCCCCAAAAGAATTTTTGGAAACTTGGACAACCCTTATATGATCGAAATATTCTGGCTTCCTCCAAGTGGCTTTGGATATACTATACCAGTTCTCAATAAAAATATCGTTTTGACATTCACCTATTATATAAATTTAAGGTCGAAAATAATTCCAGCCTCCACAACTCTGCCGTATTATCTGTTGATAGTATGAATGAATTTTGAATAATGTATTTTAGCAAAAAATTACAAGAGACCTTGATTTTCTTATTGTAAAATATGAATAAAAAAAGTGATTGCGGAACAAGGTTGAAGGATGACTTTTTCTACCCCTTGGAATCATAGAGGAACACCATCAAAAAATTTTTGAATGCCGTTTCACCCGCAGAAAATGTCATTTTTGAGAATTCTATGGAAAAAAATTGAAAACTACATTTCGGGTGCCATCTTCAGGCGGCTGTAACTAAGCAAGGGGGATCAAAGAAAAAGGTTATATGAAAGACCTATTCGTATACACATACCCTGTATTTACTCCTAATATATTTTGCTGAGAAAGCGAAGCATTTTAAGGATACTAAACTTTGGTCACATCATTTTACGATGAAAGTTCGTCTTGCAGCCAAAAATAAAATTGATATCTGCAAGTAATAAAAAAAATTAATAATTTGTGAAGGGACAGAATATTGGATACCATGAAAAATCAAGAATTCTTTTCAAATTGATGAATTTCTAATCAAAGCTCCAGATGAAAAGTTCGTTTTCAATTTAGCTGTATCTTTCTTGTACTACAGTAATGTATGGATAATCCGAACCCCGGATAATCTGAAGTACCCTACAATTCGAACGGTCCAATTGTTAAAATGATATGTATAATCCGAACAGCCTGAACTCTGCAATCCGAACGGAAGAAAGAAATGCAGAAGATTTGATTCCTTTGAGAGTGTCAGGAGAAAGACTAAATCAATTGCTGATGTCACTGATGAAAATAAATGCTCTGACAACGAAGATGAACCTGTTCAGAAAGTCTTCACTAAAGAGACGATCATATCATTCATGTTTTTATGAAAATGAGTTTGCACGCTCTAGAAATGAACCTATAATCAGAACGATGTTCGGAATTGTTCGAAAATTTCTTGTAAGTGGATGTAAACCTGAATAAAGAACTCATAAATATTATTATATATAAGTAATTTAGTTTAGATCATCCAAAAAATAGATTGTTGCGGTATTAAGCTGCACACACTTCATCAGAAAATGTTTATTTTCGTTTCCTATTCAGTATCTCTGATTTAATAGGTATCATTCATAAAACGTTGGTGCTAGATAAAAATCAGAATTGAAGGAACTATTGGTTTAAGTACATTGAGAACCTAGTACCTGTGAAATGACCGACAGTACAAACTAGAAAGTGTTTATTTGTTTTTCATAGTACTTATTAGGTCAATTGAAAAGAACCCGGTCTGATGCATAGATGGGGGTCCTAGTATTAAATCCATATGATTTTCAGTTAGTACCAACCTTCAAACGATACGTATCTCAATTTGACAGCAGTCCGACCATTAGTTTGTGAGATATTACATTGTGAGTGTAGCTACTTTTGTTATTTGAAAAAAGATGGAAGAAAAAAGAATTTTGTGTGCTGATTGCTTTTTGAAGGGAAAAATACAGTTCAAGCAAAATCTTGGCTTGATGAAGAGCTTCCAGGGTCTGCACCAGGTAAATAATAATTTTAAATGACCGTAAAGTGAAGTTGATTGATATAGTGAAGATATCATCTGAGCGTGAACATCATATCATTCACGAATAACATGAGAAAGCTGTGTGCAAAATAGATGCCGCGCGAGCTCACAATCGATCAAATGCAACAAAGTGTTAATGATTCTGAGCAATGTTTGAAGCTGTTTATTTGCAATAAACCTAAATTTTTGCGTCGATATGTGACAATGGATGAAACATGGCTCCATCATTTCACTACGGAATCCAATCGACAGTTAGCTGAGTGAACTGCACACGATGAACCGGATCCAAAACGAGGAAAAACACAACAGTGAGCTGGCAAGGTTATGGCATCAGTATTCTGGGATGCGCAAGGTATAATATTCATTGATTACCTCCAAAAAGACCAGACCATCAACAGCGATTATTATATAGCATTATTGGATCGTTTGAAGGATGAAATCGTTAAAAAACGACCCCATTTAAAGGAAAAAAGGTGTTTCACCAAGACAATGCGCCCTGTCACAAATCAATGAAAACAATGAAAAAATTACATGAATTGGGCTTCGAATTGCTTCTGCATCCACCGTATTCGCCAATTCTAGCCCCTGTTCTCAGACCTCAAAAGAATGCTCGCTGGAAAGCGCCAATGAAGAAGTAATCGCCGAAACTAAGGCCTATTTTGAAGCGAAAGACAAATCGTACTACGAAAATGGTATCGAAAAGTTGGAAGATCGTTGTAATCGCTGTATCGCCCTCGAAGGCAACTATGTAGAATAATAAAATCGAATTTTGCAAAAAAGAGTGTTTTACTATAGTAGACCGGGGACTTTTTAATTGGCCTGTTATACTACTCATTACGACTTAATAGATTGTGGACGATTCTGTCAACCCTAGAATTTTAGATCTTGTTCCTGGAAGCTTTAAAGCTTTCTACCCAATTTGTGCCTAGTTTTTCATAACATTCCTTCTTCCGCTCATCTTCCCCGCCTATGAGCCCAGCTGAAAAGTCTTTGCCGCAAGGTTTTCCCGCATCGCATGGAGCACTCGACTATTCCAAGCGCACGCACAAGACCGAACTTATCTCAGGTTTTATTTGTGTTATTAAATTCGATACGGTGGGAGTAAAAGGTCTGCTTGAGCCCCACATTAGTAATCTAAGTATATTCGCCGTTCATATTTCAGGACTTCCACGTTCACGCGTTGTTCTAGAGGCATTTCACGCGTCGAAGAATATTGGAGGTAGACCCACGGGCCACCAGCCTTCCTGTGCGCTCAGTAGATCGGTCAGTGTGTCGCGTGAAGCTTGTGGTGCATTTTGGCGGAGGATCTTCGTATTCTGCATCGACTCAGGTGTTATAATTTCAAACAGGTGAGATCGAGTTGAAGCTTGCATATTAATTTTTTTTTTTTGAAATATTTTAGCATTTGGATTTTCTGATGTAAAAAAAATTATGTTTAAACTTATGGTGATAGAAATAATATCCTTAGTAATCTAATGACCGTAGGTATTAATATTATTGAATTGGAAAAGTTATAGCAATTCGGCCAAATTCTGAGAATGATGAAAATAATTACATAAACAGATTCGAATGAGTTTGAAACTTTTTTCGAATCAGTTTGTTTTCGGAAAGCACGTTGATGAAATTTCTATTCCTATTTTCTTATTT
This sequence comes from Harmonia axyridis, assembly GCF_914767665.1. Lineage (NCBI taxonomy): Eukaryota > Metazoa > Arthropoda > Insecta > Coleoptera > Coccinellidae > Harmonia > Harmonia axyridis. The sequence continues at coordinate 18,952,035 of NC_059506.1, forward strand.
TTGAATGATTTTAAAAAATAACATTAAATTTCCTAAAAAAAAACATTTTTCCTTTTAGCTGAAATATAACAACTCTAACTCGAGAATCTCAACTAAGAATATAATGACTAAAATATGAAGAAATTGAATGCTATCTAATTAGCTACCTAGAAGTTATTCAAATAAGATATTTCCACTACTTCTATTAGTTTATTTGCCAGAATATTTCGTACTATATCTGAACGATGAATTTTATATGGGTACTTAAAAGGTGTATGTGTTTGTAGATACAGTCGAACCTCTATAACTCAAACTTGAAGGGAAAGCGAAAAAAGTTCGAGTTATGGAGAGTTCAACTTAGAGAAATATCCAACACATACTTTCCAAAAAAAATTTATTACCTCATAATAATAATATAACAAACTAAAATTCATTTCTGATAACTTGAATCATCCAAACTAGAATATGATCTTAAAACAATAACGAATTAAAAAAAATCAGTTATTAAAGTTTGCCTAAATGTTTTATTGTTTAGACGATAGGCTTCAAATTTCTTGCTTATTTCGAATATGAGAGTTAAATCGTCATCAGTTGCAGCCTCATTCATTGAAAACGCAAGCCGAATGGTTTCAATTGCTTTAGCAACTTCAGCGTCAGAAGGCTTTTGTCTTGCAGCTCCTACACTGTCATCTTCATCGTCATCTTCAGGTATGGTCTCTGAAAAATTTTCCAAGTCTTCTTGTTTATTGTTCACATATTCCAAGATCTCATCCTCTGAAGGATTTTCACTTGTTATAAGATCCACGTCCACATTTATATATTCCTCCAAAGAAACCTTATCATCAGCATTCAATACCTCCAAACATTTAAAAACAGACTCTTGGAGATCTAAAGCTACCTTTTGTTCACTGGTCATAATTTTTTTCAATTCTGATAGCGGCAGTTCGTCTTCATAGTCATAGAAGTTATGTGTCCCAAAACCAGCCTTTCTGAAGCAGTTTTGAATAGTCTCCTGGGTTAAATCTACTCTCCACACTGCCGCCGACGTATGAATGCAATCCAAGAGATCAATTTTGGGGATAGTGCCATTGGACTCAAATCCATCTAGTACTGTTTGTAAGATCCTGCGTTTATAATGAAATTTGAAACTTTTTATAATTCCCTGATCAAGAGGCTGTAATTTTGATGTCGTATTGGGTGGAAAAAAAATCAACTTTATTGCCTTCAATCGATGATCGATATTTGGATGAGCAGGGCAGTTGTCAATCAGTAATAGAACTCTACGATTTTGAAGTTGGAAATGTTTGTCTAGATTCAACAACCACTTTTCAAATATCTCACTCGTCATCCAGGCCTTTTTGTTACTGTAATAAGTAAGGGGTAAACATTTCACTCCTGCGAAACATCGTGGCTTTGCGCTTTTCCCTATTATTACAGGTTTCAATTTCTCACTGCCACTCATATTTGCTGCTAATAAAAGAGTCACCCTTTCCTTGGATAATTTGCCTCCGTAACATTTTTCATTTTTGAAAGTTAAGGTTTTATCTGGTAAGCATTTGAAGAACAACCCAGTCTCATCTGCGTTGAAAATATCGTCAGCTTCGTAAGGAGCTAAAATTGTAGGAAGAACATCTCGAATCCAGTTATCACACTCTTCTTGATTAACAGCAGCACTTTCCCCACACGCTTTTTTTTGCAATACACCATGTCTAAAACGGGAAAAATAAACATGTACTCATGTATCGAACAGAAACAATAAGAATCATTACCTTTTTTTGAATTTTTCAAGCCATCCCGAGCTAGCCTTGAAATTTTCATCTCCCAATTTTCTGGAAAAATCTAATGCCTTCTGTTGCAAAATGGGCCCTGAGATTGGCAAATTTGCTTTTCTTGAAGCTTCGAACCACTTGATCAATGCAGTGTTCACTTTCTTCTTAGGCTTATTTCGCTTCACTACACAAGGGTTATTCACTTCTGCACCAAACTTAGCTATTGTATCTTTGTTTTTTATTATAGTGCATAATGTACTTTTCGGAATATCATATTCTTGGCAAATGATTTTTCTGTTGACACGATTTTCCACTTTTTTTAAAATTTCTAACTTCTTTCCGATCGTTAAAGACTTCAGTTTACGCGGCTTCGACATCTCACCAACTCCAAACATATTTCATTCCAGAATCAGATTGGTGTTATTGTTATGATGTTTCATTCGCGGTATTTCACACTTGGTTGGGGGAATACCCTAAAATGTCGGTAACGCGAGCATCTCAGCCAGCTACGCTGACACCTTGTGGCAAGAAGCCAAAACTCCGATTTGATTGTTTTCGAATGTTCGACTTAAAGAGATCTTTACTCTGAACGGACGCATCATTGAGTTCGAGTTGAAGAGGTGTTCGAGTTATAGAAATTCGAGTTATAGAGGTCGAAATACAGGGAATTTTCGAGAATGTGAAGGGAACGCTCAGAGAGTACGAGTTGAAGAGGGGTTCGAGTTATAGAGGTTCGAGTTATAGAGGTTCGACTGTAGATTGTTCATGTGAGAATATAGATAATTTTTCAACTGTGCTCTCCAAATATTACAAATGCGACATTCCCATTCAGAAGAAGTATTGTATACTTCATGTCTTTTTCAAAATAATAATAATAACTGATCTTTATTGATAACAAGTTATCAAAGGGAAATCGACCGAGGTCCTTCAGCCCTATTTCAAAATAAGATTAAATAAATCATATGTTCACAATGAAGAAATATTAAAAACGGACTTGGCAATAGTAAGATTTTATGGTTCTTAAATAAAAGTTATTAGATGCTGTAATAACAAGCTAATTGAAAAGTTCTTGGTCTACCATGATAAAACACATATTTTTGGTAAATTCCGATTAAGTATTCCACATAGTTGCCTTCGAGAGCGATACAGCGATTATAGCTATCCTCAAACTTCTCGATACCATTTTTGTAGTACGATTTGTCTTTCGCTTCAAAATAGGCCTCAGTTTCAGCGATTACTTCTTTATTGACGCTACATTTCTTGCCAACGAGTATTCTCTTGAGGTCTGAGAACAGGAAAAAGTCGCTGTGGGCCAGATCTGGCGAATACGATGGATGCAGAAGCTATTTGAAGCCCAATTCATGCAATGTTGACAATGTTTTCATTGATTTTTGACATGGCGCATTATCTTGATGAAACGGCACTTTTTTTTCCTCAACGATTTTTTTTTCTTTTAACGATTTCATCCTTTAAACGATCCAATAACGCTATATAATAATTAATGTTGATGGTCTGGGTCTTTTGGAGGTAATCAATGAATATTATATCTTGCGCATCCCAGAATAATGATGGCATAACCTTGCCAGCTGACTGTTGTATTTTTCCTCGCTTTGGATTCGGTTCATCGTGTGCAGTACACTCAGCAGCTAACTGTCGATTGGACTCCGGAGTGGAATGATGGAGCCATGTTTTATCCATTGTCACATAGTGACGCAAAAATTCAGGTTTATTGCACTTGAATAGCTTCAAACACTGCTCAGAATCATTATCACGTTGTCGCTTTTGATCGATTGTGAGCTCGCGCGGCACCAATTTTGCACACAGCTTTCTTATGAACAAATTTCCGTGAATGATATAATGTATGATTTGTAAACTTTCTTGAGATTTTCGTCGGTGACAGCCTCTGTCCACTGCTTTCGCCGTCTTCGGTGCTCATTTCACCACGTTCAAATTTAGCATACCAATCAATGATGGTTGATTTTCCTGGTGCAGACCCCGGAAACTCTTCATCAAGACAAGATTTTGCTTCAACTGTATTTTTTACTTCAAAAAATATTTTATCAGCACACGATTCTTTTTTCTTCCAACTTTTTTCAAATAACAAAAGAAGCTACACTCACAACGCAATATCTCACAAACTAATGATCGAACTGCTGCCAAATTTTGACACGTACCGTTTGAAGGTTTGTTTTGTACTAACTCAAAATCATATGGATTCAATACTAGCACCGCCATCTGTGCATCAGACCGAGGATTTTTCAATTGGCCTAAAAATCGTGAGATTCAAGCTCCTAAAACATGAGTATTCCCTCAATTCTCTCAAATACCTACTCAAGGAAAATTACGATCTGCAAACCTGCATGTTATCAAAAGAGCGTTACACACACGCATACACCCCTGTAAACACTGCTTAGACGCTTGTTAACAAGCAGCAACATTAAAAGAATCAATTTCTTGACATTTTACGTTTTAGTAGTAATTTCTATCTATGATAAATAATAATCTATCTATGATAAATAATAATCGAAGTAACAAATTTTCGATTTTGTATCCCCAATTCTGAATTACCGCAGGCATTCGTTTTGTATTTTTTTATTTTAATGTTCTCCAAATTTGAACCATTTGAACCAATTTAGAACCGTTGATTTTTCTACATCAAGGTCGGATGATTACGATTATCCGCAAACTATTGATTAATAGTTTGCGATTTAACTAAAACCTAGATATTTCTGTTAGGATTTCTACATTCAATAACAAAAACCTAGATACATTTTTATGAATTCAAGGGTAGAGCAAATAAAGTAATACCAGTAGAACAGGGTTATTTTCACAAAGGATTGAGAAATTACGAACGAATAGCCAAAGAAGTTCTTCGAATCATATATCACAACATATCCACAAGATAACAAACACTTCATCTAGCCATAAAATGCAATCCATTCACAACACAATGTCGAAAAAAGGGGTCAAGCTGATTAAAATTCACCTACACAAACTCACGTGAAAGAGCTCTTACCACACTTATAGTCATTTGAATCTCTGTAATTCGAAATCGGACAATATATTGAAACAGCAAAATGTTTGTTGATTTTGAATGTCAACACTTTCGATTTCGGATGTTTGAGTTGAAAAATTAGAATTGTAAGTGTCACGTTGGCCACTTTCACCTATAGGTATATTATCTAATGATAATCAATTTCAACACCAATTAACCAGTCTGTATAGCCGAAAATGGGGACATCAAGCCCATAAAAATTATTCACATGATGTAATAGAAAATGCAAAATCCCGAATTATTCATTTTGAAACTCAAGAATATAGTTGTTTTCATTCAAGTGGGTAATAGAATGATAAATTTTATAGTCAGGTTAGAGTAACATAACTCTTACTATGGTTTATTCATCCCAAAATATCTCAAATCGTATCAAAGTATTATCAAAGGTAATACTACGAGTGCTTCAAATTTTATCGATAATTTTTTCATTTCCACGAACACTTGTTTATTTGGCGAAAATATTGACGAATGACGCATTAACAAGCCAATTTAAAAGTCCCCAGTCTACCATAGTAAAACACATTTCCTTCCATTTCAATTTCCTAGTTGCCTTCGAGGGCGATACAGAGATAATAGCGATCTTCCAACTTTTCGATACAATTTTTGTAGTACGATTTGTCTTTCGCTTTAAAATTGGCCTCAGTTTCGGCGATTACTTCTTCATTGGCGCGCTAAAGTTTTTTCTAGCGAGCATTCTTTTGAGGTCTGAGAACAGGAAAAAGTCGCTGGGGGCAAGATCTGGCGAATACGGTGGATGCAGAATCAATTCGAAGCCCAATTCATGCAATTTTGCCATTGTTTTCATTGATTAGTGACACGGTGCATTGTCTCATTATATAAGTTCTCAGAAATCTGATATGATCAGTATTACTAAGGCATAGAGCTCTGAATTCTTACTATACAAATATATCATTCACGTACTATTCTCCTCAATAAAATTGTGGCACAAATCTTTTAGGTACAAACTGCTGAGGTTACCATGATGTTCTGTAACACTTCTATGGAATAAATCGATAAAAATTCATTTAGACCTAATAAAAGTCATATATTCAACTCGAAAATGATTATACAATATCATTTGTAGCGGCGTTAACAGAATTTAATTATACTTCATTGATATGATTGAGTATGTTCGTATTGAACATACTCCATCATCATAATCATATCAATTTTCTTTTAAAGTGCAATGGATTTAAAGTGATGATGATATACATTTCAACACTTTTAATTGGCATTCATAAAGTCCCAATCAAAAATGTCAGTTGGTTAAAAGATACACTCATAATCGTGTCGAGTCAAATTTTCATGTGGATGTTGGATGACTTCCTTCGACTTTCAAAATATTGTGAAAATTCGAATAGATCTCACTAAAACAAACTGTCATTTACTCTCAATGTACGGTTTTGCTGAAAATTTTGTGGAAAAATTTTCACTATTGAACCAAATTTTCCGCCGAAGTTATTGATGAGTTTAATGACGTACAGGACACTAAAATCTACTGATCCTAACTGAACATTTTCTACTTTTATTAAATATTTCAATCAAATTTCAATATTCCAATAAACAGGTTGTTGCACCTTGTGAAAAATGCCATATTTATCTAATACGAACCTGAATGTTATAATCAGTTTAAATATAAATCGAAGGACCTAATGCAGTGTATCATACATATATAAGGCCAATTGAACAGTCCCCGGTCTGATGCACAGATGACGGTGCTAGTATCGAATCCATATGATTTTTAGTTAGAACCAATCTTCAAACGATACCTACGTGTCATAATTTGACAGCAGTCCGACCATTAACTTGTGAGATATTGCGTTGTGAATGTACGTGTACATCATATCATTCACGAATATTTGTACATGATGAAGCTGTGTGCAAGATGGGAGCCGCGCGAGCTCACCATCGATCAAAAGCAACAACGTGTTAATGATTCTGAGCATTGTTTGAAGCTGTGTAAGTGCAATAAACCTGAATTTTTGAGTCGATATGTGACAATGGATGAAACATGGCTTCATCATTTCACTCCGGAGTCCAATTCCAATGAATTGGGCTTCGAATTGCTTCTGCATCCACCGTATTCGCCAGATCTGGCCTCCAGCGACTTTTTCCTGTTCTCAGACCTCAATAGATTGCTTGCTGGAAAGAAATTTAGCGCCAATGAAGAAGTAATCGCTGAAACTGAGGCCTATTTTGAAGCGAAAGACAAATCGTACTACGAAAATGGTATCGAAAAGTTGGAAGATCGCTATAATCGCTGTATCGCCCTCGAAGGCAACCATGTTGAATAATAAAATCGAGTTTTGCCAAAAAACAATGTGTTTTATTATGGTAGACCGGGGACTTTTCAATTGCCCTGTCACATTTAATGTGGCGTACATAATTTTTCAGTTATTTCCAATAGGCTCGGTGTCGTTATTATCTGCGCACACGAATTTTTATGGTCAATTAAATACTTGAATACCAGATAAGGTTAGTTCACATTTGTCTCAATTTGAATAGATAGAAAACTAGAACGAACTAGATCAATAGAGTTCCACCTGGTTCCATATACCACGCCATGAATTCACAGATTAGGAGAGAGATATTATCATATAATAGCAAAATGTGTTTCAATTTCATTTATTGTTGTTCTAATTGAAAAATTATTTTAAGGTCGCCGGGGAAAACTAGAATTATAGAGCTAATGTAGGTAATTATTTTGCCGAAAGCGAACGACCTCGGCAATTAGCAACGTTTAACGAAATCGGATACGTTTCTCATACAATTATTCAACATTGTCTTCGTTTAATGCTGCACCGTTCAAAAACTAGGTTCAGCAAATTACATTCGATTAATTCGAATCAGAATAAGAGAGTTCACTTTATTTCACTTGTCGTTGCATATAATGAATTCGTCAATATTTTATTAAGATATATACAGGTTGTTTCCTTATTGAATGTCAATATTTATGGGTCCCATATTAAGAAAAGAACTTCATATCATTTCATTTCTAAACGTCTTACCTTTTGAAATACAGGGTGGTAAATTTTACAAAAATAAATTATTTATTATCTACAATACCACTTCAGATATTTCGATGAAATTTATCATACATGTACAGTGCATCCCATTTTGGGTGAGACAGCCAGGTTTCTCGCTTGTTATTTAAGATAGAGCCTTGCGGTTTTCACGTTCCTGTCCTACTTTTTCGTGAAACTTAAGTTGGTCTAATCAGATTTTGCATAACTGTTTCCGTTCAAGAGATACAGGGTGATTTTGGAAATTGATACTTTTCGGACCCCTCCTTTATCTCCGAAGTTATTAGAAATAATGCTGAGGTGAAAACTACGTCTGAATCATAATTCTGCGTAGAATCCAGTGGCGTACTCAATTTTTTTTTTCGGGGTATGGTTTTGAAGATTCAACACAAACTTATGTTTTTTTCAATGGAACACCATGTGTATTATTACTTCGTTGAATTTGTTATTTTTTTCCCTTCAAAATGATATATGACACTATGTAGGTAGGATGTTCAGAAATGTTGAAAAAACACTAAAACATCAAATAATGATGATTTTTTGTTAATGGGCAATGAATTTCCAATAGAAAAGAAGAATCAATAATGATAACAATAATTTATAGCGATGACAGCTAGATCAGATTGGTTTTTTCCCTCCAATGCCTACTTGATAAAACAATGCTCCCAAATACATAGTAGCCATAATAACAACAAGGATGTTTGTGTCATCAATGACATACTAATTTAAAAAATCGAAAGTAATAATCCTCTTATTGGAACATAGAAAATGCATGGCCCATTTACAAAAAATCATCATTATTTGACGTTTTAGTGTTTTTTTAACATTTCTGAACATCCTACCTACATAATAATAATAATAATAATAATAATATAGTTTATTTGCTAACTGGTACATAGAAACACAATATCACATTCAATGTATTGAACACCTCAAAATAAAATTATAAATGCTCCTAAGCTTCCAAGACAAACTAAGGTAAAAATTACACAATACAAATAAACCAAGAAATGAGGTTGCAGTTTCAGATGAAACGGCCGCCTGTAAATTATTAGCAGAGTCTCCTCATTCAGAGCTATCTGTCGAAAACAAACTTCCCTCCTCCTCGTGTCGCACATCATCAGTGAAAAAAGAAAGAACATGCTCGGTAAAGTTATCATCATCGGGGTATGTCGCAAATCAGGAAAATTTTGTCCAAAATCGGGGGCGTTCAGTCGAAGATCAGGAAAATTTTGTTACAACAACAGTAATATATGGTTTTCTATTTTTTTTGTATTATGGAGGTATACCTCTAGCTCCTCAATGAAATACATTACCCCTGTGGATGGAGATCCGTAGATTGCACTAACTGTAACAAGCAACCCATTAATGTTCAAATTTATGACTAATATATCAGTGCAGCCCAGAGAAACAACCTGATGATCCAATAACATGTAGTCCCTTACATAAACCAAAACTCCATCATTCTTATTCACATTTCCCATATTGTACAACAAAACATATCCGGCTCTATGAAACAACTGTACATCCTCCAAATATATTCTACTTGTTCGATCTTGTTGTCTTTTTTGTCCTCACTTCCACCCTAAGTTCCTTGTTCAAATTTTTATCTTTCACATGTCTCACCTCCCTGGAACCAACTATCTTCTGGTGGGCCTCCGCGTTATATTCTTGAGTTTCCTCCTCAACTGGTGAAGGGGTGGTACCTGCAGACTCAGAAATTTCTTCTTGTTTGTTTATTTTTCTTATATCATCCACCGTGTATATTTCATTACCAATTATCAACTTGTTACCCTTAACGTATCCCACATCACTGGTGGTTTCTCTTATTTTCCTCAAGTAATTCCTAAGTATTTTCTGTTCTTCTCGCTGCTGCAATGTTTGATCTTGAGTTATATAAATATTTGTTCCTTTAAGTTTCTTAGAATTATCCAACAGTACTTGTTTTTTCCTATAAGTAGCGAATTCAATTTTCAAGGGTCGATTTTTGCCCCTTCCTAGCTGGTATATATCACTAATATCTGATTCGGCAATATCTGTCTCAAGCAGACGATTCACTTCCCCTATTACACCTTCGGTTGAGACGTTTTCTCCGTTTTGCAGTCCATATATCACTATATTGTTTTTATAACATTTCCTCTCTAAATATTCTACTCTGTCCAAAAGTTGTTTATTCTCTTTTTCCAAGTTTACAACTTTACAATTCAACTCTTCTAGTCTATGTATATACATACCGCAAGAAATAGAGAAGCGATGGAAAATGTTATCGCAAACATCCATTAGTGGATATGCATTGGAAGAAGAAGAAGTCTATGTATACATAGTATCATATATCATTTTGAAGGGAAAAAAATAACAAATTCAACGAAGTAATGATATATAGGGTGTTCCATTAAAAAAAATATAGGTTTGTGTTGAATCTTCAAAACCATACCCCGAAAAAAAAATTGAGTACGCCACTGGATTCTACGCAGAATTCTGATTCAGGCGTAGTTTTCACCTCAGCATTATTTCTAATAACTTCGGAGATAAAGGAGGGGTCCGAAAAGTATCAATTTCCAAAATCACCCTGTATCTTTTGAACGGAAAAAGTTATACAGAATCTGATTAGACCAACTTGAGTTTCACGAAAAAGTAGGACAGGAACGTGAAAACCGCAAGGCTCTATCTAAAATAACAAGCGAGAAACCTGGCAGTCTCGCCCAAAATGGGATGCACTGTACTATGAATCAAGAGTAATTTTTTAATGTATCACTTTTTTATTACTTTCCACCAGTGGTATTCGTACGTAATTTGACCTGCCTATTTTGGCAGACATTGATGGTACGCCACAGATTTTTTCTGAAATAATAATAATTTTTGAAATTCCCAATCATTTCTTACCGAAGTTGTTCAACTGACTTTTTTCAATCCGATGCACGGTTTTCGCTTCAAAAAAATGAAAACCGTTTCTCTGAAGATCATAACAATATCGTTAATACAAACATATGACAATATCACCATGCAGAGTCAAACGCAGATTTTATTTTTTTTTAGGTGAAACCCGTGCGTCGTACTAAAAAAATTCAAGAGATAAAATTTGCTCATAATTGAATACAGATTTCATTTTTTTTTATTTTTGAAACATTACTACCCTGTATCTCAAAAGGTAAGACGTTTAGGACATATGAAGTTTTTTTTTAAAATGGACCCAAAAATCACCCGCATAAATATTGACATTGAATTATGAAACACCCTGTATGTAAAAATATACAGGGTGTTTCCAAATTGGACGTGAACCTTGGAGGACGTGTTCGTATGACTCATTTGCTGTCATTTGAACCATTAGTGATATCCGAAAATCAACAGTGATATTTGAGATTTTGTGTTTTTTGAAAGATTTCCCACCTTAATTCATTTTTTGTCAATTTTTTCTACGTTGAACAAGTGTGATTAGAATTTTGGATTATTTTCATCAGAAAAAGATTTGATATGTATGAAGAAAGCAAAACTATGATGTATTAGATGTTGAAAAAGAATGTTTATGATTTGAAAGTTAGTATATGAAGAAAATCAAAATCAGTTTCTACTATCTCTTTGCTTGCAACTTTCGAATTTCACTATTTATGTATGACAAAATTATTTCAAAAATTTGCTGAATTGCTCCTTCATTTCCTAGAAAAGTTTTCGTTAGAATGCAGTCACTAGTTTCGCCTCAGAAGTTTTTGATTTGAAAGGGGATAGAAAACTAACGGATTAAATATTTTTTTATTGCAATTAAACTCGAAATTTCATTGAGAAACGTATTCATAAATTATATTGAAAGTGACCTCTACCATTCCTTTTGTCTTCTATAATTTCACCCCATACCAATGATCAATGAACAAAGCTCCGTAATTTTATATCAACAGGGTTGGTCTACGATTTTGACCAGAATTTGTATTCACTTTTGTTTTTACAAATAAATATGCTTCGACTATAATTACGGCAATAATTGATATTATAATTTCATTATAATATAAGCGAAACCTTTTAAATGCGCAACCTTGAACGACAGTAGAAGTATGGTACAAGAATAATTGAGGATTCATTTCAATTAAGTTTTTCTGTTTCCTGGCGGTCTAATCAGGTTTTGAAATGTCTGTTCACAAAGTGATATTAATTTAATACATGAATAATTCCGAAGATGGTTTTCAATATGAATGGAGATTAGTTTTTCTGGTAGAACATTAGCATGATACCTGCGAAAATTCATTATATCCGTTAGTTCCGTTGAATGAACATGAGAGGATTTTGGCCAAGTAAAATCCCTATCTCCCAGGGAAGTTTGAAGAACTATTCCTCGTGTGATATTCTAATCTTAGGACGTCTGTTCAACATCGTATATCACAGAACATTGAAATACTGAGTTACAACCAGGATAATTGCTGATATTACAATTGCGAGGCAGCATATCATTTTTGCTGAAAAGAAACACAAAGGACTGCTATACAAACTGCTTGCGGCAGGTTGCCCACTCTCCATGGTCCAACTTTCAGCTTCTTACCTGCATTCTCGCACGTTTAGAGCCAGAGTTGACGAAGTATTGTCTTCAGCGAGGTATCTTTCAGCTGGAGTTCCGCAAGGGTCTCTGCTGTCTCCAATAATATTCACAATATATGTATCCGACATGCCAAAAACGGAGAAAACCTCCATGGCACTGTAAGCTGACGACAGTACCATTCTTGCCAGTTGGTGGTGTCTCAAAATGGAAAGCCATCGACAGACTTCAATCTTGGTTTGCTCGATGGAGAATTGAAGTAAACCCTGAGAAGAGCGAAGTCATTCTTTTCAGCCGAAAGAAAAAGATCCCCAAGGATACGTCGTAATGTTCGGTAGGAGGATCGAATAGAAGGCCAAGTATCTAGGAGTGATACTTGACAAGAAGCTCACTTGGAAACAACACGTCACATCAGCCGTGATGAAGAAAAAGACAGAAGGCTGCGTTGCAACCGCTACTTTGCAAAATCAGCAGATGCATGTCTCTTTCCAACAAGCTTCTTCTCATCACCATTCGGTCATGTCTAACGCACGCCCGACTTGGGGACACGCCGTAAAGGTCCATTTGCAGAGACTTCATGTCATGCAGAATACGATCCTGAGAAGAGCCGTAAATGTACCATGGTTTGTCAGCAATGTACGGATACATAAAGACCTGCGAATACCATTACTAATCTCAGATCTAGAAGATCTGAGCGTGAAGACCTTCAGTAAAATGGAAAACCACGCAAACCCTCTTAAAAGGAAGGCTTTCGACTATGATGAAAAAGTCCCTAGAAAACACAAAAGACCGAAGATGGCACTTCCCTAGGAAGTGTGTGTTAAGGCCAAACTCTTACTGGCACAGAGATTATGTAATGATTACCCAAACCTTCTGAGTGGCATATTGCCACCTGCTAGGACAGATCAAAATAGTTCGCCAGAGGTGAATTATATTGAGATTGAGCAGTAAAAGACTAATAGCCTGACTGCAAAAGAAAAAGAAGTTCCAAGTTATTGTTAATCATAATATGAAGTTGAAAATAATAGAGATGTTGCTATTGAAGTCAGTCTTTTGTTTCATGAAAACTAGATCTTCTTATTTTCTTCCGAGTTTTTCTTTAAAAATCACGTAATAAATTCTTTCTTTTTTCTTTCAGAATCAAAATGACTTCCTCACCGGCTATTATTCAAAAAGAGAAGACAAACTCGAAATCATCTTCCAACGCTACTCTATCCCAGCAAACCAAAGGTAATCCCTTGGACCAGAGGAACACACCGCCACTAACAGCCTGGTGGAGGGTATTCAAACTAGTCAACCTAATGATGCAAACCAGATGTTAGGGTTTCCGAAGCTCTTAACGATAGTTCACACCTAGCCCTAATACCTATAACGAGGAATTTGGAGAAATTTAGAATTGTAAAATAGATGTGGGTTGTTCCTTCGAGCCTACCTAGTACGAGCCTGTACTATAAGATCCATTCTCACATTCCGAATAACTGTTGTTGCAATTCTAGAGGGTTAAAATCAATGTCAAGAAAAGAATCTTCATATCGTGTAAAATTTCTAGTTTTTTATTTCTCAAATTATTCGACATAAAAATGAATTTCAGGATCTTTATTGACTTATTAATGATACCAGTTACACGTGATATTGAATGTAAGTTCATGATATGTTCTAATTGAACTCACCAATTCAGAAGAATGATGTAAAATTACATTAACATTTTAATATGTATATAATCTGATTCAAGATTAGTTATGTTTGAATTAACCTTAAATATTTATTTTTATTATTGATAACAATTCCTTATTTTACATTACTTACTCGAGGTTATGTTATAGCAATAATTCAAATTATTCTTATTGATTTGATATGATGACAACCGATTTTAAGATAGCATAGTTCTAGCTAAAGATATCCGTCTTCAAAAATTACTTTTGAAGTAACATTACAGTCGTTATACTAACACAAAAAGTTGAAATATACTATCATGTTCATAATATCCTTCCAATAAATTTTCAAACGGGTTTTGAATGCAATTGTTATGATTTTTAATGATGCATGTTGAATTTATATGATTAAATATATATATTTGAAATAGAGAAATACACTGATTGTTAGAGATATTTTGTTTTATTTTCAGCCTTGAATTTCACTATAAAATCTTGAAAATCACGAAAATATGCCTTTTGGAGTAGATAAAAAAATGTATCCTGCCAACAGAGTACAATCCCCTGTCAATCAATAGCATCGTGACTCCGATTTTTATTGTGTAATGTCAAGAAAGTATCTTGTACTATAAAATTGTTGAAACTAATAATTATTAGTTAATATTATATTATACAGGGTCAGAACTATTTAAAGAGGCACTATAGGGATATCCAAAACTGTTAGAAATACAGGAGGATGGCTTAAATTACAGAAAATTTGCGTTATTTAGGGATTCGTGTGTTAATGCTAACAGATCCAAAATATCTCCAATGGTTCTCGAGAAATCTCGAAAGAACTGAAAATCGAGATTTTCTTTTTCTCTGTATAACTCATTTGTTTCTGGAGATAACTTCACGAAATTCGTTTTGTAGCCATAATCCAATATAGAGATTGTAATGGTGTAGTCAGATTTTTTCGGTTTTCCATTATTTCAGAGACGCGATAGTCAATTTTTTTCTTATGGACGCCATGTTGGTTCTCCTCATGATGTGATAAAGACAAAAATTACGAATTGAATAATGTATTAAACTCTACAGAAATATCGAGTCTGCATAAGCAAATTTGACTTTCCTCTTTATTTTTTTGTTTAAATGGCTGGTGGCAGAGTTGTCAAATAACTTGTTACTTCGTTATATTGTTATGTGAAACAATCACTTAACTTTTGTAAAAACCCATATCCTGCCTGATAAGTAACGTCATATTAATAACATAATCATGCTGATACCAACACTCTACATAGCGTAGAACTGGCAATGTCTGTAGAAATTGTTCTATATAATTCAAAAAACTCAAGTGATGGTTATGAAAATATGAATAATAGTTATAAAAAAACGCATACATTGTGTTTTAGTTGGTAATATAGGTATTGATCATTTGTGGTATGTAAGCTCAACATACAAAGTTCATCACATGCAGTGAATCTTATACAATCTCACTCTCGAAGACACAGAGCAACTTAAAAATAGTTCTTAATAGCTGAGGACAAAAAAAACTTGGTTAATTATTGAAACGCTTAACTTTTTTTGTCTAGAATTAGACATTATATGGAGTGCTCTTCAAGAATAACCAACATTTCGGCCAAAATTAGTGTCGAAATAAATGAATGTCCTCGTGCAACGTTAGAGATCATTGACATGATTCATATGATCAATTATACCACTTCCGTCCTAAAATGTAATGAATATGCTAGATGCAAAATATTAGCCTGTTGAATGATACGATAATTATTGTTTTTCATCATTATATTCAGATGAAAACTATAAAAAAAAATGTTAAATTAAATTAATTCAAATAATTAATTTTAAACTAAATATAGATTTTGATGGCGTTTGATTAAATTTATTTATTGTCATATTTGTCTTGTACTTTTTCAATTTTCTTACTGCATAAACAGAGCGTCGCTAGATTCACGACTATAGTGATACTAGATGTCAAAATAAAGAGATATACCTAGATTGATACTTTATTGTCCTATGTAAGGCATACAAAACGTATGCATATATTCGTCAGTCAATTATTTACTATTCTACATAAAAACAAATGTAGAAAAATTAAATATGTGAGAGTCTCTAGTTGTCAAACTTATGCATCCCTGGCATACATCACAACCAAAATATTAATTGAATGAACCGTCAATAATGGCTCAATTGGCTTTTAATATTTTAATATGGTTCTATAAGATTTCAATAGTATAAGGTTAAAAAGCAAACGAATTATCCTTTTTTGGGTAACAAATACCCTATGCAAGTGAGCAATTAACCCATAATGAAATGTTGTATGATAGATGAGAATATAGTACACACTGATCAGCGCAATCATCAAAACATTTTCTCAGCTGCAACAGTGCAAAATAGGCTTCGGACAATAATTTACACACCCTATCAACAAGAAGCTGCCAACCAAGAGTTTGATGCAGAATTACACCTAAATACCTGATACCAGCAGAAAAACGTACCTATGTGACTCCAGAAATAGAATTAGCATTGCAGAATTTCAAATAATCAGTCTTTCTGTGATTCGACACAAGTCTGCTCCTTTGACACCAAACATCAACAAGCTCTCACACTGCGGCAACCTTAACACCAACCTCTTCAGTGGCCCACCCGGAGACCACCACAGCTACATCATCAGCATACATAATACTACGTCTTTGAACAATAAAACATGGCAATAAAAAAAATAAAAGAGGTCCCAGGTTCGACCCATGGGGAACACCCAAAGAAATCTCACGAGACACAGATTCAACTCCACCCAGCAAGACCCGCATTTTCCTGACCGACAAATACGACTAGGGATTCACGGCTTGGCTTGATTTTCAAGCTAACTTGGCTTGAGCTTGACTTGATTTCAAGTCAACTAGTTTTTTCAATCTCAAGTCTTGTACTTGAATCATATCAAGCTACATGATTTGTAGCAGTTATATTGTGTAGTGTCACATCAATAAAAAAATGATAAAATTAGAAGAAACAAAAATTTCTATTTATTAAACTTATTGTATGAAAGAACAGAAAATATCCAATTTTTTTAAACCACTGGTCGGCATTGAAACGAACTTATTGGTGACAGGTGACACAAGAAACGGTGTCTCAAGTCTCAACAACTAACTATAACTATAACGCCACACGTTGTTCATTAGGAAAGTGTCGCTGTGTCGAGACATGTTGCACTTTATGTCGTTCTATTTAAAACTATAGTTTACAACAGCATGCACCTCGCTGCGTTATACTCGTTTAAATTCGATCTTGAGGCAAAATAAAATAATAGACATTCAAAATCAAATCTAGACATACACAATCGGTGGTGTCTATTCAAATTAGCTATAAAACTAATTCAAATATCACGAAAAAACATGGTTCAGAAAATTCGAATTCATTATCAGAATCCAATGGGTGACAAAATTATCTACGGATATTTTTGAAAGTGGCAATTTTTCTACTCACCTTAACGATGTGGTCTTTCGTACAGTGGAGGGACTTCTCTTCGGCTTATCAGCTGCAGAAGTACTCAAAGATTTTGGACGATATTTTTCTATTCTGAAATAATGAATCAAAAATATTTATAGTGTTCGCATTATTTTCACCATTCAACACTAATTCTCAACTTGAAGAACAAAACAAGAACTACAAATTCTACATATTATCTTGACTAGTCAGGACTACCAGTAACAATAATATTGTTAAATAATTTAGTGATCATGATATTATTATATCTATTATTATGATTCTGTGATCCGATATTTTATGACTATTCGATCACAGACTAATCTGTGATTCGATGGTCAATAATGTAAATTGGTTAGGTTCAAGAATCTGTTTATAAAATGCAAACAAAACACCATATCAAATGGAGCAGTATAGCCAAGTAAAATCTGAGTTGAAAGATAGTGTTGAAAGTGAGATTAAGCCAAAAATAATTTATTCTTATGGCAAATTCAAGATAGTCCAAAATGACTAATGAAAAATCATAGCAGGGAGAGCACCAAGTTTCCTGTTACTATCTAAAAAGTTTTTCTACAAGTACAAACATTTTTTAATTTTTGTTATTTATATACCTACCACCAACAACACGTTTGAATAATTTTAGCATCTTATTTGAAGTATTGCTGATACTGCAGTAGGTACCTATATGGAAATAACATATCTAATAGGTACCTAGTTATTGGAGACTTCAATCAACTTACTTATAATAGCGGACTAGAAGTGGATTACCTTATTTCGAATAGGGGTTCTTCACGAGATTTGATTCAATATAACACCAATCAGGTATACTATAGACCAGGTTTTTTAAGACGTTAAATGTAGCATACAACGCAGTGACAGCCCTTTTGTTACACTTGACATTTTCGCTGACTTTTTCGCATAGAGTATTTTGTTTATTACTGTGAGCTTTTACGAGACCGTCAAATAGAATTGATTTTGACAAGGCTGTCGTGAAATTCAATTTTTCCTTTGGGAACATTCAAAGTCGGTTGTGTAATCTGTGGTTGTGTATAAAATACAGCTAGTTCAGTCAATTTGTGCTCACAAAGGCAGTTTCGATTTCTTTGTTTTTATATGCTCTTTAGGGTGCTTAATCCGAATCTGTAGTGTGTCACCAAAATTTCGTGACGGATCATTGAAAGAATCCAAAAAAAAGGAAAAATTTTCATTTTTAGGTTGGTTTTTTGCATATAACTCGATAAATATCAATAGTTCGTGAATAAGCTGCCTAAACAAAAACATAGAATATAAAATTTTTCACGAATTACTTCCATTGAGTTTTTTGTCCGATGTACCGTTCTGGCTCAAACGGTAGTTGAAAATTTGCGTATTTTATACGAGATTTTATCTGTCTCTGCAAAAACCCACTCTTTGGGGTAGTTTTGATTTCGTCGATTTTATAGTTTTTTAGGGTGCTGAATCCAAATCTGAGGTTTTCTTCCAAAATTTCATAACGGAACATTGAATTTCATTTTTTTTCCTCAATTTAATAAGTAGATATCAAGGTGAAATAAAAACTGGAAAATGGCGGAAAGGATGGTCTTTGAAATAAAACTGTACATAATTCCAGAACTGTTCCACAAGGTGTTAAGAAATTTGACAAATACATGTTTTTTTTGTCAACCTGTTTTAATAAACTGTCAACATCTTTGGAAAACTTTTCTGGAGAAATTTATCTTCAATTTGGCGTAGAAACAATTTAAATCGATGAAAAATTCCGAAAGTTCATAGACAACGAACTTCAGCAAAATTTTAGGCGGCCTAGTTTTTCTGCCGGTAAGTTAGCATCTTTACTAGGTATCGAAGTCATCTACTAAACTGCTTGCTTGGGAATTTGGGCTAAATTAAGAAAAAAAGTACGACCGCCTCGAAAACCTCTTGTGATGACCGTCAAGATAAACATGCGTAATTTTATTACTTTGTTGAAGGAATACTTTGAGATGCCTTATCTGGTAATATATTTTATGAGCTCACATACTCTGAGAACCTTTCCGATAAAATGTTCGGACGGCTCCTGTAAAAGATTTCATTTAATAGATACCTTACGGAATAATTATGTGAATACAGCAAAAATATGTATCATCACTAGATTTTTGTAAGATATGCAGTAACCCTTGAGAATGGGTTGAATATGCATTTACATTGCAAATATATAACTGCATAAAATCCAGTATCTAGTGATGACGAAACCGTTATCAAATTCGATTCTGTCCGTCCGTCGCTAAAAACATGAGTAGATAGTGTCAAGTGTTTTACTAATGACTAATTACCAAATTATCGATATAGTATGTATGTATGTTTTACTTATTAGTTCCTTATACTAATGGTATTACTATAGTATAAAGAATCCTTTTACTATGGTTTTACTAAAAAATTTGTAATATTACAGAACCTAGTCTAAAAATTTCTTGTCTTGCACATAGGAAAATGACAGAATCCTTGGATAATTTGTTTTCGAGATATGGGGTGTTTGTAGGCCCCTTTTTGTGACGTTTATACCAGTTCATCGAATCTTTATCAATCTACGCCACAGATTGGGCAGGCAAATAAGTACCAAATTTATATTTAATTTATTCATCACAACTTACTAACTGGATAGTAGAATCTGGATTTTTAAGAGGATTTTTAGTGAATTGTTTCAATTTTTTTCTCGAAATCAGTAGCAGATATGACAAAATTAAATTACACCAAAAGACACCAAAAAGTGTAGTACTGGGCCAAAGTTCGTTTTTAAGTTTTTCTAACCTATCAGTTCTCCATCAAAATAAAGTTCTGGAAGAAATAATCGGGCATTGAAAAAATATCACCCTCTAGGTGTGTATTCGAAAATACCATTTGACATGATGAAAACTTCAAATAGAAATATCTATGCCGAATTCAATTTGAATATCATGTTAAGGGAAGGTGCTATGAAAGGACTTGAAAATAAAACAAACTGACTACCTATATCTCGAAAACAAAACTTTTGCGGACCCATGGCATAGATTGCGGACGAATTGGCATAGATATTCCAATTTAATCAATTAATTATCCAAAAATCATGAGTTATCCTAATTTTGAATGCAAATCTACAGGCTGATTTTTTTCTGGAAGGGGGCCCGCTTCATTCCTCCAGAATTATTCTTTTGTGAACCACTGGTAGTTTAGAAAAATTTAAAAAGAAACTCCTATTCAGTACTACACTTTTTAGTTTGTTGTATCTGCAATCGATTTCGAGAAAAAAATTCAAACAACTCTCTATAGTAATTCTCAGGAAAATCCAAATTATTTCGGAGATCCAGTTATAGGAGGATGTGATAAATAAATTACTTATAAGTTTTGGTAGGTACTTATTTACCAACTCTGCAGCGAAGATTAATGATGATTCGATAAACTGGTTGACCATCACAAAAAAGTAGGACTACAAGAAACACCCTGTATCTCGAAAACAAAGCGTTTGCGGGCTCATGTTTATGTGCAATTTATTTTTAAAATTATCCAAGGAACCTCTCATTTGCCTTCGTAACTCCAATTCAGGAACACCCAATATAAGATAAAAACAATCGAATTGGTAAAAAAAAAAAATTATTTTGAGAAATTTGGTTCAAACTTCGTTATCTTTTCCTCGCATTATAGATATGAGTAAACAATGTCGTCAAAAGGGAAAAAAAAAGATTTACGCTCTTGGCAACCAACCGAGTATTAACAAAACAAAATAGCAATAAAGAATGACAAAATATGCAACGATGTATGAGCTGATTATATCAACCAACATATAAACATAAATATTAGTCATAAAGAAGTAAAATAGAGATATTTAAGACAAGGTACAACAAACGGGTAGGCAGCACACAAAAGTAATTACAATATCTTGAACCTATCTCGAATGTAGTTTTTGTTCAAATTCAAGTTCGTGTGTATATTCCACTTTGAACTGATTCATATATACACTTCTCTTAACTAAATACTATTGGAACAAGCGCGCATAAACATTAATTAGGTATCCCTTAATTGACGAAAATTAATCGTAATATCTATTCAACACCCAATAGTAATGTCCGCTGAATATTGGACACTAGTAGGTATTCTACTCATTTTTAAATCATACCTTTAAGAATTATTAAAATATTCATGAAAACAACGTGAAAAACTAAACTTACCCTGTTTCTAAAGAATCCATTGAATTACTCTCGAACTGAAACATACTTCTTGGTTTTTCAGTAACAGGACTTGAAGGGTTGGACTTCGTCTTAAAACTACCACTTCCTAACATTTTCTTCAATTTATTCCGAAAGTTATGAGTTTTTGGAGAATTCGGTGATTTATCCATCGCGTCAAAGTACAAACTGGAAGGTTTCAACACAAGGGCCGCAAAAACGGTTAGAACTACGAACAGTATCAAGATACAATCTTGGGAAGAAAAGAAAACATCCATTTCAATGTAACAAAAACTTTTTCATGTGATAAAAGTTTCACGAACAATCACTAGCACTATTTTCGTTTCTCGCAACCCTCCAGATGGTGAAATTGTAAAAATATTTCATATACTTTCTCCTGGTAACTCATTCCAACGTCTTAATCGTTCGAAACACCCGATTACTTTAGATTTGTCCCAGAATTATTTCGTATGGTATATTTTGACGGAAATAAAGAGAAGTTCTGCTATCTACTTCCGGTTTTTTGGTATACCACGTCCGTTTATGGGGTGCTTCCAACTGCAGTGAAATGTAAAAAAACTGCTTGATGTGCGAGTGTTCCAAATGGGAAACTAGAGATAAGCGGTAGAGATGTTGCAATTGATTACTTGATAAGAGTCAGTTCAAAGACTTCGCTGCTATTAAACGTTTATTCTTGAGAAAAAAGGGAGTTTATATATTATTCATATCGAGAAGCCATTCAAACTAAACTTAAACTGAAATACCTATACATTTTGGGAATACAAAGAAGTGGTTCACTAAACCAATTACCTAAAAACATATTCATCTTTCGACAAAGAGTCGGACAAGGGCGTAGAAATAGGAGGTACGGGGTACTGGGGGTAATTATCCCCCCCCCCCAAGATTTCCAAATTATAAAATTGCAGAATTCTCGCAAGAATGAAAATTTTTGCATTAAATGAAGCAATAATCATTTTACTTTCCTTTGAGATTCACACGGCAGTAAAAAATCAAACCCTTTTACGGTTTATGAGTTTATTATCGCTTTTAAGATGAGTACTTTTCTTACACTACAAGCACGTCTTTGTTTGAGGTTCATTATTTTCCTTTATCTATCCGCTTTGGCGGCCCCTTGCCATCTGTGATTTTTGCATTCGTCATCGGTATACACTTACCCGTTGTTTTCGTCAGAAAATTTCAATACTGTAGTTATCAAAGAACTGAACTCAGCAATTTGCATAGAAAATTGTATGGTAGATATGTGTTGTACAAATTAATGTGTTTTGTGAAAACATCAGTTTTGAATTAACTATGAAAGGCAAACTGAAAAGTCCCCGGTCTACCATAGTAAAACACATTTTTGTGGCGAAATTCGATTATATTATTCAACATACTTGCCTTCGAGGGCGATACTGCGATTATAGCGATCTTCCAACTTTTCTATACCATTTTTGTAGTGCGATTTGTTTTTCGCTTCTAAATAGGCCTCAGTTTCGGCGATTACTTCTTAATTGGCGCTAAATTTCTTTCCAGCGAGCATTCTTTTGTGGTCTCAGAACAGGAAAAAGTCGCTGGGGGCAGATTTGACGAATACGGTGGATGCAGAAGCAATTCGAAGCCCAATTCATGCAATTTTGCCATTGTTTTGATTGATTCAGTGATGACACGGCGCATTGTCTTGATGAAACAGCGCCTTTTTTCTTCAAATGGGGCCGTTTTTAACGATTTTATCCTTCAAAGGTTCGATATAACGCTATATGATAATCGTTGTTGATGGTCTGGCCCTTTTGGAGGTGATCAATGAATACCATACCTTACGCATCCCAGAATATTGATGCCATAACCTTGCCAGCTGACTGTTATGTTTTTCCTTGCTTTGGATTCAGTTCATCGTGTGCAGTCTACTCAGCTGACTGTCAAATGGACTCCGGAGAGAAATGATGGAGCCATGTTTCATCCATTGTCACATATCGACGCAAAAATTCAGGTTTATTGCACTTAAACAGCTTCAAACACTGCTCAGAATCATTAACACGTTGTTGATTTTGATCGATTGTGAGCTAGCGCGGCACCCATATTGCACACAGCTTTCTCATGTACAAATATTCGTGAATATGATGTACACGTTCAGATGATATCTTCACAATGTCTGCCTTCTCGATAAACTTCACTTTACAGTCGTTCAATCATTTTGTGAACTTTTTTTATTTTTTCGTCGGTGACAGCCTCTTTTAGGCGTAAACTGCTTTAGCCGTCTTCATTGCTCATTTCACCATGTTTAAACTTAGCATACCAATCCATTGATGGTTGATTTTCCTGGTACAGACCCCTGAAACTCTTCATCAAGCCAAGATTTTGCTTCAACTGTATTTTTTTCCTTCAAAAAGCAATATTCTATCAACACACGAAATTCTTTTTTTTTCTGATCGAACCAATATTGAGCTATATCGCCTTAGTTACCATGTGTCATAACACACTCATATTTCCCAAGGGAAATATGAAACGTCAGTTCATATTTCCCTAGGGAAATATGAAACTATTTCTTTATTTAGTAACAAAATGGAAACTGCAATTGTTGAAATTTCCACTAAAAGTATTTCCACCAGATACAAAGGAAGAAGAAATATCTTGTTCATAATTATTCGACGACGAGACTACAGTTTTCTTGAGAACATTCCTTGCAGCAGCAGTCTCGGACGATTCTCCCAAAACGGTCTTCAAAGATTGTGATGCTGCAGATGGCTCACCCTCCACACCTGCTATCATCTTCGCTACCTTATTTTTGTGCAGCATACTGTCCGCCAGATAGCCTTCTGCAACAGACGAACTTTTCCAACCACCATGTCTCTTGAGTGTTGTCATTGAGGCTCCCGCATCGGCAACCAATGTCGCGGATGTTCGTCTTCCACAATGACCTGTATAGGTTTTCGGATTATCTAAACCCAACCATTCAGCAACCTTACTCGGAATTTTTCCGAAGGTATTTTTGCCGACAGGCTGAAGAGTACACTTCTTATTCCTATAAGCTACGAAGAACCTAAGAACGCCTTGCGGGCGCAACGCTGAATACTCCCTCACCAAACGAGCAGCACCCAGATCTTCTTCATCAATTATAGTGAATATTCTGTTTATATCATTCTTAGTCTTTGAGACTTTGATTATGATTACCGAACCACGATCTTCGATATCTGAAGATAGCATATTCACCAACTCTCGTGTTCTGCAGGCGCCAAAGATTTCCATTATTAAAACAACCTTCAAAATTATGAATGTAAAAATCTTATCAACAGAGGAAATCAAAATGAAACTTTTACCTTATACATCAAAAAAACGTCATTAGGAGCTTCACTCAAGAATGTCTTGAGCTGCTCCCGGGACAACACTGATGATTTTTTAGGAACGTATCCTTTATTTTTGTTCTTAACAAATGCTTCGACTTCATCGAATAATTTGACATCAGTTTTTTCCTTCAAATGTAGCATTGATCTTAACATCGATAGTTTCGGCCATAACGTGTTTGGAGAATATTTCTGGGACTGGGGATCGAATGAATTAATCATACATCAAGAATAACAAGAATCAGAGCAACATACCAAATCTTGGAAATATGCTAACAAAATACTATCGCTCACACCGTCCACCAATTTTTTTCTTTTCCACTCCTGAAAGCATTCGTACTCTTTACTGTAGGCAGCTTGAGATTTGGCTGGAACCAAAGATTCACGGGCCTTTGCCGCTTGAGTTTCGACGTAGTTCGACATTTTTTCATTAATTTTATTTTTGACAAGACGTCAAAATGAAACCAGTCAACCAAGATTCTCAGAAACATGGCCCATAGCAACGTTAAAAATTTAATTATTACAAAAATATACAATCTAATAATAATTTTTCCTTATCAGATTGTTTCAATCAGAAAAAAACTATTGATTACACCACGGGAAATATGAATACATTTCCCTCGGTTGTCTATACATCCCTCGGGCTCCGCCCTCGGGATGTAACTTTGACAACCTCGGGAAATATACTATTCATATTTCCCTAGTTGTAATAATAGCTATTTTTTTTCAAATAACAAAAAATAACAACGCAATATCTCACAAACTAATGGTCAGACTACTGTCAAATTTTGACACGTATCGTTTGAAGGTTTGTTCCAACTAAAAATCATATGGATTTAATACTATAGTGACTTATTAATTCATGAGTCACTGTATTTGATACTAACTAGCATCAGACCGGGGACTTTTCAATTGACCTGATATAAAAAGAAAATGTTTGAAATTTCCTGGTCCTGTGGACAGGCAAAGACAGAGTTTCGGTAGGTACTTCTTGTAAAGTAACGATGACAATCACACATCTTGTTAAAAGCAGATTTATTGTCTCTTACATATACCTAATAAACTTTTTATTCATAATTATAGAAGGTACAGTCAGAAATACTATATTGACAACAAATAAAAGTGTACAGAGTTCACGAGGTCCAACTCGGAAAATCATTTTAATGAGACGTTTCTGTGATATGAATACTTTATTAAATTGCACAAAATTTTCCCATATTATGATGTTAAAAGCAATATGGGTTTTTAACGAATTCAAGGGGGATGCGAGCCTCTTATCTGTCGAATAGCATAAAAGGACGAGCTTATAATTTCCTAAATAATGATATATATGATCAGTCCCTCTCAAATTTTAGTCAACAATTAAACCTAAAAATTTAACTGTGTTATTGGACATTAACTCATTAACCAAGCAATGAATTGAAATTGATTTACTTAAAGAATTCTTAATTTCAAAAATTATCAATTCAGGCTTAGAGATGTTAACAATGAGCGCATTAGCTTTACAGCAAGGCTTCAAGCCGAGAAGCCACCGCCACAAAAAAAGACAAACAACTCAATAATGAAATCAGGCAAATCATTAATGAAGAGTAAAGGCCCCAACACGGAACCCTGAGCAACCCCCAAGTCGTTTGTGAATACTCGAGAAAATGAATTACCTACTTTAAAAGACATATTCCTATCTGAACTTTGAATTCAACTAACAAATATCCCGTCATAGACCGTCATCCAGGAATCCGGATGGCCATATTGTATATATATATTCTTGGTGGAATCGCCTTATAGGTAGTTAATTTTCTGGAAATGGTAGCATCGATAAAATCTCTCCGTCTTTCAACTGTTTCACGATTTTATTATTTCTGTATTGAAATTCATTCGTAGGTTCTTTTCTTAATTGTTTGTACACTGATGAATCTTGTAAAGGCTGGTTCATTTTTTGTTCATGTTGTTCCACATGAACACTGTGATGTTGCCTTTGTCAGCAGGAGTGATCACAGGTCATCATGACAAATTTCTTAGCATTAGTCATAAGGTATAATGCTCAAAGTTATGTGCCTTCTGAGAAGTGTGCACAAAGTTAGTTATGGCATTAGTGCATTTAGCCCTCAAGATGTTCTGCCTGGTGATAGGAGCCAAACCGATTATGTTCTCCACGTCATCCACAATATTCTTGATGGGTATGTCTTTAACAGGAAGGGGAGTCACGCCAAATTTTGGTCCTAAACTTAAGATGGCCTTGACTACGGTGGGAATGTCCGTGTAGTAGTGAGATTGCAAAGCCATTCATCTTTGACTTGGATGGACTGGATTTTACGTTTCCTGAGTTCAAAGAACTTTTTTTCGAGAGGCTTCTAGTTGTTGGAAAACACTCTCCTGTATGATCGGTTCTGTGAAATGTAAAATTGTTCAAGAATCCTGGTTCGAATGACTCCTATCAATTCAGTTTTCAAGTCTTCCAAAGTGGAAGAAAAATTATTGATTTTCTTTATAGTGAAGGAACTCTTCCATGTTAAGAATCCTGGTAGATATTTTTTTGTTAAAAAGACTGACCTTTCTGTTGCTCATCATCGTCCGATAAAAGGTTGGTAAAACATTTGATGTTTTGGACGATATGTCTGGGTAAAATACCGGTCGTTCTGCAACGAAGCAAGAAGTTTCCTTCTACAAACCAACCTCGCCAACTTGGTGTTCAAATGAGCCCATAGCCTTATCTGTTCAGACGCAGTTCTACCATATGTCGAATCTACGTCCTCAAATAACTCAGATAGTTATTTGCCGAATAAAGTAAGGAGGAGTGGTTTGGGTATCCAACAGGAATGGTCTAGGATAAGCTAGGTCACACCATAGATATATCCCTTTTTCTAACAAGGCCAGGTCTGAACCCATGTTGACCAACTGGATATAAGATTGAATTTTGAGAGAAAACTCGTCATTTTGGTTCAATATAGCTGACATGTTGATGAGACGTTTGTGGTATTCTGCTTTTGAAGACTTGAGCAGCCAATTACAGTCAGATTTAGCTTTTTTTATCAACTTCTGTTGAATTCTACAATTTTGCAACAGCCAAAATAGGTCTTTGAGTTTTTGACTAACCAACTTAATTTCAGGTTTAAACCGCTTCAGATTTCACCTTTGTAAAATGTCTTGGTGTCTCATCGGACAACAATTATTTAATGAAGACTGCAGAATGTCAATGGACAAATTGAAATTTAAAAATAATATGATGAACGCAAACATTATTTAGTCTCTTTAATTTCACTACAAAATGATTTAGATTGATTATTCATAGTGATGTGGAATTCACAAAAAAACAATATTTATTCAATTTTAAACATTTTTAATACTTAGCGACTTCAGCAAAATATACTTACGAAAATAAAGCTGAGAAGCTTTTATACATTAATAAAAGCTTCTCAGCTTTATTTTCGTCAAATCTACTTCTGAATGGGTCATAGATTAGGCCAAATTCCAAAACAGATTTCCATTAAATTCGATAAAGATTTACAAATTTTCATTCTACGGGAACATCATTGTATTGATGATTTGTAGAATTGATGTATTGAATAAATTTTAAAAAAATACAAATATCATAAATATTGTCAAGAATTTTGAAAAATACACATATAAGGGTATTTTCAAATGCTATACTGCAGATCCCTAAATCATCAGTGTTGTTTTCAATTCACTTCAAATGAGCTGATGCATGACAATGGGTACAGAATAACACCAATTTGTTAAAGTTTAGAAATTCTTGGAATTCCAAACTGGGGTTATTGCAGGTTACTTTTATGACAAGCTTTTGATTCTCACTCCTTAATCTTCTTATTTAAGTTTTGAGTATTACTATAAACCTTCTGAGTAACTAGTGTATTTATCCGCCAAGCTGGAATTTGTCGACCCCTATATTGACCGCCCGTGGTAATGACTCCTCTGCTTTACCAGTCAATCTAAATTGCTCTGACTTCTTCAGTGATTCAGTATCTTAACATTCATTCTAACCTCCTATTCAAAAGTGTAATTCCAATTGGAAGTTTCTACTTATCAAAATCGAAGCTCATTAAAATTCCAATTTTTTTTTTAAATTAGATTTAAGAGGGTTCCATTGCTCTGCGACCATTTCTAATTGAAAAGCGCTAAATTTCAGGTTTTTAACTTTTCTTGTTTGAAAAGTAATTGTGGCTTTTGAGTTTGTCTTTATAGAAACTATGGTCCGAACACGTTTGGATTATAGATTCATTTATAGCTCATGCAAACACATTTTCATGAAAAAATGCTGTATTTTATATAAAAATATATATTTGAAAGTGAAAAAGTTAGTTTTTTCATGCTGATATAGACAGCCATTTGTCGAATTTTTCTCAGAAGATTCACTTCATGCAGTGGCAATTCATTTTCTGCTGCCCATTGAAGACATGAAATGAATGATATGATCGCATCTTTAGTGGACACTAAACTAACATTCATTTTATATTTCTGATTTGAAAGATTTAAATGAAAATCATTATCAAAATAATATATTTCCCATATATTTTAATAATAAATGTAAAAACTATTTTCTCTTAGAGGATGTGAGATTCTAAAAAATTTGAAACTTCTTATAAAATATTTCAATAAAAACGAAAAGTTTCGTTTAATATTCATCATAACCAGGCATTGAAAATTTATTGCTGAATTCTTGCACTTCATTTCTGAGAGTAGCTACTTTCTTGCTGAATACCTCATCTGTATGCAAGACATTTTTATAATCAACAAGTTTTGGTCCAGATTTCTGACTGATTTCTATAGCCAATTTGAGAGTTCGATCAATTAAATCCACAACAATGCTGATATCCTTTTCTACAAGTCCACGAGTAGTCAATGCAGGAGTGCCTAAAATTAAGAGAATGAAAATTCATATTTCTAAATCTGCTTCTTTTCATTTACCCAATCTAATTCCAGAAGGGTTCAGAGCACTTTTATCTCCAGGAACTGTGTTTTTATTACAAGCAATTGAAACTTCCTCTAGAATATATTCTGCCTTGGATCCTGTTAGTTTAACATTTCTCAAATCAACAAGCAACACATGGAGATCGGTACCTCCAGTTACAATTTTATAACCTCTAGATTCTAATCCGGAAGCTAACATTTTAGCGTTTGAAACCACCTGATGTTGGTATTTCACAAATTCAGGTTCTTTTGTTTGTTTCATTGCTGTTGCCACAGCTGCTATTTGATGATTATGAGGACCACCTAAAAAATCAAAGGTTGATTAAGTCTCCTTGAATATTTCATTAGTAGTGAAGCATTTCTAAAAATGTCTTAATTGCTGAAATATCTGAGTACCTCTGCCCAAAAAAGAAAATCTAACAATATGAAGGAACAGATTAACTGAAGAATAGGGACATTTAGAAAGCTTCATCAGGAATAAAAGCAAACAATACAATTTGGAAAAGCAAAAAGATGAAGACAATAGCATCAGAATCAGAATTATACATCAACAACATCGTGAATTGATGGCAACAGTAGAGCAAGCAAATATCTCACTAGGTATAATGTCATTTTAAATTTAAAGTAAATAGACTATAGTACTGCTCTTTCAATAATTTAGGCAATTAACTATGACAGTTAGTGATAGGAATTCTGCATTAAGAACAAATAGATTTGTGTCAATCAATCAATATGTAATCCCATATCAAACATCATTTATACAGGGTGTCCCAGGATAAGTGATTAATAATTCATCACATTATTCTATGATCAAAAATATTGGAGGAAGTTCAATAATTTTTTTGTTAAATGTTTCAAGATGGAGCTCTTCAGAAAATACAGAAAATAAAATTTTTTTTATTAAACCTATTATTTGGGATCTGCAACCACTACTGTGAACATACTTTGAAAATTTCAATCAGGTTATCCCGAAACGATAGCTTCAAGAGTAAATTTCACAACTTTTTCGTACCTTTATTATTTCAAATGTTGAATTACATTTTGAAAACCTAATGTTTTCTACTAAAACATAATCTTCTCTTTTTTCAATCCGATGCACCATTTTTGGGAAAAATTGATTTGAAAACATATAAAAATATAGTCTCAAAATTTTAAATTATTGAAATATGAAAAAGTTGGTGTGAAATATAACCATGAGGCCCCCAGTTTCAGAAGAATCATACCAATTTTTCTGATTTTTATGGCTTTATAGTTGATGGTTCCAGATAAAATGAAATCCTCCTTAAGAGTGGTACCTTTGAAGGGTTGTTACTCTGTCCGAAAAAAATTTCCGTAAAAATTTTTTTTTTAACTTCCCCCAATATTTTTGATTATTGAGAATTTGGTGTTGAATTATTAACTACTAATTCTGAGACTTCTGGGCGTCACATTTTCAATTTCAATTTGGTGAATCAATAATTTGAAGTTTTGAAAAGTAGTTACCTTGAAGACCTGGGAATACTGCTTGGTTGATTTTACTTTCTAAATCATACATTATCGTTTCTCCTTTAGGGGTGACTTTCCTCACACCTTTACGGAAAAATATAACTCCAGATCTTGGTCCCCTTAAACTTTTGTGAGTTGTAGTGGTTACAATATCACTGTACTCGAAAGGACTTGGTGTGACACCTTAAAGTAATATTGAAAAGTAATTATCTTCAAATTGATTTATAGAACATACCAGCTGCAACAAGGCCAGAAATATGTGCCATATCAGACATCAAATATGCTCCTACATCGTCACAAATTTCTTTAAATCTCTTATAATCTAAAACTCTAGAATAGCAACTTGTACCAGCTATAATCAACTTAGGTTTAAAGAGCCTTGCTGTTTTTAATAACTCGTCATAATCTATAAGACCATTATCAGGATTCACCTAGAAAAAGCAATATAACATTTTCTGACGATATTTCATCTGTGATAATCTAACTTTATAAGGCATTGACTCAAAAAACATTGAGGTTGCTGATATTTTCTTCTGCTGAGTGAAGAAACCATGAGTTAAATGTCCCCCATCTGGTAAATCTAGACCCATTATACGTCCATGAGGCTCAACAATTCCTACAAACATTTATGTCTCAGGAATTTCAGAAATTGTTTAAATTTAGAAATCTTACCAGTATAGACAGCAAAATTTGCAGGTGAACCAGAAAGAGGTTGAACATTAACACCCCATTCTTCTGCATTTAAATTATATGCTTCCAAGGACCTTTTCTGTGCTAAAATTTCTATTTGATCTATAAATTCATTGCCTCCATAATATCTGAAAACGTTAAACCGTTAAAACGAAATCAATAGCTGACTCACAATAAAATTCACTAGCAATTTTTTTACCTTTGTCCAGGAAGCCCTTCAGAATATTTATTACTCAGGCATGACCCCAAACATTGCATTACTGCTATGGATGTGAAGTTTTCCGATGCAATCATCTCCAATCCCGAACATTGCCTTTTTTTTTCTTTTTTGATAAGGTCATATAATTCAGGATCTGTATCCCACAAATTTGAGTTCAAAGACTTTAAAGCTGAATCACCCATTTTCGATTGTTTTTGAAATGACCTTTTGACTAACACCTGTGAACATAGTTTCCAATTTTTCAAAAAAGAACGCATGGAAAATATATTGGTAAATATTCACTAAAAATTAAAGAAGGTTATTATGTTCTAACCTGTAATAAAATTCCTAAATTTTCTCAAGAAAAACAGATTATTCGATATTTGAATTTCAAATGTTCAACATGAAAACTTATACACAATTGACCATCTAAACTCTTCAGTAGTGTTATATTTCTTCCATAAGATAAGAAGTACCTAATCAGTAATTGAGAAATCAAGAGGTCACATTAACGTAATAAGTGGAATAACTTGCGTAAAATTGTATTCAAGAAGAAAATAAATTTCAACATTTCTCACAAAACTCCATATCAAATTATGAAGAATAAATAAGTATAATAATAATAACTATAATTATTAACTCACTCTAAAGGAGGAATGCAACAGGTGATGTTTACAAATTAAGCTTGAGCGGGAAAACATGGAGATTCAAATTTATGAACGCATACACCGAAAGTATTTCAGGTTTTGAGGAAAGGTGAGATATCACAATTCACAATTATAATTCTATAACCATTAACGATTTTTTCGGTACTAATATTTATCTTTTTGATTTTATACATTCAAACTAATTTATCGACAGTCATTGATAAGATTCATATTATAGTTCATTTATTCTGATTTAATTACTGGAACCGTAGATAAGCACAAGACACAATATGTTCGATTTTATTGCTCATTATCAAAAACGATAAAAAAAATGCTTTAGGTAGCGTACCTACCATGGTAAAAAATATTGGATTTTACACAATCGCAGCATAGGCGTACCGAGTGGGGGGGATCATTGGGGATATAACCCCCCATTGATTAGAAGAAATAAAAAATTTTAAGTAACAATTCAAAAACAAAATTTGAATTGAAAGATTTTGCTTTTTCAAAGTAAGGGTAGGTCCCTCATGAGTCAACTCGATAGTTACGCCAATGCATGGCAGTATCTTCATATATGAATTTACTCCTACGCCCTGAACCTAAAATGAAAATATCCTATAGCCGTCATCTAAAAATAATAAATTCATTCATTGACATCTTCTTTTTAATAAAAAAAGATCTCTTGAATTTTTCCATGGAATGTACCATTTAAGAGATAATGGAATACAAAGCAAACACTAGCCACAAAAATTTACAAAATTAATTTTTCAAATTTTTCCATTAGTGATAAATGAAAGTACAAAAATTGACAATGTATTGTATTATAAAGCTTTCAGTGGCATCTTATTGAACATTCCAGAAACAAAATTTGTCAGACACTCAAACAATAAAAATTTTTTGTGAATATTACATGCAAGAAATTCGAGAACCCAACTTTTAAAAATAAGTTGAAAGCTCATTAATGAATATTTTACCAGTTTTCTAAATTCTCCAATTTTTTTCATACTTATACACCACCATATAAATCCCAGATATGCTCTCTCTATTTCGGTGCACCAGAAGAACCAGTCAACCAAATACAAATTCTCTCTCATACAAATGCTTAAAAACTACATACACCCAGCTACGGGATCGTTCATTAAAATTGAATCCCGCATTAAAATCTTAATCCTCCATTAAATGGTGCAGGTAGCCAATAGGAATGTCCTCTTAAAAATTTAATGACTGCATTAAATTTTAATGAACATTCTGGCAAATGGGTGTTAATCACTTTACCATCGAAAGTGTGAGCCCTGAATAGTCGGAAATTTAGGATGACGCTGAAGTCTGTTTTGATTCAAAAGGCTTAATATATAGCGTTATTATAATTGTAATAATTGTAATTTGGTTGTATGAACTTGTAGACTAAAGTCTATTTCGAAAATGATGGATTTACACAAGCACCTATCAGGCTTGTCGGCGTTCGCTTTGCTAAACGCTGCCGAATTTTATTGACACTTGGGGCGGCTTCTGGATTATTTTTCTTTTCAATTTTCCAGTCAGAATGACAGCGAAATCTTATTTTTCCCGTATGAGGTGCTATATATTCGTCAGGGTTTGAGTGGAAGAGCAGGGGTGTATGGCTTCATCACCATCTGAACTCCGCCCTGTGATTGATTTTTTTCTGATTTTTTTTTTGGAATTGTAATATCTTTATTCTCTTCAATAAAGGCATTATTATTATTATTATATAGTCAGACTTTTGCCGGTATTTCAGTTGTTCTCCTGATACCTTTAAAACTCGCCTGTTTCTATTAAATTTTTTCCAGAGTGTTCATAGATTAGATTTTGTTTGAGTTAAATCTGGTCATTTCTTTCAATAGGTGACGCTATATATAATGAAATGTTGGTATTTATTATTGGAAACAACAGCGAAATTTGTGAGTGAAATAGGAAACGATGAGAGGAAGTTTGTAAAATCCAAAAAGGCTGGTCCCTTCAAGAGTAGCAATTTTTTTATCTTAAATTTTATTGAGAGCGATCAGTGGGCTAGACACACAACAGGGTCTATTTTAAACATCTCACAACAGATGAACTGTTTGATAGAGAAATGAAAAATTTGTTTATCAAATTAAATATCGGAAAAATTTAATTCATTTTCTGTTCTGTATTTGTATTTGCTTGTAATATTTTATATTTGAATTTTGTATCTGAAGTATAATTGACATGTTTTATGCATCAATGATAATGTCTTAAATGATAAATAATAATGTATTTTACAAAAAAGTACTAGATTAGAGAAAAAATTTTCAATGAAGAAATCTTTTTCAGTGAATAACGAAAGAGATTAGCATGCAGACTGGAATCTAACGATATCTACTTTAAACACAAGTTTGCTAAGGAGCGGATAGATGGCTTTCAGAGTTGACAGATTGCCATCACTAAAAGAATTTTAAAGCGCTGCTTTCAGTCCACAGAAAATGCCACCATTTTGTTTATTTTCTAGTGAAAAAAGTGTAGTGTCGGCAATCTTGTGAAAGTTCAAAATAAAATTAAAGCCATTGAAATAATCTACATATTTTCTAGAAGTCACTAAATACAATCGTATATATGTTACTTGAGAGTTCCCCTCGTCCAGAGGGTTCGAAATATAGCAGACATTGGGCGCATCGCAAGTAAGCACTTCGTCAAATTGACTGCAATATCGGGCACTAAAAATAATCACAATTTGAACAACTCCCGTTCGGAAGTTACGGACAAAGAGATAATCCTTAATTTGAGTAATAAAAAGACCAAAGGTGTTTTCTTATTCGGAAATTCTAAAGAAAAGACTGCAGCCCCTAAAACGCCACCCTTGATGATGAATAATCACGTGACAGGCCATTATAGGAGGAACGAAGAAAATGCGAATCCTCAAAATACTGTGAACGATGTAGTTGAAGAAATGGAAACACAAGAAGGTAAGTCAAAAGCAGCCATGAATTCGCGAAATTATGATTGACAGTTCAATCATCGTCTTGACTGATGACAGCTTGTTTGTTTCTTAACTTTGGGGGCTTAGTTCTGTGCTAGTTTTACTGTGGGAGTATTTATATAGTGACTACAGTGGAGTACATCGCAGATACAGGCGGAGAAATGGACCAAACCAATGGGGACATTATGGTTGGACCACAAATGGATCCCAATATGCCCATTCTACAAGATGCCGATATGGAAGAAGATGATGCTCGAAGTGAGGCCACTTTCAAATACACTGTAACCAACTTTAGTAAGCTTAAGGTAAGGCTTCAACCCTTTTTACTTCATGTATAGAACTGAATTTCATAGATATTGAACACTCCTTTATGTCCAGAATGCAGTCCTGATATCTCAACTTCATGTAAATACTTTCCTTTTAACTTTTAATGATATTAATAGGTTGAGAAGTAGTAACTCTATGTTTAATGGCTGCTCAAGTGCAGTAGTCTTCACCTCGATATGTTCTTATTAGAACAAAGAAATTGAACTTGAAGTATAATGTAACTGAATAAAAGATAAAAGAATTTATGGTCTACGAGTATAAAAAAGATAAAAACATATATTTTATTTGCAGGATTCAGCTTTGTCAGAACCTTGCTATGTCAGGAACCTACCATGGAAAATTATGGTTATGCCACGCAGTAGTCAGACCCAAGAAAGAACCCCACAACGTTCATTGGGTTTTTTCTTGCAATGTAACGGAGAGAGTGAATCAAGCTCATGGTCATGTCATGCCACTGCTGAACTGAGGTTGCTCAGTGTCCGGCCAGATGTGGATCATTTTTCTCGGAAGATACAACACTTGTTTTTCTCAAAAGTATGATTTGCACAAATTCACAATAGAATAATATAACAAATACCTTTGAATGAAATAGGATTGTACATAAATGGAAATTAATATGCTTGAGTAAAAGTTCACTTATGATTATGGCTTATATAAAGCAATGATAATTTTTGTTTCAAATATGTTTTTATGCTTATCAATTTACTATTCCTAAAATAAACCATGAAAAATATATTACCTTTTTTCAAATTGAGGTTAGGATTTTAATGTAGTGATTCATTTCTTTTACTTATATTTTTGCACTGAATTACAGAAATTACTAAATTTTCTTTCATTTTTTTTTATATTAGATGATGATACCGAAGAATATACCCTGTATATTTATTTTTATTCTAAAATTCTGGGTCTTCTAGGAAAATGATTGGGGTTTCTCACATTTTATGTCATGGATGGATGTGCTTGATCCTGAAAAAGGTTTCATAAAAGATGATACCATTACACTTGAGGTACATGTGAATGCTGATGCTCCTCATGGAGTTTCTTGGGATAGCAAGAAACATACTGGTGAATAAGACATTAGAATTATTGTCTGATCAACATCTTAAATTATTATTTTTCAGGTTATGTGGGGCTTAAGAATCAAGGCGCTACCTGTTACATGAACTCCTTACTTCAGACTCTGTATTTTACAAATCAGCTTAGAAAGGCTGTATACAAGATGCCCACCGAATCAGACGATTCGACAAAATCTGTGGCCCTGGCCTTGCAGCGAGTTTTTCATGAACTTCAATTTTGTGACAAACCTGTTGGCACAAAAAAATTGACTAAAAGTTTCGGCTGGGAAACGTTGGATTCATTTATGCAACATGATGTGCAGGAATTTCTAAGGGTGAATAAAATCGAAAATCTGTTTTTATAGTTGAACTAAAGGAGTATTCTTTTTAGGTATTGCTGGATAAGTTAGAAAGTAAAATGAAAGGTACATGTGTTGAAGGAACAGTACCTAAGCTATTTGAGGGCAAAATGCTCTCTTACATAAGGTGCAAGAATGTGGATTACTCTAGTACTCGTTCAGAAACATTTTACGATATACAGCTTAATATTAAAGGAAAGAAAAACAGTAAGTCTTCAATTGTGAATCACCATATTTTGAAATTATCTAGAATTCTGGACAAACTGTCGATATTCACTATATCTGATCTCAATTTTGTGTGCTGATATCACAGTAGAGTAATGTATGGATATTCTGAACAGAATGTTGGCAGGACCCGTTCAGTTTATCAAATCATTCGGATTATAGGAATCATATTGAATGATATCTCTCTCAAAATAATTGGTTATAAATACGAAACTTGCAACAAATTTTTGCGATTTTCAAACTGTGGGTGTCAAAGATTGATTGGTCACAAACATGGCAGTCAACATTTAAAAAAAAACTTTTACAGTGTGGTTCATTTTTTCCTTTTTAAATGTCTTGTAAAGAAAAAATTCGAGAGAATCACTGACTAAGCTTTGAGCGCTTGTTTATTCATGCGCCGTTTGAGACTACAGAACTGAACATAACAATAATATGAGGTGAAATTCATCCAGATGAGGAGTTCTCATGAAATCTTGAAATTATCAATAGATTAATCATTTCAAGATTGAAATTATTAATAGATTAAT
The DNA here is from genome assembly GCF_914767665.1 of Harmonia axyridis. Lineage (NCBI taxonomy): Eukaryota > Metazoa > Arthropoda > Insecta > Coleoptera > Coccinellidae > Harmonia > Harmonia axyridis. Next base: position 18,990,418 of record NC_059506.1, read on the forward strand.
ATTTCAAGATTAGCACCATATTTCGTGTCGAAGCGTTATGAGAACTATATAGAATTAAGTAGAATATTGAAAAAGTTACCCAAATAATTCCGTTCATACACTTCCGAATTACATAGTTGAGATTATGCGAGTAAATATAAAATAATATAAAAAATTCAAGTATAATTGCGGTTCACACTGTTAGTGGAGTCGTTTCTCTATAGATAGAGAAACGCAAAATCTCAAATCGTTTGCATCTGTAATCACGGAAATATTGGATGATGGCGCAGTCAACATGTTATTTTATATCTACAACAAAAGCCTCAAATCTGTTGCACCGGTTGTTATGAAATTATTGAATAATTATTGCTAGAGAGAGAGAGAGATTGAATGGGTTGTAGAGTGGTTGTTGGGATGTCTAGAGTCGTAATCTTACGTAAGCAAGTTCTTTTCGCTATTTCACTTGTATTTGGAGCTGTTTTTGTTGAATTTGAGAATATTATATGTCCATAGTCCAATAAAGGTCTGCTTATCATTTTGTATATCGTACTAGCTGTTTTACTACTGATTTTTTCTTTGGAAGTTTTAAGTTTGCTCTGAAGTTCAACTTGTTGTTAAACTTTATGCCTAGGTATTTGCATGAATCTGCTGGAGTAATTCTGTCTCTTCCAAGTTTTATATTAGGAGAGTTGGCATTGATTTTATGGTTGAAAATGACGAGTTTTGGTTATGTTGGGTTGGGTTGTATTCTCCAACGTCTCATCCATGCCATTGTGACATCTGCCAACTTATGTAGTTGTTTCATACATTCTTTCAGTGTTTTGTGGTGGGATATTAAAGTTGTCATCAGCAAATTGGAGAATATATTCCAAACTGTTGATGTTTTGGTTTCTGAAATCAGGTTGTCTGTGCATGTCACTGCAGAACAAATTGTAGAGTTGTTGCTGCTGTTTTAAATTCTTCTGAGGTTTTTGCTTTTATTTTCTTTAATAATACAATTTCTATTTAATACATTTTACTCTAAGCTCCCATCCCATCCATTGTGGAAAGTCTTGAAAATATTCTATTGTTTTCAGTTGATGAATCATTCAAGGATTACATAGCAAAGGAAACACTTGATGGTGACAACAAATATGATGCCGGCGAACATGGCTTGCAAGACGCAGAGAAAGGTGTTATATTCTCTGCCTTTCCTCCTGTTCTACATTTACACCTGATGAGATTTCAGTACGATCCTATTACGGATTGCTCAGTAAAGTAGGATGGTTATTTTGTGTGAAACATTCAAATTAATAATGTAAAATTTTATTTTTTCAGATTCAATGATCGTTTTGAGTTTGGAGAGAAAATTTCTCTAGACGACTACATGCAAGAACCCGATCCCAACAATCCAGCAAACTACACCTTGCATGCTGTCCTGGTTCATTCTGGAGATAACCACGGAGGTCACTACGTAGTCTTCATTAATCCCAAAGGTTAAAAATATTCAATTAATTAAAATACCGCCTAATTCTTTTGGTACCACAATGACATTATCATTTCAAATTATATACAGTCCATTCAGGAATTATTGACATCGAAGTAGGCCATGAACGTCTAGTCGCGGCTTTATTTCTGGTTACAAAAATATCACTAAAAATTGCTATGGTTCATCATAGAAATAACCAGTTTAAATTATTTTCATCATTTTTGTATCCGAAAGATCCTGAATTTTCGAAATTACTATTGTTACGAAGGGACGCATACAGTCATGATTTCATAAATTGAAATTCAGATTATATAACGTAAAAATATAGTGAAATCTCATTTCAAGGAAATCCAATGAAGAGATATATATTCATTTAAGAGTCGCCCATGAAAGATCCCTTTGAAGATCATTAAAATATGCTTATTCCTTTTCACCAAAGGCTCTTCAAAAATTGTTGCATTACTGATGGACACTGGATACCAACCTGCTTGCAAAATTCTCATCAAATAACTCTTATGGATCATTTTAACTGTGGTGTCTAAACTGGTGAAGAAAACAGAAAAAACTGGTTGATAAATTTAAATAGTGTAGCTTAGTGAATGAAAGAGCCATATTATAATAAGACAGAAATAAAATTCAAAGAATCCATTTAGTATATGAAAAATTTTGACATCACAGTTGTACTGTAACTTTCAAAATTGGAACCAATTTATCAGCCGATGTGTAAATTACTTTCTAAAGTACCTATTTATTGAAACTGACATGAATGATTGATTAAACTTGTATGAAAAATATAGGTACTATTTGTACTCGAGTTTTCTGTTTTTTATTGAAATGCTTTTATACTAGTTTCTATTAAATTACATAAATTATTTTGCCCATAACAGCTTTAACTCACTCACTAAAAGCATTTTTGCATGAAATTATTTTTAATTTGTGAATTTTAAAATTTAATTGCATTCTATTATTATCTTCAAGTGGGTAAGAGGTGAAGGAATTCTTGAAGTTACTCTTCTGAATATATTTTTCGATTGAATACTTAGTAAAAATTCTATAAAGCAGTTGGAATTTATTAAATTTTTGGATTACTCATTGAAGAACAAAAAAAGATATAACAATACTTAATTTCATAATATAGAATATAAATAAACTATAGATGCAATGCCAAGACTTTGTTTAGCAATCCAATTATAAAATAATTCTCATAGATTTATATAATCCTCATGATCACCACTGTCAAAACAAAACATCCAGGTAAAAATCCAAATATCCAGCATTCAAAATAGTGCTCCTTCTACTTTTAGCCTTGAATATACTTGAAAAACATTTTGTTTTCTTTCTAGAGTCCACTGTTGAATAATGCTGGCATTTTCAAATAACCAAGTTTCCTCCAGATAAATGAATTTCACATTTTGTTGCAAATATTCTCTGTATTCACCATAAAATCGTACTCAACTTATTATATTTTTCTGTTCATCAATAAGAATTTTCCTTTTATTAACTGTTTTGAACTTGTAACCAATTAAGTTTATGTAATGTTGTCTTTGATTGATTAAAATCCGGATGCTTTTTGGTCAAAGTTCATCCAGGCTGATAATATTGGTTGCTTTTGGCTCGGCTTCTGGTAACAATCAAATCATTCAATGATTCTTTGAAGGTGAAATTGTATTGCACAGGTTTTCTTCCACTAATAATCCAGGTTGTAACGACTTGCCTTCTTCTTTTTTCAAACAGTACTGTGAGAAATACTCAAATAAACTAATCAATGTGTGTTTGAAATTGATACAACTTTTAAGTTTCAAAATTTTTACGAAAAAAACAAACATAAACAAACTGAAATCTAACCTCCTGTCAATGACATTTCAAATGCCAACCCGAAATCTGCAATTCAAAATGTTACTGAATGAGCCAGTACCAACTTAATTTCGATTTTCCAAAGCCACCCGGGATGTCAATAATTCCTGAATGGACTGTAGTATATTATCCTCAGCTTATGATAATTTTTTGTTTTTAGGAGATGGTAAATGGTGTAAATTCGATGATGACGTGGTATCCCGTTGTTTGAAACAGGAAGCCATCGATCATAATTTCGGGGGTCACGATGAAGACATGAATATGACCGTTAAACATTGTACCAATGCCTATATGTTGGTTTACATTAGGGATTCCGAACTACATAATGTTTTACAAGAGGTAAGATGCAAAGAAATTTTTCCATTAATGGAACATCATTATTAGGCCAATTGAAAAGTCTCCGGTCTGATGCACAGATGGCAGTGCTAGTATTAAATCCATATGACTTTTAGTTAGTACTAAGATGTCTAAAAACATGGTGAATGCACTCGTCATTTTGAATGCAATGACATTCGACCAAATTGAAAATATTAGTTTTAGTTCGTGGCAGCGCCGCAATGTCATACTTGTCATTTCCGTTGATTTTGATTGGATACATTAATTAAAACCCGATACTGACCAATCAAAAGCGATGTGTAATCGAGTATGATCGTGCAAAGTCGTGAAACAAAACAAGAAACGTTTACTGGAATGAATTCAAATATTTGTAATAGAGAGAGAGTTTATTGGTATTTCAATTACAAGAATTACTTCCATAGATCATAACTATAATGAAAGATATACATATAGGTATATAATGGCACAAACCTCGTAAATAATAAATAACAAGAATCTTAATTTGTTGATAGCGCTACCTACAGTTGACATAACGAAGCTTAACTAATATTCTCAAAATTGGCAAAACAAAAGCTAATCATTTCATACACCTGGTTTTTAGACATCTTAGTTAGTACCAACCTTCAAAAGATATGTGTCAAAATTTTACAGCAGTCTCACCATTAGTTTGTGAGATTTCGCGTTGTGAGTGAAGCTACTTTTGTTATTTGAAAAAAGATGGAAAAAATATCATTTCCTGTGGTGATAAAATATTGCTTTTTGGAGGGAAAAAATACAGTTGAAACGAAGTCATGGCTTGATGAAGAGTTTACGGGGTCTGCACCAGGAAAATCAACCATCATTGATTGATTGATAACCGACGAAAAAAATCAAAAAAAGTTCACAAACTAATTTTGAATGACCGTAACGTGAAGTTGATCGAGATAGCAGACACTGTGAGGATATCATATGTGACAATGGATGAAACATGGCTCCATCATTTCAGTCCGGAGTCCAATCGACAGTCAGCTGAGTGGACTGTACATGATGAACCGAATCTAAAGCGAGGAAAAACACAACAGTCTGCTGGCAAGGTTATGGCATCAGTATTCTGGGATGCGCAAGGTATAATATTCATTGATTACCTCCAAAAGGCTAGACGATCAACAGCGATTATTATATAGCGTTATTGGATCGTTCAAAGGATGAAATCGTTAAAAAACGGCCCCAGAAAAAAGAGGTGCTGTTCCATCAAGACAATGCGCCGTGTCACAAATCAATGAAAACAATGGCAAAATTGCATGAATTGGGCTTCGAATTGCTTCTGCATCCACCGTATTCGCCAGATCTGGCCCCGAGCGATTTTTTCCTGTTCTCAGACCTCAAAAGAATGCTCGCTATAAAGAAATTTGGCGCCAATGAAGAAGTAATCGCCGAAACTAAGGCCTATTTGGCATGGAAAGACAAATCGTATTATAAAAATGGTGTCAAAAAGTTGGAAGATCGCTATAATCGCTGTGTCGCCCTCGAAGGCAACTATGTTGAATAATAAAATCGAATTTTGCCAAAAAAATGTGTTTTTACTATGGTAGACCGGGGACTTTCCAATTGGCCTGTTATACTGGATTGATATTCAGAAATAGTAGAAAAATTATTGAATATTCAATAAATGAAATATTAAGATTATTGTCTAATTGTTATGTATGAGGTTGGGACAAAGTTTTTTAAAAATTAATTTTTTTAGGTGACGGATGCTGACATTCCTAGCGAGTTAGCTGACCGTCTGAAAGAGGAAAAACGCATGGAGCAAGTCCGTAGGAAAGAACGAAACGAGGCTCATCTCTACATGACCGTCAATGTACTTCTAGAAGATTCATTTGATGGTCATCAGGGAAATGATCTTTATGACACAGAAAGAGCCCATTATAGGGTATTCAAGATTAAAAAAAATGCAACAGTAGCGGAAATGGTTGAAATGATGGCCGACGCTTTTAAGTATCCCCCAGAACAGGTAGACTATTATCCACTATCTACAGCTCCTCTTCTATTTCTAGATTTCTAATGAAATCCATTATTTTCGATGACTTTATTAGATAAGTAGAAAAGAACGGTTTTTTTTACAGATAAGGCCATGGCCGTTTTGTTTCCGGTCCAATCAAACTTTCAGGCCTTCAATGTTGGACTTGGATTCTGTACTCCATAAGCAAGTTGCTGAAGCAGCTGAAAATCAAAATCCATGGCACATGTTCTTGGAACTTCTACCTCCTGATTCCGGTTTGACTGCGTTGCCGTTATTTGATAAAGTGAGTAGAGGAGATATTTGAATTTTTTTTATGTATAGCTAATTTGATTTCTTTTTGTTAGGTCTCTGATGTTCTTCTTTTCTTCAAAATGTACGACCCCAAACAGAAAAAAATTCACTACTGCGGTCATACTTACATGCCTGTTACTAGCACAGTGTCTGATTTGATTCCCATTCTGAACGAAAGGGCTGGTTTTCCAACAGATACAGAATTAGTTTTGTATGAAGAAATCAGACCAAACATGATTGAAAAAATTAATAATTATTCTGAACATTTGGAGAAGGTGAGTTTATCTTATTTTTTATTCAACAAAATCTGATGTTATTCTTCTTTTAAGGTTCTCGAAGAGTTAATGGATGGTGACATAATCGTTTTTGAAAAGGAGGAACGTGAAGAACTTTCCGATCTTCCCACATGCGTTGATTACTTTAAAGATCTTTTTTATAGGTAAACTTATTTTTCATTAATTCATTAATAATGTTCTATTGAATTATCCTTGTGTTGTAGAGTCGAAGTGACTTTCATAGATAAGTGCATTCCTAACGACCAAGGCTTCACTATGGAATTGTCTCAAAGAATGACTTATGACCAATTAGCAAGGGCAGTAGCCCAAAGGGTTGGTACCGATCCTTACTTGCTACAATTCTTCAAATGTCAAAGGTAGGCATTAGTTTATTTAAAATCTGAATTTTCTATTTATATTTGAGTCCGTTCGTCACAGCAATTTTTTTTACATTGTAGCTATAAGGACATTCCTGGTAATCCTTTAAGGTGCACTTTTGAAGGCACTTTAAAAGACTTGCTAGTTTTTGCAAAGCCTAAAGTTCCAAAAAAAATATTCTACCAACAGTTGAGCATTAGAATAAATGAACTAGAAAATAAGAAGCAATTTAAGTGTGTATACTTGGGTCCTAAGATTAAGGAAGAAAAGGAACTAATTCTTTATCCCAATAAGAACGGTACAGTTGCTGATCTTTTAGAGGAAGCGAAGAAACAAATAGAATTCAGTGAAGGGAGCACTGGAAAACTGAGGTAAAGACAGTCGAAAATTGTGTAGGATTTCTTATGAATCCTTGAAAAATTCGCAGGCTAACAGAAGTCAACTGTAACAAAGTCTCAATGGGTCCTAAAGAGGACACTCCTTTAGAAAGTTTAGCAATAGTAGCAGCTAAGATTTGGAGAATAGAGGAAATCCCAAGGGATGAGCTGAATTTACAGGAAGATGAGATGCTTATTTCTTGTGCTCACTTCTATAAAGAAGTCTTTTCAACGTTTGGCACTCCATTCCTGATTAAAATCAAGCAAGGAGAATCGTTTGTAAAAGTTAAAGGTAAGATCTTCTATACATTTTTCTTCTCCAATTTTTTTTGTTGGGGTTGTTTTGAATGTCATACAAAATTATTATCAATGTCAAAGGAATTCTGGATATTATGTGTATTTAAATATCATTTTCAAATTTTAAACTAACAAGCTTCGATTGGGTTCTCGGCTGAGTAGCCAATTAGAATTTACGTCATCATTCCTTGTAGATATATTTTAGCATCATAAGATTCTTGATCCAATAGAAAATTTTACCTTAATGTTGTATTCTTCCTAATATTTACAATCAAAAATTTTTTACTTATGTTTTAGAGCGAATTCAAAAAAAATTATGTGTCCCTGAAAAAGAATGGGAAAAATTCAAATTCGCCATTGTCTCCATGGGAAAGCCTCAGTACATTAACGAAGACGAATATGTAGTGAATTTTTCAGATTTCAGGCTCCTTCCCAATCAAAGTAAGAAGATCTATATTATTAACATATATTTTATTAAACTCAAAAATTTTCAGCCGGAAGTTCAAGACCTTGGCTAGGCATGGACCATGTAAATAAGGCCCCAAAACGGTCTCGGTACAACTACTTGGAAAAAGCCATAAAAATATACAACTGAGAGACTGAAAATTCCTCGCTGACAACAATAACAGTTTGAAAAAGAGTATTTTCTCCAGGTGTTCTTTATTTTCTTCGTTTACTTAGAGATTTACGCTTCATCACAAGACAACACTATAAGAGCGTCTACTGTGAAATTAACTTCCCTTCCTCTCTATTTCATAATCGTAAGACCTTGAAGATTAAATCTGTAGGCCAGCTGTATGCGCTCCATAAATAAGGATTGTCAAAACGCAATATTTACAATGGCGATAACACCAAATTTTACAGGCTTTTTTCCTTTAGTTGTAACGTCGGCTGATAAATTAGTGAATTTGATATTACAGCTGCTCATTAAACTGGAAAAAGGTTGGAGGTGTAACAGAATTTTCAAATTTTTTTCTTTGTTTGTCTCTCAATGCCGTGATGATTTCTGAACATAAGTTGTGATATTTGGTAATTTTTAATTTGCTTAATTATGTTTTTTAAACTGCTATTGACAAAAAATCAATTGTTCTTTTATGTTTTTTGAATTATTTAAATAACATTGTATTCATCTCTAAGTAGAATGGCTGTGTTTTTGAAGTGTAGATTATTTGTTGTATCTATCTCTGGAAACAGCTGGCAATTACAATTTTATCGAGCCGTGCATATATATATATATATTATAAATAAAATAAAGCTAGGGAGAAATTGCTGTTGTATACTTGTGTAAATAAATATCTACTTGAAACTTTATTCAGTTTACAATTCACCCAAGATTGGCTTGGATTCGTTTATTCCATATTGATGAAACAGAAACTTAATTTCTTCTCATCATGAAGTCATATTCAATCAAACTAATGTATTTTGGAGTTTTTATTTTTCATAAGTTGAAATTGTCAATGAGAAGATATGAATTGTTTAATGAAAATATACCACAATGTCAAGCTAGATCTTTTCTAATATTTATAGATTAGAACAATTGGTATGTTATCAAAAATGCACCATCCATCAAACTTATTTTACTTTGCATTCTGATACTATCGAGTGCAACCAAAATGATGGGAAATATATTTGAAACCTATATAGACACTTCACGGTATTGAAGGGTACTACTTTTTTGTTGAATATTTGACCTAAATTTAATTTTTATTACGACGTATTTAATTGTTTATTGAATACTCTTGATTGGAGAGGTATGCAAAAATTCAATTCCTGTTTTTATTATGATTTTTTATACCCGTATATATGTACGATTTTGAATAAATTAAGAAGATCTGATATTTTTTTTTTCAATAAATCGTACGCGTATTTTCGATTTTGCTCACTAACATATGTATTGACTCATAATAGGCTTCTTTTTTTAAGTATTGTTATATTATTGTTTGATAAAAGCTGTAAAAATAAATTTTTCAGTGAAAATTAATTATTCATTATCAATTTGTATAAAATTGGTCGTAAGATATTTTAAGAAATAAAAAAATTGATAGAATTTAAATGGGTGAGTAAATAATTTTTACCCGAAGGAATATTTTATATCATCTCCGTAGGGCTTTTTCATTTAAAATATGTACAGTATTTGTTAATTTATTTCATTTCCTAAGCTGAACAAGATCGCAATACATGAAATTTTGAATTTTTTTCTTCATATACTTGAATTCTGAGATTGTGATGAAGATACGATATGAGTGGTGCTCTTTTTTTATAGAGATGTTACTGGCATTTTAATGAATTATAGTTCGTAGAATGAGTTTTATTTCTAATAAGTCTAATTCAGCAATCAATCAGAAAATTGATTGGCTTTAAAAACCCCGTTTGTTTTTGATGGCTCACTTTTGTATTTCGTAGGGATATAAAGCAATATTTTCAGGATGAGCTAAACTATAACAAGTGAAACTTAATAAATGATGATTAGCATACTGTAATGGTTTTTTAAAGGTTTAGAAAATCAAGAAACCATAGTTTGTGCAAAGATTACACAATTTTATTGAAAACTAAGTTAGAATATAATAGAAATGAAAAAAGAGGCATATGGGAAAAGTTTCAGACAGCTTTTGACAAATCAGTCAAATATAGACTCAAAATGTGACAAAAATAAATTATCAGAATATAGGAAGCATGTTCACTTTTGACAATTGTTTATTAAACTGAACCCTGAACCAATGATAATCAGATATATACAAAATCCAGTATTTGTTTATACAAAAATCTTTATCAAAATTCAATTATTTTTACAAAATATATAATCTACAGTTAATAGTATCAAAATTAGGTAGTATCAATTTGAAATGTTACTAAGAATTCATAAAATATCTTGAAATCGCCATTTCTTTTATCAACACCCTATAAGGCAATGCTAGTAGACGTAAAAAGTACAGGCTTAACAAAAGTCAAGCTGCTAATATATATATATTTTATTTACCTGAATAAAACTTGGTAGTAATTGTTAAATTTAAGGGAAAAAATGCACTATTAAAAATAAAATGCCAAAGAAGTGTTCCGACATGTTGCTCAAAGTAGCCTGTCTCAACAGAAGTCGGAGACTTATTAAGTCAGGTTGTATAATCAGAAAAATCCTTGAATTCTTTACATATTGTTCGAAAAAATAGAAGGAATAAAACGCCACTAAAATATGAAGCAAAATGAATTGACTAATAAGATATCAAAATATAACACTAACTTATTCTGAAAGAAGCAAAAATGGCAGCAGAAAATGAAAGCATTTCGGGTGTTGAATATTTCCGAGGATTGCTGATTATTACTTGAAAACCGTTTAATAAGATAATTTTAATACAACTTTTGCAGAATACGAGCCGCCTAAGTACTATGAATATTTACAAAATATTTTCAGAGATCATAACAAGGTTTTGCACTAATCGTTTTAAAGCAGTAGTTAAAACTAAGTCAAGAAGATTGAAATGAAATTTCTACAACCTTTGATCTATGCCAATGGTGTTATTTTAGGTTTGATTGAAACAGATCGAAAGTGTACAATCTTCAAAAACCCCGTCAAGATCTCAAAATTTCTCCAGATTAGTTTAAACCATCTTCCCCGTCCATTGTTTCGTCTTGAGTTGTAGAATCGTCCCCTGATGCGTTTCCACTGGAAGATACTGTGCTTCTCTTAGATGAACCCAAACGAGATGATGAAATGCCCATTGAGCCCGTAGTCCTTCTATGCAAGAAAAAATGAGATTCAATTCAGTCAGGGTTAGTAACAGCTCCTTGTTAGTTCTAGCACACAAAAAGCTCATCCGTAATAAGTATATTGTTAAAACAATTCTCTGCAAAATTATAATTATAAACTCAAACGTTTTCTGTCACAAAAAATAGGGTTGCAATGTGTGCTTGTTGTACATTACGACCTCCAATTAGTAAGCTACTAAAAATGTACCTAATTCTTTCATGTGGACTATTTGGGTGCTTGTTCCATGAGGGAAGCAGAAAAATTTGCCTGAATGTCTGAAATTTTAGAATTTTTAAGCTCAAAATGATCTCAAGCAATTGGTTCGACTCACTGATGGAGAATTTGAGGTTAAAATCATGTGTGCCCGTTGGTCGAATACACAAAATAACTCTGCAACTGAATTTGCTAGGAACTTTAAATTTTCAGTGTCTTGGACAAGTTCAATGATTAGCTAAATCCGTTATTTGATTATTATACCCATACAAAATATTTTGTTTTCTTAATAATTGAAAAGATAACTATCACCAAAATTTTGTGAATCGCATCATTAGTAGATTGAAAAAAATTATTTTTCAAAATCTATCTCTGAAACTTTGTGTATAAACAAGGTTCATAAATGAAATGAATTATTGGTGAATTCAGGTATGTAGTTTTACTCAGGGAAAATAATCAATTTTTTCTGATCTGATACCATCTTGAATCAAAGAATATCTTTTGGAGAATGGGACCGATTTGTATGTTACATGCAGGATAGATCAATCCTTGTGCCATTTTTTTCACCATTATGAAAGAAAGTGCACAAAGGATGGAATTTTCGTAGGGGTATAGATTTTATGGCAGGAGGACGCAGCATTATAGCATTAATGAGAAGTTGGGAAAAGACAAATTTGGTTGCAGGTTGCCCTTCCATGATTTGGTGCTGATGTATTGGCATATATCCAAAGTCGAGAAGTCGAACTTTTCAAGCATGCATTCAGAGTTTTTGTTTTTTCGTCTCATTTCCACGGTGATAGTATTATCATGATAGTGTACTCTCGCACTATCATGATATTTACTATCACCATGAAAATGAGCCTTTAGAGTAATAAATATAGATGGAGCAGTTTTTAAGAGTGCCCAAAATGGACGTCAAATTATATATAGTGTATTTTCAAATGCTCAATAATATTATATTATATGTTGAAGAACTTAGTTTGATGGCCACAAATACATTTATTATTATTATTATTATAATAATATCAATCTAATAATTATATTGAATGAAATCAATTTACTAGAACTAGAATAATTTTCGGTTAAACTATGCTGCGTTCTTCCCCGCTACCTGTAATCGATTTTTAAATGAGGTTTGTCTTTGTTTTTATCAAATTGTTTACTTCCATATATTTTAGGCTATAACACAGAACGTCCATTCACCTAGGAACTTAAGTACTCCTTGTAAATTGATTCAAATATCGTATCATAGATTGGTCCCTGAAATGTGTTGTGATTTGGCTCCATCTGTCAAATTTGTAAGAATATGTGCGTACAATAACTGCTTACTGAAAATGACTTATGCTCCCTTCATCTATGTTCATTAGTCTGAGATTTCCTGAAGAAAATTGTTCCAAACATTGTTTCAAGGCATAACAAAGCAGGAAGTTTTGACTTCAGATTTGTGTTTAGAACAGTAAATTGAATATTAAAACAAAAATCTACATGCAAAATTTGAAATAATTTAAATGAATACGAATTTGAACAAGCGGGCAAAAACTAATGAGTTGTCAGTGATTTTTGAGCGGTCGTCAAGATGTTTGTAATTAAAGACATTGTAAGGAACAGAATTGATATTCTTGAAATTTTTAGGGTAAATATGGCCGATTGAAATTTGGTTTTACTGATCATTAAGATACCATTAGTTCGATCAAGATGAATTTTGCGTTTGGATGTAGAATAACAGTTAAAAGTTAATGCAAAATTTTAAGTATAGAACAGATTCGATAGTATTGAGACACAAGATTGAAAGACAAAATAACCAAAGAAAATTCTGGGGTAGAATATAAAAAAATTGATTTTTGGTGAAAACATATCCGATCAATTTGAAATTATTCGTGAATATTTTCAAGCTAGATCCAAAATTTCATGTTAATCCTACCACCTAACCACAAGGAATTCAAGCAGAATAAAGAAATGAAACATTCCTAATATTTTCATTACAGATCAGAAATTCATTGAGAATCTCTAGTTTTGGTGATGCAATCATATTTTGATGTGAAATTTTGAATTCAAATAGTTCAAAATGTCATCTCGATCAAATTCGTAGTTTTTAAACTATCAGGAATTATTTACAGAACCCATAATAGAAGCGTCCCAAATACCGAAAGGTATCATTGGGATTTTGATTATATATTTTTGAGCTCTGAAGTAGAAAATATAGATGAATGTACTCTGAACTAAGAAATATAGGTGAAACTCCAAGTATTTATTCCTTTGAAACATGTATTCACAATTTAAAAAAAAAAAAATGATGAGCGAATCCGAAAATGGAATATGTATGTCGAATTTTTGAGTGCTCGTTCTTTGATCAGAGCTCTCCATCATGTCATCAGGATGCCTATATACTTTTGGAATTTTAAGTCAGGGTTGGCCTCAAACGATAACATTTCAGGGATTTTCAGGGATTTATTGAAAACACAATAAATCCCTGAAAAGACTCTGATCCCTGAAAGCCGAATCGAAGTTTTAAGAATGAATACATCATCGAATGTTATCGTTTGAGGCAAACCCTGAATTAAAATTCCAAAAGTATATAGGCATCCTGATGAAATGATGGAGAGCTCTGATCAAAGAACGAGCACTCAACAATTCGACATACATATTCCATTTTCGAATTCGCTCATCATCGCTTTTCTATTATATAATAGAAGCGAGCCCATTAACAAACATACCAAGTTTTTAGGGCTTTTCAGGGATTTATAGAAAACACAATAAATCCCTGAAAAGACTCTGATCCCTGAAAGCCGAATCGAAGTTTTGAGAACGAATACATCATCGAATGTTATCGTTTGAGGCCAACCCTGACTTAAAATTCCAAAAGTATATAGGCATCCTGATGACATGATGGAGAGATCTGAGCAAAGAACGAGCACTCAAAAATTCGACATACATATTCCATTTTCGAATTCGCTCATCATTTTTTTTTAAATTGTGAATACATATTTCAAAGGAATAAATACTTGGAGTTTCACCTATATTTCTTAGTTCAGAGTACATTCATCTATATTTTCTACTTCAGAGCTCAAAAGCAATGTTAAAAATTATTGTTAAATTGGTTCACTCAACACTAAGAAAATGATGAGAGCAATTGTTTAAAGACAAAATATATGTACAAATGCATTTGGCTATCACAAAATTATCGACATACCGATCTTTCAAATTCGTAGTTAGCTGAAGTTATTTGATGCTGAAATAAATAAATTCAAAACTGAAGTCATACATAAGAGAAATTGATTACTCATAATGTGTTTTTGAGTAATAGATTTGTTTCACTATTGGGAATACTCTTTCCACTCAGAATTTCTCTAAGAAGGCTTCATAAAAGAAATCCATCAAAAATAAGAAAGACTAGCTTATTTATCAACATCCTATTGAAATTGTCATAGAAATTGAATTGCAGTGAATGGTGCTCTCAATGATAAAATAATATGTAGATATTGTGTCTAGAGAGAGGAACTGATTCCAACATGTGAGTGAGAGGCATGATGAATGCATTTGATGATCGAGGTCACAAAATAATTTTAGTTGGTCCCACATATTGAACCATTCTATTATTGGTTGAAATTCAATCTTCTTTTAAATCATTAATTCCATTCAAGTTTTATTATATATGATTATAGGTTCAACCTTTCTCTCTTTAATGTTGGAGTCAATGCTCTGTACTGCATACTGCGATCGTTCAAGGGTGTATCTACGGATTATAAGATCATTGGGCGTTCAACAAGATTCATAGAATATATGACAATAATAAGGGAACAAAATTTGTTATATATTTTTCTTCCAGAGGAATATAACAAAACTCATTCAGGTTACGTTAAAATTTTCATTAATTAAAACCATTCACATTGAAATAATTTCCAACAAAAAATTTAATTTTCGATTTTCCTTAGTTATAATTTTCGTTTTGAAATGTTATCCTTTTCTTTTTTAGCAAGTTGAATTTGAATAAATGGCAAATGAAGAAAATTTCACTTAAAGAGAATGAAGGTAAAAATATGTCAAAAATTGACTTTGTAGATTAAAACCAATTCAAAATGATGTCTCCAGATTAGTGTAAATATATTTATTTACCCACATAACCACAACAAACACCGGCCCAATATTTTAAGTGTTCCTACTACCACTCGATCTCTTCACTTCAACCTACCTCAATTTACTCTTCAAGTTGCTAATTTCTCTTGACATTAGCTCGTGACTTTCAGCCATATCTTCACATTCCCTCTGGAATTTTCTTTTCTGTGCCTTTTCCCTGCTTATTTCTTCTTCAGCCTCATCGAGCTGACGCTTGAAAGCGTTCATGCGAGATTTCGCCTTTTCCACTTGTTCTTTGTATTGATCCACGTGCCTGCGTTCATCTTCCAACTGCATAAGGAGCTCTTTAAGCTTTTTGTCTAGCTTACGGTTGGTCTTTTGCTGGGTGAGCCGTTCTTTAGCTTCAACCTGTAAAATAATGAAGAATGGGTATTCTATTGTTAAAATGATTAAAACTGCCATACCTCTAATTGCTCTTCCAAATTAGCCAATTTACTTTCCAATGCTGTAATTGTGGCCTTTGTCTTAGTACGCTGAGCAGTTTCAAGCTCAGTAAGTTTGGCTTTAAGTTCTTTGTTTTGTCTCTCGAGAAGCAATCTACCGGATTCATTCTTCTGTGCAGATGATCTTTCATTGGCCAGTTCAGTTGTCAACTGTTCTATGTTAAGTTGAGCTTTTCTTGCCCTATCTTGGAAGATTTCATTGTTACTCTGCTCTTCTTCAAGCTCCTCTTCTAAAGTTGCTATTCTTGCTTCAAGTCTACGTTTTTCATCAACTAGAAGTGTTCCTATGGGAATAAAATGGTTAAGGTGATATTACACATATTCGTCTGTTTCAAATTACCTTTGTTATTGCTACTATTAATTTCCTCCAGAAGTTCATCCCTTTCAGCTTCTGCAGCCCTTCTCGCCCTTTCAGAACTTGACAAGTCTTCAGTGAGCTGAAGAACATCAGCTTCCAATGTCTTAACTTTTCTTTCGGCTTCCTTGCAACTGGCAGCTAGGTCTTCTCTTCCTGCCCTAGCTTCTTCTGCTTCTCTAAGTGCTTCTTTGCATTGCTGTTGAGATTTTTTCAACTGTTTGAGAGCGTCTTCTTTGACTTTGTATTGTAGTTCAATCTGCCCTTCCATTTCTTTCAGGTCACCTTGAATTGAAATTAATATTTGTTACTCAAAATGAAATCAAATTTTATTCTGAAGCAAATTGAAAATGTTTCTTTCAGATAAATATGAGGAATGAATATTATCTAACCTTCTAATTTCTTCCTGGCAGTAACAGCGGCAGTCCTCTGTTTTCTTTCTTCATCTAACTCTGCTTCCATTTCTCTCAACTGTTTTACTATTCCCCTCCTCTTCTCTTCAGCTTGCTCTTCTTTTGCTTGTACATCTCTTTCAAATTGCGCCCGCAGTGCCTGAAATTACGAAGAACAATGAATCAGAAAAATACCTAAATGTAAGTTTAAATTTACATACCTGCATATTAACTTCAAGACGAAGCTTGGCATCTTCAGTAAGTTGTAATTCATCTTCCAATTCTTCATTTTGTGCTCTCAGTTCTACTAACTGACTTTCAAGGGACCTCTTGGCCTTTTCTAGCTCATGTACATTCTTATCAGCAGCGCCTTGGTTGTTGACAAGTTCATCCAATTCTGCTTGAAGTTGTCTTTTCACCCTTTCCAACTCTTCAATCTTTAATGAAAATTGATTACAATTTTTCCTTCAATAACAACTTTTTATATTTCACTCACCTTTTCACTTGATTCATCAAGTTCCCTGCTCAAGGATAATACCCTTGTTTCTTTCTCTCTCGCCTCTCGTTCTGCTATATCCCTTTGCTCAGCTAACTGTTCACTAACCTGCTTCTCCTCAGCCAGAATCTTGTCAAAGTTCTTTTGTTTCTTTTCCAGTTCGATAACTTTTTGTCTTTGTACTTCTAATTCAATGTTAGCATCTTCAAGCTCTGCAGCAATCTTCTTTTTGCTTCTTTCCAATTTATCATTGGTGGCAAGAAGTTCATCAACCTGTCTTTGAAGAACATCTAAATCTTTGGCAAGTTTCTTCTTACTCTCTTCTAATATGGCAGATTGTTCTGCTTCATCTTCTGCTTTCTTTTTAGCTTCTTGAAGTTGTATATTGAGATTGGCCAACTATAGGATTAAAAATATTTGTTAAAATATAAATTAGTTTGACTTTTAAGTTTAAGGATTCTTACCTGTTTCTCAAGATTTTTTTTCAATTCTTCTTCCTCTTCAAGATGTTCTTGTAAAGTTTCTTTCTCAGACTCTATCTGTCTCAGTTTGGAGCTAAGGGAAAGTTTCTGCTTCGTTTCCTCTTCTAAAGCTGTTTGAACCTCAGATAATTGTGAATCTGCAGTGCTTTGATTCTTTTGTGCAGCAGATGCTTTCAATTCAGCTTGCTCCAGTTGCTGAGCAATGCTGTCTATTTCTTGCTGGAGCTTTAGAGTCTTTTCCTGAAATTCAGTCTTTGTTCTTTCTACTTCAGCCAGTTTGGCTTGAATTTCTGTCAACTGGCTTTCAGCTTGTTTCCTGCGACGTTCAGTTTCCTGTCTGTTCGAACTAACATTTCTCAACTCAGTTGCTAAATCAGCGTTTTCTGCTTCCAATGACTGTTTACTTTTTTCTAAATTATTCTTAGTCTTCTTCAGATTTTCTAGTTGCTCGGTGACGGAACTTAATTCTTGAGTATGCTTGTGCCTCATATCAGCCAGCGCAACTTCGTGAGCTTGGGTTTCTTCTTCAATAGTTTTCTTCAAAGTGGCCAATTCTTGTTCTCTCTTAGACCTTAATTCTTGTTGTGCAGCAGTCGAATCCATGGAATCTAATAGTTCATTTTTCAGAGCTTCCAGTTCTTCGTTTAGATCTCTTTTTTGTTTTTCAGCTTTACTTCTAGCTGCTTTTTCAACCTCCAAATCTTCTTGGAGTTCTGCAAGTTGACTTTCTAATTCTCTGAGCGCTTTTTGAGCCTGAGCTTTTATAGCACCTTCTTCATCTACTCTTACCATAGCTTGTGCTAATTCTTCTTCCCTTTTACCCAATTGAAGTTGTAATTCTTCCATTTGAGTTCTTCTTTCCATTAATTGTTCCTTCAAATCATTTACCTCAGTTTCTACCTTTCTTTTAGTTCTATCTGCTTCTTGTCTTTGTTGATGATCTTTTAAAAGTCTTTCTTCTAACTCTGCAATGGTTGCTTCATGCTTAGCCTTCAGTTTTGAAAGATGTTTGGCTTTTTCCTCTTCTTCAGCCAGTGTTTGGCTTAAGTCGTTTGAACGTTCTTCCAAAATTTTCTTTTCTTTCAATAATTTTTGATTGGTATCATCACTAAGAGCCAAGTCCTCTTCAAGTTTTTTTATTTTGCCATCACATTGCACTTTTTCTAATTGCAATTTTTGCCTGGCTGCTTCCTCTTCTTCTAACTGTTCTTCCAAGTCTTGAATGGTGCCTAATAACCTTTTTTTATCAGTGTTTAGAGTATTTGCTCTTTCTTCTTCTTCTTCTACTCTAGATTCCAAGTCGTGAAGAATTTCTTCTAATTCTTGTTTTCGAGCAGTCATTCTAGCTCTCATTTCCTCTGCTTCAGCACAAAGTTCTACTTCAGCCTGTAGCTGTTCTTGAAGAACAGTTTTTTCTTCGAGGGCTTGTTGATACTTCTTCTCGAATTCAGAAGAAGCTCTAACTTGAAGTTCAAGTTTATCTTTCACCTGTTTCAGCTCATCTTCTTTTTGCATAAGTTTTTCTTCTTGTTTAGTGACCTCCAGTAATGGTTTAACTTTGGTGTATAATCTCCACCACTGCCAGTTCCGAAGTTTCAGGTATGCAGAGCAGTTTCTTTGAATAATCCTGATAGCGTTGAGTTGCTGTACTCTTTTCTGATAATTTCTTCTAGACAAGAAACCTCGGCAGAACGCTTGGAAGTTGACTATTAAATCGGTGATTTTGTAATCCCGCTCTTCTTCTAAATGGGCCAGCACTCCAGCTCTGAAAAAGATCTTAGATTGTCCGATTCTGTACAAATTTTGATCGAGGTCTAAGCATTTTATCATAGTTTCACAGGCTTTCTTGCCATCCATGAAACCTTTGTTGATCACATTTGGTGTTAGGAGTTCGTACCGTTGGCGGAACTCTTGAAAAGGTATACGATTAGGAAAACCTTGTCTGCAGATTCTTATTCCCTCAAGTACACCATTACACCTCAGTTGATCCAGTACCAAAGGCGCGTCAATTTTTCCAGAGCGTTTTTCATGATTCGGTATGATGCATCTAACGAAATTCGGATTGGTGTTCCTTAGGGTGATCATAAGGTTAGCCAGCTGTTCCTTATATAAATAGGAAACAGTACGGAACATTCCCTTAGCCCTCCCGATGTTTTCCGCGTCCTTCCAAATGTGCACAACGAAAGGATCCTGTGAGGATTGGAATAAAGAGACTACATTCTCATTTTGAGGATCCATGTTTTTCATCAACCATTGGTTCGCGCAATAATCCACTTTGCCCGCATAGTGGATGATGGAAAAGTCGGCTACACCCCTAAAGTCGCTTTTACGAAATTTGGGGTGACCTGAGTGAGCGTTCACTAATTTATCGACAAACGTTTTATCTGTAGCCTTTGGGAAAAGACACTCTTCATCGAGAAGGGCCATGATACCCATGGGTTTATCGATCAAATCTATTGTTGGCTGGAGATCTAGACCAAAATCTATAAATTTCCATTCAATACCTTCTCTCTGGTACTCCTCCTGTTCCAAAATGAACATAGTGTGATTGAACAGCTGTTGAAGCTTCTCGTTAGTATAGTTGATACATAACTGCTCAAATGAATTCAATTCAAATATTTCAAAACCGGCAATATCGAGGATTCCAATGAAACTAGCACCTTGACGTTTGGTTCTACCTAGAGAGCGATTTATTCTAGTTACCAGCCATCTGAACATTCGTTCATAGCATGCTTTGGATATGGCTTCTACGGCAAACTCAACCTAAGGACAGTAACAATGATGAATCAAAACTGTTCTTTTTGAATTTAGACGTGTTCATGAAAGGTTTAGTATACCGACCTGTTCTTTAGTCTGACTTTTAGTCACAAAGTCCCTTCCGACCTTGATTCTGGGTTTCAAGAAAGCCTTGGTCATGTCTGTAACCGGTAGACCGAGCAAATGGGCTATTTTCTGAGCCACGGTGTTGTCGGGTAGTGTTGCTTGGTCCGAGTTCCTGTCTTGCTTGAACTGCATGGTGCCAAAGAGCATCACCGCTGAAACAATCTTGAATATGGCGCTAAAGTCTTCTTGGGTCATTCCCATGATGTTCATACTGTTCACGGTAGCTTCGAATTCAGCAGAATCATCAACACCGGGTACTAGGTGGTTATCGTCTCTGATGAAGGGATATGACTTGGGATCTTCTAAGATGAATTCCTCTGAGGAGAAAAACGGCTTCTTCAATAATGTTGTAATGAAGGGATTTCCTAAATTTCGGAATCATTGAAATTGAACGAGGTTCTCAATAAAACTTATAACCGAATTGAAATTACTGAAGAAGCATGGTCAAGAAAGCTTTAGTTAATCGAAAAAGGTTGTATTGAAGTGATAATATCCAATCATGACATTTTTGTTTTGTTTGGAATCTTTTTGCAAAGCGGTGATAATACTGCATATTTTTTGACTATCTGCAAAAAAGTTAAACCCAATTTTTTTGTTTTTCAATTGAATTAAAGGTTATAGATAAATTATCCATAATCTTAACAATTCCTTTCGCGCCACTTAATTTTTTTTTGAAAAGTTTCTAGGTGGTATTGGGCTTCGAATGAATGAAATTAAATTTTCAGTGAATATACTCCGCAGATGTGTCTGAAGAATTTTTCGATGAAATAATTCATTTGAAGAAATATAATGCACTAGAATGGTTGTAATATATTCCTCAAGAACTTAATCGCAATTTTTTAGAATATTTGTAGATATTTTTTACATAGTGCTTGTGGAGAACACAAGCGGGGTACTACAAACAAGTTTATGGGACGAAAATGGGTTATTACAATCACTAGGTATACTGGATAATGTGAACCCTAAAACGTAACCTATATTGCAAATTTGATCTTAATATCTCAAAAACTGAATGAGCTATGAAGAAAAAAACAAAAAAATCTTAAAACTTTAACATTCTCTAGTTCGATAACGAAGCGTTTGCGAACACATATTTATGAAAAAAAAAAATCTTATTTTGATCTGAAAAATAGGCCCCTTAAATCTTGATACTGAATTTTGAATCACCCTGTATATTATGCTCATGTTTTCAGTAGATATTAAATTGTGTGTGATCTTGATTATACCCATATTCGAAGTATTTCGAATCTTTCAATTTTCCACTATTAAATTACTTAAAGTGTAAATTGTGAAAACTTACTCTTTTGCGCTGCTGATGCACCCGACAGAAGTTGATAGAATATATGGAATGTTCTTTCTTGTTTAGCTTGACGTATGGCACGTGATTTCTCTAATAAGTAAGTCTCTATATTCGCTCCTGCTATATACCCAGAAGCATCAAAATTTATCCTAATAAATTTACCCTGAAAAAGTGTTCAATAGAAAAATATCAACCTGAGAATTGAAGCATCTTATACTTACAAATCTGGAAGAGTTGTCGTTTTTTATCGTTTTTGCATTACCGAATGCTTCTAGAATAGGATTGGCTTGAAGTAACTGTTGCTCTAAACCGCCCTAAACAATAGAAATTCAAATTAATAATATGAATATGAATTACAAAACCACATAAAGACACAAAAACCAAAACACAACTATATATAACAAATTATTCAACTTATAAATTACTACTCATATAATTCACCAAAGAAATTCAGAAAACTAATTCAAATAACTCCTATAAAAGAAAGTTAGTACAACAACCTACCGAAAACTCTCTAGATGGACTTTTCGAAACCTACGTATAGCATGTAACGGAAAAAATCATTAATTAAGAATATGTTTTCTTGATGGAAACTACCACCACCATTTTTTCTTTATAAACTACCTTGCCATTACTCATATGAGCAGGTTTTATTTCGAAAGAATTTGATAATTTTCAATTCGAGATGAAAGAATTTTCAAAAAATCGAACGAAATTTATATTGTTAAGGCTCATTTCCACGCTAATACTATTATCACGATAGTGCGAGAGTGATTCGCACTATAGCACTATCGTGGTAGTACTATCACACTGAAAATGAGCCTTTACATAGAGGATTTCTATTCTAACACACAAAATAGCACATATAAATCTACATAAGGCCTCCTATGTGCCGTTTTTGGGTTTCAAAAGAACATTCTCAAGCAGGCGAACACTTGAACGTACCGAGAATTCTCTGCAAGGGCTTATCTGGAATTAAGGATATTATGTGAAAAAAAAATTTACATAAATTTCTCATTTTATGAGCAAGGTCAGATACTTGAAAGAATATCTATCTCTATCTCATGCATGCAATTCTATCTGAAAAAGTATTTGCTGTCTCTAGATGTGATATAGAAATGAAGTGCCGAATATGCCGCAGACCAAATGATCTTAGTATTGCATGCTTATGAAAAAAAAATCCATTTTATATCAATTTATTACATCGCTTGATTATCATGGTTAGAATTAGAAGACGCTAAAATTTCACCTAGCAATTCTAAGTGGTCTCTTGTCCAAATAAAGGATGTTCCTAAATTGGAGGTACAAACAAAAATTAGAGATTTCTTGAATAATTTTATGACGCAGAAGTTCTATTAATATGGGCCTGTAAACGTTTTTGAGATACAGGGTGTTTCTTGTAGTCCTACTTTGTTGTGATTATATTGTTTATTGGATCTGTATGAATCATTGGTACATATCTGAAAAATAAGCACCTAAACTAATGATTATTTATTCATCACAGCTTACTGAGAGAATAATTAAGATAATTTAGATTTTCCTGAGTATTTCGAGAGAATCGAGAAATCGGTAACACATACGATAAAACTACAATGAACCAAAAAGTTTAGTACTAGATCAAATTACCTTTTAACATTGTTTGAAATTACCAGTGGTCAACCAAGAAAAGTTATGGAGGAAAAAACGGGCAGTGTTCCAGAAAAATATCACCCTGTAGATTTGCAATCGAAACCGTCATATCACGTTATATAAACTCTAAATTGGAATATATATGCCAAACTTCAGTTGAATATCTTGTGAAGTGCTGATGCTATGACAAAAAACTTAAAATAATCATATTTAACACCCTGTATCTCGAAAACAAAGCGTTGGAGGACCTATATTTATAGAATTTTTTCTTCAAATTATCCGAGGAATCATTTTCGTTTGTTCCTCTAATTTAGGAACACCCTAAACAATGAGGTACGAATGATTAGAGTATTATATTCATAAAATAGTATAATAATATCTACAATTTGTACACTTGTAAAAGTGAAATTCACATGGTTTTTTGAGAATTGAACTTGCGTTGCCGTTGACAGTTGATGTTACATCTGACGTTGTGATTGTTCGTAGCACAGAATACCCATCTGTTGGTTAACTTGCGAACGACAATAGCAACGTCAAAATTATAAATCAAGGTAAAGGTACAATTCCAATTAATTTAAGTCAATACTCATGCGCGACATCTTAAAATGCGTTTGTATTATTGTTGTGTTTTTTTTTTGTTTGTATGAGTTTTTGGCTTTTGCGACTGTCAGTTAGCCAGAACTATGGTGGCTTCATACTTTCTCATGGGAATTTACCTCTCTTACCCACTGCCATGCATATGCACAATTTTTTTCAATGAAAAAATACTGACATGAAGGCAGGAGCTTTTGAGCGTTTGTTTATTCATGCGCCAATTGCGATTTTGGTGACTACATAACCGTATAGATTTTTAGGTATATATTTTTTCTTTTTAAATTTTTTCTGATTCTGATGACGCAATCAGCGTGAAATTTTACAAGACGCTGCAAATTGTTGTCTTTTATATGCACGTAAAATTTCAACTAGGTCGGATCAGTTCTCATAGAATTTTCGGGTAATAGCTCACAGTCCTGTTATGATTTGTTAAAATCTTGTCTTGCTTGTTCCCTACGTGTCTTTCGTCGTTTTAGCTTTTGTTCAATAATTGTTGGATTAACAATGAAGTAGCAGGAATTTGACCCGCTCTTCTTATTTCTATCAAGCATGAAGAAATGTTGAATAAAGGTATTCGAAAAAAAAAAATTTATTTTTTTTATTTAAAAATATTCAATCAAGTCGAGGGGGTACATTCTAGTTAAAGTGATGAAGATCAAAGCAAAAAATCGTTTGGTCCAAACTACTTTGCAACTTTACTCTCTTCAAATATAATACCTTGTACGAAAAAACATTCAAAATTGAAAAGTGCGAAATTAAAAGTTACAGAAAAGTAGTTCATATATTGTGAAAGAGCGTTACTAATAACTCTGAAAATTTGACAAAATGCTAAGTGAAAATTAGTTTGCCCCTGATCTGAGAATGTAATACAATGAACTAACAATGAATAACAAATAACAATTGGGCAAAGATTGTTGAAAGGGTACATGTTAAACAAAAACAACTAATATTGCTGACAACGAAAGAGATCCTAATCAATTGAGTTTATTAATTTATAATTTGAATTGCTTAGCTAGGAGAAGCAGAGGTTACACAGTAGTTGTACATAAACGAATAAATAATGATATCATCGACTCGCAATGCTTCAACCTTCGAATCGAGATCGTTATCCAAATTTAATTACCTGCAATGAAAGTCTTATTGGATTTATTGGCGGTTTATCAGGCGATATCATGCGATTTTTGAGTCTCCTATCTGTGGAAATTCGACTTTCAGCTCAACGGATAAGGGCAATGTAGGTTATTCATCAATTCAAATGTACAAACAATTTACAAATACATAGCATGCTGAATGTGATCTAAAGAAGTCTGAAAATTACTTTAAAAACTATTCATTGAGTAGTCACTGTTAAGTCTATTTATACTTTTAAATCAATTTAATCCATTATTACACTATGCCTTTTTCCTGACTGATCCTGTCAGTTGTGTTATTCTTTCGTTGATCTACTCAGAGTATTTCAGTAATAAGACGACTGCACTGTATTGCATTTTGTCTTATCACTTTTAGTTATTCCTATTTGACTAAGACTATTATTTTACACGCGGTTGGTTCAAGTCTCTATATTGACTAAGGTTATCCGTCTTAACACAGATAATTTTTTATTTAATTCTATTATGACCATTCTGTGGTACCAGCCACTGTGGTAGACACGTTAACTCTCGAACTGAAAAACCTTACTGACTTAAAATTTTCAGAGCAGGTTAAGTCTATAATTTGTAGTTCGTTAATGGGCAAAATCCGACTGTGATAGGTCTTATGGATATGGCCAGTGAAAATTTTGTTGTCCTGATAATTTCAAAACTGTGGAATAGCAGTTTCAAGACTTATACAAAATTTTATGAAGATCGCATTACCAGAACCAGAGAAAATTTAAAAAATATATCGGAGAAAAAAATAGTGGCTATAATAGATAAGAGTTATAACTTTTGTAGTTTGTCATGTGAACCGTACATTAGAAACAACTGACATTTCTATGAATCTTCAAATTTCAATAATCGAAATCCGAGTAGAACAATTCGAGAAATTGAGGTCCCGGGAATTAGAAATTTGTGCATGTCTAAAATGACTATTCATATCAAATCCCCTTACAGAGTCCTTCATAATAGTAATTTACGTAACAAGTCCGGAAAATAGGGTTTTTTTGGACGAATAGACAAAATTCCAGGACGAGCGTAAGCGAGTCCTGGAAGTCTGTGAGTCCAAAAAAACTATTTTCGGGCGTGTTGCGTACAATGTTTTTTCGGCAACCATGTAAAATAACACTATCGCTGCTGCTTTTCATATTTTATTGCGATTGCGGTCAAAAAACATGCAAATTTTTGACAACTAATTTCATATGAACTGTCAGCCGTTATCTCGGTTGCTATGGATTCTATGATTCTTTTCCGGCCTAGTCCGGGAAGTACGTACTTTCCGGACTAGGCCGGGAAATGCTACTTTCTCAGAGAAAAAGCGTCCGGAAAGTGAGCACTTCCCGGACGGTTGCCGAAAAACGTAATTTGTGATGGAATTAGGTCACAATTTCATCATAGGCAATAATGGCAAAATTCCTAATTATGCGAAACAATGTAGTTCCGACGAACAAAATGTAAATATTTTAAACTAATGAATTGGTTAAAAAAATTCTAAAATCAGAGAAACAGGGATATCGAAAACCGTTAGAAAGGCAGGGTGGCTTAAATTACAATAAAGTTGCGTTATTTACGGATGAGTGTGTTGGAGTGAACAGATCCGAAATATCTCCATTGGTTCCCGAGATATCTCGAAAAAACTGAAAATCGAGATTTGCTTTTTTTTCGGTATAACTCATTTGTTTTTGGAAATAACTTCACAAAATTTGGTTTATAGCCATTAACCAATATAGAGATAATAATGATAGTCAAGTGATGATTTCACATAAAAACTCTTCAAATTTGCGTACCTAGAACCGATATTTTTGTAGTGTGATACATTGTTGAATTCGTAATTTTTTTCTTCATCATCTCATAAGGAAAACCAATATGGCGTCCATAAGAAAAAAATTGACTATCGCCTCTCTGAAACAATGGAAAACAGAAAAAATCTGACGGCACCATTAGAATCTCTATATTGGATAATGACTGCAAACCTTATTTCGTGAATTTATCCCCAAAAAGAAATGAGTTATACAGAAAAAAAGAAAATCTAGATTTTCAGTTTTTTCGAGGTATCTCGAGAACCATCAGATATATTTTGAATCTGTTAACACCAACACACTAATCCCCAAATAACGCAATTTGTAATTTAAGCCACCCTGTATCTCTAACCCTGTATATCCCCGTATTGTCCCTTTAAATAGTTCTAACTCTGTATATTTCCGATCAAAAAAGACTCCAAAGCAGTATTGAAAGATATTTATTTTCATTTCTACTTATTTTCGAGGAAGAAATATGTTATATAAGTTATAGCGTTTAATATGTAAAATTGAAAAAGTGCTGTGTATTCAATAACAGTTATTCATTATGTTGATAATAATCAACAAAAAACAGAAACTTGAATGCAAGAATTCTAACCTACATTTGGTTTTGTCCTCATAGCTCTATGCGCCCCGTCCACTGGGAGTTAAAACTGCGAAAAGGTGCGAAATTGGATCAATTAAAAATTATCGAATGACACATTTCGATACATTCTTGACCAGAAGATATTTTTTACTTGAAAAATTAATTTTTAAACATGCATCATAGCTCAAGGAGGGGGGGGGAGCACCAGGGGGGAAATTAATGGGTACCTAATGTTTGACTCATAAGCGGAAAGCCACGTCGTGGTAATCCCTTGTTAAATGTATACTACAAAAATTACACCCGAACTGAATTTCATTAAAATCGGGTGAGACTTGTAGAATTCAAGGCTGTTACAAGGTATGCGGACACACATAGCGACAGACACGAAAACAAAGTTGTTCAGGATGGTCTGTAATCCATTTTGCGAGTGGAAATTCTGAAAACGAAGACCAACACTTTTTTCATCTCATAAGTGGTTTCATTCATCCGTTCCAAAGGTTCATTATTGAAAATAATAAACGAAAACACTATAAATTTTATGATATTGTTTATTATTTCCACTTTTATCGTCGAAAAATCGCAAAACAGAAATTCATTGTATTATATAATGAACATAAATATAAAAATTTATAATAGAAGTGTATCGGAGTGATTTGAACCTGACCCAAAATTGATATTGTATTCACTATCATCGTAGCAATATATTTTCTCATTATATAAGTCACAGAGTTTCAGAGAAATAATTTTTTTAATTAGATTCTTTACGATTTGCCTTCAGAGTTCAAGAATCGTGTTCTTCAACTGAACTAATTTTCAAACCAAATTTTAGGCAAATAGATCTTATAGGTTTGAAAAAAAAAGAAAAGGCGATGAATGGACATTCTCTGAAAAGATCCCCCTATCATTTTCGAATTTTCCGCCCGTCTGTAACTACTATAACTCTCTAACGGAAAGACTTAGAAACTTGAAATTTTCAGAGTAGGTTCATATATATAAACTTAGTGGATCTGGATGTCCAAAATTTAGTGTTGATAGCGCCATCAGAACCATAGAAAATTCAATCAGAATATCAAAAAGCCCTTATGTAACATTGACAGTAGTTGTTCTGATATCAATTAATTTGTTAGAATAATATATTGCGTTCAGTTCATTACTCTTTAAACTTCGTACTAATCAAATAACTACAGGTTATGGGCCCAGCACGCTTCCACTGGGTACTAATATAATAACTACAACAAGAGATCCGACAGAGCCGAAATTTTGCGTGTTTATATAATAGATTCATAATATCAAGCTTCCTGCAATATTTCGGGTTTATAGTGGTGTCATAATCATAGAAAATTCATGCAGATAATCGAAAAAAATGAGGATAATGCCGAATAAGTTTGGAGATCCGAGCCAATTGCGCCCTTGGAAACCATATATATCTACACATAGTTCTGTGGTGTCCAATGACACATGTAGCACATGAATGACGAGCGCTCAGAAGCGTCAGTGCTTTTTTCATTCGATAATTGAATTCTACATATTCCAAAACGTGAGCTGCGAATATTTCTGGGAAATTTTCCTTGAACGATTCTAAAGATTCATTATTGAAAAAAATAATTGAAAGTTCTCTTGTTTTCTCTATTCATTCAATTTAGGGATTTTGTAAAGAAAAAAACATTCTATAGATAGGTGTAATCGATTTAAAATAAGTAATAAAGTGGCCGGAGATTTGCTGTGAGAATAAAACCATTAAGCTACTGATTTTGCATAATTATATACATACTACATATTCATAAATAATTAGATCGAAGTGAAGGAAGTATTTGAATTCTTGCATAGAAGTTTCATCATTTAAGAACACTAAATAAAGAAAAATGTTAAACCAATAAAATTTTACTTACGATGATATCTTTCTGCATTGATTAAGCCACCACAGAAGACATGCAAAGAAACAATTTAAGAATTAGGAAATTGTGTATTCAAAAGAAAATATTGTGCAAATAGGTTCAAAACACTACAAACAGCCCCCTAGATAGATAAGAAAACTAGAAAAAATTCAAGAGCAGAAATTTTAACTAAATTGTTTGAAATTGAAAGTAAATATGGGTTTTTCGTTTTATTACGTAGGTGTAAACTACATAATACAAATAATAAATAAATTAATAAAATAATAAAAAAGGACTTTCATAAATAAATATTCATGCATCCCTACTACATATATCCAACTCAGAAATTATGACATGATAAATATTCGTTATAATATTATTATTGGATATTTAGTTTATGGAATACGATTTGAAAACATTATACAAGTTATATTGGAGGATATTTCAAATTTTTTGATTACAAGCAAAAAAAAATTATTAGATGAATTGTGCTCAATTTTATTTCTGCAATTTTTTCAGTATTGAGTACATTTTATCCTTGTTTCCCACTCCTTGAATTTTTTCTTAAATAATGATTTACACTATGAACAAAAGACATTCATTATATTCAAAATCTGGAACTCATTGATGCAAATCGAAAGTCTAATTTGCAATTGTCAATTACGACAAAAAATAATAACTAAATCATTAAAACCGGAAGGATATTATAAATGCTTGAAAAAGGTTGTTTGGCTCTATCCTGTGATATTCCAGGGGTAGATGCGGAATATGAAATTTGAATCCTTTTTTAAATATATTAAATTGTTTTATGTAATATGAGTACAGTCTCTATCGAACAATACAATAAAAATCAGTTAAGAATCATGTAGAAAATCTTATCCTTATTGGTATTTGTCCAAATTTTACTTTTCTTAGTGTTAAGATCAAGTTGAATAAGAGAATGTACTTATACATAAATATCCTCAAATTTTTTAATGCACGTACATATAAGTTAATAAGTTACTTACCGCACCACCGCCTTTTGGAGATTTTGAGGCAGCTACGTACGCAAGGTACTGTATAACTTTTTTTGTATTTTCAGTTTTACCAGCACCTGATTCTCCTGTACATAAAATTGATTGATCTTCACGTTCTGAAAAAAAAAATTGGATATTAATATGAGGTATTAACAAAGGTAAATAGACTGATTAACAAACAAAAATATGAACACACCCATATATGCTTATCCCTATTCTACAATTATTTCTGAATATTATTACAGTAATATACCTTTGGGATAGGCCAAGGTATATATTTTCAAGTCAGTGGAGGACCCTGTATACCCAAGCCAAGGGACGGAAGTCTAAGGCCCAGATCAGGAACGAAATTTTCTGGTTATTTTTTCAAGTGAAGTGGCGATGGGACACAGTAACAAAGCCTACACAGAACACAACCCTGTTCTCTTAATCCGTACAAGTTCCGAGCTTCTGAGAGGTTTCACGGAGGCCTATGGGGAGTTGAGATAGAAATTATAGAAAACATTGAACATTCCCTGAAATTTTAAGTTTTTGTTTTGTAAGGTGAGGTGTAGTATCAAAAAATCGAATGAAAAAAAAATCTGTTCACCGTGCTAAGCTTTTCTCGCAAACTATCAGAGTTATTTACAAGAAATTTTGTACGACAATATTTTTCACTAAAAAGTATTGGAATCAAAAGCTTCATAATCATGATAATCCCAAGCGCATAAAAGCATGGGGTATCCCGGCCATGTTTCTACGTCGACGACCAAACCGAACATTCGCGGTTCCAAGGTCAAGCTCAATATTTGGTGGGACCAGCTCGGTGTAGTGTATTATGAGTGGTTAAAACCGACAATCACAGGCGATCGTTATCGAACGCAATGAATGCGTTTGAGCCAAGCATTGAAAGACAAACGGCCGCAATACAACGAGAGATAAGGTAAAGTGATTTTACATGACAATGCTCGACTCCATGTTGCGAAAGTGGTAAAGGCATACTTGGAAACGTTGAAATGGGAAGTCCTACCCCACCCGCTATTTTCTTCCTCGGACTATCATTTGTTTCGATCAATGGCACACGGCCGCCTGACCAGCACTTGACCAGTTTTTTCAAGGCGGGATTCGTACGCTGCCCGAAAGATGGGAGAAAGTAGTGGTCAGCGATGGACAATACTTTGAATCATAAATGTATAACCAGTTTTTCACAATAAAGCCTCGAATTTCAAAAAAAAAACGGCGGAAGCAAGGAAGAAAAGAGAAAAGGGACCCATGTTGAACCGAGTAGCCAGAATTATCTTAAACAAAATCTAATCAGTGAACACAACAATATTGTAGACATCTTAGCAAAAACCAAGTTGATAGCTACTTCCGGTATGACCGGAAGTTACAAAAACTGGAAAATATTTCAGATTTTCGTGGTATTCCGGATAACACACTGAAATTTTATCTTATTATCCTGACTGGTTAATGACCTATTCAGTCTATTCAAAAAACAAACTGCAGAATGAGTTGAATATTTATTCTTTCATTCCATAAGTTGCTTTTTATTGAAAAATTTCTGAATTTGATGAAATTTGGAAGTAATAAACTATTGAGTGACATTTTATTCCATTTTTTTTTTCATTTTTGGATTCTAAAATAATAAAACAAATAGAGGAAAGCACTGACACTGCCATGAAGTCAGGAGTTTTCGACGGTCTTTCATTAATGAGCCCACATGTGACCACATAACTGTATATAGGATAATATGAAATGTGATTTATGATCATATCATTGTTGTCGGTTAGTTCATTTATAAGAGGTTCTGATGATACGATCTTCCTGATATTGGGCTCGCACAGATTACAGATAATCTGTGGTTTGCACATTCGAGTTACTAAATATTTGACATATACAAATTGAATTTAAACTTACTTCGATGCTGATATATTGAATTTTTTCCCTATATTCTATGGAAAACTCTATGAACATCAAATTTCACACAAATCTTGAAATTACTACTATTGCTGCAAACTTCCTAATCTAACCCCTCAGATCTTTGTAGGTAAGTGCATCATGGTCATGGTCCTAACAGGAATATATAGTCAAGAATTCCGAAATTATAAATGCTAGGATACGGTAAAATAAATTGTCAATAGCATCGTATCAATACATATACTAACTGACAAAGAAACTGCCCAGAAGGAGCTGTTTAAATTTAATTTAATTTTTGGTAAAACAGAGATAGTATTGCAAGGAGTAAATGATTGAATTTGAAGAAAAAAATCGTGAAGGTTTTTTCATGTGAACAATTTTTGTTACTTAAATGTTGTAGTCGTTTTTTATATTTTACAACAAACCAGCTGATCGAGGAGATTCAAAGTCGATGTTTAGTTATTGTTAAAATGCCTACAGCACGTGTACGCGGAATTTATCGCCAGCTAAGTGAATTATTGGTCTACGGGAGACGAGGTTATCATTTCGAGAAATCGCTAACCGTACGAACATAAATCCAACTATTGTTATGATATGTTGTCAAGCGTGGTTTGATAATGCCCAAAATCGAAGAAGAGTAGACACCGAACGCCGAACGGGCACAAATGAAGTTCAAGATCGACTTAGACTTATGGCCATTAGAGACCGATTTGCGACAATTCGATCTTTGGCTTGGAGAGGTTAGGAGAACAAGGCCATCCTGTAACTGTCCGAACGGTTTTCAGCCCGATAAGTTCTTTTGGACTGCATCATTATCGACCCCATCTTGTGTTACCCTCTGACGGTTGAGCATCGCCGGCAACGATTACAGTGGTGCAGAGAACGTCAACATTGGAATGTGGAATGGCATCAGGTCGTATTTTAAAATGTTGCCAGAGTTAGTTAAAACTTTTTCGAAGCGACCCATGTGAATATTTTGCCTTGGCCGCCCAGATCCCCCGATCTTTCGCCTATAGAGCATGTTTGAGACATCATGGGTAGAAGACTTGGAAATTCACCCCAAACCCCACGGACTTTGGCGGCTCTGAGACATGAAATATAGATAGCATGGGATAGTATCTCTCCATGCCGAGACATGTTGGGGAATGTATAGATAATCGCGTTGAACAAACACATTATTAACAAATTGAGCAATTTATCACAGGAATTTGGACAGAAATAATGTAAACATGGACGTGAATAGTGCAGAATTATTAACAAATTTATTAAAAAAAATTGAACACCCTTCGTTTTTTCTCCAAATTTCAATCATTCACTCCTTGCTATACTATCTATGTTTTATATAAAAAAAAAATAAAATTTAAACAGCTCCTTCTGGGTATTGCCGTTTCTTTGTCAGTATATTTCCAATTCAATGACTATGTGCTTTCGAGAAATTAATTTTTGAAGATATTATTTTCCAATCATAATAACACATACCTCCGGGATTAGCGTAACAACCCTTGACGCGGACGTGTTATCATTATCAGGTGTTTATTTTATCGCTCAGTATACATACATACTTATTGTTTATACATCATTACGGTTTCATCATAAGAATATCATCAAAAGCATGTAAATTTTGCTGATCTCCCTTCTTTTTGAAGACATGGCTGTAAATCACATGAAAAACAATAGGAAACTGACATATTTCTGAAAGCCTATCCATATGCTAAAGTTGCACTACGCTGTCAAAGGTACCAACCTTGCAGCATCGATCTGTACGCTGTATCAGTTATGGCAAAGACATGTGGTGGCACTTCATGGCGTTTGATTCCTTTGTATCTCTCCATTATCTTTTCTGTGTAAATTGGCAATTTTTTGTACGGGTTGACGACGACGCAGAAAAGACCAGAATATGTCTGCAACAAAGAAAGGAAATATATAGATAATATTCAATCGATTGTACTAGGTGATTTCAATAATATCATACTTGAGCTATGAGAGATTTGATCGGGTTGAGATTTTATGTGTATAAATCTATACAGGGTGAGTCTTTGACTTGCAGATATTTCAACGGTATGTTCTTGACTTCAGAAAGAAAACTTTCTACCTTTACCATTTTTTGCGATTCGGCCTAGATGAAAGTATATAGCCATTTAACAGTTCATAATAAAGCTATTCCACCCCTGAAAACCTGCGCACTAAAGTTTTCCTAAAATAAGATATATCCTTTTAACTGTGGACATGAGCTCATATAAGACAAACAGAGTTACATTTAACCAAATATTTGAATTTCACAAATAATTTTTTTTTAATCAAAAATATACCTGAAAATAAGAGGAATACTTCAATTTTCCAAAATGATCAAATATTCTTTAATGAGCCTTCTCTTTTAAGAGTTGAATTATTTGGATTTCTGTAATTTTTATGGAGTGCAATTAAAAAACCTTCAGGATTTTGCACATACTCTCGATATTCCCCAACTGGTTTCGGACTATTCATTTATGATCGTGAACAAACAATTTATTCAATAAAATTTTTCGATTCAATCTGAGGAGTGATTGTAGAATTCTACCTGTGTATGAGATAAAGCATTTGGTTACTACAAAATTGAATGAGGAATCTATGACGAGTTATGATAAAAATTATGTTTTAGAATGTTCAATAATTTTGAAAACTATTGATGTAGGTACACAAGACAATGATGATTTAATAATTATGAACTAGAATTAGATTAAATGGCTCAAGTGCACAAGTATTGCGTATTTTTTTTTAAACATTTAAATGAAAAGTTAACAAAATTCATATACCTGTCTTCTCTACAATTGTTCATGAAAATTGAACAATTATTGGGTACTTTTTTAAAATATTTATCCAGAGAATCTTCTTCCCAAAATTTATATATTTTTTCTCTACAATTGTTCATAAATAGTAAGCAAATACTTCTTCAAAGAACAATTACTTTTTAAAGTGGAACAATTTGAAAATATTACTAGACAATCAAAGATGTGTAATTTTTTACGCAAAATTGGTAATGTACCCATTTCAGCGCCAATTTGTAAAAATTATCATTTTTAATAGTGGAAGGCTATATTTGTTGAATTATATTTTTGATTGTAGAATAAGGCGGTGAATTATAGACCACTAATTCTGTATACACATATTTCAATCTCTAACAAAGGTAGTTTAGCATTCCTAAAAAGATTTTTCCCAGTTCCATTTACATTAACTAGCCATCTATCAAATGCGTTAAATTGGTTCTTTGTTTACAAAATGACTCAATCCATGCTCCATGAATTACCCAATTATAAAAAGTATTGTTTGCTTATCGAACCTACTTCGATGTATGGTGTCACTCGTTTATTAATTTACAAATAACTAACAGATAAACGTAATAAACTTTCGCTGACAAGTCGGAACGATCAAACAAGACCTCAATAGAACGATCGCCCAAAACAGTTGGAGGAATAGCAAAACACCTCCTTTTCACACAGAAAACCTTCCTCACTCGAATCAAATCTTTTGATCTGGGAAGGATCTAGATGTAGAAGATTTTCATGTCGAATGATCACAAATATGGAACAATAAGAATGAAATTCAAGAGTTGATTTTCTTTGAAAAGCAAGGGCGTAGATCTCTTTTTTCTTGGGGGTGTAATCGAAAAAAAAATTGTTGATAACATTGTTAACTCATATCTATAATGTGAGAAAAAGAAGTTTAATAATAATTTGAACCAAATTACTCGAAACAATTTCAATTGATTATAAATTTCGTGAACTAGTGGTTCACAAAAAAATAATTCTGGAGGAAAGAAGCGAGCACCTTTCCAGAAAAAATTAACCCTGTAGATTTGCATTCAAAATAAGGATATCACATGATAAAAACTTAAAATTGGAATATCTATGCCAATTCAAGTAAAATATCTTGTGGAGGGAAGGTACTATTGCAAAAAAACTTGAACTTTAACACCTGCATCTCAAAAACAAAGTGTTTGCGGACTCGTGACTTCTTTTCTTGGAATGATCCGAGAACTCTTTCATTTTCATTTGTATCTCCAACTTAGGAACACCCTGTAGATATAGTCAATTCAAAACTAATGTTTTCACAAATAAATTGCAATTTGAATGAAACACAATAAATTGTGTAACGAAGCCCAGACAATTGTTCGATGCGAATTACTTAGTTCACTTCTTTGATAACTATTGTATTGAAATTTTGTGACGAGAATAATACAAAAAACTGAGCACAACAGGTAAGAGTATACCGATGACGAATGCAAAAATCGCAGATGGCAAATAAAGGGCGATGCCGAGAAAGCGGATAGATAAAGGAAAATAATAAACCTCAGAAAAGACGAGCTCGTAGTGCAATGAAAGTACTCATCTTGAAAGCGATAATAAACTCATAAACCGTAAAAGGGTCCGATTTTTTACTGACGTGTCGAATTCAAAGGAAAGTAAAATGATTATTAATGGTTCATTTTATGGAGAAATTTTCGTTCTTCGTCTTTGCGAGATTTCTGAAATTTGATATTTCGAAAATCTTGGGGGGGTGGGGGGATTAATTATCCCCAGTACCCCCTATTTCTACGCCCTTGTTGAAAAGAATGATATTTGGTGAAATTTCATCAGAATTATAAAAATTCTGGAGAATATCGAAAAAAAAATTAAGAGGAGATCAGTTTTCCAGTGTTTCAGACACCGCTGAGATTTCGGCGAAAACTGGAAATCAAGACAATATCAACGGAAACTGCCCAAACTGCCATTATTGAAAGCCACCTCGTAGTGTAGGTGAAACAACGGCAGCAGGCACGACGATCATCTTGCCATCTTCAGGTGACCTTGCCAGTGCGGTGACCTCCAAGAAGATTGGTGACTACTTAATACAACGGTGTTGCTTGTTTACTTGGTCATGATCGTAGGTCGTCGCTTGATGCAGAAGAAAGCGTTTCAACTTCTCGAATTACTTGAAAAAGGATTGAATACGATTGTTCACGCAATATTTGATGCGTCAAATCGAAGAAAAGTACAGGGTGGGCAAATTTCGATGTTTTAGCACTAGAACTTTTAAACCAGGAAGATAGACAAAATCTGATACCCTATTCTCGGTCTCTTTTTCTGAGAAACTAACAAGGGAGGTTTAATTTTTGGCCACCTTCTTTTGTTTTCGAGTTATAAGCGAAAATTGGAAAAATGGCGATATCGAAAAACATTTATATCTCCGCTAATACTGATGATAGAGCTCTGAAATTAAAACATTATACAGGCACTTTTTTACGTAGAATCCAGTGGCGTGCTCGTATTTTCAGAAGGGTTTTTAATTACGACGCTATGACCCAAAGTTATATTTTTTCAAATGGGAACACTAGATTTCTGTGCCATTTTCTGAAAGCTTAATTTTTTCTGATTTCAAAAATATATAACATGGTATGGTTTGTATTGAAATAAATAACAGAAAATATTTCTATGGTTTCAACTATTGATGAGCACAGAAAAATTGAGCTTTCTATAACAAGAACAGTGTCCTTCCATCAATTTGATTATTTTTATGCTTTTTACTAATTTCTACATAATTCGAATCTGGATTTATGTTATAAAAATAGTTTCGAAAAATATAAATGATCTCGGAAAAAATTTTCTAGTTAGCTTGAACACAGTTTCAAATATTCATCTATTGAATTCGGTGCGAAATATCGAGAAGAAGTGTCGACTGTGCATTGTGCAATTGTTGTCATTATTAGGTTGAATATTATTTCTTGTTTGTTCCCTTCGTAATTAAATTGTTGAGTTCAATCATATATGCGTTGTTTCATATGCTATTCAGAATGGATTGGTACTTGTGCGAATTCATTCTGGAGACCTGTGTAAATAATCTTCTGATACATCGATCCCATACAACTCTTTCGATCGAAACATTCGACCTTGTGGATCTTTTCTTTATTTCCAAATCGATTTTTAGATGAAAAATTTATAAAACATATCTAGATTCGAATTTTGTAGAAATTAGTAAAAAGCATAGAAATAATCAGATTGACGGACACTCCTCTTGTTATAGAAAGCTCAGTTTTCTGTGCTCATCAACAGTTGAAACCATAGAAATATTGGGACTCTTAGGTAAAAAAAGGTTTATGACCATTTTCTATTATTTATTTTAATACAAACCATACCATGTTATATATTTTTGAAATCAGGAAAAATTAAGCTTTCAGAAAATGGCACAAAAGTCTAGTGTTCCCATTTAAAAAAACATAACTTTGGGTTATAGCTTCGTAATCAAAAAACCTTTTGAAAATACGAGCACGCCTCTGGATTCTACGTAAAAAAGTGCCTGTATAATGTTTTAATTTCAGAGCTCTATCATCAATATTAGCGGAGACATAAATGTTTTTCGATATCGCCATTTTTCCAATTTTCGCTTATAACTCGAATACAAAAGAAGGTGGCCAAAAATGAATACTACCCTTGTTAGTTTCTCAGAAAAAGAGACCGAGAATGGGGTATCAGAATTTGTCTATCTCCTCTGGTTCAAAAGTTGTAGTGATAAAACATCGAAATTTGCCCACCCTGTACATACAGGGTGTTTCATTGGTAAATGTACCTACGTTAACCTGAGGTAGAGCTACCCTAGACGAGTCCAAAAAAACCTATATATGATAGATTTAATCTTCCCCATAGTCGAGATACAGGGTGGTTTATTAATTCAATTCCCTATAACTTCTGAACCACCCAGTATATTTGATTGATATTTGGAACGCACAATTCACTTCATTATGTCTACTGCATATAATCTACTGCAAGGACGGTGAGAAAATTCCTAGGAGGCGACAGACAGGTCCAAGGATCCAAGGACGAGAACCAGGGGGACCACAAGGACCGGACACGACCGAGCTCAATCCTTCTGATATTTTAAATATCTGGAATTGAGTGAATGTTCCTTTTAGCGGGGAGTGAGAAAGACGACGGCGAGGGGAGTTTTCTTTCCTACGCGTAGAGGCTAAAGTCGTCATTATACTTAATATTATACAGCAATAGTTTTGCATTTTGTAACAAATTTGGTACCAGTTGCTATAGGAGTTTATCCACCAAGCTCGAGAAAGTTTGAAATCGAGAAATAAATTACAAAAAATCTATATTTCGGAAACATTATGAGAGTAGGTTATGTCATCATATTGATCGCCAACCTCAACTAGAGAAGGATGGGAACATTATAACATTGTAATAATAAATTTTGGGAACTTATATTGTTGTTAAGATAATACTGGATACAAACCATCAATATTCTTTAATTGATAGAAAGAAATTGCTCTGAAGCTTCATTTACATTGATCGAGATATTAGGACAATTGAAAAGTCCCCGGTCTGATGCACAGATGGCGGTGCTAGTATTAAATCCATATGACTTTCAGTTAGTACCAACCTTCAAACGATACGTGTCAAAATTTGACAGCAATCCTGCCATTAGTTTGTGAGATATTGCGTTGTGAGTGTAGTTTCTTGGTTATTTGAAAAAAGATGGAAGAAAGAAATACAGTTGAAGCAAAATTTTGGCTTGCTGAAGAGTTTCCGGGGTCTGCACCAGGAAAATCAACCATCAATTGATTGGTATGCTAAGTTTAAACGTGGTGAAATGAGCACCGAAAACGGCGAAAGCAGTGGACGTCCAAAAGAGGCTGTCACCGACGAAAAAATAAGTGCCGCGCGAGCTCACAATTGATTAAAAGCAACTACGTGTTAATGATTCAGAGCAGTGTTTCAAGCTGTTTAAGTGAAATAAACCTGAATTTTTGCGTCGATATGTGACAATGAATGAAACATGGCTCCATCAGTTCATTCTGGAGTCCAATCGACAGTCAGCTGAGTGGATTGCACATGATGAACCGAATCCAAAGCGAGGAAAAACACAACAGTCAGTTGGCAAGGTTATGGCATCATTATTCTGGGATGCGCAAGGTATAATATTCATTGATTACCTCCAAAAGGGCCAGGCCATTAACAGCAATTATTATATGGCGTTATTGGATTGTCTAAAGGATGAAATCGTTAAAAAACGGCCCAATTTGAAGAAAAAAAGAAGCTGTTTCATCAAAACAATGCGCCGTGCCGCAAATCAATGGAAACAATGGCAAAATTGCATGAATTTGGCCGTATTCGCCAGATATGACCCCAGCGACTTTTTCCTGTTTTCAGACCTCAAAAGAATGCTCGATTGAAAGAAATTTAGCGCCAATGAAGAAGTAATCGCCGAAACTGAAGCCTATTTTGAATTTCATACTACAAAAATGTTATCGAAAAGTTGGAAGATCGCTATAATCGCTGTATCGCCCTTGAAGGCAACTACGTTGAATAATAAAATCGAATTTTGCAAAAAAAAATGTGTTGTACTATGGTAGACCGGGAACTTTTCAATTGTCCTGCCAGTTCTGGATACAAACCATCAATATTCTTCAATTAGTAGAGTATCAAATTGCTCTGAAGCTAAGGTGCTTCTTTCACATTGATCGATATAGACTGTGTCCGTAAAGTATGGAACAAATTGATTTTTAGCTAAACAGACCATTTTAAGAAATAATCCTGAAACACGTCGAATTTTGATTTTAATTTACCGTATTTATAATAATAATCTATTCACAAGGTGAATTACTTTCGAGTAATGACATCACCGTCATTTTTTTTTAATGGAACGCCCCCATTTTGTCTCAATTATCCGATTACTCTAGCTGAGCTGATTCCAAAAATGTATCACATGTTGTTTCCAATTGGTACAGAGTGGACAAAAATACAATTGTTTTGTGTGTGCTCATAAAGTAACGCTTAACATTCTTTATTAGTTAAATCAACAATATTATCAAAATTACTTATTGTCTAGCGGCAATTGGTTTGAATGTAACACCCTGTAGTTTGTTACATTTTTAGATTAATAAAAATGAGCTGTTTCTAAACATGTTTGGTACTTGTGGTCTAGCAGACACACAAAACAATTGTATTTTTGTCCACACAAAACAATTGTATTTTTGTCCACCCTGTACCAATTGGAATCAACATGTGATACATTTTTGGAATCAGCTCAGCTAGAGTAATCGGAAAATTGAGACAAAATGGGGGTGTTCCATTTAAAAAAATGACGGTGACGTCATAACTTGAAAGTAATTCACCCTGTATATTAGATTATTATTTTAATAATACGGTAAATTAAAATAAAAATCGAAATGTTTCAGGATTATTTCTTAAAATGATCTGTTTAGCTTAAAATGAATTTGTTCCATACTTTACGGACACAGTGTATGCTATTATATTGGAGGAAAAATAAGCCATTGTGTTTAATAATCAGTGGTCTCTACGCGACTTTCAAATTCGAAATTGAGAAAATCAGAAACGACTTCAGCAGCGGAACAATTTCTACCCGCGCAGAATCGAACCAAATCCAATCTAAACGACGTAACCAAAAACGGCAAAGACGTTCTGATCTCGTGCACAGCTCGGGGCATATCAGATATGGAATCGGCACGCTATGATTAGACAGTATGCCGCGAAATCGTTCCGAATTTGGAAATGGCCAATACCCCCTTAAAAGGCGACGAATTAACGATAACGACAAGTTCGCGACAGCCGGCGAAGATCGCTTCCCAATTTCGGCATCGACCTTCGTCCTTTCGAAGCGAGTTGCGTAAACGAACCTCAATATGGTGTTTTGGCGAGGGATAAGGGCTTGTTACGATCATCGCAGACTTCCAGAAGGGTTGGATCCGGACGAGTTTCCTCGCTGTCCATGCCTGTAGCTTTGGCCGAAAACGATACGCTCGGAAACAACGGTCGTTTCGAGGGAGTTACGCCCACGTGGCTTTCCGTGGCGAGAGTAACTAGTGTAACTACATTAAAGTTGATTGACGGCCGTTCGGAAGGATCAGCGTCGGACTGGCCGGTTCGATGAAACATTGGGAAATTTCTCTCGAAATCAACATTCATGTAAGAGGAGCTCTACAGAAATTAAGAGAAATTTTAAATTGAAGTTGCATAAGTTTGACTTGAGATCAAATCAAACCCATTTCTGACAAATAATAATAATAATAATAATAATAATGTTTATTCAACATAAATAAACATGGTGAGTTACAGAGGTTTTTAATTCAATGATTCAAGTCAAGTCAAACTAGACAATGGTTAAAGATTTGAAAATTCAAACTGATAGTCAAACTAGTTCGAAAGAGTTTGAAACAGTATATTCTGAAACAAGTTGCAGAATGGGCTTCTATTCCAACACGACTGCGAAATTCGAAAACTCATGTGTTCATGCGAACACTCATGCGTTCGAACGCATGAGTGATGGAATTCTGCAACGAGTATTAGACGATATTTTCTCTATTTCAGTCAAGTTTTGTGGAATATTGTCGAAACATAATAAAAATTCAGATTATATAGGGTGTTTTTTTTCGAGGTATATAACTTCAAGTTGGCATTACTGTTCAAGATGGCGACCGATTTAACAGCTGTCAAGTGATTTATTCGGAGTTTGGTTTGGCAAATCATCATGAATAGACTTACGCCTGAACAACGCTTGCAAATAGTGCAATTTTATTTCGAAAATAATGGTCCTGTGCGGAATACGTATCGCGCACTACGTCCATTAGCGATGAAGCGCACTTCTGGTTGAATGGCTACGTCAACAAACAAAACTGCCGCATTTGGAGTGAAGCTAATCCCCAAGTGTATGTCGAAACACCGTTACATCCAGAAAAACTGACTGTTTGGTGCGCTTTATGGGCTGGTGGAATCATTGGTCCGTACTTCTTCAAAAACGATGATCGCCAGAACGTTACAATCAATGGTGATCGGTATAGAGACATGATTACTAACTTTTTCATTCCTGAATTGAACAACCATGATGTCCAGGAGCTGTGGTTTCAACAAGACGGCGCAACATGTCACACAGCTCGTGCCACAATCGATTTATTGAAAGACACGTTTGGTGACCGCCTAATTTCACGTTTTGGACCTGTGAATTGACCTCCAAGATCTTGTGATTTAACAACGCTAGACTACTTTCTGTGGGGCTATGTAAAGTCATTGGTCTATGCGGATAAGCCACAAACCCTTGACCATTTGGAAGACAACATTCGCCGTGTTATTGCCGATTTACGGCCACAAATGTTGGAAAAAGTAATCGAAAATTGGACGTCCAGATTGAACTACATCCGAGCCAGCCGTTGCGATCATATGCCAGAAATCATATTTGAAATGTAATGCCACAAGATTATCTTGCGGATAAATAAAATTCATGTCAATCGAATAATCCATCGTTGTTTTATTGCAATTTAAAGTTCTATAGCTCTAAAAAAAACACCCTTTACATCCTAATGACATTTTTATTGTATCTTGGCAGTTGGTGTGACTGTTACGAACATTGGCAGATTACGGAATATGAATTAGAATCGTACGTTTCGAATTTTGGAGTAATTTATAATTACGCATTAAATTCGTGAATTATTCCTGCCGAAATCGATTTAACACCAACAGAATTAAAAGAAATTGCGAATTATGTCGCAAATCATTTCACTTAATCCAAATTATATCATATTGACAATTGATTTGTGTTGAAAATTCAAAACAAATCAATTGTCAATATGATATAATTTGACAATACTGTCAAAATTGACAGGATTAGAAGTCTGTGTAGACAACCACAAAACGACAAATTCAACTGAAAACAATACTGTAATGAGTTCATTACAGCACTGTTTTTAGAACTATAATGGACTCATTACGATACTGAAATAGAGAAAAATCTGTATATTTTTCTTGTTGATTAATTTTGCC
Organism: Harmonia axyridis; assembly: GCF_914767665.1. NCBI lineage: Eukaryota > Metazoa > Arthropoda > Insecta > Coleoptera > Coccinellidae > Harmonia > Harmonia axyridis. The sequence goes on from NC_059506.1 coordinate 19,034,431, forward strand.
TCGTCTACAGATTTTTTTTTATAATAGTTTTTGGAGAGGAAGCGGCTTCAAAATCAGACTCAATTTTTTCTGGTACGTATACCGAGCAGCATGAGATGCATGAAAAAATTTTAAACGCACAACACATGAAATAGGAACTATTCCTAATTTGCGGAATGGCAGAGTTCAGGTTCAAACATGTTGCGCAATGTGATATTCAAACTCCAAACTGTTTGAAGAAGTTTGATTTCAAACCAAGCCTAAAGATACAGAAATCAAGTCAAGTCAAACTTTTCTACATAAAAAGTTGGATTTTCGAGTCAAGTTTATGAGTAAAATCATAAGAGAGAAAAAACCCTGGGTCATGTGACCACGAGGGATAGGCTAAAGAATTTCAACCGATCATAAGGGAAGTCAAATCACGTGATCTGAAGAGGTTCGACGATTCCATGTTCGATTGGCTCTTGGCTCAATATGTTAAACCAATCAAAATATCGGTTGGTAGGGGCCCTGGGTCACGAGGTGTAAACATCGTACCAAGACTGCAATGCAAGGTCGTACCCAGGATCAAAATTAAGGGGGAAAACCATTATTCAATCTGTGAAATTTTATAAAATAACAATAAATTAACCTTATTCCAAAATTTTCAATAGTGTATTTTTCATTATTGAAATAGTTATAATAATTTTAATGAATTCCTGTCACAAAATTTATTAATCAATTTTTTTACTTCCAGGGGGGGGCAGCTGGCCCCTTTCTCCTCGCTGGGTAATAAAATTTGAAGCGCGATGAATCTTTTCTTTGACGATGAATAGGTACCCGACAAATTTTGGTTTCATTGATTTTTGGAAAAGTGGCTCGCTATCCTAATTTGAAATAGGGAATTTCAATTATAGATCACATATCGGAACGGATAATTTAGAATGTGGACGAACTCTATTTTATATGAAATTTGTAATTTGTATCCTCACGAATTATCAGACATGCCGCTTTTAGGAGAATTGCGACACAGATAACGAAATATATTTGTCATATAGGAATCACCGTATAATTTTTCTTCGATTTTGATAATATATTCGCAATCTACTTATCAAAAAATCATCATATCAGGATTCACATGGATGAGACTATAAATAACTAAACTTATTGATTCAGCCATCTTGATTTTTAAATACAAATTTGCCAAAATATATCGCGATATTGACTCTCCAGTCTCCAATCCAATTTCAGTACGAATAGGCAATGCAAAAGGTTTTGCCTAGCTTGAATCTGAACCACAGTGTGCCGTAGCGATTTGAGGTTTTAAACTATCTTTTTTATCGAAAAACAGAGATACAAAAGTATTATTATGTAGAAGGTGGGCATAATAATACAAAAGTATTATTATGTAGAAGGTGGGCATAATTCGGTTATCTCGAGAACTATTTTTAAATTTTGTTTTCTTATTGAGTTTGAAACTTCGAAACTTGAGTTTGAAACTCGATCGAACGATCGAGATGAAAATTTGCATCTGGATGTAAAATGACATTTTCAAGCTGCGTACCACATTTCATGTCGATCGCGTAACCAGAACCATAGAAAATACAATTCCTGACAACAAAAATCAGAGTTGAGGTTTTGGGTGTTGATGATATGATAAAGGAACAATTTGAAGTTTCGTGCAAAATAATAAGCTAATCACATCTCCAGAATCATCAAAAAATTAAGAAGAATATTGGAGAAGAAATAATCAATATGAATATATTGATTATTTCTTCTCCAATATTCTTCTTAATTTTTTGAATACATATCCGATCCCTCAGTTGAAATTTTACGCCTACTTATATCAAGAAAAATCATTTTAAGTTTCATGCAAAATTTCGTGTAGATAGCGTATTCAGGTACATGGAAAATTTGAGCAGAATATCGAAAAAACCTATTATTTCACTAACAACTTATCTGATCAAGTTGAAATTTTGTGTGCCTAGGTAGGTATATCGGGTGTCCCAAGGTGAGTGGCCTATTAGATTATTATGGAAACTATTGATGGTAAAGATTTCAAATTTTGTGAATAGATATTTGGCCATGTAAGGTACATTTTTAAAATAATTTCACATTTCGAGTGTTGCCGGATGTACGACAATTTGGCAACAACTTTGTTATTTTGAATGGGACATCCGGTATTTCTATTTTTTTATGATACTCCATAAAATATTAAATCTATTCACTCTTACTTTTCTATCCCTATCTTTAACGGTTTTTGAGTTATTAATTATTTTTCGAAATTTTAGATCAAATTGGCGTATTATGAAAATGGCTCTAGTTCGCTCAATATTTGAGATTTAAGTCAGAAATTTTGCAAGTCGTTAGATATTGATCTGATCTGTGTCACTGCTTTTGAATTATGGTTGTCAATAATACAGGACGGACCAAAAAAAATCATCATTTGCCCAGTTACAAAATTGTAAAAAAGTCTATTTTTTCAAATTAGACACCTAGTATATTTTTCAATTTTTGGAATCAGTACAACACACTCTACAATTCTTCTATTCACGTCCCTATACCTATCTTGACTGGTTTCCGAGTTATATGCGTTTATTAGATTTCACATTGATTCAATAAGCGTTAATTTCTTTTGTATTGTTATTTTCTCTATGTGGTTCATAGATCGATATATCAATGAATCAGTTCAATCCATAAATGTCAAAATAAACAATTATTGCCCAACAGGAGTTTTGTTCCGAGGTTTTTCTATAAATAATGGCTCAAGAAAGATATACACATATAACGCATATAACTCGGAATCCAGTTGAGATAGGTATAGGGACGTGAATAGGAAAATTGTAGAGTGTGTTGTACTGATTCCAAAAATTGAAAAATATACTAGGTGTCTAATTTGAAAAAATAGACTTTTTTACAATTTTGTAACTGGGCAAATGATGATTTTTTTTGGTCCGTCCTGTATTATTGACAACCATAATTCAAAAGCAGTGACACAGATCAGATCAATATCTAACGACTTGCAAAATTTCTGACTTAAATCTCAAATATTGAGCGAACTAGAGCCATTTTCATAATACGCCAATTTGATCTAAAATTTCGAAAAATAATTAATAACTCAAAAACCGTTAAAGATAGGGATAGAAAAGTAGGAGTGAATAGATTTAATATTTCATGGAGTATCATAAAAAAATAGAAATACCGGATGTCCCTTTAAAATAACAAAGTTGTTGCCAAATTGTCGTACATCCGGCAACACTGGAAATGTGAAATTATTTTAAAAATGTACCTTACATGGCCAAATATCTATCCACAAAATTTGAAATCTTTACCATCAATAGTTTCCATAATAATCTAATAGGCCACTCACCTTGGGACACCCGATATAGAAAAACAATTCCAAACTTCGTGCAAAATTTCCAGTTAATAGCTGTCTGAGAGGACGTTGGTAAATTAGACAGGCCTTCCTCCTCTAGTCCGCCCTAGTACTTTTAAGCGATCATTAGAAGGTATTGTCGTAATGCTTATATTGCATACAGTAATTAATCTATTACTAGCGCGGTATTGCATGATTAATTTGCTCTAACGTGAAGAATTAACATACTTTGTATACGATGATTATTATTATAAAGGTTTAATGAATCTACTTGATGACGGATATTCAATATAAATATAAAAAAATTGACTAATTTGTGTGTATTCCTCCTCATTGGAATAAAATTCCAATTCTGAAAAAGACAAAATTCATAACCACCCAAAGAAAATTCAAAATAACTGAAACTGTACGAACTGAGAAAACTGTTAACAAATATATCATAAAGATATATTATTGTGGAGGAATATACACAAAGTTGTCAATTTTTTGATATTTATGATGATTATTAGTTGTGGATCGAGTTTATCCCAACCTGTGTTATTTCTTATTTTGTAATGTTCCTAAACAGTGCCAAGGAAGAACAATAATGTCAATACTGGGTATAACAATACGGGTATATTTAGTTAAAATAAGAGTAGGCATTCTTATACTAATTAAGTCTTGCCAAAAATAAACAGAGAGAAAGAATTATAACGTATGCCGCAAAAATTTTTGCACAAATTTCTTCATAAAATTTCAAAAAGTGAACCGCAATTTTTCAGCATTCATCAAATTATGAATGGCACGTGCATGATTACACCAAGCTTAATCTGCCCAAAACCTAATATGATTTTGAGCATGATTCTGGTGGATGAAATTAACCAATTATGTAAAAATGTTGTGAAAGTAATTTCTACACCTCTTACTTCTCCCACATATTAGGACAATTGAGAAGTTCCCGATCTGATGCACAGATGGCGGTGCTAGTATTTAATCCATATGAGTTTTAGTTAGTACCAAACTTCAAACGATACGTGTCAAAATTTGTCAGCAGTCCGATTATTTGTTTGTGATATTGCGTTGTGACTGGAGCTACTTTTGTTATTTGAAAAAAGATAAAAAAAAAGAATTTCGTGCGCTGATAAAATATTGCTTTTTGAAAGGAAAAAATAGAGTTGAAGAAAAATTTCGGCTTGATGAAGAGTTTTCGGGGTCTGCACCAGGAAAATGAACCGTCATTGATTAATGATTGGTATGCTAAGTTTAAACGTGGTGAAATGAGAAATGAGCACCAAAGACGGCGAACGCAGTGGACGCCTAAAAAAGACTGTCACCGACGAAAAAATAAAAAAAGTTCACAAAATAATTTTGATGGCTGAAGGACCTCGGTCGATGGCCTATTGATTATTATCAATAATTTTGAAATACCGTAAAGCGAAGTTGATCGAGATAGGAGACATTGTGAAGATATCATCTGAACGTGTACATCATATCATCAACGAATATTTGTATATGAGAAAGCTGTGTGCATTATGGGTGCCGCGCGAGCTCACAATCGATCAAAAGCAACAACGTGTTGATGATTCTGAGGAGTATTTGAAGCTGTTTAAGTGCAATAAACCTGAATTTTTGCGTCGATATGTGACAATGGATGAAACATAGCTCCATCATTTCACTCCGGAGTCCAATCGACAGTCAGCTGAGAGGACTGCACATGATGAACCGAATCCAAAGCGAGGAAAAACACAACAGTCAGCTGGCAAGGTTATGGCATAAGTATTCTGGGATGCGAAAAGGTATAATATTCATTGATTACCTCCAAAAGGGTCAGATCATCAACAGCGATTATTATATAGCGTTATTGAATTGAATTTGATCGTTTAAAGGATGAAATCGTTAAAAACGGCCCCATTTGAAGAAAAACAGGTGCTGTTGTATCAAGACAATGCGCCGTGTCACAAATCAATGAGAACAATGGCGGAATTGCATGAATTGGGCTTCGAATTGCTTCTGCATCCACCGTATTCGCCAGATCTGGCCCCCAGCGACTTTTTCCTGTTCTCAGAACTCAAAAGAATGCTCGCTGGAAAGAAATTTAGCGCCAATGAAGAAGTAATCGCCCAAAACTGAGGCCTATTTTGAAGCGAAAGACAAATCGCATCACGAAAATGGTATCGAAAAGTTGGAAGATCGCTATAATCGCTGTATCGCCCTCGAAGGCAACTATGTTGAATAATAAAATCGAGTTTTGCCAAGAAAATGTGTTTTACTATGGTAGACCGGGGACTTTTCAATTGGACTGTTATTTGAGCTTTATTATAAACACTTTTTCTAATCTCCATACGTAAGACATAGGTACGGTTATCATATTATATACAACAATTCAATGTAATTAATTATTTCAGCCGAAAGCAGTGGTGAATACATATCGACGTAGAATATAGAAAGAAGTAAATTTTCAGGAGATCAGTAAACCAATGGCATTTGGTTCCGTTCAAATTAGTTCTTCTCATGAAGTCATCAAGCTATTTTCGGTGTGAACTTGAACTCGCCGGTATATTAGTTTACCATATACCGACGATTCATGAATCAAGTCGACTTTAACAAAGAGATGTTCGATGCTACGATTATGATAAATGTGTACGTCAAATGAAATAACGCAATGATATTTTAATTAGAAAAAACTAAAGGACAATCACAACAAACTATCGACTATTCTATCAATTTATGAAAAGTAGAATAAGATAATCCGATCAGGTTTCGTAAATATGGCCGTTCGAAATGTTCTGTTCCTGTAAATTCATAAACAGCAGATTCGATCGAAATGACAATTTGCATTTGGATTTAAAATAACGAAAAAACTTTGCATTGTGTATTTGAAACGTAATAACCGTTTGAAGTTTCGTTCAAAATTTTGTAACCAAAGAAGATTATCTAAAAAATACTCAATATTAGAAAACCACTGATGTGAGGAAGTCAGGAGCTTTTGAGCGCTAATTGATTAATGCTCCAATGGCGCCCTTGGAGACCACATAACTGTTCATAGGTAAGTATATCCAAGGGTGCAAAGACACTGATTGCTCAAATCAAGCATTATTTCTACTCAATAATTAGAAAAAACAAAGGACCCCGCACGTTTAGTATGGGAAATTTAGTCCGTGAATTTGGCTGAATTTTTGATATGTTGTAGTTCTTGATGAACTGATCAGAAGTGTCACCAGCCACAAAGGTCAAAAATGGACAGTTTTCGAGATATGGAGCTTTGAAAATCGATTTTTTTGCAATTTTCGGAGTTTTTGCTCATCAATCGGGGAGCTCTCATTTCTGGTTTTGATGGAATTTGGATGTTCGGCGGCCAGAACCCGACTGAGAAATGATCTTCCTTGGTTATATTAGGCACCGCCATCGATAATTTTTTATACACTGCTCCACATTGGCTATGAAATGAGATACAAAATCCAAGATCTTCCATACATCTTTTCATGCCATAAGATGACGCCAGAATAATTCACATGACTGAGAAACGACATATTGTGAGATTTTTTTAAGAGAGACCATAATAACGGAATCCTCATATATCTGATGTCCAATAATATCAAATATGTTAGCCGAAATGTTCATAACCAGGTATCGCGAGCTGTAATGGGGGAAAATGGGAAAATCATAATCATATATCCTCAGGGATAACAATTGTGATCACTATTGATGTCATTTACATATGATATGTGATTTGTTTCTCAGAAATCTCGATAATCTGACAATGGGGTGCCAAGACATTTTCCTCAGAATGTCTCGAAATTGATGATAGCATCTCACAGACAAACGAATCCGTGAAAATATCTGCAGTTTTGATACAATATAGTACTATCCTGGTAGAATATAGAAGTCCAAGTGTTGGAAGCAAACTATGAATGGAACTTCCGATATTAACCCACGAATTCTTGATAATTCTTTTTTTTTTCTATGAACTGTTTGAACTTCACACATACGAATGAATACTATCTAATAATATGATCGTTGGCGAAATGAATGAGTAGATCAATCGATTACAATATAATAATGAGAGTAACATTCATAATAATAATAACAATAATGATAATAAACAAAAAACAATTTAAAATTATATTAGCAATCGTAAGAAATCTAATATAATTTTAAATTGTTTTTGGCCATAAACGAAGGTAGATTTTTTATCGATATTTTTATCAGAGTGACTCAACTTGTCCGTAATATGTAAGTCTACTCGATTTCAAACTATAAATAACATTTTAAACCTAGTAAATGCCCACTACGTTTACCATAACATTACACACGTCCATATAATATACCTTGGACGAACGGTCTTATCTAGTCTAGAATAATTACCAACGGTTTGATTAGGAAACTTGCTGGCCATGTCCTAATCTGAGGTTTTTCATGAAAATTCAAATAGTTGTCGGCACGATGTTTTATCTCCTAAACAAGTGGGTGATATTTTGAATGAAAATCAAGAGAACTTTGAAAAAACGTAGATTCTACTATAAATGAGTGAGTTTCTCCGAATTATATGGAATATCACCCAAATATTGGGCCAATTGAGAAGCCCCCGGTCTGATGCATAGATGGCAGGTGCTAGTATTAAATCCATAAGATTTTTAGTTAGTACCTTCAACGATACGTGTCAAAATTTGACAGCAATTCGACCATCAGGTTGTGGGATATTGCGTTGTGAGCGTAGCTACTTTTGTTAACTGAAAAAAGAAAAGAATTTCTTGTGCTGAAAAAATATTGCTTTCTGAAGGGAAAAATAAATTTGAAGCAAAATCTTGGTTTGATGAACAGTTTCCGGGGTCTGCACCAGGAAAATCAACCATCATTGATTGGTATGTCAAGTTAAAACGTGGTGAAATGAGCACCGAAGACGCCGAACGCAGGGTACGCCCAAAAGAGACTGTCACCAACGAAAAAAACAAAAAGTTCACAAAATAATTTTGAATGGACGTAAAGTAAAGTTGATCGAGAAAGCAGACATTGTGAATATATCATCTGAACGTGTACATCATATGATTCACGAATATTTGTACATGAGAAAGCTGTGTGCAAAATGGGTGCCGCGCGAGCTCACAATCGATCAAAACCAACAACGTGTTAATGATTCTGATCAGTGTTTGAAGCTGTTTAAGTACAATAAACCTGAATTTTTGCGTCGATATCTGACAATGGATGAAACATGGTTCCATCATTTCACTCCGGAGTCCAATCGACAGTCAGCTGAGTGGACTGCACACGATGAACCGAATCCAAAGCGAGGAAAAACACAACATTCAGCTGGCAAGGTTATGGCATAAGTATTCTGGGATGCGTAAGGTATTATATTCATTGATTACCTCCAAAAGGCCAGACCATCAACAGCGATTATTATATAGCGTTATTGGATCGTTTAAAGAATGATATCGTTAAAAAACGCCCCTATTTGAAGAAAAAAAAATGCTTTTTCATCAAAACAATGCCCGAATTACAAATAAATGAAAACAATGGCAAAATTGCTTCAATTGGGCTTCAATTTTCTTCTGCATCCACTGTATTCGCCAGATCTGATCCCCATCAGCGACTTTTTCCTGTTCTCAGACCTCAAAAGAATGCTCGCTGGAAAGAAATTTAGCGCCAATGAAGAAGTAATCGCCGAAACTAAGGCCTATTTCGAAGCGAAAGACGAATCGTACTACAAAAATGGTATCGAAAAGTTGAAAGATCGCTATAATCGCCGTATCGCCCTCGAAGGCTCGAACTATGTTGAATAATAAAATCGAATTTTGCCAAAAAAAATTGTTTTACATCAGTGATTGATTATTGAATATTCATTGAAGTTGAACTTAATTTCTTCAATGCGAATATCTACTAGAGATTAAATAGAAAAATCAGTTTTATCGTAACAAAAATGAATATTGTGAAATCACATAGAATGGTTACCTATATGCTCGGATCTCAATGACAATCGTCATATACACAACTCAATCTATCCACCTGTGTTCTTTAATCTCCCATATTCGACTGTGAAGTCATGAACAAATTATTTGAAATAATTGAATTTCACTGAAAGTAGAACCATTTTTATTTCAACCTTTTAAAATTTTTCGGAGCAATATCCACCTTATTTATGGAATTCGTGAATAATTCGGAATGGCTATCGCCAATAAATTACCCGAAGAATTTAAGAGAGATGCTATGATTTCTTTTATGTCCTTAATTCCAAAAGTTCAACGTTTACAAGGTTCAAACAGGTCTACAAACAACTGCTGTTCGCATACGTATGCCAGTAAGTTCTTCTCATTGTTATGTAATCCGTCGACACAGATTTTCCATAAATGGTACTGTTTTTTCGATGGGCTACTTTTTACAACACTCGTACGCAGTTGGCGTTTCAGGCCAATCATCTATTGATTTTTTTTCTAACTTCACTATAAAGTACCTTCACCTTCTTTATATGGTAATGGTAGTTAATATGCGAATTTTCCATCGTTCCTCTTATAGAACCTCGTTTTTTCAACATTTCATCGATTACACGCTGTAAACTGAATAACTATTTAGAGATCGTCGCCGTCCAAAGATTTTTTCGGAAACTATAGGTAAGAGCTTTTTGCATGATACTCCCAGCTCGGGAATACGATCTACAGATCTTTCATCATAAACTGGACAAAAATATTAAGTCGGGTAGATGACACCGGGAGAATCATTTTTGCCTTATGACATATAAAATATACCCGAGCATATATCTCGTTTTCTTTTTTTTTTTGGTCATTTCAGAGTATGTTTGAGTGATCCATTAGAAAAGGTGAAGAACTAGGAAAAAAAATTCAATGGCCGAAAACCTGCAATGTTCTAGATTTTTTCCAAATTAAATTTCTTTCTATGAATGCACTCAATTTGCTAAAAATTTCTGTGAATAAAATTCTTCATAAATCGAACAAAAATTGGCCTTGGTACGGTGAAAACAAAATTTCACCCGAAAAAGTTGAAAAGTTTCACGATTGTACTTTTTTTATACCTAACACGAATATGAAAACATAATCGAAAAATTTGATACGGTTCCTTTATTAAAGCCACTAATATCCTTGGATGAATTCAAAATTTCCATTCCACAGGTAATACCTCAAGGTCGAGAGCTCAACTCAATATTGAAATTAAAGTGATTATTTCTTGTGATAACTTTACATTACCATCTGGAATATTTCGACAGCCGAATTTCAAAATTTTGGCTTACGAACATTGCAAGTTTTCCGCCATTTTGATATTTTTTTCAGAGATCTTCACCTTTTTTGCATTGAACACTAAAAAAAATACTCTCATGTGACCAGAAATCGCACCTGCACATTACTGATGACACTCAATAGAATATTCCTCAGAAATGACATTGAACACCCTGTGTCTCGCTCATTCTTCGAAAACGTGTTATTTGTTATGAAGCAATAATGATTCTCCCAGTGTCATCTACGTTTATAATGAAACACCCTGTATAAATATTTGAAGCAAAAAATCAAGGAAACGAAATTGAGAGAATTTATTTCTCGAAAACTTTCTACCGCAAAGTCCTAGAATACCCCTGAAATTGCATTTAAACCCCTCCCTGATGTCTGACAAACTATACGAACTATGTCATTCGATTCAGTTTTCCTCTATTCACCACATATCAACGGTACTTCTTCATTTGAAAAAGTTATGGATTTTTTACTAGAAAATACCCCTAATATCGCATTTACCCCCCTCTATGGGGCTGACAAACTGTGTGGACTATGTCGTTCGATTCAGTTTTCCTCTGTTTATCACATAATTAAAGCAGAAAACAGTCTTTGTTCAAAAAAGGGTTGAATTTGTTTGAGGCTGTCACCGACGAAAAAATCAAAAAAGTTCACAAAATAATTTTGAATGACCGTAAAGTGAAGTTGATCGAGATATCAGACATTGTGAATATATGATCTGAACGTGTACATCTTATCATTCACGAATGAGAAAGCTCGTGCAAAATGGGTGCAGCGCGAGCTCACAATCGAGCAAAAGCAACAACGTGTTAATCATTCTGATCAGTGTTTGGAGCTGTTTGAGTGCAATAAACCTGAAGTTTTGTGTCGATATATGACAATGACAAGCGAGGAAAAACACAACTTTCAGCTGGCAAGGTTATGGCATCTGTATTCTGGGATGCGCTAGATATAATATTCATTGATTACCTCCACAAAGGCCAGACCATCAACAGCAATTATTGGAAAGCGTTAGTGGATCGTTTAAAGGATTAAATCGTTAAAAAACGGCCCCATTTGAAGAAAAAAAAGAAGTGTTGTTTCATCAAGACAATGCGCCGTGCCGCAAATCAATGAAAACAATGGCAAAATTGCATGAATTTGGCTTCGAATTGCTTCTACATCCACCGTATTCGCCAGATCTGACCCCAGCGACTTTTTCCTGTTTTCAGACCTCAAAAGAATGCTCGATCGAAAGAAATTCAGCACCAATGAAGAAGTAATCGCCGAAACTGAGGCCTGTTTTGAAGTGAAAGACAAATCATACTACAAAAATGTTATAGAAAAGTTGGAAGATCGCTATAATCGCTGTATCGCCCTCGAAGGCAATTATGTTGAATAATAAAATCGAATTTTGCCAAAAAAATGTGTTGTACTATGGTAGACCGGGGACTTTCCAATTATCCTGTCAATACTGCATACAAACCATCAAAATTCTTCAATTAATAGAGTATCAAATTGCACTGAAGCTAAGGTGCTTCTTTTACTTTGATCGATATACACTGTGTCCGTAAATTATGGAACAAATTCATTTTTAGCTAAACAGACCATTTAAAGAAATAATCCTGAAACACGTCGATTGTTGATTTTAAATTACCGTATTTTAAAATAATAATCTATATACAGGGTGAATTACTTTCGAGTAATGACGTCACCGTCATTTTTTTAAATGGAACACTCCCCTTTTTTCTTAATTTTCCGATTACTCTAGCTGAGCTGATTCCAAAAATGATCAAATGTTGATTCCAACTGGGTGGACAAAAATACAATAGTTTTGTGTGTGCTCATAAAGAAACGCGTAACATTCTTTAATAGTTAAATTAACAATATTATCAAAATTACTTATTAGCGGCAATTGGTTTGAATGTAACAGCCTGTAGTTTGTTACATTTTTTGATTAATAAAAATGAACTGTTTCCAAACATGTTAGGTACTTGTGGTCTAGCAGACAGAATATGAAAGAAATTATTTCTTATCAATTTAAAAAAACATAGTCGTCTAGTTTTTTGTGAAATGTCATTATTCGTTTATAACTTTTTCCTGTTCTCAGACCTCAACAGAATGCTCGCTGAAAAGAAATTTAGCGCCAATGAAGAAGTAATCGCCGAAACTGAGGCCTATCTTGAAGCGAAAGACAAATCGTACTACAAAAATGGTAACGAAAAGTTGGAAGATCGCTATAATCGCTGTATCGCCCTCGAAGGCAACTATGTTGAATAATAAAATCGAATTTAGCCAAAAAAATGTGTTTTACTATGGTAGACCGGGGACTTTTCAATTGGCCTATTAGATAGGCCCACTCGAGCAAAGCTCACTTCACGTGGTTTAATTGATAACATAGACTTTCGTAACTAGTTGGTCGATGTCTCAACTGTGTGCATTCCCATTCATTGCATAAACCAGTTAACACATCCTGCCGATAAGGCCATAAATGGAGGAGCTCGCCGCGGAGGAGATATCGAGAGTTTCTATCGAAAAAGAAGAAAAGATCACTTTGAATGAACCGTGAATTTGGTATTTCAAGGATCACTTTCAGCGAAAACCGATGAGTCAGTCGTTCGTCAAATATGTATTCAAGCTACGTATAGTGAGTCTATATGAACAAGAAGAGTCAACGGCTCGGCGGGATATTCATGCCGGTGATTAAATATTCATTAATCGCCCTATCTGTAATGCGAACACTTCAGAAGTATTTTGAGTGTGCAAACAGAAAACCGTCATTTTTCTGAACGATCGCTTATGTATTTAGATGGGTTTTTTATCTTGAAAAATAAATCGACGAATCGATCGAATTATTCTGTTCATAAAAAGTACCTAGGTATGTGATAATTTTTGCAGATAGATAGGTACATTATTTTGAACACAATATTCAATTCCTTAAGTTTTTAGTTTTCTAGTTGAACTAAGCGAGGGTTGAGTACTTATTAGAGTTGCACAAGTTTGACTTGAATGTTTGAGCTTGATTTGAAATTTAATCAAACTCAAGTCAATCTTTCTGACGAATGATTCAAGGCAAATCAAACTGGACAATGGTAACAGGTATGAAAATTCAAACTGTTTGTCAAACTAGTTTAAAAGAGTTTGAAAAGAATTTATTTAGTAGATATACCTTGAATGGGTAAAATATTTATGTTGAATCTAGTAAGTGGTACAACAAATACCTACGTTAATAACCAAAAAGAATATACATTTTTAACTTTTTTTGATCAACTGCAAATTGTTACCTTAAAAGTATTCGTGAAAAGTAAAGTCCTTACTTCAGTACTTCTTACAAATCAAGTGAATACTGTGAACAAGAAATCTGGCACAAGAGCCCCATTACAAGTACGATAAAACAAACATCATACTTTTGACTTCAAAAGGGTGTTAGATACCTTGTTCATGCCGATGCTATTTCAGTGCTAATCAACAACATTAGAAATTCCAAAATACAGGACGGATTCATTTCATTTTTTGAGTGAACAATGACGTGATAGTGAACTTGAACGTATAATTTCGACTCGCTCTGCTCGCCGAAGGGGCTCCGCCCCTTGGACCCCGTCACTATGCCGGTAGATCCTTCACTGGGTATCCCTCTAGAAAATAAAAGATTTTTTTCGGAAACCTTGTATCGTTAGCTGATTTCAGACGATTCACTCGGTATACTATGCTGATTCTAGGGTGGAATTCTATATGATTTTTTTTCCTAGAACATACCGTTTGGCCCTTGCTCACATGAAAATATTTGATGCAAATAACTTTCCATGACGACAAATCAAGGGCGGTCCTAGCCTTAAATTTTGAGGGGGTTCGCCGTTATGGGCTTCGAGTATTTCTATGGGACCAAATCCCAGATTATACCGATATCAAGCCTTACCTCTCAAAAATATTCATATTTAGATATTCATATGAATATTTATATAAGGCGTACAACTTTGCGTCCGCCGTTTTGCAATAGATGGCTGTAACGGTAAGTGGTAGTAGAAATAAATATATCGTAGATGTCATACAATAAGTTTAGGTATTTGTGAACATAACGCCATTGACATGTTAGCCGATTTGTGTCTGCATCTTAAAGTTATTCACGATTAACCATGTTAGCTTACGAGCCAAATTCTCGTCATTTGCGGAAGTTTCAATTTTCTACTAAAATATGAAAAAATCCGCGGCTGAGGTTCATCGAATGCTTTCAAATACCTATAGTGAGAACGATATTGGTGGAAGAACGTACCAACGATATTGTTTATGTCTAGGTTTAGTTATTTTCTGGTACATCTGTAAAATGGCTTGTTCCGTTTGATTAAATAAATCAAGGAATAGATGAGTGGTTTCAACGCTTCAAGAATGGTGATTTTGATGTCGATGACCAGCATCGCGGTGGAAGAGAGAAGTTTTTTGAAGATGCAGAATTGGAGGCAATAATTGATCAAGACTCATGTCAAACGCAACAATAATTGTAGGATCAATAGGAGTGACACTAAAAGCCATTTCAAAACGCCTGAATGTCATAGGAATGACACAGAAACAAGGAAATTGGGTGCGGTACGAGTTGAAGCCGCGCGGTGTGTGAACGACGTTTATTTACTTGTGAAAAGCTGCTTGCAAGACAAAGACGGAAGGGGTTTCTGCATCGGATTGGGACTGGAGACGAAAAATGGGTTCATTACGATAATCCCAAGCGCATAAAATCATGAGGATATCCTGACAATGCTTCCACATCGACGGCCAAACCGAATATTCACGGTTCTAAGGTCATGCTCAGTATTTGGTGGGACCATTATTATTATTATTATTATATTATTATATTACCAGCTCGGTGTAGTGTATTATGACTGAAAGAATCACAGGCGATCTTTATCGAACGCAATTAATGCGTTTGTACCGAGCATTGAAAAACAAACCGTCGCAATACAACGAGAGAGAAGATGAATTGATTTTACTGCATGACAATGTTCGACCCCATGTTGCGAAAGTAGTCAAGATATACTTGGAAACGTTAAAATGGGAATTCCTATCCCACAACCCTACCCGACGTATTCTCCAGACGTTGCTCCCACGGACTATCACTTGTTTCAATTAATAGCACACGGCCTGGCTGACCAACACTTCCGATCTTATGAAGAAGTAAAAACTTGAATCGATTCGTGGATCGCTTCAAAAGATGACCAGTTTTTTCAATTCGTACGCTGTCCGAAAGATGGGAGAAAGTAGTGACCAGCGATGGGCAATACTTTGAATTATAAATGTATAACCAGTTTTTTACAATAAAGCCTCGAATTTCGCAAAAAAAAGTTGTACCCTTATGTATTTGTTGTATTATAATAGCATTATTTACTAATCAGGGTTTTAACCATTCGGGTAGAAATTTTAAAAAAATTAGATTGTTTAATATGAAAAAAAGAAGACAATTGGCAACTACATCACAAAATCTAATTTGGTCTTTAAAACTTTGAACCCTTTGAAAACCTTGTAATCACAGCGTCCTCGTCAACATCAATGTCCCTATAAATGTTCAGGACGACAAAATACTCCATAAAAATGGAAGCAAACTACTAAATATGTCGTTTTCCACTGAATCTCATTATTATCCTCTATGATAGAAAAACTTTATTCAAATCAACAGAATTTTCTCACACCAAAATATCACAGCGATATATATCGATATTTCACTCTTACATATTTCGATACATTTCGATAGAGTCAGAAAATATCGATACAATATATAGATATCGATAATTTTCTGACCTTTGCCCATCCCTAGTGTGGATTTGCCGAACGCAGTCATAACCATAAACAAAGATTTCTCTTTTGTCAGTCAAACGCATGTCTTAAAATTTTGTTCAAATATAAATCGTATATTGTATTCTTTAATAATGAATAAAAAATTAACGATATCAACCAAATTCTCAGATCTCATTTTTCCAGAAATGGCAATTTCTTTCTTTGAAGAATTTGGGAGAAATGAATAATCAAAATGTGAGCGTCAGTCTTTCAAGAAAGTTATTCATGCTTATAGGTTTGTAAAAAATTTTTAGAGAATATTGAATAATAATATAATCCCAACATTAAGATTTTAAATTAGCACATTTCTTCTTTATAGAGACATGTATGATGCATAAGTCCAAATTTAATTGATGATTGGGTGGGAAAAATTGACAAATATTGATATTCTTGTAAGTCAATTCAAAATGAATAATAGATATATTTTAAGGGCTATCATTCCATTGGATATTTACTTGTGAGCCCTAAAATGAAGTTACATTCATTCCATTGACTCATTAATAGAAATACTACCTGAAATAAAGAAATTGCATTCAATGTTTATTTTCAGTTTTGACAAATATTGAATTTACATAATCGTTCGATAAGATCTATGAAAAGACCTACAGTGAGATTTTGTTTTAGGAATATTCAGTATAGCTGTAATAAACAAACTGAAAAGAGGCAGAATGAATAATAGATCTACCTTTCGGATACCCATATCTGAGAAATCAGGTTATAAGAAGTCCCTCATTTCCAAGGTTTATCAATACATTTTTCAGTTGAGCAGCAAATTATTCTTCTATTCCATATTTTGTGAAGAAATACAATATAATTGCAACAATTTGAAGGACCTATTGGAAATTCCTGAGTTTTTTAGTATCTGAAGATTGTATTGATGCTATGTTATAGAACGAGACTTGTGGCTCTGGGTTTTACTCAGAAGTGAATTAAACAGGGCAATTTATGTCCTATATAGTAAATAAAATTTTGATAGATATAAGTTTCAAAAGATCAACAACTGATCATAGTATTTACATAAATCAAAAAATAACTGGCTTACTATTGTTGCATTGTACGTGGATGACTTTTTTGTTTTAACTAATGTTAATTCTGAATGAATTTTCTGATAGAAAATTTTATGAAAAAGAAATTAGGGGAAGCTAAAAAATGATTAGGGATGAATATTACTAGAAATTATGGAAAAGGTAGTAAAGCTATCGATTATATTCTTCAAATATGTATTGCAATAATTCAACATGTCTGATTGTGAACATGTGAAAACTAAATTGAATTTTGATTCAACAAAAAAGAGTTGTAATGATGAACCATATAAGAAATTAATAGGTTTATTAACATCTTTAGCAGTATTAACTAGTCCTGATATAGCATACTCTGTTAGTTTCTTGAGTCAATTTAATAATTATCTCATTGTTGAACACTGGAAAAGTGCAAAACTCATTTCAAGATACAAAGATCATTGTTCAAATTTTACTTCAGTCAAAAGGAACTGAGTATTTGAAATCGGTACTAAAATTGTATCGGTCAATACTATTGACCCATATTAGTGGGTTCGATGAAATGGCCATATAGCACCTATTCCTATAACGATTAAAAGATTGGAAACTTTAGTGAACAAATAGGTAGGTATCTACATTATACAAATTTGATCATTCATGAAATGGAAATTTTCAATAAATAGTTGCTTTTTAAAGTATTTTATACCTTCATTGAATTGCTGGAAAATTGATACCAATTTCGAAAGTGACTGCCATGTTAAAATTCTTCATATACTGAATGATCCTTCAAAATTTATTTCTGTCGTAACATTTTGACTAGTATTTCAACTGATATATTCCATACGTTATTGAAATCAATATCTTCAAAGTACTATTCAAAAGACTTATAATGGAATTTAGAAGAATATATCTTTCTCTCTCAATTTCATAGTCATATATGATATGATGCATAAGTCCAAATTTAATTAATTCACATCTAAAGTGAATGTTATTTTTAGAAATATTCAGTATAGCTATAATAAACCAACTAAAAAGAGACATAATGAATAGACTTGCCTTTCAAATACCCATGGCCTATGTTACCTCATAAGCAATTACCTATAATATCTTATCTTGGTGAAACCTTTTTGAGAAATCAGGTTATAAGTTTGAGAGTCTCTAATTTCCAAGGTTTATTAATACATGTTTCAGTTGAGCGGAAAATAATATAACAGGGTATATATAGTTGAAATTATTAGTATGAAAGATTTGACTTATTCATTATAAATTCAACAGCACTGCACTCAAATTCTTCAAAAACGGAGTGGTCACTTATATTTTTGCACTCCTCTGTCGTAAAAGTGTATATTTTAGATATTCAAAAAACATATGGAAACTTTTGAATGTTATCTGACTAACTTGGCTCTTTTTTTCCAGTAATAAAGCCAATTGTGAATTATCTATAAGGAGTTTTTCTATCTGTTTAATACTGTTTCATAGTAGCACAACTTTTACTCCAATCCAAGACTGAATTGATGAATAAAGCTTCTGTTCTCTTTGGTAGTTCCATCTTCTGTCGCAATAAATTCAAATTTTCACGAAAGGGAATGTAGTTTTATAGTTTGTGGAAAATAAACGAAAAATTCCTGAAATAAAGTAACATTCATCCAATTAATTCCAAATAATACAAACACTTAAAACAAACCTGAATTGAGGAAAATGCATTCGATGATATAAATGTTCATTTCTAAATTTTGACAAATATCTATCGAATTTTCGATTCGCCGAAGACTGCATTTTATCTGTCGGCATTTATTTAAATATTGAATAACAATTTTGGAAACTGCAAACTTTTTCAAGAACTTTCATATATCGAAATGGAATATTTATTATTAACATGACACTGACAGCCAAATTGTCCACAGATACCACAGAAATATGGGACTTGAAATGTCAAAATGATCCGAAACACCCCGTATACTCGAAAACCGCGGGGAGAATCGAAGGTTTGGGATTTTTCCCGGGATCTCCAGACGATTTTGAGGGGGGTCTTATTCTTGTCATTTTTGCTCTAGATGGTCCCGTTTGGGCTGTGATTTTACGTTTAAAGTTTGACGTATATGTGCAAGCGGTTTTATATATACTTAGATTTTCTTAAAAAAAATTGATACTATTCCGCAAATTGAAGTTTGAAACTGAACATATTCTATAAATGACTATTCACCTTTAGAGGGACCTCTCATTTCAAATAACTCAATGTTCAATGTTTAGTGATATTGTGAGTTTTGAATTGGTGCAAACATTTTTTGAAAATTCCTTAATTTGCTCTAGTTATAAATGATGATGAATGAAGGAGCTGTCGTCCAAAAACAATTTTGACAATTCTGGTCCAACGTTTTATGTTGTTACTACCACAAATACTACTTGATCCAGAAGGTGTTGCTTCCTGCGAAAATTCTACTTCCTACAATTTTTTGTGGCTCTTCATCAAATGTCGATAAAGAACTAGTTAAACTATTGGTATTTTATACCGTTGTTCTTTATTTTCACACAATTTGCACTTTTCAATATTCATTGTTTTGGGATCGCCAAGCGCAACATCAAAAAAATCTGTAGGTATATTTCTTTTTCTTGTTGATTAATTTTGCCTATAGCTTACAGATTTTTCTCATAGTTCTTGGAGGGGGGGGAGGCTAGATTTAATTCTTACTATTCACACAAATCAATATTTAATTAATCAAATATGGTTTTAATGAAGATATTGAGTGCAATAAAAATCTGTGGCTATTGCGATGTCGCATATTGAGGCTCTAACAAGACAACGCGGCAAATGCAAATATTCGTACCGCATCTGAGCCTGGAACCTACTAATTTATTATAGATTAATAGTTTGATAATCGGTAGTAACGATAATAAATTAGTAGGTTCCAGGCACAGATGCGGTACCAATATTCGCATTTGCCGCGTTGGTGTGTGGGAGTCTTTATTTCATTATTTGCATGAAAATGACTTGGGCAATGGGGCACAATTTTCAAAGGAATTCTAAGGGAAATGATAAGCTAGAAAGGCTATGTTATCTGTGAATCACAGAATATGAAAAAGCAAAATCCTAAGTATACTGCTCTTGACCACCGAATATTTTAATTATCTGAAATTCACAGATTATCATAGATAAGCACCTGTTTGATTTGCCGGAAATTATTTACTTTATGACAAACTGCTCTGAACGAGATGAAATTTTCCACTATTACTAATTTTGTGGTGTAGATTACTAATCCGAAATCAACAAACTCTGATGGCCGTATTTCAAACAAAAAATTTTCCAAAAAAAATACAAAAAATATTTACCAAGGTAACTCCACGTTAGGTTATATAGAAAAAGGTTCAAAAAGGCGATCAGAATTTGTTGACTTTCGTTCGTAATCTACACCACAAAATTGGTAAGTCTAGAAAATTTCATCTAGTTCAGGGATTAGAGCAGTCTGACATGAAGTAAATAATTACTTTGCCAAGCGAAACAAACTTTTGATGATTTTTATAGTTTGACAAAAATATTAATATGTTATTTATGGTTCACCTACATTTGAAAAAGCACAAGTTCTTGTTATAACTTTTTACACCAATGAATTATACTGAAAAAAGTGCCAGTAGAATGTTTTTTTCTCATGTTTATAGCCAAAGGCGTAGATATTTTTTTTCTTGGGGAGGGTAATCGAATAAAAAAAAATGATTTGACGACATTGTTTACTCATATCTATAATGTGGGAAAAAGAGGTTTCATAACGATGTTTGAAACAAATTACTCGAAATAATATTTTTTTATTACCAATTCGATTGTTCTTATCTTATACTGGGTGTTCCTGAATTGAAGAGTTTTTTTTTTATTTTTTTTTAACTACCAGTGGTTCACAAAAAATAATTCTGGAGGAAAGAAGCGGGCACCCTTCCAGAAAAAATTCTCCCTGTAGATTTACATTCAAAATTAGGATATCACATGATGAAAACTTTAAATTGGAATATCTAGCAAATTCGGATTGAATATCTAGCAAATTCGGATTGAATATCTTGTGAAGGGAAGGTGTTATGAGAGAAAAACTTGAACTGTATCTCAAAAACAAAGCGTTTGCGGACTCATATGATAGGACATTTTTTCTTGAAATGATCCGAGAAATCTGTCATTTTCATTTGTACCTTCAATTTAGGAACACCCTGTAGACATAATCAATTCAAAACTGATGTCTCCACAAATAAATTGCAATTTAAATGAAACACAATAAATTGTACAACACAGCCTACACAATTTTTCGATGCGAATAAATCAGTTTAATTCTTTGATAACAACAGTACTCAAATGTTGTGAAGACAATGATACAAAAAACCGAAAACCACGGGTAAGGGTATACCGATGACGAAAGCAAAAATCACAGATGCAAATTAGGGGCGATGGCGAGAAAGCGGATAGATCAAGGAAATAAATAAACCTCGGACAAGGACGAGCTCGTAGTGCAATAAAAGTACTGATCTTGAAAGCGATAATAAACTCATGAACCGTAAAGGGGTCCGATTTTTTACTGACGTGTCGATTTCCAAGGAAAGTAAAATGATTATTATTGGTTCATTTTATGGAGAAATTTTTGTTCTTCGTCTTTGCGAGCTTTCTGAAACTTTATATTTTGGAAATCTTGGGGGGGGTGGTATTTACCCCCAGTACCCCCCCTCCCATTTCTACGCCCTTGTTTTCATCAAATTAATTTTCTCAGAAATAGAACCCGAATTTGCGGAACCCTTTTTTTCTAGCTCGAAGGAACTCCGAGATCCCCTCACTAGACAACGAATCTGGGACACCAGACTCAATAAATTCAGACTGTAGTTAAATTTTCACTAATCGAGAGTAGATAGAAAACGCCCCAATCCAAGCCTTACCGACACGAACCAGACGGGCGAGGTAGGTCTTGCTTGAATCGGTTATCAGTCAGATTATGTGGGTAGGAGAACTGACACAGGCGCCTCGAAGGGTTGCGAAGAGTGCAATCGTCGGGGTCAACGCCCCCAAAAGAGGGTGAATCACCGGAATCAATCGGGCGCCAAACTACTCAGATATGGCATTTTTCTCGAATAAAGATCGACTGAAGTACCTTCAAAATTAAGTATTAGCATAGTATAAGGAACGGATAGTAAGCCAGTGTAGTACTTTTTTCGATTTTGTTGATGTTGAGCGCCATCTAGTTGTACTCACGTTTTACCCGAATTTTACTGTCAAAAATTGGTCCGTAAAGTGGAGCCCTCTGAAAAAATCGGTGTTATTTTGAAGAACTAAAATATTTGAAATAAAATGGTCAGAAGTTTTCTATATTTTGATATTTTTTCTGCTTTGTAATAAGCATTTACGCCAGTGGCGTGTATTTGTGATAACTTAATAATAACATTGTTGGCAATGTCATGCGACCCCTTTTCAACCACGCCACTGAATGAATTATCGTATTATTTTTGCGCCATCTATAGGTCATGATTCAGCGCTATCTATTATCGAGTTACTTCTCCAAATCCGAAACCAACTACAGTAGCGACCCCTGGTGACTATTTCCTTGCCGTCAAACGGGGGTTGGTTTACTATCCTTTCCTTATACTATGGTATTAGGCCAATCGAAAAATCCCCGGTCTGATACACAGATGGCGGTGTTAGTATTAAATCCATATGATTTTTAGTTAGTACCAACCTTCAAACGATACGTGTCAAAATTTGACAGCGGTCCGACCATTAGTTTGTGAGATATTGCGTTGAGAGTGTAGCTACTTTTGTTATTTTGAAAAAAGATGGAAAAAGAAGAATTTAGTGTGCTGTAAAATATTGCTTTTTGACGGGAAAAAATACAGTTGAAGCAAAATCTTGGCTTGATGAAGAGTTCTCGGGCTCTGCACCAGGAAAATCAATCATCATTGATCATCATTGATTGATATGCTAAGTTTAAACGTGGTGGAATGAGCACCGAAGACGACGAACGCAGTGGACGCCCAAAAGAGGGTGTCACCGACGAAAAAATCAAAGAAGTTCACAAAATAATTCTGAATGACCGTAAAATGAAATTGATCAAGATAGCAGACATTGTGGAGATATCATCTGAACGTGTACATCATATCATTTACGAATATTTGTAGACGAGGAAGATGTGTGCAAAATGGGTGCCGCGCGAGCTCACAATCGATCGTTAATGATTCTGAGCAGTGTTTGAAGCTGTTCAAGAGCAATAAACCTAAATTTTTGCGTCGATATGTAACATGATTCCATAATTTCACTCCGGGGTCCAATCGACAGTCAGCTGAGTGAACTGCACACGATGAACCGGATCCAAAGCGAGGAAAACCACAACAGTCAGCTGGCAAGGTTATGGCATCAGTATTCTGTGATGCGCAAGGTATAATATTCATTGATTACCTCCAAAAGGTCCAGACCATCAACAGCGATTATTATACATAGCGTTATTGGATCGTTTAAAGGATGAAATTGTTAAAAAACGGCCTCATTTGAAGAAAAAAATTTGCTGTTTCATCAAGACAATGCGCCGTGTCACAAATCAATGAAAACAATGGCGAAATTGCATGAATTGGGCTTCGAATTGCTTCTGCATCCACTGTATTCGCCAGATCTGGCCCCTGCGACTTTTTCCTGTTTTTAGACCTCAAAAGAATGCTCGCTGGAAAGAAATTTAGCTCCAATGAAGAAGTAATCCCCGAAACTGATGCTTATTTTTAAGCGAAAGACAAATCGAACTACAAAAATAGAATAGAAAAGTTGGAAGATCGCTATAATCGCTGTATCGCCCTCGAAGGCAACTATGTTGAATAATAAAATCGAATTTTGCCAAAAATTTTGTTTTACTATGATGGACCGGGGACTTTTCAATTGGCCTATTAAGAGGTTTTAACGACGAATCGTCCCCCAAAGAAAGAGGAAGTTTATTCCATATCGGGACCACAAAATTGCGTCCGCCGGTCGGTTAGTCAGATCCCGAGAAATCGGTTGAAATATCTACGGCATGACGTTATTGAGTTGAATGTGAGCCACGCAACTAAATAAACAATTCTTCAAGACGACGGTCGGCGACTAATCTGACTCACTCTTTCGTCGAGAAGGACTATGGAGAAAAGAGTGAACTTTACGTGAATTCCGAATCCAGCGCTCGTCACCGAACAGGTCGCTTTATCATTCCACCACGAATCACGATGTACGTAATTTTCGAATTTTGAGCCTAGAATGTCCTCAAACGATAAGGTCCGGCTCACTGATTATGAAAGCATATACGTCCGTTCAGACAATACCTACAACTTCTCCAATTGTAGTTCAGAATTTCAGGAAAGGGAACGTATTACAGAATAGTTAATTTAACTCAGAAAAAAGAAAATTGAAATTCAGATTACGAAGTTTTAATTCAGAATATTGAATTGAATTTCAGAAACAGCAAATTATATTTCAGAAAAGAAGAATTGTATTTCAGAGCTTATCGATTCAAGTTCAGATGTCATACGAAATTCAGAACAGTACCGAATTTGAGGTACCTACCAGTACATGGTGGGCAAATTTCGATGTTTTAGCTCTACAACTTTTAAAGATAGACATAATCTGATACCCCATTCTCGTTCTCTTTTTCTGAGAAACTAAACCTTCTTTTGTTTTCGAGTTATAAGCGAAAATTGGGAAAATTGCTATATCGAAAAATATTTATATCTCCGCTAATACTGATGATAGAATTTTGAAATTAAAACATCATAGAGGCACTTTTTTATGTAGAATCCTGTGGTGAGCTCTGTTTTAGCTCTATAACTTTTGAATCAGAGGAGGTAGACAGAATCTGATACCCCATTCTCGTTCTCTTTTTCTGAGAAACTAACAAGAGTACTATTCATTTGTGGTCACCTTCTTTCGTTTTCGAGTTATAAGCGAAAATTGGAAAAATGGCTATATAGAAAAATATTGATATTTCCGCTAATATTGATGATAGAACTCTGAAATTAAAACAACATAGAGGCACTTTTTTATGTAGAATCCTGTGGCGTGCTCTTCTTTTTAACAGGGTTTTTAATTAGGGAGCTATGCCCCAAAGTTGTGTTTTTTCAAATGGGGAGACAAGATTTCTGTGCCATTTTTCGAAAGCTTGGTTTCTCCTGATTTCAAAAAATATATAACATCGTATGGTTTGTATCAATATAAATAATAAAAAATGGTCAAAAACCTTTTTTATCTAAGTGCTATGTTTGAAAAAACATAACTTTGGGTCATCACTTTGTAATTGAAAACCCTGTAAAAAAGACGCCACTACGCACCGTTTAGAAGTTGTAGCGCTAAAACATCGAAATTTGCCCACCCTGTACAATATGCACTCAGGTATTATTACATAGATATGGCTATTCATTTTCATTAATTCTGAAGTAAATGTAACAAATTCTGAATTACAATTTCTGAATTTCAAATTAGTTAATCCCGATTCCAATTTATATTTTCAGAAATCAATTTTTCCCTTTTCTGAATTACATATTGCTATTCTGAAATAAAATTACCGTTTCTGGATATAAAGTTTTTTTCTGAATTTCGATCTTCTGAAATTCAATTTGCTTTTCTCAATTACATTTTACGTTTTCATAACGATTGGAAAAGAGTAAAAATTTGAAATTTTCAGGGTAGTATCGGATTTTGAATAGGGGAGAGTTCGTTAACTGGCAAAATCCATAAAGATTTACGTTCGAAGTTTTGTTCTCCAATCAATTTCAAAAATACAGACTCGTTGGACGTGAAATATTGAATTTAGATGTGGAATAACAATTTTCAATATTTCCGTGAAAACATAACAGACGGGACAGATATTTTGAACATATCAACCTTTTTGCAAAATTTTTGCGTCATTAGAACTATAGAAGCAGAATATAAAAGGAATTGAGCCAGTAGCTTTTGAGCGGTCGTTCCTTTATACGATAATTGAACACCTCAAAGCTCTGTGTGAAATCGCCTGGGAGAATCGGGATAGAAAAGCATATACATAATAAAAAGTATAAAATAGCAGAATGTCTTGGCTAAAACTTTAATGGCCAGTTGCACCGTTTGCCTAACATTGATTACTTTATGACTTCTCTTGCACCATCTTTCAAATGACGTTCAATGTGGCCTAATCACCGATTACACTAAACAAGAAAATATGGACGTTTATCTTCCCGATTAGTTTTAAACTAGGTGCTGCGCATATACCTTATATCAATTTGATATTTGGTCTATGGTTCTGCGCAACTCAAAACGTCAAAACATGACTTATAACATAACCATAAACATTATTTATCTATGGACATAATCTGATTGTGCCACATTGTTATGTTTCTGTGTTTGGTTTTGTGAGCAATTTCAAAATTGAAATATGGATTCAAATTCAAATCGTGAATTATCATTCAATGACAATTTATAATATTAATTCCTGTAATTTATGTCACCACAAGAGCAGATAACATTTTACTAGAAAATTGAAATTCATGATTTCTCTATGATCACCGACGAAATTTTGCAATGTTGCCAAACATATCTCCTGTTTAACTAAACATCGATTATTATCAAATGGTGCAATCGGTAGAAATTATAAACATCGGTTAATACTAAACATTGATTAGTTGATCAATGTTTATTTTTTGAATGGTGCAATTGGCCCTGTCACCGACTGCTCTTCTATTTAATATCGCAAAACAAAATATTTCCAGGAAACAGTGATATCTCTTTTCCTTTCAGCGAGGGTTGCGAATCATAGACCAGAGTTATTTTCGTCAATAATTCGCTACCAACGTCCTCGATTTTCGTGCTTTCTCAGGAGGAACCGCGACGGCTAAGCAACATCGTCGTCCTGGCGGGGGTGAGGTTGTGGCATTGACCCTGAAAAAGCACGACAGAACCGCATTCCTGGACCCACACGTCAAATGCTGGACCATTTAATTTTCTCGTACTTGTAACCGCGGACTCCAAAACCAGGAGATTTTTCAGATATGAGATCAACAAACCGACTCCTACGTAGGTTGGCAGTGGCCAAACTTTGCTATCACGGAATATTAAATATCAAGGATACTCTATGAAATTCGTATGTTTAATATTCTATGCATGTGTCCGCTTTCAACAACGAGACGAAAATTCTCGTTATTGACACAACACCAAAAATGGTTAATCATCCAACTCCAATAAAGCAGACCAGTTTTTTTCTCTTGTTCTGAACGAAACCCAATTCTGCGTAAAAGTTTTTCCATTTAGGAAGAAGATAACACCTGAGTGAGATAAATAAAACCAGTCCCAAGTCATTACGACCTATCTGAATGATATGGAAGTGTTGGTAAATGCTAGGACTAGAATTCATCATACAAGACGTCCCAAATAGACAAATAGGTATTTCATATCTGATGAACGGAAAAAAACCTTTTCTTTGCAGAAACGAACAATATATCATTATATTATTCAATACAATATGATGTACGGTATGATTATTATAAATAATAATGACGAAAACGACGAATCAAATATGAAGGAATCTTTAGTGTCTTGAATTGAAACAAAACCAACGTAAGGAATGCAAACATTTCTTGTATTAAGGATGCGTCATCGAAATTTCCCCACTTCCTAGGTGCTTGCTCAGCTTGTATCTGAATTTCAGGTGAATTTATGTTCAATAAGAACTAAAGAATTTCGTATTTTTAAAGCAGGATCGCAAACCATCATTCACAAAATTTTCCAGTAATGGGTATCATTTTCAATTTTAAACGAGAAAATGTTCGTTCCAAAGAATAAAATCGGAAGCATCGATGATTAGAAGAAAATATTTAAACTTCATTTTCTCAACAAAATCTAGGGAATATAGATATAGACCTAAGTACCATTTATTAATTTTTTTAACAGAATAAATATGTTGAGATCATTATCACATTTTCCAACACACTTGAGATACTAACGTTTAATAGTATAAAATGTAGGTACTTTTGAATCTTCCTCTTCGTAAGTACTGACTTGAGAACCATTAAAATAACGTTTTCAAAGCGAAATAACTCCTTATTTATTTAATTTCTCTCTGATTGGATTGAATGAACGAGCTCACAACAGTTCAACTTGAAATCTATTCAGTACCGAAATTTCTGGACTGTTGGCCCATGTTTAGATGGAAAACTCATCAATTACTCTTTTGTTGTTTAAAATAATTTGGGGTATACTCTCTTTCTGGTTTCTAAGGATACCTGAGGAATTATATTTCTCAAAATAGGATTTTCAAGGGGGAAACTTACATAAATCAATCCCGAGTAGTACCTATCTTTGAGGTTATGAAGCACGCAGGCTTCATTCAGACAAGTCAACTCGGCCATATCCTCGACTTTGTCGAATTTCGGAGGGTTCATCTTTTGGATATCGTCCTTGGGTACAAATACTCGTTTTCCTGTCTCCTGAAGCTCTACTTCGACCTCGTCTCCTCTTTCTCCCTTGACACTGGCGGCCACAAAGCCCTGGGTGTCGTGGGGCACCCATACCAACCTCTTCTGAGTCCATTCTGCCTGGGAAGCTGGATCGTTGAAATTGTTCCTGTCCACAAAAAGATATTTGAGCTCGGGATCGTAGCGATCCCTATCCACGTCGGCCATGAAAATAACGCGAAGTTTACTTCGTTCACAAACAAAAAAGCCGCACTGTTCTATGATACTTTCGGATCACAAAAAATATACGTTTCACACATAGGAAAATTTTTCCGCGTTCGAATGTTCTTATAAGATTCTCTAACTGTTTATGAACTATCTATCAGCGTTACTGTTTAATGTCTAGTATAAAGTCACTTAGTGCTCTGCAAATGAACGTAAAATGAATAAAATGACAAGTAGCCACCGAGTGGAATGGAATCTACAACACACAACAGCCGGTCGACCACGCCCGAAGCGAACCGACGAGATTCCTCGTAGAGGCCCGATTGTTCGATCTTCGTTAAACCGCCACAAAGTTGACGGTGTTGTCAAACTTCCGACAAGTATGGACTTCAAATATTTGTGTAACGATATTATTCATAATATCCCTGCAGTTTACCCTGAATAATATCAAGATTTTATGAATAAATGTTACTATGTTACAAATTGCATTGAAATATTTAAACCTGACAACATTAGATTTATTTTAAAATATTGACGGATGATTATGGACGGATATTAATTATTAAAATATTGATCATATACAGGGCGATTCACAGCGATGTCCTATTAGACGTTTATGGAAAACGAATTATAATTTTGTGCCGAAAATTTGCATGTTGAAGTTTGAGCCACTGATCTTTCTCCCTAAAATATTTTCAGATCTTTACATTTTCCGGTTATACCGAAAACAGACTAATACTTCCTTATTTCAATTGGCACACCCAGTATATGATTGAATCATTGGATTGCTTTTTTGAGTACAATTTCAGCAATATGCCATCCTCTGGAGTCTGGGTAAAAACTCAACGTTTCATGACTCATGAGTTAATGGGATTCTTAAAAAAATAAAGGTGGCGGCGAGGATTCACATTTTTTTTAATAGTAGTAGTAACAGTACTTTATTGTTCATAAACAAACGAATGGCCATCAACCTGAGGTCCTTCAGCCTTTTTTCAATATTTCTGTAGAAAATTTTTTTTCGAAAAACTTATGCAAAAAAGTTTTTTCGAAAAACTTTTCATTTTAGATTCTGCGAATACGTAGTATTATAAGTCTGTTTGCGGTTTGGACCAAATATGTACAAGGTGTTTATCAGAAGATCATGAACTTGGACAACTCAAATTCAACGAAACTCAAGATTTTCAAATTAAAAACTATATTTTTTATTGTTTCAATCCATTTTACGTATAAAAAGTAGGGGAGGGGTTTCTTAAGCAAACCCTTCATCTAAAATAAATACTTCCAGAGTTATTGAGGAAAAATTTTAAATGAGGAAAAACCGCAAATTCTAACTGTGTGGACTAGTCTGTGACTTCCGTAAAAGACAGAAGAACTACCTAATGATGCAATAATATATACTGAGTGTGCCATTTGAAATAAGAAAGTAGATAGTAGTCTCTGTTCAGTATAATCGGAAGTTGTCGAGATCTGAAAATATTTTAGGGCAAATTTCCAGCAGAAAATTATGATTTGTTTTCCATAAATGTCTAATAGGCCATCGCGGTGAATCACCCTGTATATGTTTTATGGCATCTAGTTGATAAATTTATGGAATTCAGAAGAAAGACTATTTTCTGATAGTGTATTGTTATAATTTTCAAAATAATTGCAACCTTCTACCCTACTCAAATTTTGTAAATGCCTACTGTAAATAAAGGGTGATATTAGATAGGTATCTAATATCACCCTTTATTTACAGTAGGCATTTACAAAATTCTACGGTACGTAGGTACGTACCGTAGAAGTCATTTTTCTTTAAAAAAATTAATTCAGCCAATTGATATAGAGATCTAGACAGAAACTCTAGGTTCAGAGTGAACCTCAATGAAACGTGATGTCATTATTGTCATTGAAGGTTAGTAGCGATAGAACGTTTTCGCTCCTTTTGGAGATCATCAGTATCCCACTATCCAACATCAATGACTACCAAATGATAACTGAGGTTATGTGGTTGAAAGCCAGCAGTAGCATTTGCCTTGTATACTTTGAAGCGACCTCATTTACAAAAATCTTACTCGGATTTTTGGAAATTATGCGGCAATTTAGATCCGATTCGATCCTGAAAATTTCAAGCTTTTAGGTTTTTTCAGTCCAGAGTTATCATTTTTACGGCCTGACGGACGGACTAAATCCAATTTGACCCGGATGTATCATTATTGAGTTGAACCTAATCGTTTGAGAGCATTTTAGGCTCAAATTTCGAAAAATATGGACATCGTGAATAAATTATATAGCACTCTGATCGAGTGCACAGCAACTGAAAAATATACCAATTTTTCTTTTTTGTGTTATACAATTGAAATTTTTTCAATGTTGGAGTTAGAATATCTATTCAATAATATTTTGCTGGGAAAATTAGTCGGAGAAGCATTCTGTTTTTCCAACAACACAGAAAAAACTTCTGAAACGGGTAAAATTCAATATTTATTTTGAAAAATCTACCAAATTGCAAGACTTTTATAATTATAATGGGGTCTTTTTCAGTGGGTTATCTCGTCAACTAAAGTTTCCCTAACATTGTCTTGTCTTGGCCTTTATGAGACAATCTGTTCATTATACCCCAAGATATTTTTATTATTCGGTATCTTATTATTCTTATCGCTCACCGTGCTTTCTATCCACCCACAGGATGAAATATAAATTATATGCCTTAATGAAAAGTCATCTTAGTAGTTGTTATGTAAATGGATATAATTGCATTTATTTTGTATTAGATCAACAGAACATTGATAAAGTATTCTTCATAGACGTATGATATAAATCAATAATAGTATATTGTGCAACAAGTGGGGAAAGTCCAACTTTTCTCGCGAGTGTGGAAGTTTGTGGCACAAGCCTGAAAGGCGAGTGCCGCAAACACACGAGCGAGAAAAGGACTTTCTCCACATGTTGCACACTATACTTTTCCTACAATTGCTCAAATTTCAATAATTCAAGTAATGTGTACTTGATTCAAATCAAAATGGCCTTCGTTGATAGTATGTGCTAATTTATTGCGTTTCTATAGAAACGACTCAAATGCCCAATTTCATTGGTCTACCAAGCGAGGTGTTGGCAAAGTGCCGTGGGGAATAATATTTCCCACAGTATGAGCAATACATAGTTTTGGAATTGAGTAAGCTGTGGAGAATACGCAACTTTTCATAGCAGTTGTAGGAAAAAAAAATATTTCCTAAAATGCGAAAAGAATTAATTCTCTTGAAAAATACGTAGACGTGGCAACGCAAAGTTTGCTGGAGCGAGTGCCTTGGGTGACCTACGCTCTTCCAGACTAGACGTTGCAAACCCCCTCGACCTACCGTTGAAACGTCAACCTGTTGCTAAAATGTTCTCAATTTTTCCCTTTTTCTCGAATTTCCAATTTTCCAATATCTCTTCGATTGATATCGTTCCGGATTCCTGATCGCGAGCTACTGCGGAATAATTCGTGAATTGAAAATTTGTCGAAAGAATCCGATTCTTCAAAAGACGATGTCGAATTTTGGTGATATCATAAAGCATAGTGTGCAACATTTCAAGGAACCTATTATGGTTCAAATTAATCTATATATATATAACAACAATTCATTAAATAAATAAATGATACGTTTTGAATACTGTCTACTTGATGGAAATTCTTTCAATCAAAATGAAATGAGAGTTATTCTATTTCCACTTTTTAATTTTATATATAGGGTGTCCCGGGAAGAATGCGACAAACAGATACCATGAATTAAGGTCATCATGGAGGACTCGTATCAAGAGGTTTCAATCGCCTGAGTGCCTTCGTTTGGGATATACAGGGTGATGTTCATCGTATGGGTTCAATAACTGTTTAACTATTCGACCGAATAATTTCAAATTTCGAAATTTTGTCACCCTTTACTATCACATTTCTTCAATATTTCTGAAATCGAGTAAATCAGATCTGGACTACGAAAATTTCGGACTTTTCTTGTTTTCGTGAATATTGGATCACCCTATACGTGAATGTTATAATTTTTTCGTTTTCACAAAGAGTTAATTAATAATAAAAATTCTAAATTTCTGCTTCGCACGGTCATACAGAGTGAACAATAAACATTCTCTTATGAGTGAAATTTTTTTAGTTCAATAACTCTTCAACTAATCCAACGAATAATTTCAATTTTTGAAGTTTTGTCACCCTTTACTTTCGCCTTCCTTCAATATTTCTGAAATCGAATAAATCAGGTCCGGCCTAGGAAAATTTCAGACTTTTTCTATTTTCGTGCAGAATATCGGATCACCCTGTAGGTTAAAATCATGTTTTTTTTTCGTTTTCACAAAGAGTTAATTAATAATAAAATTCTGAATGTCTGCTTAGCACGGTCATACAGAGTGAACAATAAACATTCTTTTATGAGTGAATTTTTTTTAGTTCAATAACTCTTCAACTAATCCAACGAATAATTTCAATTTTTGAAGTTTTGTCACCCTTTAATTTCGCCTTCCTTCAATATTTCTGAAATCGAATGAATCAGATCCGGCCTAGGAAAATTTTAGACTTTTTCTATTTTCGCGCAGAATATTGGATCACCCTGTAGGTTAAAATCATGATTATTTTTCGTTTTCGTAACCAAAAAGAATTATTTCATAATTCTAAATCTCCTGCTTGTCACCGTCATACAGGATGATCAGTTAACATTCCCTTGTGAGCGGAATTTTACAGTTCGCCATTCATACTAGAAATTCATCATTCATCACTAGAAATGAAACCAACAAATTATTTTCTCGTATGGGCTCAGGATAATCCATAATCAGTGATTCATAAAAATTCCCGATGAATGTTTGGTGCGGTAAAACAATTTGATTTGCCCCAATATTTTTGGAAAATAGGTAGACATCAGGAGAAATTTTTGAACATTTTTAGAAATACAATTTTGTTTGTTAGAAAACATTCAAATCGAAACATTGTGGTTGCAACACGATGGAGCTAATGTTCACTAACCGAATATTTGACTGAGACTTGAAAACAGATGGATTGGCAATGTGGAAATATGGCTTGGCCTTCTCGATCCCTTTATCTGACACCCTTGGATCATTTATTATGGGAAGGTCTATGAGGGACAGACTAACAGTAGGGAGCAACTTCTGCAAAGAATTATTGATTTTTGAGATGCTCAAAAATGTATTGAAATGGAGGGATACCATTTTTTCATTCAATTTGTTTTCGATTCAATGTTTTCAAGTTCTATTGTTTATCCAGTTTGTTGATTAAAAGTTTTCTTAAATAATTTGAAAAAAAATTAGGGTAGGCATTCGTGAAGGGTGAAATAACTGCAATTTTCGAAATAACTCTACCGATAAATTCAAGATATCTTGAACACTTGAACTATGAAATTTCTTTCATAAGAAAATGTTTACTGATCACCCTGTATGACGATGCCAAGCAGAGATATAGAATTATTATTATGAATTAATTCTTTGTGGTTACGAAAACGAAAAAAATCATGATATCAACGTACAGGGTGATCCAATATTCACGAAAATAGAAAAAATCTAAAATTTTCCAAGTCCGAATCTGATTTATTAGATTTCAGAAATATTGAAGAAGGACGATAGTAAAGGACAAAACTTAAAAATTTGAAATGATTCATTGGATTAGTTGAAGAGTCATTGAACTAAAACAAAAATCACTCTTAAAGGAATGTTTATTGTTTATCCTGTATGAGCGTGTCAAACCGAGATTTAGAATTTTTATTCTATATAAATTAATTCTTTATGGTAACGAAAACGGAAAAAAATCATAATGTTCACGTACAGAGTGATCCAATATTCACGAAAATAGGAAAAGTCTGAAATTTTCCTGGTCCGGATCTGATTTACTCGATTTCAGAAATATTGAAGGAAGGCGATAGTAAAGGGTGACAGAACTTCAAAAGTTGAAATTATTCGGTCGATTGGTTAAAGAGCTATTGAACTCTGAAATTTCACTCATAAGATGAACATCACCCTGTATATCCCAAAAGAAGGCATTCAGGCGATTGAAACCTCTTGATACGAGTCCTCCATGATGACCTCAATTCATGGTATCCGTTTGTCGCATTCTTCCCGGGACACCCTGTATATAAAGAATAATTGTTTACGTACACAGTAAATATCTTCTTCCAATTTGAAAATTATTCAAAATGTAAAATCTTGTGCAGATCAATATCCTCTCCAGATCTGAAGGAAGAGAATAATGTTTCCAAGGGCGAAGAATTTGGGGGGAGGGGTACTGGGGGTAATTAACTGCACTCCCCCCCCCTATTTGCGAAATATAAAATTTTAGAGTTCTCTCAAAGACGAAGAACAAACATTTTTCCATGACTTGAACCAATAATATTTTTACTTTTCTTACAGTTTATGAGTTTATTATCGCTCTCAAGATGAACTCTTTTTTTGCACTACGAGCACGTCCATGTCCCAGGTTTATTATTTTCCTTCATCTACCCGTTTTGTCGGCTTCTCCTCTGTTTTGCCATCTGTGATATTTGCATTCGTCATCGGTATATATTTACCCGTTGTTTTCCGTTTTTTTTCTATCATTCTCGTCACAATATTTCAATAAATAATACTGCAGTTATCAAAGAACTGAACTGAGTTATTCGTTTCGAGAAATTGTCGGTGCTGTGTTTTACAATTTAATATGTTCCATTCAAATTGCAATTTATTTGTGAAGTTTTGAATTGACTATACAGGGTGTTCCTAAATTTAAGGTACAATCAAAAATGACAGATTCCTCGAATCATTTTAAGAAAGAAAGTCCTATAACATGGGTCCTCAAACGTTTTTTTTTCGAGATACACATATAGTTCAAGTTTTTTTCTCATAGCACCTTCCCTTCACAAGACTTAAAAACTTGAATTGGCATAGCCATGGGCGCCCGCAGGGGGGCCAGGAGGGGCCATGGCCCCCCTTGAGTTTTAGATTGCCCCATTTTTCAGCACAACACCCTCAATATTTCTTTCTCAATCCAAAGGACATGGAAAGAAGGAAAGTAATGGATTCTCAACAATTTTCTGGTTTCCAATGACAATCATGGACGCCTTATCGTTTTTCAATAATTTTCATTTTGCCCCCCCTGAGAAAAATTTCTGCGGGCGCCCATGGGCATAGCTATTCCAATTTCAAGTTTTCATCATGTGATATGATAATATTGAATATAAATCTACAGAGTGATATTTTTTCTGGTCATTCTGGACGAGTGGACATTCTGGGAGAATGGAACTTCCTTCCATGAAAGTTTCATTTTTAACTCTCACACTGTATAATTCAAAAAGGGAAATGGAATAACTCATTTAATTTCGATTTACGTTTTTAATCATAACAAAATATTGTATCCTTTTCAACATTAGAATTAAATTTGCAAAGCTAGATTCGATATTTTTGTAGAATGTGATACATTGGTGAATTCGTAATTTTTTTCTTTATCTCCTCATAAGGAGACCCAAGATGGCGCCCATAAGAAAAAAAAGTTGACTCTCGCGTCTCTGAAACATTGGAAAACAGAAAAAATCTGATGACACCATTTAAATCTCTATATTGGATAAGGGCTACAAACCTAATTTCGTTATCTTCAGAAACAAATGAGTTATACAGAAAAAAAGAAAATCTCGATTTTAGTTTTTTCGAGATATTTCGGGAACCATTGGAGATATTTTGGATCTGTCAACACCAACACACTAATCCCTAAATAACGCAACTTCTTTGTAATTTAAGCCACCCTGTATTTCTAACGGTTTTCGATATCCTTGTAGTGCCTCTCTACATCTACCCTCAGAGTCATATGTAAATCCTTTACAGTGTTTTAAAATATTCTGATTTGATATATTTTCTACTTGCTTAGATCATAAAGGAAACCAAAAATTTCTAAATGTTGCTCTTGTGATAAAATCTTGATCAATATAGTTTATAATACAGGTTGTTTCATTGGTAAACGGAAAAACTAGAGCTAGAACAGTGAATAAAGGACACCGAGGTGGTTCTAGATATACCCCATTTATTTGGTCTGACTGCTTTGGTTAACGAGATATAGGGTGATTCATGAATTTTGCACATTTCTTTCCGCCGAGGTCACAACAAGCGCACCACCCAGTAATTTTTGTTATATTTGGCACACATCTTTCTTATTTAAAGCTTAAATGAATCACTTAAAGATCACAAGGAACATCCAGGTCCAGATTACCAAAAAATTATTAAACGATTGTATCCTTGAAACAATCTTCTTCATTTTTCTCTCCATTTCTATGACTGAAATCAGAATGACACTCGACAGATTATTATCAGCTGTTATTATGAAAGGGATGCTTGGGAGAAGTTGGTGGTAAATTCATATATGTTCAGAAAACCACAAAGTTGTAACTTGTAGACTGAAAATGTTCATCAAACTTCTCTTCATCTTATTAAATTAGAAAACAAATCGAAATTGTCGATAATTGGGACATTTACCTTATATGGAGTTTATCCAAGGATTTATATATCCAAAATTTAAGCTTATATTGATAATTGATCATTCGAGCATTAATAATTATTCGATACCTAAGTACTATCTGAATTTGAAGGACTCTTTTAAACATGAATTGACGCGAAATGCCAAATGCTAAGAAATATTTGATATAATTTGGAGACCATTTCATTTATATCTATATTGTTATATTTTGTTGTTGTATATAGAACTGTATAGTAGAATAGGGGTTGTTAAGGGTTTGGGGGATCAAGTAGTGTTTTTTTAATGACAAAGTGACGGGAAGTAATTTTTGAAAATCTTCTAGTTTGTAAAGTTTATCTGAGTAAAAGACAGTAACGTCTTTTGAGTCGGGGCCTACTGACAAACCGAAAAAATTACCAACAATATTGACTCTTGTACGTAAAGGATTTACGAAAAAATAATTTTTTGGGGAAAATGATTCCAGCAATGCCAAATTCTAAGAAACAGCTGATGAAAGCCGATTTAATCGGTCATGACTCAGTACACGGACGGTGTAAACTAATTATAAATTTAGCGCAACATTCACTCTCTCTCGCTTTACCATATACGGTATAAAATTGCATGCCTGAACCGCTTCTTTAGTACCACTTACAAAATCGCCGTAACATATATGGCGTATGTTTACAAAGCGAATGAGTCGATTATTCATTGTCCTAGTCCCAGTTATGGACTCGGTATGGAGAAGGGAAGGCTCTTTCCAACGCGATCACATAAGACAAATTTGGGAAGATAGCCGGCGCCACGGTCGATAAAAAAAGACGAGAAACGCGCCACGGATTATAATTATTGATTGTAGATAAAAATCTGGGTGAAAATCATGTTATTTCACCAATTGGACAATCGCTTGAAGAGCGCGGTTGCTCAAGCCAAGTGAAATGTCAAACTGACATTAAATTTAAAATTTGTCTCTACGCAGTCAAGCTTCGTGTCAGTTTTCTGTCAAATCCAAGGTTTGGAGAAAGAGTTTTATCTGCTATCATATCAGGCCAATTGATAAGTCCCCGGTATAGCATAGTAAAACACATTTTTTTGGCAAAATTCGATTTTATTATTCAACATAGTTGCCTTCGAGGGCGATACAGCGATTATAGCGATCTTCCAACTTTTCGATATCATTTTTGTAGTACGATTTGTCTTTCGCTTCAAAATAGGCCTCAATTTCTGCGATTACTTCTTCATTGGCGCATTTGAGGTCTGAGAACAGGAAAAAGTCGCTGGGGGCCAGAATACGGTGAATACAGATGCAATTCGAAGCTCAATTCATGCAATTTTGCCATTGTTTTCATTGATTTGTGAGACGGCGCATTGTCTTGATGAAACAGCACCTTTTTTTTCTTCAAATGGGGCCGTTTTTTAACGATTTCATCCTTTAAACGATACAATAACGCTAAATATAATAATCGCTGACCGCTGTTTATGGTCTGGCCTTTTGGAGGTAATCAATGAATATTATACCTTGCGCATATATACAGTCATTGATCATTTGGAAATGGCGAAATTATTTGTTCTTGTAGTGTTTATTGTATGCGGGTTGATGTGGTTATTGTAATCATTGTATTCTATTATGTTATATGAGTTCTTTATGGGGGTACATATTTTTATAACTTTAATACAGACCAGAGAGTTTGGACGGAGTGGACTTCAGAATACTATACTGGAAAACTTCGATGATTGCTGAAATATCTTTGCGAAAGTAAATATCAATAAAATTGAATGAACACGGGTTAAAGCTAGCGCTCAAGTGCTCCTGCCTTCACGTAAGGTCGTAAGTGCCTTTAATTTCCAAAACTTCATTTTTTATGATAACGCTGCTTATGACGCTAAAAAATTGATTGCCAGATGAACGAGGTATACTCTAGACTGGTTCACACCAAAGTGTTGACTAACAGTGTGATGTTTCCGTATTTGAGAAGTATTTTCTCTAATTCTGTGGGGAATTTGTTCATTCTCCCATGCCTTGTGTAGAATTGTAGAACAAATTCGTACAGGAATATCTCCATTTCAGACATATTTCATCATTATATGTTTATACGCGGAACTCTTCTATCACGGATTTATCTATAATCTGTCAAATTTGTGATACAGAAAAGAGTTCTGCCAACCAATATTTTTCAATGCAAAAACCACTCAACGATATACACAGAAATATTTCAATACTTTCCATAAAAATTGTAGAATAGTACACCCAGATCCTCAACCTATCTGGGTCTATAGCTAGTCTGGTATATTCAATACAATAGTCAAATACAAGTGGTCCATATTTTCTCGTGTAAGACCCAACTTTACATTTCAAATTCAAGAGATTTGATTTTGAATGAGTGGCCACACACCATTACAGAAAAATGTCCATGGCACCCTGTAGACCTTATTCGCAGATACATTTTGACTTTGAGGTCCTAGGCGAATATCAGTCTGCCAGTGCAAATCATACCATTTAAATCATTGAAGAATAAAAAAACTTTGACAGTATTCAGTGGTGTTACCACACAATAACTCTATATGGCAAGCATCTATAGGACAAAGGTGAAATATACTAACTGACCAAGAAACTGCAACACCCAGAAGGAGTAAATGATTGATTTCGGAGAAAAAATCGTGAAGGTTTTTTCATGTAAACAATTTTTGTTATTTAAATATTGTAGTCGTTTTTTGCAAGTTTTTTAATTTTACAACAAACTTGTTCGAGGAGATCCAAACTCGATGTTTAGTTGTTGTTGAAATGCCTAGAGCACGTGTACGCGGAATTTATAGCCAGCTAAGTGAATTTGAAAGAGGTCGAATTATTGGTCTACGGGAAGGGGGTTGTCATTACGAGAAATATCTAACCGTACGAACAGAAATCCAACTACTGCTATGCCTGCCACTCACGAGGCATTTTCTCGAGCATCTGGAAGCCAGGCATCCAAGAGATTTCAGTTGGGAAGTCGAGTTCATTATCTGATTTATCGTGTCCCGACTCCCGAGCTGCTCGACTCTAAAATGATCCGAACGCTCGACCTTGATGGGTGCCTCGTGAGTAGCCGCCTTTAGGAGATGTTGTCAAGCGTGGTTTGATAATGTCCACAATCGAAGAAGAGTAGGCACCGGACGTCGAAAGGGCACAAATGAAGTTCAAGATCGACGTCTAAGACTCATAACCATATTAGAGATCGATTTGCGACAACTCAATCTTGACGAGTGGTTAGGAGAATAAGGCCATCCTGTAACTGTCCGAACGGTTTACCGTCGGATAAGGTCTTTTAAACTGCAGCATTATCGACCCCATCTTATGTTACCTCTGACGGTTAAGCATAGCCGGCAACGATTACAGTGGTGCAGAGAACATCAACATTGGAATGTGGAATGGTATCAGGTCGTCTTTTCTGATGAATCTCGATTCTCCTTGGGTGCACATGATGGCCAAAGAAGGGTAAGATACTCCGATCTTTCGCCTATAGAGTATGTTTGGGACATCATGAGTAGAAGGCTTAGAAATTTATCCCAGCCTCCACGCACTTTGGCGGTGCTGAGACATGAAGTACAAGTAGATTGGGATAGTATCCCTCAAGAAGAAATAGATCATCTAGATATTCCATCAAAGCCGAGACGTGTTGGGGAGTGTATAGATAATCGCGGCATTTACTCCTTGCTGTACTATCTATGTTTTACCTTCTGGTGGCTGTTGCAGTTTCTTTGTCAGTTAGTATATGTCGGAAGGGTCAACAATTTGCAAGACCACGAGACCACGATGTATTCTTTAATCATTTGACAATTGAATTGAATTACCGACAACATATATATTCTATCAATTAATCAATTCAACTCTTAACTCACTTACTCATCTGGCTCACCCAATTCTGCCAAAGGAAAATTGACTCGTTTTTGCAGTTTGCTTTGGCATTTCTTCAATTTGCCTACATGTTTATTTCTAGATTTATTTCCCACTTGCTGCTTCTTCTCTAATATTTCTTTCAATTTTGATACACTGACATTTATACAAGGATCCATCATAAAGACGATTGACATTCCATATCAAAGAATACACAGAACGTGGAGATTCCTCTATGGAAAAATTATAGGTATACATACATTATTTTCTTCTTCTTCCATATTTCTACCCGAAAAATATCGAGCGTTCATTGAATTCGTGCTCAAGAGTGCTTTGGAGAAATTAGAATTGATTCTCTGTGATTACATTTGTTTACTACATACTTCAAATCTGGAGCTAATTATGGTACAAGCTAAGCGCTACTTATTATCAAAGAAAAGCTCTAATTTCTCCACAGCACTCTTGACCACGAATTTAAATGAACGCTCGTTTCTTCATTTTCACTGTAAACTCATTAGAAATTATTATTATTGTTAATACTTTATTGGCATTGATACATAAATATGTTAAACATTGTCAATACAAAAAAAATAAAAATTCTTCTCCAAAAATTAGCTTTCTTGTTGCTCATCTGAATTCAATCAGAGTAATATTTCTTTTTGATGCTGGCTGGTAATTAAACAATTTCCAGATGAAATAATATAGTTCTTTCGTAATGTCTAGGGAGAAGAATATTTTCACCATACCTTGTCTTCCGTATGCTGTTAACTATACGAGCACCAGGAAATATTGTTTTTAATAAAATTTATGAATTGAAATCCTTTAATGAGATAATTATAATGACTCTTTTCCGCATCTTGAGCACATGTTCCATTTCAGACGAAGTCTCCTAGAAAATAATACGATGTAAAATTGAAATAGTGGTTTAATGAACCATCAGGGTTTGTTAATTCTCTGATGTGCTTTTTCCAGGATAAGACGTTATCAATATAATTTTAAAAAATATTAATAACTATAACTAAAATTCACGGCTTGACTTGATTTTCAAGCTACTTGACCTGAAATCAAGTCAAGTTCAAGTCAAGTAGTAGTTTTTCAATAGGGATTCATCAAGCCAAGTAGCTTGATATTTTAACCAACTACTTGACTTGAAAATCAAGCTCGTGAAAAATTACATACTTGAGCTTGACTTGAGATATTTATTGCTTGACTTGATACCAAGCTACTTGATATTACTTGAGCTTGATACACACGAGTCGCACGTCATATATTTCTGCGAGCTCATGCGCGCTTAGACACAAAAAGGAGGTTCCCCGAGCTCCAAGATGACTGAAGCGATCGCCAGCTGGGGCGTAACTAGACTGAACTCATGGGGGGTGTTTACCCCCACTTTGAAAAAGCAGAATCTCCAAATTTTTTTATGATTTTTTTTCGAATTGTTAATCACCTATGATTGCCAGTGTGACTTTTTTAGTAGTTTTTCCGCATTTCTAAAAATTTTTATTAGGCAGAAATCTTATATGTATTTTGAAAATCAGCTCTAGCGATGGAGGAACGGAGCTACCGAGACAGTTGGGAATTGGGATGCCTAGACTAATTAGGAATCGATTTGATTAATTCTAAATCTGAAAATTAAAAAGACGTTTTCATAATATAAGATTTTATATTTAGTAATCCAGAACCAATTTCGAAAAGTAACTTGTATCTAGTATCTCGATAAGTCAGATTCAAAGAACTCTGTATTTGATTATTTTATCTTGTAAATCTTTTCCAGCAATACCTCCCTCTTGAAAATATTCAAAGATATTAGGAAGCTAGCAGAACCACTTTGGAACTTTAGATTAATTTTTGGCCACAATTTTGAGCTAACATATTATCCTATTAAAATATACTATTTCTCCCAAATTGTCAGAGAAATTGTCTGCTAGCTCAACGTAAAGTTAGCAAAACTTAAAATCCTAATTATGTTATCAAACAGTGCTTGGAGTTTTCTCAATATTAAGAAACTGTATTTTTTCATATTTTTTATTTTGTTATTTATTATTTATAGTGATTTATTTTGAGTTCTTTGCTACAATATAGTTTAATAGATAAAAATGCTTTTTGCAAGGTTCCTTCTCATTTCATATTTTTATAAAACTACCAAAATCTGCCTACAGATTTCTTCTTACTAAAAATGTCATATAAATGCTAGAAAACTACTAAAAAATTCACACTGTGGGGATAAACGCCCCCCATAAGTCAACTCTAGTTACGCCACTGCTTGCGATCGCTTCAGACATCTCGGAGCTCGGGGAACCCCCTTATTTTGTTTAAGCGCGTACAAGCTTGCAGAAAT
Source organism: Harmonia axyridis (assembly GCF_914767665.1). NCBI lineage: Eukaryota > Metazoa > Arthropoda > Insecta > Coleoptera > Coccinellidae > Harmonia > Harmonia axyridis. The sequence continues at coordinate 19,078,047 of NC_059506.1, forward strand.
ATTATGTCGTGCGACTCGGCCGTATCAAGCTCAAGTAATATCAAGTAGCTTGATTTCAAGTCAAGCAATAAATATCTCAGTCAAACTCAAGTATGCAATTTTTCACGAGCCTGATTTTGAAGTCAAATAGTTGGATGAATTATCAAGTTACTTGGCTGATGAATCCCTAATTGTCCGTGCTATTGTTTACCCAGGGGCGGATCCAGACGATGTTTGGGAGGGGTGCCAAGAAAAAGTCACGGCTCATATAGGTTAGCAAAATATCATATATTCAGTTTCCAAAATTTTTGTAGGCCAAAAACAAGTTGTAAAAAAATTTCACATATTTCATAAATATATGTAAATTCATTTCATAAGAAAACAAGAAGTATAAGGTGTAGTAAAAAAAAACATAGTTAAAATGATCCAATTTGGGTCAAATATGCGCTGTTTCGTTCTCGATAACTACAGTCTCAAGTAAACAGTTGCACCTCAGGGGAACAGCTCTTCGTAGATAATTCCCTGCCAATCTCACTAAACTCACAACAAAATCTTCCTGGCCGTTTCCGAAGGCTCACCGCGTTTCGACCACAACCGTTTTTGCTTGACGTCATAAATGATCCACTTTTCATCACCTCTTTTTTTTTTCATTTCTATGTTAATTTTGGTACTATGTGCCTGTGAGAATTGAAAAACATAACATTCTCATGGAAAAACTCAATTTTATAAAAAATCCTTTGAAACAGAGAAAAAAGTCTCAAAAATTGCTCAAAATGGCTTTCATTCGTCTCAATGCATTTCTGTGCTCGTTTAATCAGACAAGTTATTGATTTTCCAATCATTTCTTGATTATTCTTCAATTAGTCGTAACGTCCTCGATTCTCTGAAGAAGTTATACCTATTCTACCGTTTATTTATTCTGTCGAGTAATAATCGATGGGATTCAAGTCGGGGCTTCTTGCAGTGTCTACCAATTCAACGATTCGGAAAATTTTCGTTTAAGAAATTGGTCACAATGGCCTTGAAATGAGGTGTTAAAAATACATGCCTCCTACATCAAGAGCTTCATCATCGAGCAAAACAGGTAAAATATTCTGAAGAAAATCAAAATAAACTTCACAAATTAAAAAGGCTGGTAACACGTATATACGTACAAACTACTATTTTAAAGGGTGTCGCAGGAGACAGGAGTATAATAAACATTCTCTTATCAGAGGTGGAGAACCACTAAGGGAGTACGGATTGACTATTAAAAATTAATTTCTGCTCTTCCTCAGAAAGCTACAGGGTAAGTTTTCATTCTCATGGAAATAATGAAACCATCATCAGAACCAAACTTATGGGTGAAATTTATTGAAACTTGGGATGTTATTGACACATGCCGAGGTCGTGTCAGAGACATATTATTTCAAAAATTAATAATTCATAATTATTCAATCATAGAGTAATAAACAAATGATATGGTTCAAGGTTTCTGAAATTCTATGGATGTGATTTGTTGACGTCATGCAGAGACAGCGTTGCCAACCGTACGGTAATTACCGTATTTGTACGGTAAATTGATGCCAAATACGGTATACGGTCCGAATGGGCTACCGTACGCCGAAATACGGTAATTTCGTAATTTCAATTGCGATTTTTTTTTTTTGAGCTCATTGTAATAGTGGCTTTTGAAATTGTAATGTATCGATAAAAAGAAGTTTTATTTCTGTGTAATAGCACAACATTCTACAAAATATGTTCATGTAAAATAACAACCTGTAAAAATCATCTGTTAACCTCTCTCTTCATTCTTAAGTCTTCGAAATATCTCAAGATTGATATGTGAATCAAAACGATACCTTTCCAAAGATGCTCATATTATTTTTGCTAATGAGTTGAAAGCAAACTTTGTTAATAAACTCAACAGAAGATATGATGATGACTTGAAAGAAATGTGCTTGTTAAGCTTGTTAAGTGAATACAAAAAATCAAAAACTAAGAAATCTATGCAATGAATAATGATTCACATTTAAGATTACTTATATATTACTTATTTTCATGTATATATTCTTCTGTACATTTTATTATGTTTATTCAATTGAATTAAAAATTCCACTAATTTGACAAAGCATTTTTTCTTTCTCTCCCTAATCTTTGATTTAGGGCTTAGTTAAATTTTGACAAGTTTAAATTACAATTTGTAGGTTAGGTATGGCCATAGAATAGAAAGAATTGTTTATCTCTTTCTCTATGTACTTCTGTGGTTCTGTGTACGGTAAAAGTGTCCCAAATACGGTAATTTCTCGTCCCTGATACGGTAATCTCAAGATTTTGGGTTGGCAACGCTGTGCAGAGATAACATCTCTGACGTCACGTCAACGTAAACAAATAGGTTGATGGAATCTTTGAAATCTAATCTACCAGAAAAGCAAATTAAAATAATAAAAAAGTTACAACTTGTAGCAAGATGCACCTTGAGCTTTAATAATCTGGAATAAATGGAGAACACATTTTTTTTTATAATTACAATATTTATAGGCTATTCTATATGTAATGAAATATGTGATGATAATCTCAATTCTCATCAGAATTATTTGGGGACCAAAACACCTTATAGGTTTGTTGGAAACAATACATTTGGCAGGATTGATTATCCAGGTTAAAACAACATGAAATTAAATGTTTTCGAATATAATTTCAACGAGTTTTCAGGATGTAGCCCCTCTAAGATATGGATGATTATTCGACATGGTACAAGAAACCCAAGTCACTCTTTCATTGAAAACATGAATACTAGATTGCCTGAAATTAAAGATCTCATATTGAAGTACAATACAATTTCTTCAGGTACCTTATTCCATAAAATAAAAATGTTGTAACGAAGATTTTCATATTTTTTTTTATTTATGTTTGTTTTTTTTTCTTTAGAATTTTTACATAACTCTGATTTGATAGCACTTCAGAAATGGCAAGTGAAACTCGCTAAAAAAGATTCAAAAAAATTGACTCATGAGGGTCAAAATGAAATGATTGATATCGCTGAAAGAATGCAAAGTAGATTTCCTTCTCTTTTTAGTAATATTTATAGTAGTACTTCATATATGGTAAGAATCATTTGATTTAATTTCTTTTTTAAAAGTATTTATTTTAGTTTAAATACACTGATTCTCAAAGGACCCAGAAAAGTGCATACTATTTTACTGTAGGTCTCTTCGGGAAAAGCACTGCTAAGTCTGTATCATATCCTGAGCCCTCTAAGAGAGATCCTATTTTAAGGGTGAGTAAATTACTATTTCAGGATCAAAATTTTATATTTTATGTTTTCCAGTTTTATAAGTTGTGTAAAAAATGGAGGAAAGATGTAAAAAATAATCCTGAAAGTTTATCTCATCGAAGAGCTTTTAGTAACAGTTCACTAATGGTGACTATAGTTGATAGAATAAACAATAAATTGAATTTGCCAGAACACACATTAACATTTGGTATTTCCTAACTATTCTGATAGAAGAGAAATGTTCAATTACTTAATTTCTAGATGATGCTTACTTGATGTATTCAACCTGTGCCTTCGAAACTGCTTGGAAAGCAAATATAAAGTCTCCATGGTGTTCTGCTTTCTCTGCAAATGAGATGAAGGTCTTGTAATTTTTTTCCATTTTAATTTTTCTTCATCTTAAATAGATTTTACTATATTGTTTTATTATAATTGGAAGAGACATTTTGAATAAAAATCGAAAATAATTTCAGGTCTTTGAATACTACGAAGATTTGAAATATTATTGGGTAGATGGATATGGTTTCAACTTGAATCATGAACAAGCATGTGTAGCTTTTGAAGACATTGTGTCTTTCTTCAGAGAGTAAGGTCTTGATTCATAAATAAGGTTTATAATTTTAACTATTCAATTTTTCAGTAAAAACCCTTATCCTAAAGCAACTATTTATTTTACACATTCTGGAACTCTTTTGAAAGTTATGTCCCATTTAGGACTGTACAAAGAAGATGTACCATTGACTCAATACAACTTCAGTGACAAAAAAGATAATAGGAATTTCAGAGTTAGCCGTATAGGATCTTTTGCCACTAATCTAGCTTTTGTGTTGATGAAGTGAGTATAAAATTCATGAATTATATTTATGGATATGATGTTGCTTAGTTTTTTCTCTAGAATCCTAAAAGATAGAAACAGCTAAATTGTGGAGTGAATTAAAAATATCACTGAGAGTAGTGGAGCTATAGAAGTACTTGCTAAAAAATGCAAGTGTGGGAATCGAGACTTCAAATAGGCTTATACAAAAATTAGTGGAAAAAATCAACAAAGTAATAGATCTTTTGTAATAATTTATTCAGAAGAGAAAGAATACAACTCTTATTGCAGTGAATATCTGCAAATATTTACTTGTAAAAATCTAAATGAGACACAAAATTCCACTTCCCCTGACTTCGAATGAAACAAAGATTGTAGAAAAGCACTGTCATCTGTGGAAGGTTCAATTGGCACTGAACCACAAACAATTGAAATTTGGCCTATTGGAGTAAAAAGTTTTTATTTTTACGGCTGAAACAATAAGAGGATAATTTTTTACAAGGAGTTCCTAATTTTAATGGTGTGCCCTTCCTCTCTGAGGGGATTGCAGCGTTTCATCCCGGGACCACTGTCAAAGTCATCAGTATGGAAACTCAATGGTCTATTATAACGTGTGTTAATTTAAATTCGTAGTCAAGAGTCCTTTGGAGAAATCAGGAATTAGAGTTGATTTTCTGTGATTACAAGTAGAGCTTAGCTTGTACCATATAGTTCTCATATTTGAAGTATGTAAATGAATGTAATAGAGTATTAGACTGGCTGCACTAGTTCGAATTAATTCGAGCTAATTATGTCATTTAGCACTACAAAAATTTGAATGAATTCGCACTGGTGCAGCCAGTCGAATACGCTATTAGTAATATGGTACAATATAAGCGCTACTTGTGATCCCAGACAAACCACTCTAAGCTTGGTGACTTTGCCATAGAATGGTTTGTCTTATGTTTCAAGTGGTGTCATTCTGTCAAGTATTGCGAAGCGTGCGACGCCTTCTCTAGTACTAGCAAATTTACTACAAATAAAACAAAGTAATTTCCACTAAATTATTAGTGGATCGGTTTCTGAACCGATAAGGTATAAGATAAGAGAATGTGCATCAATAAGGAATGTCATGTGAAAAGTCAATTTACTACATAAAATCAGTAAAATTGACAATGATAAAAAATATATAACATATTGAAAACATTCAGACTACATCATTAAAGTGAATAAGCAATTTTTCAATGAAAAATATTATCAAGCTTATATTATTTCAAGAGCGGTATGGTAGACAATCAATTTGAATATTAAAATCAGGGAATCCTGCAAAATTGCTAGATAATATTTATGACAATACATGTTTGACCTGTTTGTGAAGGCAATAATTTTTAATGAATACAGAATGAAATTGATTTTCTCACTTCAATAGTACTTATTCAGGGATCGACCAACATAGCATGTACCATGATAAGGATAATGACATGGAAATTACTGATATAATATTTGCAGTAAAAAAAAATTGACAGAATTCGATGACATTCCACATTATGGTATGATAACTGAAACCATTGTATGCAGAATACAGGTATTTTTTATACAATGCTGGAACCTTCATTTCCGCTATTGAAGTGGCTATTCATAAGAAAGGGGACTAATCAGATAATTACCACTCTCCAGGTCTATTTGAGAAAGCCTTTTGATGAGACTCAACTTGATTTTTGTCTTCCACTCAATATGATGAGAGAAAGTACGCAAGATGCAGTATTGACTGAATATAACAAAATACTGAATTGGATCTTCATGTGTTTGATACTTCTGATGTAGTCATACCGATCCAGAAATAGAAAGATTGGCTTTTGTATTGTGTTGAGGTCATATAATAATAATAATAAATCGTTTATTCTGGAATTTGAATACAGAACAAACTTACTCACTGAGGCGTGAGCCTGTAAGTAATTTATAATTAACAAAATAATTTACAGTATAGTAGAGTACAGAATATATGGTGGGAGATCCCAGAGAGTACCACTGGTTGAGAGTGGCCAGCAGGGGATGGCGGAAGCAGTTAGTATAAAATTGAAGTAACGCGGGATTTTAATTTCGGACTATTCATGATTTTCAGAGAGTAATTTCTACTTATTATCGATATGTTCTTACAACGCATCACACGGTTTGGCAGCAACTAATTCGTCTAATTCTAATGCGGCGCACCGCAAGTGTGACCACCCCACTTCGCCATTGAAAAAGGAAACTTGTGAGCCTTCCGGGAACTGCGACCATGTAGATCTTTTGTTCTCTACCCTACTCATTCATGTTTGTTCAACATAGTATCATGCAGATGTTTTGCACATTGCACTGTTCCACCGGACCATGAGTATTTCCTAGAATAACGAATACTATCTTTCCAAATGTATTTTCCAAACCTCTTAGGGCGGTTCACAAGTCCCGTATTTGGGAGGCTTATAACTTTTAATAGGAGTGCCATAGAGTGTCAATCTTTTTGCATAATATTCCTTATATCCTCAAGTTTTTTTTTTAAATAAGAGATAAGCTTCATCTTATAAGAAAATTTAAATTTTCCACTAGATAGTGGGTTTTCTTTATGTGCAATGTAGAATAACAAACGAATAATATTTTTTTCGGATTCTAGAAAAAAATTAGTAGTCTTGATGGCCTTAAATGCATGATTTGATCGCTTTTAAGGGGAGATAATCTAGTTTGAAGTTTCCATACACGTTACATCAGAAAATTTTGGGGATTTAACGTAATTGCAAGCTGCTATTTGCATCTCTGCTATTCTTACTCAGTTACTATTTTTAAATCTCTAGAAAGTATTATGTTATTATTATTCGAACATTAACTACATCTATCTAATACGATAGATTGATTGATAAGATCAAATGGATAAGGAACATATTAAATATTATTTTATTCCATTTTCTCGTATATGGTGCTTTTAAGGTATAAAGTGATTCGAAGAAATCCATTATTATTTGAACTTGGCATTCCATTTTTGAATTCATATACAGGGTGTTGAAAAAAGTGGCTACGTATTTGGATAATTTTGAATTGTACTTCAGACTATCCTATAGACATCGAAAAAAATATTTTCAAAATGTCTTTATTTACGCCCTTAAAATGAGATCCGCGTCTCGAATTTATAGAATTCGAGAAAATTAATTCATCCTGAAATCAAAGATACCTTTATGTTGCAGTTGTGAAGGAACTCCTAAAGTTTTGACTCTTCACCAAGAAAGAATTGTTAAGTTGCCAAGTTGTCCAACAAGTGACCTCTGTACTCTCAGTAAAATTTTAAGTTACTATAAAGGTGACAGAGCAACTTGTGATTTTGAAGAAATGTGTGCAACTGAATTAGAAGATACTGAGGATGAAGCAACAGACGACAGCATATGACCATGAAGTGAACAACATATTCAAATTAGGATATTAATAATGATAATTTATATGATATTAAATCATAAAGTATATTAAGTTATTTTATCATCATTCACATTATGAAATAGATACTTATCAGAGGAATTTTATATGAAGAATATATTTTATTACTTTTAACGAGTATTCTTGATTATTGAAATAAACATATGAAGGCATCCCATAAGGAAAGACTCAGGGAATGAATAGGAGCAGACAATAATGATCCAATATCACCTTATACAGGCAGGTTTACAATTTCGGCAAAAATATCTATCCACCATATTTTTTTGAGAAATGTACCGAATCAAATTGAGTGTTGGAGGTGTTTACGACTGAATCTTCTACCAATAAATACATACAAAGAGTAAAAGGACAACTTTTCAGTAAATAAAGATTATAGCGCCATCTGAATGGAAAAAATGTTTGCAGTAGAATGGTAGATTATATTAGTCCATCTATCAAGGTTCTACGTTAGTATTTATCTATAATATTAGTCTACCATCCAACTCATTGAGTTTTTAATTAAAATGTTATTTTTATATTTATTTATTAATGGAGCTATACAATACTCACAGAAATTGAATACTTTTAAATTATTATATTATATTCGTAGAATCTCAGACATTTCTACAAGTTGTTGAAAACAACTCTACTAGATACTTCCTTTGTTATATCTCCAACATTTAAATTCTCAAAATGAAATGAAACTAAGAACGAAAAAGTTTATATTTCAAGAAAAAATACAAGATATCTAAATTTTATTTAGTCAATATTGCGTATTTCTTTCCCTATTTCAGATGATCTCTTCACTAAGGCAGTTCAGACAATCAGTCACTGAATGTGGATTTTGTCCAGGTTTTCCCAAATTTCAGTTAGGTCTTTCAACCGTCTTCCAAATCTGTTCTATGGGCTTGAGAACTATGCTACGAGCTGGTCAGTATATAGTAGCAATTCCAGCTTCGAAAAGGACAGGACAGCATTATTTTGAATTAGGAATTAATGCAGTTAAGTAACATGCGGTGTTGAGATTTCCATTTTTTATCACAATCAAGTAAGTACGCGCCGTTAACGATATTGCGCCCCACACCAATATTGGGCCTTCACCAAGAATTAATAGTATCTGAAAGTTTTGGAAAAATATTAACATGTAGCACCTCTAGCGAATTTAAATTCTTCGCCTCGAACCCTGTGTGGCGCTATTGTTAACTGAATTATTACACAAAATTCTTAAATATGTGGTGCACAAAATTCTTAAATATGTGGTGTAAGTGTATTAGAATGCTCTAACTCTACTGTTTCCTAGATCAGAAGTAGTCACAGAAATAATGGCCTTGTTACAATGCGAACCGTGTAACACCCAGTCAAAAAAATTATACCTAAAACTTTTGACATCATATGGATTCTGGTGACAACCTGGCTGACCTTTCTTCTAGAGAATTGACTGCTGTCGCTCTTGTTCAATTGTCCTTGTGGCTCTCGGAAGAAGAATGGTATTGAAATGTGATAAGTGATGACACAGAATTAATCAGCCCTATTCTGTAACTCCAAATCGAAAGGCGATGGTATGGATCAGTCGGTCTTCATTTACAGCAACTGATAAGAAGACATTTATTTACAATTACATGGAATCTACAAATCAACTGAGTTGTTCCCATAAAATATAAGATTTAATACACATCCCAATTCATGTGAAGATAGGTACAGAAGAATTAAAATTAGTTTCTTTATTTGAATTTCACTATTTTAGGTTTTGTATGTCCTTTATTTTTTTGCTCAAGGGAGTTTTAAAAAAGTGTTCTTCAAGATTTTTTTCGAGTCTCAGTCAAACGATGGTCATTAGGAGTTTGAGCAAGTGAGCAGAGCTGTGGCACAGCATTCGAGTGGAAGCTATATTAAGTTTCCAAAAACACTACAGGATATATTGAAAATATATCAGGAATTATATTGATTGCATATTTTTTCTGCTCCTACCTAAGCAACATAATTTCTGTAAGGTTTCAATGTTATCCTATTGAAGAATTCATTTTTTAACTGATTCATATATTTCTTTTTACTTCTCTATAATGGTGTAATCATTCTTTCGTTCTAGTCTTTTGTTCGTACATAAACTTGGCCTCCTCTAGATTCAATTTCTTTTCTTCAAGTTCCAATTCTTTTGTTTTATTGGTAGCTTCTAGGAGACGTATTTTCAATTCAACTTCCTTTAGTTCTAATTCTTTTTTTTTTAATTCAATCATAGCCTCTGAACAATTGGTCTGTAATATTTGTTCTATGCTTTCGTGCATATATTTATTGGCAATTTTGAAACCCATATCTGCATTCTGCAAATTACTTGCTTCACCTAAAACAAATTGGTTACATATTCAAATAAAATAATCGTACTTATATGTTCATAAACACCAACCTGTTTCTTTCTCAGTTTCAGTATCTGAATATATTTTTTTTCTATGAACAGGAGGACTACAACTCTTAGACCTTTTCGAAGACTGTTGATCTTTGGGCATTTCAGTGACCACATCAGAAATCTCAAATATAACATCAACAGTTTCGTATCCTAATCCTACTTCCTCAGCGTCTTCTCCTTCCACAGAGATCCCAGTTGATAGAGACATCAGTTTTTTCTCATTTGCAGTCAACCCTCTGGTTACAGTAGTTCCTCCTCCTGTTTTTTGCTGTTCTTTAAGTTCCCTAGCTTTTTTTTTTGTATTACACTTCCAGTCAATTAATGTCTGAAAATTAACATAATGATGTAAATGAATCGAAATAAATTTGAATCACTACCAGGTGTACCTTTTTCCATTGGGATGGCGTTTTCGAAGGTCCATTGCCAATCGAATTTAACTTTTTAGTTAAATCCTCCCACAAATTTTCTGCGAGCTCCTTTTCAGCTTCCGACGGTCTGTTTTTACAATGCACCAATACCTTATTTTCTGATAGAGCTTTCACCAAAATGGAGAGTTGTTCAGGAGACACTTTCCTCTTGTTTAAATATTCCATTTTCATGGACATTGAAATTGGCGGGTGAGAATTGCTTAACGCATACAATGCTATCTCTTATCAACTCTACCAAGATTCAAAAGCGTCAAATCGAAATAAAGATCCATTCCAATACACATTTCGATTTGTGCTGTCTATCACAGAACACTATGTATAGTGTTCTATGGTGTCTACGATAGAAGTGAAACATTCCGATTTCTCAGATTACGATCAATTCGTTCATTTTCATTCGAGTTACAGAATACGCTCTATTCGTTTGACGTCACACACCGCCATTTTAGTTCTCCTGTCAGTGTTCGGAATCCAAACAAATAAATTGTCATTCAAATTAGTATGGTATCGTTGAAGGAATTGGCTCATTTTATTAAATAAGAGTATTTGAGGAATTATTTCAGTATTAATTGATAGAAGGAACAAGATTAATACCAGTAAGTTTGAATCCTGTATAATTCCCCAGATTTTGTAAAAAGCCGTGTTTATTTGTTTGAACTTCAAGTTCAAACTTACTGGCATTAATCTCGTTTCTTCTGTCTATTAATTAATTTTAAAATCGTTCCCTAAATAATCTTATTTATCAAAGAAGCCAATTTCTTCAACGACAACGTACTAATTTGAATGCAGTGGCGACGCTAGGGGGGACAGGAGGGTCCCGGGCCTCCCTAAAATTTGACATACTAAGGCTAAAAGATTAGCAGAACTATAACGGCCGCTTATCCCATTTTTAAGGACATTCGAATTGACACATTATGTCGGTGGCATGGGTTGTCAAATAAGGACGAGAATTAGCAATGCAAGTTCTTTACCAAGCCACCTTTCGGCGGAAACGCTAATTTCACGTGTAGGAACTAAAGCAAAACACAAATATACAGAGTGTCCCGTAAAAACACGTCAAACCGAGAAAGAATGTAGATCAAAGGATAACCCACCTGCTATGACAAAATTCCCATTATAAAAGTGTTACCGTTTTCAAGATATTTTTTTTTTGAAAATAATGAATTTTTGCCCCTTTCAATAGTTTTGTCTTTACGGTTGGTACAATTTTACACATTTTTGGTTAATTTTTTCAGTAAAATATTGCTGAAGAATGATTTTAACGTTTACATTAAAAGCATTCACCGAACATTTTAAAGGGGGGCTGTGAGAAATATTTTTATTGAAAATTTTGGTAGTGGATTCTTTTGTTCATGAAGTTTAGCCCATCGTAGTGGAACCAATATGTACCGAGCTACTACGGCACATTACATCAATAAATTGTCTATTTTATAGTGATTCCAAAAAGGTATCATACAAGACATTTGTTATTCAAAGAAAAAAATATGGCTGTTTCTATCCAACATGGTACGTTTGGATATATAAACCTTGGTCCTTAGAATTGGTGCATAAACCCACCATAAAAACGGGATGACAATTATAACATGACATTGTCTGTCAAAACATTCGTATTTATGATTGGTCAAGAAATTCGGCAACGCTGCGGTTTGGTTCCCCTATTTCATGATCCTTTCTTTATGCTCGAGAATACGAAAATACGACATGGGCGCCCGCAGAAATTTTTCTCAGGGGGGACGAATAAAAATTATTGAAAAACGATAAGGCGTCCATGATTGTCATTGAAAACCGGAAAATTGTTGTGAATCCATTACTTCCTATTTTTCCATGCCCTTTGGATTGAGAAAGTAATATTGAGGATGTTGTGCTGAAAAATGAGGTAATCAAAATCTCAGGGGGTCCATGGCCCCCCCTGCGGGCGCCCATGAAATACGATTGTAGGGAGCAGCAATAGAGTAGAATCTAGGAACGATCCCATGAACGTTCTATTATATTGCCGTCAAGAATTGACACCCAGCTGTTATGTCAGTTCTTTGATATTTGCATGTGGCGCCCTTCGTGGCGAAATGAAATCATTAGTAAAACATAATCGATAATCATAATATACGCTTTTACTGTCTTGCCTGCTGAAGAGGTGTTAGAAATTAGAAAAGTTTTGAGTTGATTTTGTTTTCAATAAATAATTTAATTGTTTCCTAAATTTCAAAGAATTGATGGAAATGAATATGTTCCAACCTCCAATTCCCTATACATGTAATGAAATATCATGCATCAAATCTATTTCGCAGTTAGGGATCCACTAAAGTTTCGAGATGTTAAAATGAAGTTTATGAAAAAGTCTCCAATTTAATATCAAACATCTATTCATGAATAAATTATTTAAAATATAACTATAAATATAAAGCTGTAAATTAATATACAATTTTGTTCCCCTCTCCAGACTTTTTAATGATATCAGCATAATACTCATCAACTGTAAATATTGACTCCCGACTGCGTTTACTGAAAATTAAAATTATAATTTGATTAACACATAACAGTTGGCTTTAAATTCAATAAAAATTTTTCTCTATTTCAGTATCGTAATGAGTTCATTAGAGTTCTAAAAACAGTGCTTCAATGAACTCATCACAGCATTGTTTTCATATATATTTATCGTTTTGTGGTTGTCTGCACTGATTGTCAATCCTATCATAATTCAACACACGTCAAATTGTCAATAGAGAGTTATTGCAACGCACAAATAAGCGATCTTTTATTAAAGGATCCTGTAATAAAGGATCCTCTATCGTGGACGTTAAAAGTGAACTATTGCAAGGTGCTTTTAACGAAAGTCAGTAAAGTGACAGATCTTTAAATTTGACATATTTATATTTTGTCACCTTTATTTTGTATTTTGATAAATAAAATAATTCATTTGGTAAAAGTTCAAAATCGAAAATGAAAGAACAAATAGCGTTAGCAATTTTAGCTGGGACCATTATTGAGGAATTGATTTTTCATAATAGATACAGTTGGTGTAGAAAATATATCAAAACCAATTCAAACAAATCGACTAGTTGACTTGGAAAATTTTTACTACAAGTCTCGCAATCATTATCGAAGTTTATTTTTATAACTGCAAACTTCATTGTGGAAAATCATGGACACTTCTAAGATAATTTGAATGCACATAAGTGGCTTTATAGAAATAGTTATCAGCTCTAGTTATAGGTAAGCTATTAGCTTAATTGAAATTAAATTATTTATTATATTACCTTAATTCGTTTTTAGTCTACCAATTCGTCATATGGGAGGAGCTGTACCAAACTACTGGGGTTTTATCGATGGAACTATTAGAGAAACTTGTTGACAAAGTATCATCACTATGTAAAATATCAGTCTACTTTATGTACTTGTTTGAATGGAAGTCAATCAGGTATTTCTTTTCATGTAAAACCACCAGTATTGGAAGATTATTTTGTTCAACAGAATTATGTTATGTATTTTTGTACCTTTTCCTACAATAATTTTAAAAAAGTGTACTTAACGTATAATTTTATAATAACATTACTGATAATTAATTAGGTTCTGCATTGTGATTTGCTTTTTTTATGCTATGTTGATCCGATATATAAAAAAGTACTTAGGTAACAAGTTCATTATTTTTCTTTCAAAACAATCCCATTGGTGTTTCTATATTACAGAATAAATTACTTATATTCAATATAAAAAAATAATATTCAGTATGCAGTAGCATTCTGTAACAATACTACATTATACATATAGGTAAATTCTTATTTCTAATAAAATTCAGGATTTATCAGTATTATTTTTAATTCTTTTAGTAGGATCAAATTAAATATGATGTTTTGTTGAGAATCGTATAAGTTCTTGAAAAATTCGTTATTGAGAGCACATTTTTTCCTCGAATGAAATGGTTCCCACAGATGCCGAAAATCAAGAAATAAAATGCAAATTTCTCAAAAAGTTTACTTTGTTTACCTAAACAGCTACCAATATTTTAGGTTAGTTCTTGCTGCATAACGACGGCAAATATTCGGCATAAACAGATATCTGTCAAAATAAAGGATCCTTAAATAAAAGTTGGTCGCCTGTATTTAAATAAAGTAAGGGACGCCTGTATTTTAGATTTAGCAATCCTTAATATCTGACTCAGTGCGCATGCGTACATGTCAAAATAAGAGATCCTGTAATAAAAGATCGCTTATTTGTGCGTTGCAATAACTCTCTATTATAATATAATTTGGATTTAGTGAAATGATTTGCGACATTATTCGCAATTTCTTTCAATTCTGTTGGTGTTAAATGGATTTCGTCAGACATAATTCACGAATTTAATGCGTAATTATAAATTTCAAAATTCGAAACATAAGTACGATTCAAATTGAAATTCCGTAATCTGTCAATTTTCGTAACAGTCAGACCAACTGCCAAGATACAATAAGACAAAAGTCACTAGGATAGATAATCTGAATTTTTCATTGAATTTCGACAATATTTCACAAAACTTGACTGAAATAGAGAAAATATCGTCTAATACTCGTTGCAGAAGGCAATTCCAACACTCATGTGTTCAATAACTCGCTCCTTCGTCGCTTGTTTTCGAATTTCGCATTCGTGTTGGAATAGGAGCCCATTCTGCAACTTGTTCAAGAATATACTATTCTCTATTTCAGTATATCGTAATGAGTTCATTACAGTAATAAAAACAGTGCTGTAATGAACTCATTAAAGCATTGTTTTCAGTTATATTTTTCGTTTTGTGTTTGTGTACACTGACAGACGTCCATTGTCAATATAATATGATTTGGATAAAGTGAAATGATTTGCAGCATTATTCGTTTTTCTCTCAATTCTGGTGGTAGTAAATCGATTTCGTCAGAAATAATTCACGAATTTAATGCGTAATTATAAATTATTTCAAAATTAGAAATGTACAATTTGAAATAAACTCCGTAATCTGTCAATTTTCGTAACGGTCACACCAACTGCTAAGATACAATACAAAAATCACTAGGATGTTAAATCTAAATTCTTCATTGAATTTCGACAATATTTCACAAAAATTGACTGAAATAGAGAAAATATCGTCTAATACTTGTTGCAGAAGGCAATTGGAAGACTTTCGCATTCATGTTGTAATAGAAGCCCATTCTGCAACTTGTTTTAGAATACACTATTATTGAAAATAAAATATCTTCAAGTCATTAAATATGTGGCATACTATGAAACATATACATACATTTTCTTCTGTATTTTTTTTGGTCCTTCGATTTGATTCCACTTTGAAACTTTATGGTTGTTTAGACTCATCAGTCCTAACACAGATATCCACAGAGAATACTGGTGTAGGTCATTTTTATCTGTCCATTTATCGAAGAATTTTTGAGAGAAACTAAGTATTTCAGAAGCTTGCTGAAATTCCCTCAAATCTCCAAAATATTTTATATAATTCGTGAATAAAAATGACACCATTGTTTCAGGCTGAGATTGAAGTTCCATTAGGAGACTCTCCATATTGCAATTCAGTTCACCATTATCAGTTCTTTTAGGATTTAGAATTCTGCCTAATGCATGAAATAAACCAAGTGTCTCATCTTTTGCCATTATCTTGATACTGGAAGATTTTTCGGATCTTTTTCTTTTTGTACCAGTCTTAATTGGCATATTCTTCACTGTGGGCAATTCTTGGCTCCCTTAAAATAAAATTAATGCATTCTGTTGACAAGCTGAATTTTTTATATACAAGTTGAAATAATTGTACATATTTTTTCAGTTCATTAAATTGAACAAGCAATTATTTTGATAAAAGAAAAATTTAATAATAGTAATAAATGAGCGGTAGGAAAACCTCAGGGATTCACTTATGAGGAAGAATCGACTCTGCAGATTCGAACTTTCTGGCCAGGGAAGCTAACACCTTGCCTTGAGTCCCTATCAAGAGTTATAGATGAAGACGTGTGGAAATCTGCTCAAGAGTTCTGCCATCATAGAGTAATATTAAGAAATAAACTTGTATCTAGTCATTCTATGAAAAAGATAAGCAGCACATTCTTCATGACATTTTATAGGGAGATTTTATCTTTTGACTATTGTGCAAAATGGATCAACAAATTATTCAGGTCTGTATTTATAATGATTTTTAGTATAAGCGATATTAAATACTAAAATATGGATCTAATAAACTTTCAGCCTGATGTATCCTTCTAGTGATACCGTATATATAGGTTTAGCAGCACAATGATATTTTCGACATGGTCGAGAGTGAGATCAAGAAGAGAAAAACTTTAAGAGAGGCAGTAATGATGACGACAGATAGAATAGAGTGGAAGAAGTTCATTAACTTCAGATAAAGGTGTAAAATTTACACAATGGTTCATTTTTTTTACATTGAAAGAGAACATAATGAGCCACAGTGTAAAATTTGCAGTGTTTTCCATCTCAATTTCACTCAATGTTGACAATAAAATGTATAAAATAATTTTGCTATTATCTCTAGTGAAAATTATCAGATACTGCAACTGGTATATGATTTTGATTGATTAAAATATTTATTCATATATCAATATTTATTGGAATATTTATTATCATTTGGGCCAAAAATGTCAAATGATACCTCAACATTCCATTCATAAAAAAAATTTCTAATCTAACCAATTCAAGAAAAAAAACTTGGAACATTTGTTATCATTTATGCCAAAAGAGTAAGATTATACCTTCACCATAAGAAGAAAAAAATTTGATAAGCAGCATACCTAATAAACTAGCAAAGTAATATTGATTAATGGCACATCTGATATCTCCCATCGATGAAGATATAATTGCATCAACTATGTTCGAAGATGGTAGTTGAAAAAGATCTTGATTTAATTTTACAATATCATGTGCTTTTTTCAAAGCTGTCTTTAATAATGTTGGTGCACATGAATTGAAACTGAAAATGAATTGATTGTGGGTAGTGTAAAGAGCATGATGTTAACCTCACCTTATATTAGATATGTTATATTTAACTAAAATTTCTTGAGGAAATAAATTATACACCAAGTTGACTTTACTGTTTATCACCTCTGTACAAATAAAAACAATGGGATGCTTCACTTTATAATAACATTCACTGAAAAGCAAAATTGAAATATGTTTTGAAAAGATTATATCAACTTACTCTAAAACATTAGCAAACTCTTCATGATGTTTCATGAAAACATTCGGAAAATCTTCAACCAACACAATCCTTTTTAACATGGAAGTATTCAAAAGAGATGAATAATTTGATTCTGTTGTCAGGAAATCCAAAAATTTATTTACTTGGTTTGGTCCTCTTAGTAATTCAAAGTCCTGATCAATTGGATTTATCCATTCAGTAATACTAATTCCCATTTGTTCACATAGAACATTTAGTGTAGCAGTCTTACCTGAACCTGTAGGTCCAGATAGAAGTAAAAATGAATTGGTTTTCTGAAAAAAGTTTTTGTTTTTGTATTCAAATACTTCAGAGTGGTCATTACATACTTCAGATTCATTAGAGAATGCTTTTTCTAACCATGATTTCACTTCCTGAATTTTTTTAGGATGAACTGCTAAATCAGATATGTTTTTTGGCGAAAGTTGTGAATAGAAGTCAAAAGATGACTTTCGAGGTTTATTATTTATTTTACTTGTGATTATCCGTGTTTTGGATTCATAATTAGAAGAATCAGTGACCATTGGTGATTTTCTAGGAAATACTTTCTCTGGACCAAAATCAAAAGATTTCCAAGTCTAGAATTATAATAACATGATCGATATGTTTATGATATCAATATTTATAACATACACTAGAAGTTTTTTTTACTTCCATTTTGAGTTATAAATAACTATTATTCTTGTTACTTCCACTGGGCACTAAAAAGTAAAGTGAAGTCATTACTTTTCAGATTTTCAAATTTGAAAAAAGTTAACCCAACTACTCATAGATATTTACTATTTGATAATTGACCACTTCCATAGATTATTGATCTTTGCTACGCTATATGATCTACTTGTATGATCTACTTGCTCTTCTTGCACTGTTTTGCACCAACACGAAGAGAGAGGGTTGTTAACATTGTGCAACTTAGCAAATCAGTACTTTTATGTCAAAAATTCATCATTACTCTGAGGAAAAATCATACGGATGATTGACTAGGTTTCACGTGATTATATCCAATATCAATGATATCATGCGTGCCAAAAGGTTGTTTTGCTGAAAGTGAATACTGGAAACATTATAATGTAAGAAAGAACTGAGATTTTTGCGATGTGTATGCAATCAATCTTTTTCCACATCCCCATCAAATAGAAAGAAGGGTTATGGCAATATTAAATTAAAATGAAAATTCTTTGAAAGTACCTATTATATTTTCCCTTCAAGGTGATAATAATTCACACAACAGTTACATATCCTTCAATAAATTGTTAATGATGACAATGGGACCTGTTCTGTAACTCGAATAGAAATGAACGAATCGGATCGTAATCTGAGAAATCGGAATGTTTCATTTCTATCGCGTCCAACTTTGGTATTCTGTATCCAATTCTTCTTCTATCGCCAAATGTAATTCATAATTGATATCCATAGTAATTATGCTTGAGATACATAATATAAATTCTCAACGATTCATATGCATTTCTATTCGATCCATAACATCTCTATTCGATTTGAAGTTAGAGAATAGAGATGAATAAATTGCTTTTAGTTATTTACTAATACCATTCAATAAAGATGTGTTTCCAATGAACTTTTTGAAGAAATTTCTTCAAAAAAAATTTGTTTAACTCATTTTCATGTCATATGTCATATGGAAAGGAACATTTATATCAGAAAATTTATTTGAATATTTTTTTACTTTTATCAAAGCAAAAATATCCTTTTTCTACATTCATGCAAAAAGCAAAACTTTATTGAACTATATTTAGTGTAAAAAGAAGTTCTTTATTGCACTAGTGCAATAAAGTTTTTATTGCACTCATCTGTCATTCTACTTCAACGTGCTGTCATCATGACAAACAAATATTTCAGCCTGAAGGAAATAACGATGTGCCGTTACCTTACCAAGTACTAGGACGTTTACAGCAGTAACAAATCAAGAAGTGGATTTAAAAAGTACTCCACTACGAAATATTCATATTGAAAATTGCACCAATTGTTCATTCACTTTCAACATTGAGGGAAAAAATAAAATTTGAGTTAAATTGCTCGTAACGTATTAGTTCCTGTTTCAATGCAAATCGATATTAAAAATAACGTATTCAAGTTGCGCTTTTCATTTTCCTACACCTAGTGCCGCACCTCAATAAATCATTGTTTGCTTTTTGCATGAACGTAGAAAAAATGTTGTATGAAACTCGTGCAAAAATTGTTTATTGCACTCGAAGTGTTGTCCAACAATTTCACGTGGAGTGCAATAAACATTCATTCAGAGCAGCCAGCTTTCAAACCTAAGGGGGGCAAGGAGTTGCCAGGGTTTTTTAAAGGGAAGCCAAGACTTCCTGGTCCATCTAGTTTAGTTTAGAATTAGGACATAATTTTTAACCAGAAAGAGAGAAATATTCTTCTCCAATGTAGCTAGTTTTTCTTTGATTTTTCATGAAATCGACTTTCACCGATATCATACTTTTATTAATACTTTCATTAACAATATTACCGTTTTCTGCGTAATTGTAAGGATCGATATAACGTCAAATTAAAGTATAATATGTTTCGTGTGGAAGAAATCATGATTTGAAATATCAAAAATATCGGATTTGCTACTCTGAAATAAATATCGAATATCGATAGTATCGGAATTGGAAATATCGAATATTGATAGAATCGGAATAGAAAATATCGATGATTATCTGAAAAGATATCGATATTTCTTTGCCCATTCCTAGTTAATTTTCAAAACCTGTCCGTAGACAAACTAATCTGGTTTATCTATGAACCTGTCTAATTAAACCTAACCTCTTTTGCCAATTTTTTTTCTTATTCGAAACAATCGAAACCTCATAGAACACTATAGATAATAGAAGTTGTTCTTGCATTCTTGTTTGCCAAAATAGCGAAAAAACATAGAAACACAACTCTTTTCCATTACATACTATAAAAATGACCGATGTTGATAAATTAGCGATGGGCCCTAGGGAAGGCATAACTTATCCAATTCATGTACAATATTGTGGAAACTGCAATATGCCGATTGAAGTAGGTAAAATCGTTGATTATAATGAAAAACATTCAAAAATAGTTTCATTCCATTATTGGCTGAATTCTATAATATTTTGATTATTCTAGTATTGTGAGTATTATCCTGAGTATGAGAAATGTAAAACATGGCTTGAAAAGAATCTACCAGATGAATTTGATAAAATGAAGGTGATCGATGAATTGGAAGGTGCTGGAAATGAAGAAGAAAAAAAAAGACAGAAACGTGGGGGAAAAGGCATCATCAAAACTAAAAAGAAGGAGGATGCACCCAAGAGAGTCTGTGTTTCAAGAGCACCTAGAGGAAAAAAGAAGTCTGTTACCGTTGTTACAGGCTTGAATACTTTTGGTAAAAATACTACTCAGTCATTAATAAACTAACAGTATTATGAAACTAGATAATTCTGAAATTATATGGGCTTTTGTTAAAATCTCATTGATAATCTTGAGGAATCCATTATGAAAAAAAAAAGTTTAAAATTTTTTTGTACATTATGGAATATCATTAGCTTTGCCCATTACACCTGGAATTATCTAATAATTCATGAATGATGAATGTTAATATGGGTTTGATTAATTTTTAGATATCGATTTGAAAGTAGCTGCAAAATACTTTGGCACCAAGTTTGCCTGTGGATCTTCTGTGACAGGAGATGATGAGATAGTTATTCAAGGAGATGTGAAAGACGATTTGTTTGATATTATACCTGACAAGTGGCCAGAGGTAAGTGAATAGCAATTATGATTAAACTGTATATAATTGAAATACTTTTATTTGTTATATTGGTTTTTCGATATTTATTTTTCATTTACACACTTAAATCCATTTCAACAACACTGTTATCCTCATAAATTAAAGGATACTAACTTAATTGAAAAAAATATCATGCAAGTAGGAATATCAAACTACCCCTATCTGCTCCTAGCTATTTACAATCACAACCCTACTCTGATCAACTTGCTTTTTTTCGATAAGCACTGTAAATGAAGGTTAAGTCAGCAACCACTTCCATTGTTGTCTACATGTGTAGTGTTAAAATTTCAATGTTGGAGTAGGCGTTCTCTAATGGCTGAAAATTCATTTACTGGTAATTTATTATATATAATTTAAGAAAAGAGCAGTCAGTCCACAGCTTACATCAACAGAGGCAGTAGTAAGCTGTCTTTCAAAATGATTGTTTGGAAGGAATAGGGATATATCAATTTCCTGTTTTTCAGAGTACAAAAGTAAGGTATTATACCTATGATTTATTATTCATTTTTTTGAATGTGAAAAATTTTTCTCCTGGTGTGTTTCTGTTGTTTAGATTACCTAAATGGTATTCAACATAATTCAGTAATTTTTGATTACGTTTTTCAATTGATTAGGATTAATTTGTAATGGCATAAGAGTAATTTCTAGTTTGAATTATTATAACTAAAAAGGGATTGAGACAATCTGCTTTTGAAAGTTAAATTCTTATTTTCAATTATTTGAATGGAATTGTTCAACTAATTTTGAACTCAAAACGTTCATCATCGAGTCAAACGTTATCTGTGGAGGCCATTCCCAGGCTCAAAATTTGAAAACTACAGGTATCATCACGAACTGATATACCACTACATATATTTTTATATAAATTTCTTGATTTTATCATTGCTCTTTTTATTTCAGATTGATGAGGATTTCATTGAGGATTTGGGCGATCAGAAAAGATAAGTATTTTTTTTGGATAATGAAGTAACTAACTCGATGTAACATTCAAATATTAAAAGAATTATAAATTTTTGTTGTTATTCATTATATTCTTCACTATTTTAATTACTTATTAGTACATAATTCAAAAATATTTCTTACAAAATGACCAATTGATCATTGAGACTTTCGATTAATATCACATTTCGTTAAATTCTTGAACAAGTTGTGATTCTGAGGCCCCTATCCTCTGGGGGTATTCAAACATCAATCCTCTTCATCCAAATCTTTTTTAAATTCTTTTATATGGGGAAAATTTCTGGCCACTATTTCAAGGATCTTATCCACTTCTTCTTCAGTAAGGCGTTCTTCACTGTCTCGTACGATCTAAAATAATAAATTCTGAAATAGTATTTTCTACCATCTGCATCATACAATAAAATATTGAACAATTTCCTACCAATTGTAGCTCTACTGCATTTATTGGTGGGCTATTAACAAGCATCAGTCTTTCAAGATCACTCAAAACAAGAATGGGTTTTAATTCCCTCAAGCACCTCGCCACAGATAAATGAGTCATTTTTTTACATGGAGTACTTTCTAAGTAGCATAGTGCCTGAAATATTATAATAGGAATCATTTATGGTGAAGACAGTACAGTATATTTATTTGATATTCTACTTTATCAGAGAATATGAAAAATCTAAGAATTGGAAGTATAGGTGAAATTCCTATTATTGATTAAACAAATTTCCATCAACATTGCAGAATTCAACTGAATGCTAGATACTTACTTCATATGTAATTGTGGCCAGTTCTCCCTTCTTCATTGTTTTGGCAGATCTAACTTTTTTTAGTTTTTCCATTACTTCAAAATTACAAAGAGCAACAGCTTTCTCTTTTACACTGAAACAAAAAAATATAGGTACGTATACAAAGTGAGTTTTAATTAAGATTAATAAGATTTATCTCGAAAAGATGAAAAAACTGAAGGTTATATACCCTCAATATTAAAATATCGACTGAGTTAAACAATGTATAGATTGATGGGTTAGGAATAATGAACAAAATAGCTGCTAAAATATACTAACGTCTTCATTTTGGTCGAAATATAAGGACATACACAAAAATTGAAACAAATTTCGTTATCAGAAAATTCAGAAAATAATGTTGGGTTAGAACTTTGAGTTTGGTTTGAGTAGGAACATAGAATAACAGGAAAGAGAATCCGCAATTCAAGGGTAAGTTACGTTATCTGTATACAAGCAAACTTCTAAATGGGTTAAATCGGCTGATCTCCAAATGGAAATTAATACAATTCGCAAATTATATCGAAATCAGTGGTTAATAACGAAAATAAGGTTTTTTCATTTTGAATTAGTATTTTGGATTTAGATGTATATGAATTATTATCCAATAATAGTAAAATATCAGAAGATGAGTAAATAACAATTACTCAATAATTTCCACCAAGCCCTAATATTTTAGGAAAACCAGGGTTGGCGCGAGTAATTTTGGTCCTGGCACAGAATAGAGAGGTATACCTCTCTATTCTGTGGTCCTGGCTTGCATAACCACATGACCCTTAGAACATAGAATTCTTCATTCTAAACCAGAGACCTAATATCAAATTTGATATTAGGTCTAAGTCCAATACTCTAAGACATGACCTCCCTCATAACCACAAAAAAAATAGCACCTGCTCCGATGATAAAATAAAGCTTTCTTCTTCCGATGAATGAAGAATATTTATTTATGAAGGATGAAGAGTTGAGGCAAAGTCTATAAAACTCGAAAAAATTAACATTAACATTCTACGCAAAAAATATATGAAAATGAGAAAAAATACAGAGAGAATCGAAGTGAGAAAAAAATCCACCTTCACGAGTGATCCTGTCGTACGCGATGGCACAAACTGTCAAAATTGTTTTTTGAAGGCATTAACTAAGATGCATCTCAGCATTAACCAACACCAAGTTCACAACGGCCGACGGCAAACTGTTCCATGCACCAAAAACACGGTTGGAGATGAAATTCTGCCTCTGCAATGATCTAAGAATCTCCTTCGCCAGTTTATATGCATGACCACGAATAAGGAGCAAAACAATAAATACATATATGAGATGATTCGCGTGAAAGCTTCTCCATTTTCAAAGTACGCGCCAATCTCTCCACTAGACCAAATGGCACACCATATAGTGACTTTCTGTCTCTCAGCGGTTATACTAGGATTCCCACTGCCCTATATGCGACAATTTAGTTTGTTTAACAGTCACCTAGTCATAGTGAAAAAGATTCGATTGCCCAAAATCGTCATTCAAACATTCTTGTTCAAGCACACAATCGGCATATGTTCTAAGCATTCCGTGGTCAACTGGCTTTAGTTCTTCTGTTAATTAAACCTTATGAATCCAGATACAATACCTCTGGTGTTCCGCAGGGTTCTCATCTAGGCCCCTTACTATTTCTAATTTATGTTAATAACAATAGAAAATGCTTTAGGTATAGTAGGTTCCTACTTTTTGCCGACGAACTTAAGCTGTTCATAATGATTCGATCCCTCGAGGACTATCTGGATCTCCAGTGTGGTGTTCACATTGGTAACGTCGTCACATTCTGCTCCAGAATACTTGACTTAGGCATGGAAAAGCTTTCCGAAAGAATGAGACTATTTTAACACTTTACCATGTATTTGTCTCCTCACGAATGAACTTCTCATCGATCATATGGAACCCGAGATACGACTGCTATGTTCGACGCTTGGAGTCTGTTCAGAACAGGTTCATTCGGTTTCTGGCCTACAAAAATAAAATTGTATTTGAAAATCACAATTACACGTATGCCCGTAGGATTTTTCAGCTTCCCAGGCTAGTCTATATAAGATTCATGAATGATGCTTCATTCATGTTCAAGCTCTTCAATGGGTTGATCATTGCTCCTGGTATTTTGGAGGAGATTTTCTTTAGGCTTCCTGATCTAAAACTCAGGTCAGATAATATGTTTCAGGTCTCCCTCAGGAGAAAAAAACTACACCACAAACTCCCCACTTGTCAGACTGTTGACAACGTCAGGTGTCGTCTGTCCACACGTCGATTTCTTTTCTTCGCTGACAACTTTTGAAAAACATCTGAATCGTCGACTTTTATTTTCCGTTTTTTCCGAGATAATTTTATGTAGATTTGAATATTGTATCTTACGTGTGATTTTTGTTTGTTTGTTTAGTACCTAGGTAAACCTTTTATCATAGTATAAGGTTATCCTTATACTATGCTTTTATCAAGGGCGTGTGAGTAAGTATTGGGCTATACTGTATTGTCGCAGATTTAATGGGTATGTTGACCAGATTCGTCAGTAGATTTCAATTTTTTGTATCTTGATCTGGTTTTCCTGAATTTTGTTGATGGTTTTGAAATTTGAGAGCTTTGACTAGCCCGAAATTCATGTCTATAGGATTAGAACTTGTCCTTGAGGGATTCTCATATTTTTTCTTTGCTTTTGAATAATTCTCCTCATTATTTCCTCTATATGTTCATTAGTGGACTCGGATGTCATACAGGTAGCTATAGCTGTCTACGTGGTCACGTTGGTTGTTGCCCCATAGCCCAAAGGGTCTGTCCACCGAAACCACAAATGAGTGACTGGCTTCTGTTATTGACTCCGTTTGTTTGAAAAAAAAAAATTGACGACATTATTTACTCATAATGTGAAAAAAGAAAATTACTCGAAATAATTTTTTTTTACCGAATCTTGAGTTGGGAAATAAGTACCAAAACTTATAATCAATTAATTTATCACAGCTACCTGACGGGTTCTTTATAATAATTTGTATTTTCCTGAGAATGACTATAGAAAGCTGTTTGAATTTTTTTCTAGAAATCGGTTGGAGATACGACTAAACTACAACAAACCAAAAAGTGTAGTACTGAACCAGAGTTTCGTTTTAAATTTTTCTAAACTACCAGTGGTTCACAAACAATAATTCTGGAGGTAATAAGAAACGGACACCCTTCAGAAAAAAATTCACCCTGTAGATTTGCATTCAAAATTAGGATATCACATAAAGAAAACTTTAAATTGGAATATCTAGACCAATTCAAGTTGAATATCTTGTGAAGGAAAGGTGCTATGGGAGAAAAACTTGAACTTCAACACCTGTAGATATCTCAGAAACGAAGTGTTTGCGGACTCATGTTATAGGGCTTTTTTTCTTGAAATGATCCGAGAAATCTGTCATTTTCATTTGTACCTCCAAATTAAGGAAGTATGTAAGTAAGGATGTAAGTGTATACCGATGACGAATGCAAACATCACAGATGGCAAATAAGGAGCGATGCAGAGAAAGAGGATAGATAAAGGAAAATAATAAACCTCAGACAAAGACGAGTTCGTAGTGCAATAAAAGTACTCATCTTGAAAGCTATAATAAACTCATAAACCGTAAAGGGGTCCGATTTTTTAATGACGTGTCGATTTCAAAGGAAAGTGAAATGATTATTATTGATTCATTTTATGGATAAATTTACGTTCTTCATCTTTGCGGTATTTCTGTAATTCTATATTTTGAAAATCTTAGGGAGTAATTACCCCCAGTACCCCCATTTCTACGCCGTTGGCTGGTAGTATCACAGCGTAGTACCAATGGAAAATTGCACAAGCATAACAGAATTCAAAGATGTTCATCATAGTCAGAACTATAACTTGATCCACTCACTCATAGATGTCACAATGGTTCGCATTTCTAGTGAATGGTACTTACCTGACAGATACAGGTAGCAGAGTACTCACTCGTGTCAAATCGACACGAAATTATAAAATTCTAACCTTTTAGATAGCGGAGTACAGGTGAAACAATACAATCACTTTATCTGATAACTCATTTCCGATAGTGATGGATGACTAAGAAATCGATGTCTTTTCATTCGTAGTGATGCCATCAGCTGTGTATTTCGTAAAAATCAATTCGATTGTTTGCTCTTGGAATACTTTAACATTGCTTAGGAATATATAAACAATAATGTCAAACCGGTTTCATAGGTAAGTCCTTATATTGTATTTTGTTTTGTTTTGATTGGCATAGATAACGGATTGCTAAATATTTCCTTTTTGATGTTTTATTGATTAATATCAAATGAAAACAAGGGTTAAAATGATACTTTCCAAATTATAAGTAGAAATACACTTATTCCCAATTCTTAAATTTCATTTTCTAGTTCGCTAACAGCTAAATTTATATCTATAACCAAAGTATCTACGTAAAAAATATGTGCTAATTAAATTAGGTATTATAAAATGGTACAATATAGATATAATAAAACAATGCTATCCGTTATTGCGAGAGAAATATAGGGAAATGAGTTAGGTACTTGTAATTCAAAGGTACTCATTTCAATAATTCACGTTTATAGTTTTTTGAGAAGAATTTGCATCGATCGAGTTTTTTTATTTATAATAGAATTTTCTTTTAGAATGAAGTAGCAGGTATCGCAAAGTAACAGACTTCGTCCAATATTTTCTTTGAAATGTCACTGCTTCATGTTTGCTTACAAAATGTTATTCTTTTCAAATTTTTAATCACATTTGAAATAAAATGATCAACAATAAAAATTGAGATATTTTTTGGTTTCCAAAAATGTCAGACTTTCCAAATTAGCCGAGAGCTTCTAATTTGAATTGTTGATACAGGGTGATTCCTACCTACAGTACGATACTTCAGAGAGTGATTCGTTGGGTAGTTTTAAGAAAAAAGGTCCTATGAATATAAGTCTGAACCATTCCACTGATGTTTAAAAAACGGAAAGTATCGTACATAATAGTAATTTACGTAACAAGTCCGGAAAATAGGGTTTTTTGGACGAATAGACAAAATTCCAGGACGAGCGTAAGCGAGTCCTGGAAGTCTGTGAGTCCAAAAATATATTTTATTTGCAGTTTTTCATTTTTTAGATTAAACATCTAACGGTTTCCTGTGTTTTCTTCATATCAAGCTTCGTTTCCGAAAAAAATCACCTTATACTTCGTCTCCAAAGCTTTCATATTATGCAATTTATAAACTTTCCATAAAAAAAAACACATGAGACTAAAAGGTGGTATTTTTAGTTGCTCAATTTAAAAAACCACAAAAAAGCCAGTGGCGTACTTTTTTCTTCAATATTCTTGGCTGTTGTGCCCACTGAGTCGCCATTGGCCCAAATACTTTCAATCTAGTTTGTACTAAATGAGCGCCTTATTACTTCAAATAACTTCAACCAAATCGGTTCAAGAATATTTACGATAATTCTCTGAAGTTTCGTTCCGTAGTTAGTAATCACCCTGTATAGAAGAAAAGTCAACATCCTTTTTAGGAGAAACTTTCAACAGTTTAAAATTAAGGATATTTTCAATTAAATATTGCGAAGATGTTTCGTATTTAAATCCCATTAGGTTCCCCAGCTATTGATAAATTTTCACATTAAATTTTAAAAATTCAAATAATTTAAGAGATATTGATGGATCCATAAACTTTGAACAAAAAAATCGAAATAACAATTAAAACATGAGATAATCACTGTCGTGAATTCAGGAACTCTTGAGCTCTCGTCATCCAATGGCGCTCTTGGAGACCACACTACTATTTATAGGTATATGTGCTTTCTATGGATAGATAGATATAATATGTGGTTTCTATGGGTGCAATTGGTGCATGAATGACTATCGCTAAAAAGCTTCTGATTTGACATCATTATTGCCGTTTATATCAAAAAGTACTGACAACTCCGATATTTTGAATGAAACATCCTTTTTATTATTACATTTTTTTGTTTGCCTTAGCCTCTTGATTTTTTATGAAATAAATTCATCTCTATCGATTTTATAGTAATTGATTCATTTACTTCTTTTTTGTACAAAAATTGCTTCAATTATTAATTCATCAGTCCGGAAGGTATAGTATATCCCTGGCGCGGATCCACGGGGGGGGAACTGGGGGAACGTTCCCCCCCCAAATGGCCCGGGCACCTCTTAAATTTTACCGGCCCTCTTAGAATTTGACATACTAAGGCTCGAATAATTACAAGATCAGCAAAAATTTCACTTTCAATACATTTTGTGGAAATAGTATATTCTGAAACAAGTTGCAGAATGGGCTCCTATTCCAACATGAATGCGAAATTCGAAAACGAGCGACGAAGGAGCGAGTTTTCGAACACATGAGTGTCGGAATTGCCTTCTGCAACGAGTATTAGACGATATTTTCTCTATTTCAGTCAAGTTTTGTGAAATATTGTCGAACTTCAATGAAAAAATCCAGATTATACATCCTAGTGACATTTGTATTGTATCTTGGCAGTTGGTGTTACTGTTACGAAAATTGACAGATTACGGAATATGAATTTGAATCGTACGTTTCAAATTTTGAATCAATTTATAATTACGCATTAAATTCATGAATTATTTCTGCCGAAATCGATTCAACATCAACAAAATTAAGAGAAATTGCGAATAATGTCGCAAATCATTTCACTCATTCGAAATTATGTCGTATTGACAATTGATGTGTATTGAATTTTGACAAGATTGGAAGTCTGTGTAGACAACCAAATAACGAAAAATATAACTGAAAACAATGCTGTAATGAGTCCATTACATCACTGTTTTTAGAACTGTAATGAACTCATTACGATACTGAAATAGAGAAACCATATTATTGAACGGCAAAAAATGGCGTCCCAAAATGGCGGAGGTGTCTGGGGTCCACATTTTCAGTATTTTTAGTATCTTAAAGTTCCCCCCCCCCCAAAAGTGGGGCCTGGATCCGCGCCTGGTATATCCAAAGTCACTTGGAGGAGGCTGACTATTTCGATTATACAAGGGTTGTCCAAGTTTCCAAAAATTCCTTTGGTGCCAGTGGATTTATTGCCTAACAATACTTTCAAATAAATCCCGGTATTTAACTGATCGCGATATCCACTTCAAAGGGACATCTATGGCCAAGCGTTTTTATGGACTAGTTCAATTGGCTTTGGATATACTATATTTTGAAACCGAGAAAGCTGAAATTTCGGCTATGGATTACCAATATCCCATTTATCATTTATGTGTTATAAAATACGCCCCTAATCATACAGGATTCTTCAAAATAACAAGCTTCAACGAGACATACTTAAATGGTAAAAAGTGTGTTTTTTCAAATGAAATGACCTGCATATCATTTTTTTTTTGAGAGAAAATTAAATTTCTTTTCAGACGTTATTAACATGTGCAGGGTATACATAAATTGTAAGATTTCCTAATTAAAAGCAAGTTTTCATACCTATGGCAATATTAAAATACATTTGTTTTAGATATGCATGAAATGTTATAGTACAGCACGAATCGTACACTGTTATTATTGAATTTATCAACGAATATTTAATTGATAGACGATTTAAATGGAAAGTAATAATTTCACAAATGAAGTTTTGATGAAATTTTTCATTCTTCAAGGCCAATGCAATTTGATCTTGTTCATTGGTTCTAGGTCGGGACTCACGATATATGTAGAAGTCATTAAAATTTCTGCATGTTCTTACTACAATTTGATTGTATTGGCAGTGAAGAATGAAGAATTTCATCGAAAACTGGTGTACATCACTATTGCATTCCATTTGAATTGTTTTTCCATTGAAATATTTGTTATAACGAGCGTTCGTTTAAATTCGTGGTGAAGAGTGTTGTTGAGAAATTAGAGGGGATTTTCTGTGATTATAAGTAGCGCTCAGCTTGTACCATATTACATTTGTTTACATACTTACTTCGAATTTGGGAACTATATGGTACAAGCTGAGCGCTACTTGTAATCACTGAAAATCAACTCTAATTTCTCCACAGCACTCTAGACCACGAATTTACATTAACGCACGATAGAATTTCATGAATACTTTAAACAAATGTATCTAATATTGAGATGAAAATTTGCTTTGGATTAGGAAATTTTAAAATTTAGGTATAGGAACATTTTGCATCGTCGTATATCTTATGATATGCAGGTCAATCCATTTGAAAAAACGCACCTTTATCATTTTAGTATGTCTCGTTGAAAACGACATATTTAATATTCCAATTTTATGGAATATTTTCGACAATAGATATATAGAATATGGATATTTTCGATTTATAAAAATGAGAGCAAACTACTAAATACGTCGTTTTCAAATGAATCTGACCACGCTAAATCAGGATTTTCGACCAATGGAACTAGAGTAGGTATAATGTTTCGTGTGGTCGAAAGCATAATGCGAAATACATATTAAAAATTATCGAATTTGATACTCTGAAAAAATATTGAATATCGATAATATCGGTATTGAAAATATCGACTATATCGGTATTGAAAATATCGACTATCGATATTACTGGAATTGAAAATATCGATGATATTTATCGAACATTTTCTGAAAAAATATCGATAAATCGATATCCTTTGTTTGCCTATCCCTAGTTTAGACCTTCCGTTTGGAAATTTTCTGGGAAGAACAGTTCCAGGATCCTTGTGGAACATGCTTCCTGCATTTTCTAGGTCTAGATTGTTGGGAGTTGCGAGTTATGATTGAATATTATCATGTCGCATGTCACATGTTATGGTTAAAGAACATAAACTTGAGATTAGCCGTCTGAAATTCGATCTGAAGTGACAAGGTTCTAGAGGCGGCGAATTTTCGGCAAATGAAAACGTATTCAAAAAAATTGTAATTCTTATTCGTATAGAATAATGAAAATGTAACTTTTGAAGAATGCATTTTTTGTATGAATTTAACATATTTTCTTCAGCAAAAAAAGGCGTTTCTTATTCTGTTACGCAGTTGAAAAATAAGCTAGGTATACAAGGCCAGAATATGCTTAATCAAACTTTTGATGACTGTTTGTCAATGCGTTTTTATCAGCGAATTCAAAAATCTAAATGCCTACTATACTGATTAAACTCGAGAGGAACATGATCATTGTGAGGGAGAATTGTAGAGTTAATTCTTATCATAATTTATCTTATTATTCATGTATGTTTCTCGATGTATGTATGCAATTCAGAGGGCGGCCAATTTTTTTTTGCTTAGGGGAATAAAGAAAGAAAGTAAAGGACATTAAGGATGATGTAATTCAGTTTAAGATATGTTTGGTTTAATGCAGGAAAATAAAAATAAAAAACCTGCTGAAGATTGCTTAGGGAAGAAAACAGGTCTGAACCGGCAATAGAAAAATGTGTAGCTACTACTTTGTTTCGTCATGAAATTTTCAATCAAAAAAAATATTTCTCTCATTAGAGATATTTTGTATCGAAATTTCAAAACAAAAATATGTTTGTTCTGCAAGAAGCGTGGAG
This sequence comes from Harmonia axyridis, assembly GCF_914767665.1. Classification (NCBI taxonomy): domain Eukaryota; kingdom Metazoa; phylum Arthropoda; class Insecta; order Coleoptera; family Coccinellidae; genus Harmonia; species Harmonia axyridis. The sequence continues at coordinate 19,110,545 of NC_059506.1, forward strand.
GTTTTGTCTGGTGGTATGAATTTCAGAGGTTTGCTTTTCCTCCTTCAAGTTTTAAAATCTTGGAAAATTCTTCGTTTCTGAGTTCTGAGGGAGGTCGAATTTTCGTTAGGACACCCTGTATAAGACTTTTTCCTTGAAATTATCTGAGGAATCTCTCATTTTCGTTTGTACACCAATTGAGGAACATCCTGTAATATGCGTATTACGTTTCGAGAAAGATGAAGAGTCGAAAAAAATTATATTTTTTGGACAATTCATCATCCAGTAGTTCAAATATTGAAACATTTTGCGACATATCAAACATAATAAGTTTTTACTCTTAATAGATCCAAGAATTACCTCCTTAGTTATGAGCAAATTCAGGGAGGAGAAACCCCTTGAATACATGCATGGCGAATGGCAATAATTCAATTTTATTTTTTTTAGGGCGGCCAAAGATGGCATGATAGAGGTTCTTAAAGAAGCAACTAGAAAAGAATGTAACAGTAAAGATGAACAAGGAATGACTCCAACCTTATATGCGGCATTTTATGGACATTTGGACGCTCTGCGAATATTATGCGGCCGAGGGTGAATATCAAGATGAAACAATTTTATTTATTATACAGGATATCTGGAGATGAAACGGACGAAACTCATGATGATATAAGGACTGTCAATATGATTGCAAAATACCATATACAAATGTTGGAAAACGCTTCGTTTAATTTGCGAATTTGGACAAAAAATAATCCTCTATACTAAAATACAAGAATTATACAATTCGGTTTAAATTTGGTACATGAATTCACCTAAACGGCCTTAATAAGGTGAACGAAACCAATATCAGGAGCAAAATATTCCTTTCAGTTCTTCAAGAAATAAATTACGTATAAAAATAATCAAATATCTAACTATGAGGCCAATTGAAAAGCCCCCGGTCTGATGCACAGATGGCGTTGCTAGTATTAAATCCATATGATTTTTAGTTAGTACCTCGGTTAGTACCAACCTTCAAACGATTCGTGTCAAAATTTCACAGCAGTCCGATCATTAGTTTATGAGATATTGCGTTGTGAGTGTAGCTACCTTTGTTATTTGAAAAAAGATGGAAGAAAAATTTCGTGTGCTGATAAAATATTGCTTTTTGAAGGAAAAAAACAGTTGAAGCAAAATCTTGGCTTGATGAAGAGTTTTCGGGGTCTGTACCAGGAAAATCAACCATCATTGATTGGTATGCTAAGCTTAAACGTGGTAAAATGAGCACCGAAGACGGCGAACGCAGTAAACGCCCAAAAGACGCTGTCACCGACGAAAAAATCAAAAAAGTTCATAAAATAATTTTGAATGACCGTAAAGTGAAGTTGATCGAGATAGCAGACATTGTATAGATATCATCATCATTCACGAATTTTTGTACATGCGTAGATGTATGCAAAATGAGTGCCGCGCGAGCTCACAATCGATCAAAAGCAACAACGTGTTAATGATTCTGAGCAGTGTTTGAAGCTGTTAAAGTGCAATAAAACTGAATTTTGAGTCGATATGTGACAATGGATCAAACATTTCATCATTTCACTCCGGAGTCCAATCGACAGTCAGCTGAGTGGACTGCACACGATGAAGCGAATCCAAAGCGAGGAAAAACACAACAGTCAGCTAGCAAGGTTATGGCATAAGTATTCTGAGATGCGCAAGGTAAAATATTCATTGATTACCTGCAAAAGGGCCAGACCATCAACAGCGATTATTATTCAGCATTATTGGATCGTTTTGGATGAAATCGTTAAAAAACGGCCCCATTTGAAGAAAAAAAAAGGTGCTGTTTCATCAAGACAATGCGCCGTGTCACAAATCAATGAAAACAATGGTAAAATGGCCTGAAATGGACTTCGAATTGCTTCTGCACCTACCGTATTCGCCAGATATGGCCCCTCAGCGACTTTTTCCTGTTCTCAGACCTCAAAAGAATGCTCGCTGGAAAGAAATTTGGCGCCAATGAAGAAGTAATCGCCGAAACTAAGGCCTATTTTGAAGCGAAAGACAAATCGTGCTACAAATATGGTATCGAAAAGTTGGAAGATCGCTATAATCGCTGTATCGCCCTCGAAGGCAACTATGTTGAATAAGAAAATCGAATTTTGCCAAAAAAAAGTTTTCTACTATGGAAGACTTTTTAATTGGCCTGTTACTCCGGTATTTAGTGGATCGCGGTATCCACTTCAGGGTCGAAATATTAAGTTCTTCCAGAAATAAATTACATATAAAAATTATCAAATATCTAACCAAGCTCAGATTTGAATTGTCTCAAAGTTTTGTTTGTTCAAATTTTTCAAAAAAAATGTCTCATTTTTATTTAAGTTGACTTCTATTAGGTTCTGTTGGAATTCTGCCTACGGCTACAGCGATGGCTCTGTATCTGTGTTTTATATGGAGGATTGAATTTTTTGTCTAAATTCACAAACCACTTTGTATGTCTGCAGTACAGCAGTTTTGGACATTTGTATATGGCATTTTGATTTTGCAATCACATCTGCAGTTCCTATAATCTCAGAAGTTTTATTGGTTCTATCTTCGAACAACGCTGTATTTTATGAATTTATCTTCCAATCTTGTCATTGATTCATTCATCAGGGGAAATCCGAATAAGGCCGATCTCTTCGGGAACACAGCCCTTCATTTGGCGGCAGCTCAAGGTCATAAACATGTCGTCACTTTTCTAGTTAATTTCGACGCGAACATATATTACACAGATATAGATGGCAGGACAGCTCAAGAATTAGCAGGAATTAATAATAGAGACGACATTCTCAGATTTCTAGATGAAGTGTTGACAAAAACTGAGGCTGGTGATCACAAGAAAGCCAAAGCCATGAAGGATAAGGCCAAGAAGGATTCAGAGAAGAGAGTTAAGGTGAGTTCATTTCATTATTTTCCTCTAACAGGTCACTAATTATTGACCGCAGACTTTAGTTAAAAAAATCCAATAAGAACATATTCAGGGTGTTTCATCAATCGAATGTCCCAAAATCGTTGTCTATTGAGGAGATCTCAGAATTCCTTCGAGCTAGAAAAAAATGAATGACACGTTTTTCAACGCCGGTAAGGTTAGCTCCCGGCCGGCCAGCTCCACGGGCACCATTCATTCCACCACGGTCAAACACACTTTCGTCATTTTCGATATTTGAATTGAATTTCTAGATGCGTGAATGTAATAAATTGAGGTTCATCTTATAGAGAAATGAAAGATCTAGCGAGTAGTAATTTTTCGTTTACATAAGCTACATATAGGGATCAATTTAAGGATGGAATTGAAGAATTTCATGCCGGCCGAAGAGATTTTCATAATTTTTATATTTTCCGAATGAGCGGCCAAAGATGAAATTTAGTCCATGGTATGAAGGATACCATGGACTAAATTTTTTCTTTGGCCGCATATTCGAAAAACATGAAAAACACGAAAAACTATCCGGCCGGCACGATATCATACTATTCAGGTCGTGGAGCTGGGCCCTTAGGGGTAACCAAAGTGAATGAAAATTTCAATATTTATGGCTTTTTCAATCCTTCATAACATGGATTAAATTTCATCTTTGGCCGCTCATTCGAAAAACATAAAAAACACGAAAAACTATCCGGCTGGCATGATATCATACAATTCAAGTCGTGGAGCTGGGCCTTTAGAGGTACCCAATGTGAACGAAAATTTCAATATTTATGGCTTTTTCAATCCTTCATAACATGGACTAAATTTCATCTTTGGCCGCTTATTCGAAGAACATAAAAAACACGAAAAACTATCCGGCCGGCACGATATCAGACTATTCAGGTCGTGGAGCTGTGGCCATAGGGTTAACCAATGTGAACGAAAATTTAAATATTTATGGCTTTTTCAATCCTTCATACCATGGACTAAATTTCATCTTTGGCCGCTCATTCGGAAAATATAAAAATCACGAAAATCTCTTCGGCCGGCATGAAATTCTTCAATTCCATCCTGAAATTGATCCCTAGATGTAGCTTATGTAAACGAAAAATTACTACTCGCTAGATCTTTCATTTTTCTATAAGATGAACCTAAATTTATTACATTCACGCATCTAGAAATTCAATTCAAATATCGAAAATGACGAAAGTGTGTTTGACCGTGGTGGAATGAATGGTGCCCGTGGAGCTGGCCGGCCGGGAGCTAACCTTACCGGCGTACATTTTCAGGCTCGATATTAGAGATAATTAATTTGGTGATAACAGCAACCTCATAAATTCAACTGAGAAAATTGGAAAATGCCGTGCAATGAAAAGTTCTCATAACTTCTTTATTTACTGGTGCTATCAACATGAATCAGAAACTTTCTACAGGCACTTTTTTTAGTGGAATCCATTGGTGTAATAATACCTTGTGTTTTTTTTTTCAATGAAAACTATATAAATAACTATAAAAAATGAAATCCCTTTTCAAAACTATTAGTGTGCCAATAATCTTTCTCTAACTCAAAGTGATTCTGAGCTGAGGTACCCTCACTAGACAATGAATTAGGGACACGCGATATAATCATTCATAAATCAACGTGTTTAAGTTATTAATTTCAAAAAACCAAATCATTTATGAAGGAAGTGGAAATAGTTCGATCTGTTTTTAATTTTCACTATTTCATACGATCCCGGTTTGGATTGCTTATTGTTTTTTTTTTTCTTGCATTTTTTTGTGAATTACCTACAAATATGATTTTTCATAACTGATTGTATATGTATTAATTTCTGGGAAATAAATCTTATTATTATTATTATTATTATTCATTGTTGAAAACAAAAACAAGAATGGACATCAATCATCAATGTATAAAACTGAATATTCAAAATGATATCAAGTTAAAAAAAAGTTAAAAAATACGTCTATTTTAAATTTTTGTGGGATATCATTACCACGTAAAATCTATTCCATTTGGCAGTTGTTTCCCTTCGTAGATCAAGGAATCAAATGGTACCATAAGGGTTCCCATACTATGATTGAAAGCTCATTTGATAGTTGATTACCCAATTGGCTATTGGACCTCCATCAAATCTCTTCTCTTCGCTGCACCATTGACCTACAGCTCACCAGTTCGCCTAGAGTCATAAGGAACTCGTGAGAGACCTAGGAAACTCATGAGTCTGGAATGGCTTAAGGAGATTTCATTCCTCCTCTCACAAATTACTCGTCGAAGACGTTAGACTTCAATGGCGGGACATTCTGTGAACAGGAGATCAGTAGTAAATTTCTCCTACCAACAGAATCTGCCTCGTTAGTTTCTTATGAACCTATTTCAATTAAGTGATTCCTGAAGAGACAGTGCCCTGTGAGGAAAACAGTGAAGAGCTGTAGCACTTTTTGAATCTAGTAGTATTAAAGTTTCAAAGAAATTAGAAGTAATCGAATCTTGGAAGATTCCGCCGGGGGTTTTTTTTTGTTTTTTCTTCCTCTTATAAACACTTTTTCTTAAGGGTGTATTTTCTGATACCACAGAAAGGTATAGAGCAGGTAAAAGGCGTTCTTTCTCCCTTATTTCTGGAGTGATTTAGACTCTTCATTTCCTTTGATTCCATAGTGACCAATAATCCAGTTCAAAAAAACTTTATTTTTCTAACCTAATTCAATTCAGGTACGACTTCTACCCTACCATGTGCTTTGGAGCTGCTCAATCATCAAATGTTTTCAGCAAAATTAGTAATTTTTCTGGAAAACAGTGAAAACATTAACCGCTCGATATTGTTGATATATTTCCAAAATTGCCTGTAAAACCATTCTGTTCGTTACTGGGTACAATACGACTAGGGTTTCCGTAAATATGAAGTTAGAAATTTTCTTTTTCTATTCGATCCTGACAGGAATTCAATTTCAATTTCCATTTCAACTTAGGTTGAAGACAATATACAGTAAATGCATACTGTAATCAATGCAATTCAATTTTTAGGTTTATCAGAAGCTTAAATCGAAAAATGAAGAAATGCAGGAAAGACAAGTAAAGAAAACACAGAAAACTTCAGTGATCGAAACGCTGAAGAGCAGAATCAAAAGTGGTTCGATGTCAAATCTCTCTCAAGTTGGTACAGAGGCACCTAGGAATAATTTCAGTACCCTTGTTAGTGGAAACACAATTTCTTCCAAAAACAGAAGTACTCTTCAAAGAAAATTGGTTAATAGGAATAATAAACTGGCTAATGATGACGAATTCAAGGCAAGTTATTCTCAAAATATTCTTTGAATTTTATATTACCGCATACTTAACGTCCAATACTTGGTACAACAAGTATAATCTATGAATATTTTTTAGGTAATGAAAAAGTTTGGTGGGTAATTTTTGATCCTTATCTAGTTATCTATGTTGTTTAATTTGAGTACGATATCACCAATCAGACCTTAAATGCCGTAAATTGCTCAATTTTGAATTAACAAATGAAAGAGCAAACTCTTTCTAATTTGTCAATTAATAATATAAAGAAATCAAAAAATAATTACTGGTTTTCTAGAATTCTTTGATTAGCAGAATGTATTTTTCAATTAGCGATATCTATTGGATTGAACAAAATTTCTGAAAATTTTATGTTCAACAGAATTTTCAATTTAATCAAATGGAATGGAGCATTGTAAAAAAGTAGTCAAAAATTAATCGCCCTAGGTTTTTGTTCTCTATATCCTATACATGTAATAATCTAGACAAATCATCTTCAAAAAAATAGATCAGTGAAATAGAAGATGGAAAAAGGACCATAAGTTCCATAAAAGGTTATCGCAGAGATTCAGAGATTCTCTACAGTGGTACTTTGGAACAGACCAGAAGGGGAAAACTGAATGGTGTATTCAATGAAATCGAAGAAGTGAACACAAGGAACAACTATGCAACAATCCAGAGCAATGGTATGTCTAGAAGTCTATCACAACCCGACTTCATGCAACAATTGAGAGAAGAGGGTTTGCAGAAGGTTGACCAGGAACCAGCCAGTATATTTGTTAGGCCAGGTATAGGAAGCATGGCATTCAGGTAAAAAAATAGAAAGAATTTTACTTTCTTGAGTTTTTATTTCCTCAAGTTTTGTGACAAAACTCAAATATGATGAGGCTTTTATATTTTTCTGTTTTTTTCGTAATTCGGCGGAATCAGATTGAATATGAGGGGATTTTGGTAATAACAAATTTTTTATCTAACACAGGCGAAGAAAATCGATAGGACTTTCATTAAAATTCTACTGATACCAGATTTAATCGAATAATAAAGTTCTTCAAACATCTCTAAAGAACAACAGAGGAAGAAATTTAGACGTGGTCTAGTCGTTTTTTACCTATCTTTTTTCCTACAGCTTTATTGGAAGGCTTCATCTGAGTTTTCTGGGTCTTAGATTGGATCTCGACATTCGAATGCTCTGATCCAGGATCAGTAATAGTACTTCACCTAAATACCGGAAAAACCGTTATCCTAGGCATCCGTAAATAAGTGTCTAATTTGACAATTTGAATAACTGATTAGATATATTTTTTAATTTTCAAATCTCATTTTCAATAAATCTTTTTTTTTAGAAAAAGCATCACAAATACATTCTCTGGTGTTAATGGACCGGAAATGACAACAACAGGCGAAAGTTCAATCGGGTCCGATAGCAATTACGGCATGCGCAACTTAATCAGCATTGAAGATGAATTATCAGGTACGATATCATTAAATATCAATTGTTTATAGGTAATTAATAATTTATTTAGGGTATGATCCGTGTATCGCCGTGAATTTCGGAGCGGTTACAGTGGTTTTCAATATTTCAGGTAACCTAAGCAGGTTCGTGTTTACTGATCGCTTGACACTTGTCGTTAGTCAACAAAATTTTTCTTCGATAGAATTTTGGACGTTATAAATGGTTAATCTCTCTTAGTTTGTGAACAACTAAAAGTTCTTAATGGCTCTGAAGGGTATTTGTTTCATAATTAAAATAATGAAGTATTTGAGTGTTAAATGTCATGGAAAATGTTCATAAACAATGATCTGAAAATTAAAGTGACAACTGCCAATTGGATATATAAGGACCACCAACTTACTAACCATAGCAACCAAGGTGATATACGGACCATACCTTTAATGATTAAGCTTTTCTAAATGAAGTGTTGGCGTTGAGCTTACGCAAACGTGAAATTCTCGGTATTTTCATATTTTGCGAACTTTCAATTTCATCATTAAACCTGTAGAATGATAGGTTCCAAACCAAAATTATATTTTTTTTCATTTGCAAATTGTAAATATTGAAATACTATAATGTCGATTATTATGTTTGAAGAAATTATGTAAAAACCCCATAAAAATCGGTGATTTGTGAGAAGGAATATTTCTAATTTCGTTCTGAACTAAGCAGTCACTTAGTGGTGTTCCCTCTTGATACCACTTTCCCAAATCTTACGCATCAGTTTAGGTATAGAATACAGAGTATTTTGTTATAAAGGGGGACCACATTAATTAAACGACGTTTTATGAAATGTCCTTTATTATTAGAATAATTGAATACCTTCAACTTTCAACTTGAAATTGTCAACATTCTTCTTCTTCTTCAAGTGCTATCTCCGCGGCGGAGGTCGGCAGCTGATCTGAAGAGTTGTTTTGAACTACAGCCAGCATTAATACCTTGATATTGCTTTTTCAGATGTCGAATCTAGTGAAGATGACCATCCAAATGGGCCACTTGAAAGATTTTTCACAGCTTGGGGGCTTAATGAATACTTACCGAAATTCGAAGAACAAAAAATTGATTTGGACACTCTCATGTTGATGACAGAAAGTGATTTAAAAACTCTAAATTTACCTCTCGGCCCTCATATAAAACTAATGACAGCCATCAACGAAAGAAAATCGGCTTTGGAACATCCAGGAGAAGTAATAGATAGTATGCTGTGAAGAAAAATATTTATACAGACATAGGTATTTCTCTATATGTAAATTGAAATGCAAAGAATTGCATGAAGATGTCTAAATTAATATATTTCAGGAAAAACTCTCGGTGTTTTATTTCAAAGTTTTCATCATATGAATTTATATTATTAGGAATTATTTTGAATAAATCATCAATAACACTTTTTGTTTGAAGCGATACTACAGTAGTGACGTTGGAGATGTGATAACTCATATTAAATATTGAGATGGCAGTTTCCAACTCAACTAGGTCAGCTTCAATTGGTGAAAATAAGCAACTATCTATTTGGAGTCATTTTGCAACAACAAATATTTATTTTCCGTTCCTTTTATTCATATTCTGAGACTCTGGTAACTCTGAGACGCAGAATCAAAACCAACTTTCGTTTTTCAAATGTAACATTTATTTTATTCATAATCAAATAACTCATTGAATTATATATTGCTTTGATGTATTATTTGAATTTTTGAAAAAATTTCTCGAATAGAGCTTCATTCCAATGTTGATAACTTTGAGATTTTTTCATGAAAATTTCTAGCTTATATCAGAAGACATACCAATGGTTCTTCTGCGTTAATAAAAATTCAATTGAACGTACAAGCTGTTTCGATTTCGATGTCAAAGTCAGCTATGAGAAAAACCCAAATTTTGTTTTCAGATGAGATCTCATTTTTTTTATTGGTCAAAAAATAGTGTAATATGTAATACTACTTAAATTGCGTGACCGGTGAACTCAACCAGAACATCCAGGGCGGGGTGATGAACATTCTCAATGGCAAATAAAGGCAATGAACGCTTGGAGACGATGTTGTGGTTAGGTTATAAAATTAAATCCAATATTTCACCATTGCTATTGCTTTGGGAGTTAAACTGTTTCAGTGAATTGTAAGACATGAAATCTTTGAAGAACATTTAGAGATGCACCGGATCACAAACCATGTCTGCACTCATTCCGGAAATCCAAGAGAAACGCGATAAATTGAAGTCGTCTACTAGCAGAAAATAGTATTCACAGTTCTCATCCACCAATAAATATGCTCACCCTTCCAATCAGTCCAGCCATGGCCATGGCCCCCCTGTCCCCCCCCCCTGCGGGCGCCCATGTTAGTAACTATTTTGTCCAACTTCTCCAAATTATTTGAAATTATTGTCTACAATAATGTTTATCCAGCCATAAGGAGTCATATTAAGATTGAGCAGCATGGGTTCATGGCAAGGAGATCTTGCGCAAGCAATTTGACGATATTTTCCCGGCATATTTGCGAAGTGCTCGATTCCGGCGGTCAAGTTGATACAATATACACAGACTTTCAGAAGGCTTTTGACAAGGTTGCGCATGATCTTCTCATATCGAAATTGCGCAACAAGTTTAGCTTTTCCGAGAGCCTTGTCAAACTGTTTCGTTCATACCTGGTTGATCGTCGTCAATTCGTCCAGCTGGAGGGTGTACAGTCATCCGAGTTTATACCCACTTCTGGGATTCCTCAGGGCTCTAATCTTGGGCCAATTCTATTTATTTTGTTTGTGAATGATTTGATGGATGATCTTGAATTGCCACATCTGATGTTTGCGGACGATTTGAAACTATATTATGAAATTCAGTCACTGGAAAACTGTGTTCAACTTAAGCTCGAGCTGGATAGTGTTGCCAGGTGATGTGAGGATAATCTTTTGAGTTTAAATGTTTCAAAGTGTAGTGTTGTTACCTACACAAGGAAAATGGATATGCTGAGATGTGAATATTTCGTCGGGGATCAAGTGCTATCTCGTGTTGATGAAGTGAAAGATCTTGGTGTGGTTTTTGATCAGAATTTTCTCTTCATTCCACACATCTCCCAACTTATTTCATATGCCTCGGGCTCGGGAACATATGGATTCATTGCTCGCAATGGCAAATATTTCACTAATACTTCAACATTTTTGAGTCTTTTTCATTCCCTCATCCGAAGCAAGTTGGAGTATGGGAGCATTATTTGGCATCCTATTTATTTTTGCCATCAATACCACCTTGAGGACGTACAGAGAAGATTTTTGAAGTTATGCACCAAGAGGATTCGACCATGGTGCATTGTTGAGTCGATTCAATGTGGTTTCGCTGCGGGATAGTAGAGGAATTGTGTGTCTTAGATTCCTATGCAAACTACTGCACAACAGTATTGACTGCCCACCTCTTCTGGCTGCTTTGAGATTTCGTGTTCCAAGATCTGCATCCCGTGCGGTGGAGTTATTCCACTTGGGGACACCGAGGACCAATTCTTTGATGCAGTCTCCCATTTGGTTCATGGAGTCTACTTTCAACTCAGTTGCAAGAGAGTGTGTCATTCACTTTGATTCATTGGCTTCATGGGCGCCCGCAGGGGGGGGCCAGGGGGGGCCACAGCCCCCCCTGAGATTTTGGATGCCTCATTTTCCAGCACAACACCCTCAATATTACTTTCTCAATCCAAAGGGCAAGGAAAAAAGGAAAGTAATAGATTCACAACTATTTTCCGGTTTTCAATGGAATTACATAGGTACTATACATATAATCCATAATCGGCAGAGGTATTTTTTGAATTGAAAACTTTTTTAGGCGCGTTGAGCACTTCTTGGGTGAAGAAAAAACATGGAACCGAAAGCACTCCATGCGTGTCAATTTGTTTATAAATTCATCTTATACACTGCGTCCGTAACCGTTAATAAGTATGGAACAAAATTCATTTTTAGCTAAACAGACCATTTTAAGAAATAATCCTGAAACACGTCGATTTTTTATTTTAATTCACCGTATTTTAAAATAATAATCTAATATACAGGGTGAATTACTTTCGAGTAATGACGTCAGCATCATTTTTTTTTAATGGAATACCCCCATTTTGTCTCAATTTTCCGATTACTCTGGCTGAGCAGATTCCAAAAATGTATCACATGTTGATTCCAATTGGTACAGGGTGGACAAAAATACAATAGTTTTGTGTGTGCTCATAAAGTGACGCGTAACATTCTTTTTTAGTTAAATTAACAATATTATCAAATAGGGTAAATGCACTGCTTAGCCGACCGGCACTGGTTCTCGACCATTCCGTGATTTGAGATGTGGAGCGGCCACTATTATTAGTGGTCGAAAACTAACACAAAAATGGTCGAGAACTCTGCGGCGTGGTCGAGAACCGAAGGTTATTGAGATTTTCTATATGTTTTCACATTTCAATGGTTAAATGCGGAAAGAACGCTTAAAATTATATGACAAATCATTTAAAACTCATCAAAGAATCGATGAACACCAACACCATTAAAATTTGATAAGTTTATGTGTGAAAAAATCGTGCTCGAAATCGATGTTTCTGTTAACTGGTCGAGAACCAGTGCATTTACCCTATACGGATATTGGTTTGAATATAACACCCTGTAGTTTGTTACATTTTTAGATTAATAAAAATGTATAAAAATAAGAAATAATTTCTTTCATATTCTGTCTGCTAGACCACAAGTACCAAACATGTTTGGAAACAGCTCATTTTTATTAATCTAAAAATGTAACAAACTACAGGGTGTTACATTCAAACCAATTAGCGCTAGACAATAAGTATTTTTGATAATATTGTTAATTTAACTAATAAAGAATATTATGCGTTATTTTATGAGCACACACGAAACTATTGTATTTTTGTCCACCCTGTACCACTTTTGGTGATCTTTTGAAATTCAGAGTAGACGCTGGCGATAAATATAAATACAGAAATAGAAAGAAACGGAATACTGATGTCGCCTACGACAATCATGGACGCCTTATCGTTTTTAATAATTTTCATTTTGCCCCCCCTGAGAAAAATTTCTGCGGGCGCCCATGATTGGCTTTCTATTCTCGATAAATATGAAATAGGGTTAGGTTGAATGTATATGATTGTATTTTTATGTTTTTGGTATACGGTTATTTTCTTGCTCTTGAAGTATAATATTAATTCCCATTATTGATTGTTACTGTGTCACGTACTGAAGCTAATTTAGATTATTGTGACTCGATATTGTCAGTTTATTTCTATATTCTTTTTTTGTTGTTTGCGCTATAGCTTGGTTTTTCTTATTGCAAGTGTAATTACTTTCTGTAATTGGGTGTTTACCTGTTAAAAATGAAGGACTATTTATTTTGATCCATAAATCCTCAACTGGAAAGGAATGAAGATAGTTTGAATCTGGGTTATAATGTATATACTTTGCCACATCTATGAAAACACCATCAGCTTTTTTTTGTTGCTGACTATTTCTGATCTGTATCTCTGGTGACATTGTAATTATCGTAAATGGACTCATAACCAAGGCCAAGTTCCCCAACAAAACTCTTCCATCCTGATTTCAACAATATTCGTAACCATTCTCCCTGGAAAATTTTCTACTAGCGTTGAACAATCTTTCAATTTCATCAAAATCGATGTCGCTCGTTTTAGTACCATCTTTGTTACCTTCATGGGCTCACAAGAAACTATCCTCCTTATGAATTGCTCCTGAAATTTAATATAATAGCCTCGTCTTGTTATCTTTCTTTTGCATGAAATGAACCCTATGACAACCCATAATGAATATTTCCACATCAGAAATATTCAGTTTCAGTCCAATATTCTCAATAATGCTCAGCACGTTTTTCTCTTCGGGAACTCCAACAACATCTAAACTCCTTGATTTTAACTGCTATTCTAACATAATAATGTTTTGATGCAGTTCCTCGTTTTCACCCTACAAAGTGTTAAGGCGCAAATTCTTACTTCTGGATCACATTTAGGGATTCATCAAGCCAAGTAGCTTGACATTTTAACCAACTACTTGACTGGAAAATCAAGCTCGTGAAAAATTACATACTTGAGCTTGACTAGACTTGATTTTAGATATTTATTGCTTGACTTGTTATCAAGCGACTTGATATAATTTGAGCTTGATATGCACGCGTCGCACGGCATATATTTCTGCAATCTCCTGAGCGCTTAGACTAAATAAGAGGATTCCTCGAGCGCCGAGAGACTGAAGTATTCGCCAGTGTGACTTTATTAGAAGTTTTCTCACATTTCTATGTAATCAGTTAGGATCATAAATATACAGGGTGTTTATAAGAAGATCACGAACTTGGACAAGTTTAATTCAAAAAAACTCAAGATTTTCAAAACGACTGAACGACGCGGAGCGGAGTTCGGTATTTTTTTCATGGCATTTCTCTTAAACGTATATGTATAAATATATTCATCGAAGTCTAAAAAGGAAAATCTGAATGATCTGACTACTGCCCTGTAAATATTAAAATAACATGAAACATTTTGATGGGTTGTACGAAATGTACAAAATCGACTGCTGATTTCCAAGTTATGGATATTAAAAATTTATACGAATTTTCATGAATCACCCTGTATCTCAGAAACTAACAGTCTTTATTGGACACACAACAAGCTACTTTTCTGAAGGGCCTGGGCCCTGGATAACTTACATTCAGTATTCACCACTCATATTGCTTCCTGTATCAAATCTTATTAAAATTTGAATTGAACAGCTGAATAACAAATAAAAATTGGGTTTCATTCATTCGGCAAACTCACCATCATCATGTTCCGCTATGGAGATGAAAGGTGTATTTGGCAGGTATCACTGAGTGCCAAACTGATGATTCAAGGGCGTAGATTTTTTTTTTTGGGGGTAATAAAAAAAAATTATAGTAAAAAAAAAATATAGACGCGCTCGAAGTGCAATAAAAGTGATCATCTTGAAAGAGATAACAAACTCATAAACCGTAAAAGGGTATGATTTTTTGCTGCCGTGTCGATTTTGAAGAAACTTAAAAAGATTTTTGGTTCATTTTATGGAAAAATTTTCGGCAAAATGATGACGTGAAGCGGAAAACGTGTGTGATGAAATCGACATAACCTGTAATAAATTTGACACGGCGATTTTCAGTAAAAAAAGAGATGAATAACAGACCCTTCAAAGAGAATTCAGATAAATTAGGCAAAGCAGGGTGGCGAAATCTTTTTTTGCCGGAGCGCCAATATGTCTGGCTGCGGTCCTGTTGTAATTCATCCAAATGCAGATTTGGAAACCTACCCTGCAGATTTCAAGTAAGCATGTATACAGCCGGGTTATACTGCTGGGCGAACAGAACAGAAATTGAGGAAGGATTCGTCATCAGTGAGTCCGAATCTTATCGTTTGAAACTATTTTCAGATCAAAATTCGAAAATTACAGACATTGTGAGGCAATGATGACAAAAGAGATAATAAAATCAACAGAGTATTTGGGGATTACCGCCAGTTATTCCCGAAGTATTTGAATATATTTCAACTAAAGGAATAACACCTGTTTGTTCATTCAGAATCAAAGAATATTACGGGATTCTTTTTATTTCGAGGAATTCTATGACTATTGGGACATTTTTATATTTTCAGGATGGGGGATTTCCGAATTATTGTTTAAGCTACAACCAAAATTATTTCAAATTATTAGTTGTGAAAAACAACTTTCTTTCTACTGCAGAATGCATAAATAAGAAATATCCCTCAATTAAATTCACATATGGAGTATAAATGGAGTAGGACAGATGGATAATTTAAATTTTCTGGATTTGACTATATGAAGTTCAAATAATTATTCAGTACCTAGAAACCTACACATACAGATACTACCATTAACCATTAAAACTCGATGTTGGTGGTCGACCCAAAAACTCTAGACCAGAGACCCACAAAATGGTAAATGGTGAAGGGAAGAAGCTGTTTTTGGCCAGATGAATACACTAATTCTCTTTTTTTATATTTATCATGTTGATTTTCAGTATTAACAATATCTGATAAGTTTTTTTATATTATATGTATTCATTAATTGGTTACACCTTTTCCAAAAAAAATTGAATTGAAAATCTTAATCATGAAGAATGCCCACTCTATTATAGAGTATTTATCAAACTTTCGGAGTGGAAGACACTACAGAAATTATTACAATTATGTATTAAGTTTTTATTCAGATATTCGACATCTTTTTTCCTATTAATTAAGTTGTCGATTTGTACCGTATCAGGCGTATTATATGATTATTTCCAGAATTGATTCGGCCGCAGGAATATGCTAAGGGGCCGCATCGCATGTTTGACACGTCTGCTCTAAACTGAAAAAGGGCAGCCAATATATTTGCATGATTCATAGATTGATCCAAAGATGTTTCACAATAAAACTTCGGACTGAGTCATCTATGATGAATCATAATTTTGTTCAAAATTGTATTCATATTTACAAAGAAAACATCAAATACAAGCGCGTCAGCCCTGTCAATTTCCTTCTGAATTTCCGAAAATATTGTTCGGATTTAGTTCGTTTCATTTCAGAAACGAAGAAATCCAATCAACAAAAGCGAAGACGTGGTTTCCCAAGATTCGCTTATCGTTTCAACTTTCGACTCTTTCGAGCTTCTCATTCTCATTTCTCAGTAACGGTAAATCCTATAAAACCCCTCTATACAAATTTAGCGCGCAAGATCCGTAGATTTCCAATGACTTATAATAACTTTACGTTACAATGGAACAGTTTCTATCTACATTTCGTTCAGTTAGCTGCATACGTTATTTCTTAATTTCGCGTTTATTATAATATAAACGGATGGGTCCCAATTATTTTGAGTTCAATTCTAAAAAAACGGCGGACATTCTACAGTTCAGGAAACAATTACGATATACAGACTATGGCCATTCAAATTTGCCGCATTTTATTCAGTATTTATTTATTTCATGAAGTTAGCACCTAGATCTGGGTCCATGCGTCATCCGTCATATTTTGTTTTGGTACGGGTCTAAGTTGGCGCCGTCTTCGGTTCGGTTAATAGTGAATTGTTTCCTTACAAATTAAAATGGAAAGTATAGTGGAAACTTTACTAAATCCTTCGGTTATCTTTGGTTTATTCGTGGGTGTTTTCATCTCGCTTCTGTTCTATTACA
This sequence comes from Harmonia axyridis, assembly GCF_914767665.1. Lineage (NCBI taxonomy): Eukaryota > Metazoa > Arthropoda > Insecta > Coleoptera > Coccinellidae > Harmonia > Harmonia axyridis. The sequence goes on from NC_059506.1 coordinate 19,127,388, forward strand.
TTTTATCAACAGACACTAAAGCAGTTGAAAAAATATCAAGTAAGGCTACTAATATCGTTACTGTAACTTGATAAATATGCTTTAATATTAATAAAAATCATTTTCATTCACTCTTTTCGAAATTTTTATTATATTGAAATATAATTACTTGGAAGTACAATTGCTACAGTTAGCATTGAAGTCAATTTTCAAGGTGCTTCTTTATCACGATAATATTAATTAAGTACTTCAATTTCGCTATTAGAATTGATTTGAGATAATACCTATAATATCTTCCGAATTTTCCTGAGTTTTTAATTTCATTTTAGAGAAGAAGTTACCAGCTAAGAATGTGAAACAGAATCAGTCCCAACAAAAACAGAAATCTAAAGATTCGCATTGGATACCTCTGAAAAAGCATTCTACCCATCCTTCACATGTAGCATCTTTTAAGGGTCATACAGGAGAGGTGCTCCATGCAGACTTTTCCACTAATGGAAAATACCTGGCTACATGCAGTGATGGTAAGTAGAGATTCTCAATAGTTGAAAAAATATTTTGTGAAATTCTTCACATATAAGTATTTGTTATTTTATAATTCCTATAAAAATACTTCCTATTTATTCTTATTTATCTGTGGTGATTCTCAAGTGAAGGTAGGATCAATTGTAGTGCGTGGTGATATTTAGTGATTTTTTATTTCTGTGTACAGACGATCCAGGTTCAACATCAGCTGAGGACAGTGGAGGAAGTATAAGTAGTTCAAGTGACAGTAACAAGGAAAATATACTTTCTAAAAGTAATAAACTTGGACCAAACTTATCAAGAAGGCAGAAAAAGAACAGAAAACCTGTACAAAAGAATGGCAAAGAAAATTTTAGTAGCAATACCTTCAATTTGAAAAAACCTGTAACGGTTCCTTGTGGAATAGGTCTAACAGAGAGCCAACTATATGCACTCTTGAACGATTTTACTCTCTTGCCTGAACAACTCTTCACCAATGGCTATCCTGATTTGAACGAGGCAAACAACAAAGTTCGAGTTCTTAGGCAATGTTTTCCAAGCCCTCTTAAAGTATTTCATAATAGGAAAAAATGTGATTCTTATACTGATTCTGATCAGAATTCAAACAGTTCTGATAGTTGTGAAGATAATGAATTAACAAAATTGAGCTTAGGATCATCACATGATTTGAAACAGGTCAATGCTATTGAAAGAAATTGTGTTAGATGTAAAACTGGATTTTTCATCACTAACGATGAATACTTAACAAAAGAACGTTGCTACTACCATTGGGGTAAATTACTGCACTACAGTTTCACTTGTTGTAAAAAGTCGCCAGGTTCAATTGGATGCACAACTGCAAAACTTCATGTTTGGAATGGAACTGTTGCTGGAATAAATGAGCCTCTAGAAGGATTTGTGAAAACCAAATCTTCTAAAAAAGAGAAGAAACAAAAGGTTTATGCTTTGGACTGTGAAATGTGTTATACAGTGAAAGGACTCGAACTGTGCAAAGTTACCATTCTTTCTTTTAATGGATCTATTGTGTATGATCACTTTGTGAAACCAGAAAATGAAGTTGTGGACTATAATACAAGATATTCAGGAGTGACTGAAAGTGATGTTAACAGTTTGACATCCAAGACATTTTCAAAAGTGCAAAGTGACATTTTAAAATTGGTAACTAAAGATACCATTTTAATAGGACATGGTTTAGACAATGACTTGCGTGTACTCAAACTTTTACATTCTAAAATTGTGGATACTGCTTTGATTTTTCCTCATGAACGTGGTTATCCTTTCAGGTATTCACTGAAACATTTAATGTGGACAAATCTCCAAAAAAAAATACAAACATCTGATTCTGGACATAGTCCTTATGAAGATGCTTTGAGTTGTTTAGAGTTAATATTTTTTAAGATTCGAAAGCAGCATGAATCTCAGTATTACAATTTTCTTAAGAATAATTCCTATTATGTTTGATGATATATATTCAAAACCTTCCTCATACTGTACCCATTGTGCTTCTTATTTATTAGCTCCATTTATTATTCCTCTCTTCATCAAATCTTTCTCATTGCATGTTATAATGCCTTTAATTTGTATAAAAACTTGGTGCATCTCAATTTTAAGATATTATTTTTGGAAATCTATGTGATAAGAATTAGTGATATCAATCTACCATCGAAATTCGGCTGTTTTATTTTCTGTTATGATTTTTTGTATCTTTTTTATTCAACATGGACAATTAAACCGACATAACTTGTTCGATCACAATCCTTTCATAGTTGTGTTTTTATCAGACTAATGAACAAATTTTTTCTTGTAATTATTATTATCAGATGAAGTCAGTTTTTTTATTTATATCAAAAATTGTAATTACTAATGTTGAATATATTACATTTTTTTTTGTGAAACGGTATTACTTTCTCAACTATAGGTCAACTTTATTCATGAATGATTACGGTGATATAGTTCCTAAAAGTATGGGACCAAAATACTCTAAAAATGTAGTCAATGTAAGTAAAAATTGTAATACATACAATTGAATGCATTTTTTAAAACAATAGAACTTCAATAATGGTGAAGTCCTTAGATTTTATATTTTGAAATAATTGTTAATTCGAAATGATTGTACTGTGTTTAAGCTTGAAATTTTACAAATCGTTTATACACCAATAAGTTGTTTACAATGGCTGTGTTGTGAATTTATAAGAAATATTTTAATAATATATAAGTGATTATACAAATTTGATATTTCATTATCATTAAACTGCAAAATGAGATTCAAGCCTCAAATTATAGATACTGCAATATCATTGTTGAAGGCAAATCTTCAATAAATAAACTGATATTGAATAATAGTAAACAAATTCAAGGTTACACATTTTGATGAAATGAATACTATCCTATAACAGGCGAATCTGAATAAACTTCATTCTGATTTGGACTTAAATTCTATTTGAACGACTGTGTTAGTTTTAGAATTAACATTAATGTATCCAGTGTGCTAGCTAGAAAAAAATGAATGGCACATTTCCAGGATCGATTTTTTAGGGAATTAATTAGGTGAAAACTGCAACCTCATAAATTCAACTATTCTCAAGCTTTATGCAAAAATTGGTAAATATATATTTATTTATTTTATTTATTAATGGCGTGAAATGAAAAGTTCTCAAAACTTTTTTATTAATGGTGCTATCAACATGAAACAAAAACATTCTATAGGCACTTTTTTTAGTAGAATCCATTGATCTTGTTACTTATTTTTCATTGCCATTAGTTCTGAAGTTATAATACAATCTTTTGTTTCTTTGAATGTGAACCATAACAATTTTTTTAACAAATAAAATCACTATCTCTTTCCCTTTTCAAAAATATATAACATGATATATAAATTCCTTATCAGAGTATAAATATCATCAAAAGTTTCAGTTTTACTCGGCAAATCAACCAAGTACCTATCTATAATAATCTGTGCACTTCAGATAATTAAAATATTCGGCGGCTACCGGATTTAACACCATTAGATTTTTTCAACATTCCATCATGTTCAAATACTAAATGTTTTTTTAAGAACAACCAAAGGAAAAAATCTAATGATGTTAAATCCGAAGACCTTGGAGGCTACCCTATATTTTAATAATCTGAAGTCCACAGATTATTATAGATAGGCATAGATTCACAGTGTGAAACTGAAATTATTGATGATTTTTATAGTTTGTAAAGAAATTTATATATCATCTAATATATTTTTGAAAACGGAAAAAGTGATATTATTTGTTATAGAAATTTTTATTGTTTTATACTTAAAAAAACTCAAGTTTGTATTATAACTTCAAAACTAATGGTAATAAAAATAAATTTTTCACCAACGGATTCTACTGAAAAAGTGCCTAGATATAGGATGTCTTTGTTTCATGTTGATAGTACTAATAATAATGAATAAGTTATGAGAACTTTCCATTTCACGCTTTTTTCCAATTTTCTCTTATAGCTTGAAAATAGTAGAAATTATGAGGTTGCGGTTGTCACCAAATTGATTCTCTCAAAAATGGAGACCGGAAATGTGTCATTCATTTTTTTCTACCTCAAAGATGTTCTGAGATCCCCTCACTAGACAACGAATTTGGGACACCCGATCCAAATAATGAGATATTCTTCTGTCTTTTTGTTGAAAACCCATATGAGATAAGTTTGAAGGTTTTTGGTTCGGGAGTTATTGCGTTTACGGCCGGACATACTCGAATTCAAGCTGGAATTCGTCCTCAATGTAGAAGGCAAAGAGCAACTGAGAAAATAATTGATGATGGAAAAAGATTAACGTTAGATGAACTAACTGTGCAGTGGGGTGTACTTCAAGGCTCTATAATTGTCCCCTTTTAGATATAATCTACATCAATGATCTGATCCAGGAAACAGCCAGTGTTATGGTGACGATGTATCAGTGATTTCAAACCTGGGAAGCTAAAATGTTTCTAAGCAAAAATATTCATTTTACAGCGTAAAACGAAAACAATTTTGTTTCACTTTTCAAGTCTTTGATACTATAGATATCTTTTTTAAAGAAATATACTACTTATTTATGCTCATTATAGGATGCAATGATGAAACTTTCATTCTTATATCAGATCATTATTTATCAATTGGTTTGATTTACCCTTAAAGGTGCTATTTGCTGTGATACCACTGAAAATTAAAGCTTAATACATTTAATAGAAAACATAGAGATGCTGGATGAACTAATGACTTGGTAATGAATATAACGAAAATACTTATATTGAAGAAAAAACCTCCAAACTCTCAATTATTATAATAATGATGAAAAAATCGTAGCTGACGATTCAGTTCCTTTCTTGGGAATCGTAAATTCAAATCATCACTAAAAACCAAATATATATTGAAAAATTGAAAAAAGAAAGTTTTTCCTCGATCCGCAGGCAGCATTTCCTGTCCAACCGCGTGTTTGAAACTTGGAATCGTTTGCCCGAGAGTGTTGTCGGTTCTGGCTCGGTGAATGCGTTCAAGAACTCGTATGACCGATGGCTGGGCCATAGTGTCCTATAGTGAACTTTGTCTATGCTCAAATTTTTGTATTTTTTTGTGTGTAAAGTTTATAATAATAATAATAATATAATCTAGCCAAATATTAAGTACCCTAAGACTTTTAAAAAATATTTGGTATTGATGCGACCCTGACGTCATAAAACATGTACCTACAAGGTGATCCAATATTCATGAAAATAGAAAAAGTCTAAAATTTTCCTAGTCCGGATCTGATATATTCGATTTCAGAAATATTGAAGAAAGGCATTCGTAAATGTTGAAAAATTGCAATTTTCAAAATAATTCTACGGATAAATTCAAGATATGATATCTATGAAATTTCTTTCATAAGGGAATGTTTATTGATCACCCTGTATGGCGGTGCCAAGAAGAGATTAAGAATTTGGTTTATGAATTGATCTTTGTGGTTGGAAAAAAGACAAAAAAAAACATGATACTTATTAACGTACAAAGTGATCAATATTCACAAAAATAGAAAGTCTAAAATTTTCGGAGCTGATTTATTCAATTTCAGAAATATTGAAGGAAGGCGATATTGAAGGGTGACAAAACTTCAAAATTTGAAATTATTCGGTCGATTAGTTAAAGAATTATTAAACTGTGAAATTTCACTCATAAGATGAACATCACCCTGTATATCCCAAACGAAGGCACTCTTTATAGTCTTTATACGAGTCCTCCATGATGATCTTCATTTATGGCATCTGTTTTTAGCATTCTTCCCGGGACACCCTGTATACCTACTATTATTGCAAGGTTCAATTACTTTCAGAGTTAGGTATTTTTCAATATTCCCCTTGGAATTTTTTCCCTATCACAATTGATTAGCCTATAATGCTAACGTATCGTCCTTCCAATCCCGCGACCACAGGTTTCATTTCAATGAGTAGAGGTTGAATGTTTTTTTTTCAATTCACAATTTGTGTTTCATTGAATAATCGTTTGATTTGCGAACAGAAGGAGATAATAAAATATTGTGTAAAATTTGCAGTGTCTTTTATTTGATTTGACTGAAACTGATAATTTCAGGAGGATTTTTTTTCCTTGGAGGATTCCTAGACTAGAGATGCATTCAAGTCAAACTAGTTTGATTTTACTCACAAACTTGACTAGACTTAAAAATCAAACTTTTTATGTAAAAAAAGTTTGACTTGATTTGATTTCTGTATCTTTAGGTTTGGCTTGAAATCAAACTTCTTCAAACAGTTTGAAGTTTGAATATCCTATTGCACAACGTGTCTGAACCTGTACTCTGCCATTCAGCTAATTGTGAGTCTGATTTTGAAGAACCCCTCCCTGCAAAAACTATGAGGAAAAAATCTGTATACGTGGCAAAATTTATCAATAAGAAAAAGAAATATACAGATTTTTTATGTAATGGCAGACGATTCTAAAACAATTAAAATTGTAAAGTGTAAATTTTGTAGAAATAAAGAACAACGGTATAAAATGCCAATAGTGGAACTAGTTCTTTAACGACATTTGATGAAGAGCCATAAAAAATTGTATGAAGAAGAATTTCAGCAGGCAGCAACACATTCTGGATCAAGTAGTATTTGTGGTAGTACCAACATAAAACTATGGATCCAAAATTGTCAAAATAGTTTTTGGACGGCAGCTCCTTTATTCTTGAAGTTAAAAATATGCGTTTACTTTCAGATTTCTTGCGCATTCACTTAATTTGTAAGAAATTCTGAAGTAAAAACTTTTCACGAAGAATTTTGAGGTGACAAGTAGGAATTGATTGAAAAAAAGTTTGAAATAATGTATTTTCTTTTTGTTTTAAATTAATGTAGGTATTTTTTTACCTACTTACTATATTTAAGAAAAATAATTTACCCATTCAAGATATATCTACCAAACAAATTATTTTTCAAGCTCTCTCAAACTAGTTTGACAAACAGTTGGAATTTTCAAACCTGTAACCATTTTCCAGTTTGATTTGATTTGAATCATTTGTCAGAAAGATTGACTTGAGTTTGACCTAATTTCAATTCAATCTCAAACATTCAATTCAAACTTGTGCAACTCTATTCCTTACATTCATATTGAAAATATCAAACCAATAGCTGGTACAAATCTAAGGGAAGTCATAATATAAAATGAATTGCGTTGCTACATTTGCAGGCGACAGACAACATATAGGAAAGTTCGTACGAAACAATCTCGCCGCATAAGAAAATCGAAAACAACCAAAACAAGATAGTTGGTCAGTTGCGTAATAATATCATACTGAATTTCTCATCAACTTTCTCCTCGTTACTCCAATACACCTACATTTCTAAGAATGCTTGTGCGCTATATTTAAATATCCATCGAGTTCGTTTGGAAATCTACGGCACTATTAGAAAGTTAAATGCAGTTTTTTCAAATGCATCAGCAAATCGTTATAGCCTATATGGCTCGATTCGTGTTTCTTCCTTGTTCCATTGAACGTCCAATAATGTTCTTGGCGAATACAAAATTCATATATAGTCAGATGCTTTTGAGCCCTCGTTTTTAATTCATGCGCCTATTGGAGGCCAGAGAACAGTTGTAATAAATTATGAGATCTAATTTATTAGGTATGTCTTTGTTGTCGGTTATTTTATCTTCAGACGGAGAGTTCTGTTCTGATGAAACAATCCCCTTAAACATTTGATTATCCCACTTATACAAACTGAATTTGCAAACCAAGGCTGATTTGTTGTTTCGGAATTATTGGTTATTTTTCTTTTCGATAATCTGCTTGAATTCCACATTCTTCTGAAGACGCGATCCACAAGAAATTCTGAATTCAGCTTGAAATTATTTTTATATAATATGATAAACCTTTATTTAATCTATAATATGACCCTCAGGTGTCAATCATGTACATAAAAACGAAAGATATTAACCCCCATTAGTTGAAATGGGAAGTCAAACATAAACTAGAGCCCTGAAAATCTTTTTCACGAAGAAATTTCCAACATTTTCTGATCGAAAACATTAGTTCAGGTATAACATAATTGGCAATTAATTCGTACAAAGGTAGATTCTGTTTTTTCAACGCAGATAATCTTCACCTAGAGTAATAATAATCATGTCTATGAATATTTAAAATCATTATAACTATTGATAAATGCTATTAATTAATTCTGTTCAACAAAAACACTTTACAAGTTTCAGTTTGTTTCAGATTGAAAACTGTCTATAAACATTTTACAAGCAAAAAGATTTTGCCCAGAAAATGACATGGATGTACCTTTATTCTGTAAAAATATGTAATCTTTTGATTATAAAATTATAATAAATTACATAACAAGAGTTGTAAGAAGCATATTATACGCACGAGTAGAAAAAGTTGTAGTTGTCTTACAGCTCGAGTTGTGTACTATACTTTTTCTACGACCGCATTCATTTACATAAAAACTTAGGCTAATCCAAAAACTGGTTGCAAATCGCGACAAAATTACGGAACGTCAAAAAGTTATAGGTTATGCGAGCTGTATGTTAGTCGTTTCCTTGGCAACCACTGAAGGTTTTATCTTATTGGTTATTCGCCGTGCGATTTACTTTACAGATGCTACCGTATTGGTTGTTGATCGTGCTTTCTGTTTACGGTAAAGTGAATCGCACAGTTTTTCGTTGCACAGTGATTGAATAGACAGTTGGCGAGTTGTACGATTTTGTTCATTTTCTGTAGGGGTAGCCGAAAAAATTTTTTTTTCCACTAAGTACTTACATGATAAGTAGTTTGCGTTGTTTTTTCAACAAATAATAGATCAAATTGAAGGGGAGAGGAGAAAATAGTCCCATAATTATTTTCTTGCCGTGATGATTTTCAACCTCCGATAGGAGAAGGAACCCCAAGAAAAAAAAATATTTTATTCTTTTTCCTGTATCACCTGAGTTATTTCTGAACGAAGCAATCATTTTATGTATATAATTCTGGCTCAAAATAGCCGACGAACAAGACGACAGTGAAAGTGGGTCCGTTAATAATATGAAAAATGTCGACACAAAGTCCGCGCACTGCAAAAGAAAAGTGGTAGACTATTTAAAGTGCTCAAAATGTTACGAATGCTTTCAGCCTAAATGTATGGACACATTTTGCTTGAGGATTGAAATTATCATTCTTCATCCAAATATGATATGAATTTTTATCTTGATCGAATGTGCAATTTTGTTAAACAAAAATTCTCCTACTTGAATTAACGAATCTACCCTGAAAACTTCAATCGAACTCAATCGTAATCAGGGAGTTGAAGCTGATAGTTGTAGACCATTCCCGTCCCAAAATTCAAAATTACAAATATTGTGCGAAATGATAGATCATATATATCCATCTGTTTGGTAAATGAGCTCTCAACAAACATTATTGACCTCGATGGAGATCGTGCAACTTCTGTTATCGTTTTTACAACCGGCAGCACAGACCAAATTAAATTTGACCCCGTCCACCTCGAATTACCAAACACTCTGTATAATTTAATTGAATATACAATACTTTAGGTTCTTCTCCATGAAGTTGAAGCGGTTCATTCTAAAAGGCTATATTCTGTTGCGAAATGTTTGAAAGTTTACATCACACCCTGTATAGGTAATATGATAATACGAAATGAGATTTTGTGTATTGTGTATCAGTTGTGAGTATAAATAGTTGAAATTTTACCAAGGACGTAGAAATGGGGGGGTACTGGGGGTAAATTCCCCCCAAGATATAAAATTAGAAATCTCGCAGAGACGAAGAACGAAAATTTCTTCATAAAATGAACCAATAATAATCATTTTACTTTCTTTAGAAATCGACACGTCAGTAAAAAATCGGACCCCTTTACTGTTTATGAGTTTATTATCGCTTTCAAGATGAGTACTTTTATTTCACTACGAGCTCGCCTTTATCCGAGGATTATTATTCTCCTTTATCTATCCGCTTTCTCAACATCGTCCCTTATTTGCCATGTGTGATTTTTGCATTCGTCATCGGTAAACCCTTACCCGTTGTTTTCTATTTTTTGTATCATTCTCGTCACAAAATTTCAATATGTAGTTATCAAAGAACTGAACCGAGTATTCCGCATCGAAAAATTATCTGGGCTGTGTTGTACAATTTATTGTGTTTCATTCAAATCGCAATTTATTTGTGAAGACATCCGTTTTGAACTGACTATATCTACAGGGTTTTCCTAACTTGGAGGTACAAATGAAAATGACAGATTTCAAGAGAAATATTCCTATAACATGAGTCCCCAAACGATTTGTTCTCATTTTCCTTCGTAACTCCAATTCAGGAACACTCAGTATAAGATAAGAACAATCGAATTGGTAATAACCCCTCCTCCCACGAGAAAAAAAGATCTACTCCCTTGGATTTTACAAATTAGGCACAATATTACTCCCTCGGGAGATAGGTGCATTACTCCACTTTTGAAAAATTGTTTATAATTATGGTAGTTATATTATGTAGTTAAATGTTGCAGACGTTCAAGAAATATTCTATTCTATATTCCTACAGTCAATTCACAAATACATGAAACTAGAGGAGGATAGTGTGATAATAATTTGATATGAAGTTTTATTACATAAACTCCATCAAGTATTATAAACTCATTTGAATTTAATACTTCTGTTTACTGGGTAATCCTTTCGATATTTTGTCGGAGTCGATCTACTTTGGTTTCAAAACTTCTTTGCCAATATGGTTTATTATGTTATTATTTTTGACCCGTTTGCACATCTTTGTAGGTTCTGCAGTTTGCAGATGCTATGTTTCGATATTCCGGTTGTTAGAAAGACAATTTTTTTCGCCTTCCACAGTCTAGACAGAATTCGTCGACCTCTTCTGGGTTATCGACACAGCGTACCTATATAATTTGTTCTATAAGCGTCTTTTAATGATATCAAATCAGCGTTTATTTGAATTTGGTTTTCGGCGCATTTGTGGTTTTCTTCAAGTGTAGCTTTGTTGTTTGGATTTCATACATTTCTCAGCATGACCCAGTATTTGTGATCTCTCATACTTTTCTACAAGCTTTCTACAGGGTGACTGGTGACGTAAGGCACAACGGTTAAAATGTCCCATAATGATATTGGTTTCACAGATATAGGGTGATTTATGAAAAAATACTGAAACTTTGAACTCTCTTATCTCTGTTGAAATGGCAAATTTGATATTTTACAGGATTGTTACTATAAGCATTCTTCATCAGCTGACAAAATTAAAATTAAAAATTGGATGCCAATATCGAAAAATTTCAATTTATTTTTCAGGTGAAAAATATCACTCGGCATATGAGATAAAAAAAAGAAGAAAAGAATAGTCTATATATAAAGTAATGTGGTCTTAAAAGGCGCAACTGGCGAATGAATGATCACTCATTTTTAAACGCTTGTTCTCAGAACCGATCGCTGCACTATACTTTTGTCAAAATGTCTCCAATTTTCTACTTTTCAGCCGACGGTGATCTCAAATAATAAAAATCGACTCACTGATGACAAATTGGATTAGGTTCGTCCGATAACGATAACTTTAGAACGGAAGGATCTAAAAATTTTAAATTTACAGGGTAGATACCTGTCTCGCAGCGAAATTTGTTATTTGACAAAATTCGACAAGGAGTGCCGTGAATATATACCAAAGAATGTTCAAGAACAATTTCGAAAAATTACCTAATATTTCCGTGACAGAATCGAAGAAGTTGAATTATTTTTTTCAAGTAAAAATTTGATAGACCTGGATCTACATGTATACATATATAGAACAACGATGTTAAGCATTGTCATCAGATTTATAAAAAATATCGAAGAAAAAAAAAGACGTGAAGTGTAGTTTTTGAGAGCTCGTCATTCCAGGATCAATTGCGCTGGTCTCAGGGGTGCAATTAGCGCATCTATGACGAGAGCTCAAAAGTGATTTTGAGTAATATTTGCCACCACATCTATTGAATAAACCTTCTTATATTGACTTCTAGTATCACCTATTGCACTATAGCCATTAAATTTCAAATCTATGGAATCAATTGATCGGATTTTCAAAATTGAGTCCGGTTTTTGTACTGAATTGCATTCTTCTATAAATCCCACATAGAAAAGTTGAAAACATTGAAAAAGAGATAAACCAAAACAAAAGTGAATATTGACTATTTCATTCCATCTTGTAAATTAATTTTCTATTTCATTCTGAAAAATATTCGAAACATGTTTCAATCATATTGAACTCCATAGAATCATCTCTCCAAATAAAGCAGTACTTCTTTCTTCTACTTGGTACCTACCAGTATGTAACTCATTGCATTTTCCAGTACACGAAATGAAAACTGTATATTTAATTTTAATTTTGTTCGAAAAATTTCGTTGGATTGCCATTGGAAAACATAAATCGAATAAAGTGACCAGGTAGTCCACTCTGATTGTATTAGCAATCAAAAAGTGAAAGTACCATATTAGCGTCCCCGGAGAAAGTAGCAATCTGAAAGAGATTTCATTAACAATACATTAGCACTCGGATAAATGCCAAATTTTTGTGCTTTTTAGGAAATGTCCCGCTTCATCAATGTATTCTGAATGGTGTCCTCATAAAATTGTGGTCCAAAATAATTTTAATGAGAGTTTCTTCATTCAGCTAGCTTCTTCCATTCAATGACAATATCAATTGAATGAATTTATTTCAATGACGAATATCCCATTTACATATTATGCTTCTAAGCATCTAATAAAAACAATACCTACTGATATTTTTTGTTCACATGGTCATAGTTGAATTGAATCAAATTTGTATTCCTCGCAGGACTTCCGCGACATCCTACAGGAGCTTTTTTGAGTAGAATCCATTGGTGTTGATTTATTTTTCATTGCCATTCGTTTTTATGTTATAATACCAAGTTGTGTTTTTTTGAATGTAACAATTTCTATGAAAAATATAAACGCTCAATTTTTCCCTTTTCAAAAATTTATAACATTATGTATAAATTTCTTATAAACCTATAAAAATCATCAAAAGTTTCAGTTTCACACGGCTAATCAACCAAGTGCCTATATACAATAATAATCTACGAACTTAAGATGATTAAAATATTCGATGGCACCAAGGTAAACGGATTTAACATCATTAGATTTTTTCCCCTGTTGCAAAAATACAACGGTGTTGAATCCGCTGACCTTTGTGGCTATCGAATATTTCAATTATCTGAAGTTCACAGATTATTATAGATAGGTACTTTAGATTAATGTTCTGTGTGAAACTTAAACTTTTGATAATTTTTATAGTTTGGTAAGATATTTATATATCATGTTATACAGCGTGTCAAAAAAGTAACGTAACTCGTCAATAATTCTTGTACGAAGAATTATTAAGGAAAATCCTCGCTCCCGTCAATTTTAATTTCGAGAGCAATTTATCCCTTGCTTTTTTGAATTTGTTATTTCTCACCCCCTATGCCTCGCACCCATCTACTTTATTTTTTCAAATGGGAATATATGGATGGGATACATCAAATGAAAGGTAATTTGATAACCTTTCAGCGATGTAACTAAGAATAGAATTGGTTGTGCCGCTTTTTATTGAAAAAATTAGGAACTATTTTACAATTCGTGATTAGAGAGTATGTAATTGCATTCAGACTATTATTATTTTACCAATTATCACTGAGGGAAATCCATGGATTTTTAATTTGGTTCCAACAAGATGGTGCGCCTCCCCATTGAAGTGGCCACCCCGATCTCCAGATTTTAACCCTCTCGACTATTTTCTGGGGGGCCATTTGAAGAGTACTGTTTACCATAATCGGTCAGATAATTTGGAAGACCAGCGACTTAAAATTCAGAGAGAAGTCGGAAGTATACATGTTGCTGCGTTGAATAATTCATCGAGGAATTCGAACATTTAATACATTAAAATTATTTTCTATCCTTCAATAGGAAACTCATCGATTTCCGTATCACAATCCATATATTCCCATTTGAAAAAATTAAGTAGAGGGGTGCGGGGCGTACGGGGTTAGAAATATCAAATTCAAAAAAGCACTGGTTAAATTGCTTTTGAAATTAAGAATTGACGGATGCGAGGATTTTCCTTAATAATTCTTCGTACAAGAATTATTGACGATTTAAGCTACTTTCATGGCACGCTGTATATTTTTGGAAACGGAGAAATTGAGCGATTTTATTTGTTATAGTTTACACTTAGAAAAAAAAAAGGAATTATAATTTCAAAACGAATGGCAATAAAAAGTAAATTATCACATCAATGGATTCTACTGAAAAAAGTGCCTGTAGGATGTTTTTGTTTCATGTTAATAGCACTAATATTGAAGAAGTTATGAGAACTTTTCATTGCACGCCATTTTCCAATTTTCTTTTATAACTTGAAAACATTGGAATTTATGAGTTTGCGGTTTTCACCAAAATAATTTTCTCAAAAATCGAGCGCGAAAATGTGCCATCAATTTTTTTCAGTTCGCAACTTTTTTGTAATTTAAGCCACCTTGTATCTCTAACGGTTTTCGATATCCCTGTAGTGCCCCTCTAAATAGTTCTAACCCTGTATAAATTGATGCGGCCGTTGTAAATTTTGTACAACAAAAGGAAATAAAAGAATACATTCAGGTACAGTAGATTACACCAGTAATTAACTTCAAACAGTAAAAATATTAAAAAAAAACTGAAAAATATATGATATGTTAACCTTGAGAAAACACTGATATCGTGATTGAAAAATAATAATTCTTATTTCGAAACAAGTAGCCTTAAGAATATCTCACATCAAAAGAAGCCGACCAATGAACCAATCATCTGGTGACATTTAGCGATAATTCCGGCAGTCGCCTATTCGATTTCAATAAAATTGGCGCTTGGAAATTTTACTACAAAGAGTGGTATTTTCACTAAGAAAAACATTTTGTGTCAAAAAGTGTCTTGTTTTATTTACTGACTGTGCGCCCTTACAATTTGACATCCGGCAAATGACCGGTATGCCGGTCCTGGCTATAGCCCTGATTCATCGAAATATCATTTTTAGATTTGCGACTAATATGTCTAGAAATAGTGGTGTGTTCACTAACTAAATTTTGTACTTTGAGGTTTCACCCAGTTCTTATGGCCTAGATATGAGGGCTGAGCATTGGTGTTCTTTTGAGAGATTACCATGCATGCCACTGGTGGGTTATCATACCATATATTATATTAGACCAATCGTGTACATGGTGGTGTTATTTATGTCAAGTCAAATCGTCAAGTACAGTAGCTTAATATGGCAAATTCTCAATGGAAATGCATTGCTTGCAACAAAGATAAAATTTGGTGAAACCACTTTCTATGTTAGCGTATACAGACCTACTTCGATCGATTTTAACTTTTTTCTTTAAACCTTGGAATATGTCCTCACGTACTGTACAGGGGGAACACGTATCTTTATACCCCAAATTTTCTCGAAAACGGCCTAATATATTTTTATTCTATGCCGTTTTGTACAAGTCAATGTTCAATTCATATGCATATAGGAAACCGAATGCAGTTCATTGTAGAATTGTAGATCCAATTGAAAATATACAAAAATGAATTTAACACACAGAAATCGATTTTCATAAAATCAGTAACACCCCAGGAACTAATTAAAGAAATTTTAACTTGAACCTTTCAGCACTTGGGGAAAACGGCGTTGACGCTAAACTCATCAAGGATGTGTTCGCCTAATGAAGCTTTTTAGCCTAGCTAGACCTTAGCAGTTTTCATTGACTTGGTAAGGGCGTTTGATACTATACCTCATGAGCAATTGTTAGACAGACTGGATAATATAGGAATCAGAGGAACCACAAATCTACTTTTCAAAAATTATTAAAAAAATCTACTACAAAAATTGGAAATTTTCACACCAAACCAAGATAACAATTGGTGTACCATAAGGAACAGTTTTAGGTCCTCTCTTGTTCCTAATATATATCAATGAAAATGTAAAATACTGGATAACACCGTTGTAATTTCTTATGCGTATCGCACCGTTGTTGTTTTCAATTACATCTGTTAACACCACTTAATATAAAAGACATTCAGTACATCCAAGTTTTATCAAATAACATTTTAAAATGAAGAAAGGAAAGAAGGTTCAAGACAAGGATAAACCAAAAGGACCTCAAATTGCATTCATGTTATGGTTGAACGAAAATAGGAATAAAATTAAGTCCAAAAATCCAGATATGAAAGTAACAGAGATAGCCAAGGAAGGAGGACGACAATGGAGAGAATTGGAGGATAAATCTAAATGGGAGACGAAGGCTAAAGAATTCAAAAGGTTATATGAAGAAGCAATGCAGGCCTACAAAGCAAAGCAGAATGTAGACTAAGAGTTTAATCTTTTCAATGTTTAGATATAATTCTTTTGTACTGTGTGTATTAATATGTTAAAAGTGAATAAATTGGTTAGATTATGGGATGGGGGTTTTTAATGAAGACAGAAGAACTTAGATAAGCTGGCTATAAATTATAGTCCCAATAAGTTTACACGTAAAATAGGCCAAGTATATCTCTTTTCCTCTTGATAGGCCGCTTAATGTAGATTTTAAAATTCATAACGGTTATTGCTTCGACCTTAATAATTTTCAACCGAACTGTTCCAGCTGTATTATCTTTTTTTCCGTATTGCCTTCAATCTTTACAGAATGACGTTTCCGTAATCTCCTCTATGCACGTGAGAAGACTGATCGAGCAGATTATTGATTGGTATGCTAAGTTTAAACGTGGTGAAATGAGCACCGAAGACGGCGAACACAGTGGACACCCAAAAGAGGTTGTCCCCGACGAAAAAATAAAAAAAGTTCACAAAATAATTTTGAATGACCTTAAAGTGAAGTTGATCGAGATAGCAGACATTGTGAAGATATCATCTGAACGTGTACATCATATCATTCACGAATATTTGTACATGAGAAAGCTGTGTGCAAAATGGGTGCCGCGCGAGCTCACAATCAATCAAAAGCAACAACGTGTTAATGATTCTAGCAGTGTTTGAAGCTGTTTAAGTGAATTTTTGCGTCGATATGTGATAATGAAACATGGCTCTATCATTTCCTCCAGAGTCCAATCGACAGTCAGCTGAGTGGATTGCACACGATGAACCGAATCCAAACCGAGGAAAAACACAACAGTCAGCTGGCAAAGTTATGGCATCAATATTCTGGGATGCGCAAGGTATAATTGATTACCTCCAAAAGGGCCAGACCATCAACAGCGGTTATTGGATCGTTTAAAGGATGAAATTGTTAAAAAACGGTCCCATTTGAAGAAAAAAAGGTGCTGTATCATCAAGATAATGCGCCGTGTCACAAATTAATGAAAAGAATTACAAAATTGCATGAATTGGGCTTCGAATTGCTCCTGCATCCACCGTATTCGCCAGATGTGGCCCCCAGCGACTTTTTCCTGTTCTCAGACCTCAGAAAAATGCTCCCTGGAAAGGAATTTAGCGCCAATGAAGAAGTAATCGCCGAACTGATGCCTATTTTGAAGCGAAAGACAAATCGTACTACAAAAATGGTATCGAAAGGTTGGAAGATCGCTATAATCGCTGTATCGCCCTCGAAGGCAACTAATATGTTGAATAATGAAATCGAATTTTGCAAAAAAAAAGGTGTTTTACTATGGTAGAACGGGGACTTTTCAATTGGCCTGTTATTATTAAAGCTTTGATTGAAATAATCTTTGTACTTGTCAGAAATTTTCTACATGTAATCAAATCTGGATTTTTTCCACTTATTGAGCCATCCATCTGTTCTTTTTATGTTTCCATAACCTCCAACTATCCATGTGTTAAATTTCACTACGATGATATTAACCGTTTGGGACTGAAAAGGTTAAAATTAAAGGAATACAAAACTAACATACATTCGGAATTATTATATCAATGTGGATTATTGATCCAGAAATGGTTCCGAACAAAAAATATATGATTCAATACACATATTCGGTTTCTGTGAGATATAAAGGGAGCCGCAATATACTGTGGCACATTCTCATGAATATTGACATTTTCGACATGAAAACTAGCATTAGAAATAACTCATCCTTTTTTTTCAGATCGTACTGTTTTCCTGTGGGATACCAGAGATATAAAAGCAAAAGAGCATAAATCTATCAGAATCAACATTGATTACGATTACCCTATATTTGTGAAATGGAGCCCAGACAATAAGGCTTTTTTAATTCATAGATACCAGGATAATAACATCGAAGTCTATAAGGTGGAGAAAAAAAAGGATGGAAGCTTAGGCCATGCTGCTATTGCTCATACGTTTCCTAAGGTAAGCCTCAAAATTTCAAGTTCATCAACAGAAAAAAATTGCTATTTCTACTTTGGTCATAATTCTCAACCGATCGGAGTAAAAGAGCAAACTCTCTCACTGTCGGCTAACTCAATTCCCATCTGAGGGGAATATTCACTCATTCCGGTCATTTATTATGTCATTTGTGTTCAGTAGGTTATGCAATTCAATCTTAGAAAAATAGGCGTTTCAACAAAGTTCATGCCTCATCATGTTATTCGTTGTATTGCGGCCGTTTGTCTTTCAATACTCGGCTCAAACGCATTAATTGCGTTCGATAACGATCGCCTGTGATTTTTTCAGTTGGTTTTAACAACTCATAATACACTACGTCGAGCTGGTCCTACCAAATACTGAGCATAACCTTGGAACGACTGATAGTTACTTGATCACAACACCATATCACAGAACTTTGCTCTTCAGGAGATCTTTTTCATATAATGTACGCTCTTTCTACAATAATGTCCCAGATATCTACAATAATGTCCTAGATATCTAGTATACATAATGTCCCAGAAATTTTTAAAAATTTACCCATTTATACTTTCAAACGGCTTTGAAGATGATAATTTTCAGTGCTCGAATATTTTTTTAAATTTTATGCGAAGGCTTTTGGTGGAATATGTTGTTTTCTATTGTTTTCATACTGGGCGGACTCTGTAGACTAAAGCCTGCTACATAGTCTCATGAAAGTCGGCCAAATTGGCATTAAAACAAACAAAAAATTATATTATGGGTTAGAGATTACATAATGAACCATAGTATTGAATTTTCAATTTTTTTCTTTCGATAATTTTATCATACAAAGGATGAGTTACCCAGAGATTTTGCTTCTTTCATTTTCCAAATCAATTTATACTTATTCTAATTGCAGGTTCATGAAGAAGAGGTGATAGGGATGTCGATATCCAGCAATGGAAAATATATAATGACTTGTTCTAGAAAAAACGATCTTATTTTGTGGGATCTCAAAGGCCAAATAATCAGCAAAGTTGATACATGTCTAATGACTACCTTCTGCGCTAAAATCTCACCATGCGGAAAGTTCTTACTAGCTTCCGGTAATATTATCTGAAATGTTAATGAACTGTTTTTTCATTTACTTTTTATAGGATTCACTCCTGACGCCATAGTGTGGGAAGTGAATTTTAATAAGAATGGTGAATTTCAAGATGTGAAAAGGGCTTTCGAATTGACAGGACACACTTCTGGAATATATGATATAGCTTGTAATGCCGATAGTTCCCAGATGGTAACTGTATCGAAGGATGGAACTTGGAGGCTTTTCGATACTAAAGGTTTGTATTTCTAGTATTTCAGTTAATTTATTCTGAAATAATAAAATGTACAAAATCAAAAGACGGAAGTCATGTGTAGGTGACTAATTAAGGTTATGTTCAAGATGAAAATATGTATTGATAATACAGTAAAACTTCGTTAGGATGCTCTTCAAAAAACTTGCGTGAAAGAGCGGAAAAGCGTTTTACCTGGGAATGTAAAAAAATCTTTAAATGCTAGAAAAAAGAGAATGATTTCAAAATTTGAATGTAAAATTTATCAAAATGCATAATATAGTTTTACAGGAATGCTTAATACTCACATTAATAATATTATGTAACAGGCCAATTGAAAAGTCCCCGGTATACCATAGTAAAACACATTTTTTTGGCAAAATTTGATTTTATTATTCAACATAGTTGAATACGGTGGATGCAGAAGTAATTAGCAGCTCAATTCATACAATTTTGCCATTGTTTTCATTGATTTGTTACACGGCGCATTGTCTTGATGAAACAGCACCTTTTTTTTCTTCAAATGGGGCCGTTTTTTAAAGATTTGATCCTTGAAACGATCCAATTACGTTATATAATAATCGCTGTTGATGGTCTGGCCCTTTTGGAGGTAATCAATGAATATTATACCTTGCGCATCCCAGAATACTGATGCCATAACCTTGCCAGCTGACTGTTGTGCTTTTCCTCGCTTTGGATTCGGTTCATTGTATGCCGTCCACTCATCTGTCTGTCGACTGGACTCCGGAGTGAAACGATGGAGCCATGTTTCCATTGTCACATATCGACGCAAAAATTCAGGTTTATTGAACTTAAACAGCTTTCGTCGTCTTCGGGGCTCATTTCACCACGTTTGAACTTAGCATACCAATCAATGATGGTTGATTTTCCTGGTGCAGACCCCGGAAACTCTTCATCGAGTCAAGATTTTGCTTCAACTGTATTTTTTCCCTTAAAAAAGCAATATTTTATCGGCACACGAAAAAAATTTTTTTCATCTTTTTTCAAATAACAAAAGTAGCTACACTCACAACGCAATATCTCACAAACTAATGGTCGGACTGCTGTCAAATTTTGACACGTATCGTTTGAAGGTGGGTACTAACTAAAAATCATATGGATTTAATACTAGCACCGCCATCTGTGCATCAGACCGGGGACTTTTCAATTGGCCTAATAGGTACACTGCTTACAAACCAAGCATAGAGAAACTTGTTAAGTTAAGAGTACTTTGTTTGAGGTTTTTGTTAGCGTGTGTGGAGAGGAAGTTGCCAATTCTGTTAATGTAACAAATCATGTCCTCAGGGCATTCCAGGTTGGAATTAATTGTGAGTTCTCGCAAATTGTCAAAATGTCGGCTCACGAGACTTTTATAATCAAGAGAAAATTGGCCAAGAAACTAAAGCAAAATAGGCCTATACCACAATAGGTACGCATGAGGACATGAAATACCATAAGGTACAACGCTAAGGGGCGTCACTGGCGTAGAACTAAGCTCAAGTTGTAATCTGTTACATATGTAATTTTATTACATTAAAAATTACTGTCGCGTAATCGGGAAAATTTCCTCCTACTTCTTTTTTCCTATTCATTCACCCTATGGCGCTTCTGTGATGACCAAACTTTGTACGTTGTACGAAGTTGTAATTCACTATATCTTTTTTGTCTTTACGAAGCATATAAGTAGAGGGCAGCACTGTACGGCGGTCGATTTTTTTTTTACAAAATTATAGGTTTATCTTTTTTGTAAAGAGGTAAAGGTTTTTTCTCTAATATTTTGAAAATATATCATTGCTCTATACATTGAACATATCATGAATTCTTTTCCGGAAATATTTTTGTTTCATTCGCAAATTAGATATATTGTCATTCTACAATGGAGATTATTTTTTAAAGAAATTATATGAAAAACCCATAAAACTCGGTTGTATGTAAGAGGAAAAATCAATAATTCCGTTTTGCTCTGATCAGTTACCTTGATGGTGTTCCCTCTCACCGAAGTTTTACTATATTCTTTTACTTGAACTGTTTTCGTACTGAATGAAGGCCTGACTATAAAGCGCACCTTTACTAACAAATGAAATAAGAGATTCAGGAATTAATATTAATTGTGGTGGTTTGACTTCTTGAGGCTACCGTGTAAAATGTTCGAAAGAAGTTTAAATGAAAATGTCGGTCATGTGTGGAAAATGCTCTTCGAGATATCTTCGCTAAAGATATTCGGAACCTATATGAACTATGAGGATATTACCCTTTTTATGTTCGCAGAGCCACCTTCTTTTACATTTTTCCAATAATTTTGTATTTTTTTCGGATCTATATTAACCAGTAAACTTATTTCCAGTCGAATACCGGAAAGGACAAAGCCCACGACTGCTAACCTCCGGTAAATATAGAAACCCAAGTGAGGATGCAGCCTTAGTTGCCCTATCACCAAATGGTGTTATTGTTATTGCTGTGAAGAACTCTCTTCAATTCTTCTTTTCATTTGATGGAACTTTGGATCAAACAATAGAAGATATTTATGAAGGTAATTAATGCTTCTTCATTTGGTATTATTTCTGAATCGCATGCTTTATAATTATAGTTTAGAATCCATGTTAAATTTCGATGCAAAATTGTTATTCGAGAATCTTTTTTTTTCTAGGAAAAATAAATCATATCATGTTCGATGCTACTGGATACTATCTGCTCACTACTGGCCATAGACATGTTATGGTATTCCACAATATAACAGGTTACAAATGTGACATACAGAATGCCAAACTGAAACTGAAGGAACAACAAACGTCCGCCACCAAAGAGCGCCTTCAAAAAATCATTAATGAAAGCCAAGCATTCCTGGACGGCATCCATAAATAAAAAATGATTATGAAACGTTTATAAAATTTTATATTTATATGAATTAAAAATAAATGAAATAATTAGTAATTACCATAGTTTTATTATAATGCTGAATGTAAGAATGTGGTTTGAATTCAACAAAAAATTTGGGACCTGGTACGCAATATGTAAAAAAATAGGGATTCCATTTCTGAAAAAAAAGTAATGTCTCAATGAACTTTAGTGATTTTCTGGGAGCTACATTCATCACTTGTTCTGGCTTTAAAATCAAGAGCCAAGGTGTTGTAGCCTTTTTCGGTGAGCAGCTTCATATTGCATAGCAAGTGTTAAGTTGTCTCAGTGGCTTATTGACAGAAGCGACATGTGTCCTCAGACGCTTTTCCCATTTTTTTTTCAGAGGATACCTTACGGGACAATGTCCCGTGAGTGCGCTCGTCATTTTCTACTGTTCCTGTTTAGAGAAATTTTTTAGTCCAGCTCGTCTAATAAGAGAGAAGTGACTTGGACTGTCTTTGTCCATTGATTGTCTCCTCGTTTGTTCCCACGAACCCCCACATACTAACTTTTGACTTAACTTGTGGAGTGTCGAGGGCTAGCAGAGTTGCTGTCCAGAGCGCAACACATTTCCTTATGGCAGGGGTTTCTGCCTGAAACACCGAACAATTACTCTACACTAATGCACCTCTTGGATTTTCAAAGCCGGTTTAAATGCTCAATCCACTCACGAAGTATTTTGGAGGCAAGTCACTGCATGGCCGATTACGCAAAGTAGAGGTTGCAACTATTCCGCTGTTATATTCCCCTTCTACACAGTTGTTGTGACGAGTTGTTTCCAAGTGAGCTTCTTGTCAAGTATCATTCCCAGAAAATTTGTCTCGTTTTTCCATTCGACCCTCCTACCGAATTTACGATGTGTCTCTGGGCATCTTTTCTCTTTCAACTGGCGAGAACAGCCTTGCTCTTCTTAGGGTTCAATTCATGATTGAAGCTTCGAGATCGCTTCTTGCAGGTACTTCTCTGCCATTTTGGGACACCCTGAACTGACAAGAATTGCGGTATCGTCAGCGTAAAGTGCAATGGAGATTTTCTCCGTTTTCGATGTCGGATACATATAATGCAGACAATAACGTTGACAGCAGAAATACTTGCGGTACTCTGGCTGAAAGTGCCCTCTCTGCAGACAGTACTCCGTCAATTTTTGGCTCTGAACTTACAAAAATGCAGGTAAGAGGCTCCTAGTTGATCTGTAGGGAAACGGCCGAAAGCAGTTTGTATAGCGGACCTTTGTGTCAAACTTTGTCCAACCCGTTGGCCACGTCAAAAAAGACAGCCCATGTGACTTGTTTGCGGTTAAATCAATCCGTGATTTGTTCCACTACTCGGAGCACTTGTTGCGCAGTGAAGTGTATTGGCTTTGAAAACCGAACTCTTCCAACTGTATGATCTTTTTTTTTTGGTTATTGCCTTTAATCTATTCAGTTATCACTTCCGTTATATTCCCTATGCACGAGAAAATATTGATCTGGCGGTAGAACTGCGGGAATTTAACGTCTTTGCCGGCCTTGTGGATTGAAACCACGTGGGCTTTCTTCCATTCCTTCGGAAAGTACCTTAGTCGTAGCATAGCATCGACTATATTCGTCAGTGATACTAAAGGCTTTCCGGGGAAGGTTTCGCAACGTCAAGTTAGTGATGCCGTCCGGTCCTGGTGCCGTTTCCACTTTGCTTGACATTAAAGTGTTCTGGATTCTCTGAACGGTTGCGAAACCGATAGCTTCCGTCGCTTCCTTATTCAAGTCTCTTTCAGCTTTGTGTTGACGTCCTCGATATTGTCCAAATCCGTATTGTTGTAATTAGGTCTGCATTGGTTTTCAAGATTATCTGCGAGAGCTTCGAACTATATACCATTTCTTGTAGACCGTGAATCAGTGGGGTTGGTTTTCTATCTGAGCGCAGTACTTTGGCCAATCGCCAAACACTGTTTTCTTCTTTGGATAGAGAGTTCAGTTTCTCTTCTCAGCGATCATTTTCTGCGAGCCTCTTCGACTCTATCGTTGAGTTTATTGAACTCTCGACAATCCTAAAGGCTTATCCCTCATTAGCTCCTTGATATCTTCAAGGATCGAGTCCTTCTGATTAGAGAAAGAATAAACTCGCGTGGAAGCATTCGTTTTAATATCCTTAATTAATGATTCGACCTTGGGGTCAAATATGAGCTTGATCGGACCCACATTTATTGTTGTCATTTGATTCTTAAAAACTTGCGAATCCCCTATGACTTTGTTTTCGGAGAATCCTCATTTCAAGAACAAATTTTAAATTTTTCTTATGATTTGAACTTCATGGAGTTGGATCTGCACTATCTATCAATGTTTTTGGTATTGTTATAGATGTAGATGGTAAACTAACATATGAATTCATATTAAAATCTTTACAATTTACCAATGTTGTTTTGTAGTACTACACTAGTAGATGATGTTGCCGAACATCTATCTGGGTGGATACATAAACCCATATCCATTGTTTCTCCAACAACTGAAGGGACTGTCTAGAATATAAAAAAGACGGTTATTTCCAATTTTACCTTCATACAGCGCTGATCTAAAGTCTTAGAATATCTAGGCGTATGAAGGGAATCCTGAAAAAATGTAATAATACATAAGACTTTTGAAGTTACAAATTATATACAAATTTGCGTTCCGACGGGTCCCTCTCATTTCTTCTTTCAGTTTCCTGGCTATATATCATATTAGGAATTCAAGTTCATCTCCAAGCCACCTATCGACAGAATCCGGTAATTTCATGCGTAGGTGAAATCTTTTATGGGGTCAAGCCAGGAGCGGATCCAGGCGATGTTTGAAGGGGGGGATCAGGGGTGAAACAGTGAAGCGATCGCTTCAGGTGCTTTTATTTGAGAGGCAGAAATTCGGCTCAGTTTTCTGGCCACCTCTTCATATTCCTTCCTTGATTCTTGAAAACAACATGAGGTTGTTTCGCTTCGCTGCGTTTGCCAACATTACCTGCAATAAAAATCTCCAAACCGTCACACAAAATATAGCCTATTTTCTCTTTGATTGTGTTCATCATTGTGGCGCGCTCAAACTTAACTGAGTCAACTAATCACAAAATTGTCAAAAAGTTTTTGTACTACGAAATCTCATCTTTCTAACGCCACCTGGTGGAACCCGATCGGACTTATACAAAGCGAGCTAACTGAAGCCATCAATTGGAAAAATAATGGATTTCTTTTTACAAGGCCTAATATGTAAATAAAAACATATATCAAATATTAAGAACTTAATAATAAATTCAAGTCACTAGCGTATCTTTGTATAATATTATCAAAATTCAGACGGGCCATATGTGTATCTGCATCAATGCGAATCCATTCAACCTGTCTTCATCCTTCTGAGCGACCAAGCATATTTTTCGGTAATTCAGGAAACATTTTTATATTTATAAGGTCCACGAGGAATTGCTATTCCCAGCTGTGTGTTTGGGCAAAATATTGTTTCCTTTTCAATTCATAATCATCATTCTCCTCAATTAAATATTTACCACTACGAAGATATTTTTTAACCATCTTTTACATTCCTATTATTTGGAGTTGCTTCCAAATATCAGAAATATTCAGTTGAACTGAAACAAAAAAAAAACTTTTTTCATTACCTTTATATTTTTTTCGTGAATAAATATCACAAATGACCATGAAATACTTCTGTTTACTATGATCTACCCTACACTTGAAAACGAATGCTATTGCGGACGCAGCCTACTCTTGAATCGAGTTCTCTCTCTCTGCTATATATCAATATATCATAACCAAGAAGTAATCTGTGGTTAACAATAGAACATAAGAGCGTTCATTTAAATTCGTGGTCAAGAGTGCTGTGGAGAAATTAGAGTTGATTTTCTGTGAATAAAAGTACCTCTAGTTTGTTCCCAAATTTGAAGTATGTAAACAAATACATTATCAATATATACAAATCTATCACTGAAAATCAACTCTCATTTCTCCACAGCACTCTGGACTACGAATTTAAATGAACGCTCTAGTGTTCTGTGCAGAACAACACGAACAAAAATACAAGTAGACATGAGAAATTCTTTGAATATGGTCATACACATAGACAAAGAAATTCATTTCTCTATGGTCATACATAAATAATATGCAAGTTTAATCTATGGATACAATCACAAATCACAATCTCCTATTCTTCTGATTATTAGTATTTTCGGTGTGATAATTATTAAATGATTTCATAATTGTTACATTTTATTAACAGTTTATCTTATCATAGTTTTCAACTTTTTATTTTAAAAATTGCGGCAGTCAGTGCCTAATTATGTATCAGTTTTAACCAAGGATTTTAAGAGGAATTGAAAACTCCGGTGATCTGAAATGAATCACTATATGTTAGCAATAACATTCATTTTATTTTATTTGGTGAGATCTTTCACAGCATTATCTGAAGAGGATGAAGGAGTCATATATGCAAATAGATGTGAAGGTAAAAATATTGAATTATTTTCAATATTTTCCAGAAAATGAGCCAGTTATAGCTTTGAAATTTAACTTGGAAGTTGATATGAGTTGATTAAAAATTTTTATGATAATCTTCTAATACGATTAATATTTGAAAATAATTTCAATAAACTGTGTGTACCTTTGAAGAAACACAACTGACAAAGTTCATTTATGTTTAAAAAATATTGTGTATTTATTGAAGAAATTTTTTTTCCAGTTTGTAAGATATTATCGATAGAATTAGAATCCAAGCTGGAGGAAACAGGAAAAATCAATGATGTCATTGAAACAGGATATGCCTTAGATGATGTGAAACCAAAGAATAAAAAGGAATACAAAAAATCAGAGTTAAGACTCATAGAGACCTTAGATGGAATATGTGAGCGGATATTGAGTTATAATATTCATAAAGAACGAAAAGATAGTACAAGATTTGCAAAAGGAATGAGTGAAACTTTTCGTACTCTTCATGGATTGGTAGATAAAGGAGTGAAAGTAGATCTTGGTATGCCTTATGAACTTTGGGATAAACCTTCTGCAGAAGTTACTAATATGAAAACCCAGGTAGAACTTCCATTTGAGTTTTTCATTATCAAGATTCATTAGTTTGTGTGAAGCAAATCATTTTCAGCAAGGGTTCATGACGTCATGTGTAGGATACAAATGAATATCTGTGTGGAGTTCTCAAACATTCAAAATAGTTTATATGAAAAATTTTCTTACTATTTCTGATGTTTTTAAAATCATTTTAGCCATTAGCTGAGGGCATTATTGCTGTCTGAAAAGGCATTTCAGAACACTACTAAATTCTAAGAAAATATGATCATACTTGTTCCATATGTGTTAATGCATTGGTCGTTAATTTTTTCATTGAAATATTCAGAAAAGCAAGTCAATAATAATAAATCCATTTAATGTTCAGTCTCACATTCATATGGGACAACAAAAGGCCTCAATTTTCAGAGTTCCAGTAACCCAGACTCTGCTTAGGCCTCATATTAAATTACAAAGAAAAAAAAATCAAGAGCAACCAATAACAAAATATTCTCATTAATTAACGAAAAGAATTAAATTTGAAAAATTACAAATCCCAGAAAAAGTCGTGAACAGAGATCATTAGTTTTGAAAATTTTGAAGGAAAAAAAACCAAATTAAACATTCTGATGAGAAAACATCACATCCACTTCAAAATTTACTTGGATTTGAGATAACAGAGATGAAACTAAGGGATAAGTTGATTTAAGAAAAACATATATTAGAATATCACTGAAGGTGGACTTGGACAAATTATATTCTGTACAATTTCATAGAATTCTTTGAATAGTTTCATATGTCTGGGGATAGACCAAATTGTTTTGTGTAAGTTGATAGTTTTTTCATTGAAATAATCAAAACAGCAAGTCAATCATTAAAAAACATACTTCAGAATTTGTTTCACTAAACAAAATTGGAGAAATTAAAATCTGCATGATTTCATAGAATTCTCTAAATTTTTTTTACATATTTCAGTGGATCGCCAAAGCTGTTTCGTGTGCATTAAAATATATATATTTTTTTTATTGAATTTATGAGAAAATCAAGGGGACTCAATTCACTGAAATATTCTTTAAAGCAAGTGGAATCAAAAAAAATATATTTCAGAATTCGTACTACTGAAGGGAGAATTGGAGAAATTAAATTCGCACCATTTTATATAATTTGCCAAACTTTTTTCAAAGTTTTATTTAGATAGCTTGAAGCAAAAAAACAGTGGTCCCTTTTGTTATCACCTTCCAAATAGTTATATGCAATAACAATTTCAAGCTTCACGCGAAATTTCATTCCTATTGTATTGTCTGAACCATAGAAAATTCTAGAAGAATAAAAAAGAAAAACTCAATAATTTCCGTGATAAAAGATCCAATCGGGTTAAGATATTGGAAAGAAGTAAAGATGTGTTGCAACAGGAGTTCGAAAATAATGACAGGATTGGCATTAATATGCAATTAATTAATTATTAATAATGCAATATTATTGAAAAAATATACGACTTAGATTTTGTCTATATTTTTTCGATGACTATCATGACTTGTCCTGTTACCGATTTCGGCTTAACGCCTTCTGGGACAACCTGTATATTCCTTATCATGTTTGATCATCAGATAAAAAAAATTTTTTATTGAAATAATTTAAATCTCAAGATACATTCCTCATTGAAAAGGGGTTTTTAATTTTCAGTGTGAGTCATTATTGGAACAACATGAAGGAAATATAGAAGATTGGTATTTCAATCATCAAGGCAAAGTTACATTAAAAAAATACTTGTGTGAGGATAAAGTACTAACTGATGAAAATGCAAAATGTTTATATGAACAATTGAAAGGTGACAAAGGAATTGAAAAACAAAGAGAAAAGAGTGAATTGTAATCGATGTCATATAATTATCTAATATAATTTTTCCAATTAGATATTTTATAATTTATTATGCCTTCAATGATTCAATTTTCAGTTACAAAAGCAAGGATTAGGATGGACATACACTTTAAATATAAGTAATAATGCTGTATTGAGGATCACATAGATCTCAACGGTTCACATCTATTGAGATGGGAATAGAGGTCCGCATCTCGTGTAATAATAAAATGAGGTAGTCATAAAGGATTGCGTTGTTTTATACACTGACGGAATCATCAGTTTGGCACTCGGTGATCTCTGCTCACTACACCTTCCATCACCATAATGGGGTATAGTGGCTAACAAGTGCAGTGGGTTTATATATACCTAACTGTGCCGATTAAGAGAGTAATGCGCAGCCCACGATGTCATCTGCAAGCAGTGCAGGGAATTAGGCCCTGCGCTACACATTTTGATCACTTGTATCCTGTCAACATAGTGAAAATTATGATTTGTACACTTTTCATTATGAAATATTTTGGAAAAAATATTTTCCATAAAAATACGAAAGTGAGTTTAACATCTGTGCTTGCCATAAAAGTATTTTCTTATATTTTCCATAAAGTTGAACTTCAAGATGGTGAGGTGGTATTATATAATCCGAATCTACATTCTAATATTATTAATCAGTTATTCTATTTCTAAATGCAATGAACATATCTGTTTTAATTTTTGCTCAGTTTGTAGATTCAACTTCCCAGCTTGCACAAATATGTGTGCTAAATCATTTTCATTGATACAAGGAAATATTAATTATCAGTTTGGTTTTTGTTCATGATAACATTGTCCACATTCCTAACAAGTTTTTTATTTTATTATGAATTAGTATTACCTCAATACTGACCAAGGATTTATTACAGTGAAGTTTACTGAATAAATGGTTTTAACGAAGTTTTGGATCAAAGAACATTTATATACGTTTGGTTGAAACTTATGCAAAAAACGAATGAACAAAAATCATCAACCTGATATTTTGTTCAGTTAATTGTTGCCAGCAGAAGCCAAACAATTTTTTGCAGTCTATGTATTTTTATATTTCACAAAATTATTCCTATATTACCTCCATAACCCACTAATTCCTAATTGTGAAGTTATCAATTTCAATTAGATTCAAAATCAATAATTGGTATCTTGGGTTAAATAAAAACATTGAATTTTCAATTTCATACTGATACTACTTTATTCACTTTTGTCATTGAAGATAATCGAGGGGGCTCCAAACATTACGACTCTTCATTCTTTGGTGCATTTACTTGTTTGCTCTTCCCCTCAAATATGTTGGTGAAAGTTTTTCTAGATTTTCGTTCAGGTTCCACTTTTCCCCTTAATGCTCTCATTCTTTTCATTTCATCACGAAAATCTTCGTGTTCATCTCTATATAAACCATAATATCGGAGCATAATCATTAACTTTCCGGTTTCTGGGTGCCTTGGATAATATGGATAAATTTCTTTCCTTAAATTAACAGGTTTTTCACTAAATAATTTCACTACTTTATATGATTTAGAATTTGTTGGTCGGGCAACTTCGGTAAATATTCTATCGCTAAGTCTCTTCATTCTTCTAGCGTATTCAGTGGTCAATTTTGTTAGATCAACATATCTTGCATATTTGCTCATTTTTATTAATTTAATTCAATTCTTAATTTCAAAGAGCTAGTGAATAAGTGAATTGAAATCAAAATCAAGATCCTTTTGAACTTGATCAACAATAAGGTTATTTCACAGACCAGCAGTGTTACCACTGTTGTTTAACCAAAAAATTCGAAATTACTGTTAGAATTCTTAAAACTCAGAAAAATGCAGCTGCATCCATAAAATATTCGGAAAAAATTCGCTTACCCAAAAAAGATGTTTATGGTTTTGATGCAACGAAAAAATGAACCCCTAAAATTATTTAGAGTTAGAAAAAAAGCTGATATAAGAATATCAATTCTAAAAAATCTGGTATAAAAGTTTAAAAATATCAGATTTTTTGTAACTCCCCCACAAGAAGTAGATGATTTTGACTTATTGTCATCTGTTGTTAATAATTAACAAAACAGAAACAAATTTAATGGATTCTGTCGGCTACTTGCTCTGTATTTACAGGGAGATCAGCTGACATTACCCATTCATAAGTTTGGTTAGGGATGTCGCAAATACACTTGAATCATCTGTCATTATTTTATTACTAACCTATTTTTATTCAGAGTTGAAATTTGCCGCCACTTTTCATCACCGTACCGGATGGGTGTAAATGTAATAGATTCATTTGATTAGGCTTTAATTTTGTTCTAATATAAAATATTGCTTTTTTCGATATGAGTTTGAAAAGAGGTGCTCTAATTGTAATAGAAGGCGTAGATCGTTCTGGAAAATCAACTCAGTGCAAAAAATTAGTGAAATCACTTGAGGATAAAGGAATTAAGGCCAAATTGATGAATTTTCCAGATAGGACAACTCACACAGGCGGCTTAATCAACAAATATCTTACAGATAAAAGTTGTGCTCTAAATGATAAAGCTATTCATCTCTTATTTGCTGCAAATAGATGGGAAAGTTATGACAATATGAAGAATTTATTGAACCAAGGATGCACTTTAATAGTGGATAGATATTCCTATTCAGGGATTGCTTTCTCATCGGCAAAGAAACGTAAGAATTTTTAGTTTTCTAGAATAAGGATCAATTGATGTTGTATAGGTTTGTTTTCAACTTAACATGTAATGTATCGAGCAAATTCATTACAAAACTATGAACCTGAATACGTTGCAATTTTCAGCTGTGAGCTTGAAATGGGAAGATTGAAATCATAAAAAAGAAGTGTAGATTTTATTGACTGAGCCTGAGTTGACAAATGATTAATTCCAATTTTACTTGATTCAATCTTGTAAGTTATGTTGTTTCTTAGATGAATGTGATATTTCCTGTATTTAGCTTTCTTTAGAATGACAGGGTATAGTAAACCCTAGGTTGTGACAAGTATGTACTTTGTTTTTGAAATTTGTCAAACGCTAATTGAAATATCCTCTGGAAATAGAGTTGTTACTTCAGGTTTCAAGTTTCAGTTTCTAGTTTGGATTCAAAATTCTTTTTTGGTGTTGTAATAACTTTTACCTATTAGAGTGGGTGAAGCTATAAAATAAAATTACAATAGGAATCACTAAGCTGCTCCAGGACAGTTTTCATATTGAAATCTTATAAGATTTTGGAAGTGGGTCTTTGGAACAAAATAAAGTAGTAATTGTGAACAAAGACATTTTCCATTTCTTTGAGATCAAAGATAAAAACCTGTTAGAAACCCGTTGAGTTCAAAATACTTTCACATATTTTTAAAATTAATTCGAGAAGCATTTAGAAGAATTCTGTTGCACATATACATTCTGATTACTTTTTTCATTAAAGACACTTTTTATTTAAGATGATCAATCATTGATTCCTTTCATACTATGATTACAAAAATATATTGAGGTTCTAATGATAAAGACATCCACACTGGCATCCATCGCGTTGAACTTCTTACACATGTTGTAAATAGGTGTGTTTATGAGTATATTTGTCATGGGTTTTGGCAGGTAAAACCCTTGATCAAGTCTGCTAATTTTTGGCGGGATATAGAGATTCAGCTTAGACAACAAAAAGGGATGGATTATCATACAATATATCAGCTTATAAAGCATAATGCAGGCATAGTATTCTCTTCCATACTCCAAAGATAGAACAGAGAACATGTTGAGCAGGATGTTATGATCACATTCCTGGGCTGGAGAAATACCATCAATTTTAAAGGTCATGATAATAATAATAAAACTTTATTTTATATTGGAGCATACAGTAGATGAGCTACCATATAATGAAGTACAAACTCGCTTCCAAATATTCATTCAAAGAACACAGTTCTAATTGTAACAAAAAGTCTTGGATATCTATCACACAACTTTACAACATCAAATCTATTACGATTCTTAAACTAAAATTTCAATGATTCAAAAATATAATAGAAATCGATGAATAAACACAATTTTTATAAAATAAATATAGTGGCTATCGATTTCGGCAGTTAGCCATCATCAGGCCAGCTGAAAACAATACAATAATGAACACTTTCATCCAAGTTTTGATAGATTCGTTTCATTTATTTTTTTTATAGATTTTTATACACATAAAAAAAATCTTTCCGTCTGTTATACAGTTATTAAAATCGGTCAACATTAAAAAAAATACGTTTATACAGGGTGATTCACTGCGATGGTCTATTAGATGTTTATGGAAAACTAATCATAATTCATAATTTTGTTCCGAAAATTTGCATGTTGGGTATTGAGACAATGATGTTTCACTCTATAATAGATCTTTACAACTTCCGTTTATACTGGAAATAGACTAATACTTCCTTATTTCAAATGGCACACTGAGTATATTATTGCATCATTAGATTTTTTTTAAATCATTTATTTCAGACCTCAAATCAGTTGAACAAAACATATGCTTCAATTTTCTCAAAAAATTAATTGTCAACACTTATTTTTTCTCTGAAGCAAATAGAGTTATAGGCTCACAGTTTACATTTTCCGAGATGGTTACGTAATATTACGAAATATTAAAATTACATAAAATGTTTTGAAGGACTGTATGAAATTAATAAACCCAAAAAACTTATTGATTTCTAAGTTATTGATATTAGAAATTCAGGCCAATTCCCATTAATCACCCTGTATCTCCGAAACTATTGGTATTGGTACACAACAACCTACTTTTCTGAAATTCCTAGATGACCTGCATTCACCACTAGGCTAAGTTAATAGGGTGATGGCTCAGTAGTTAGATAATTCGCTCCACCAGACTTGTGGTTTTTTCGAAAACAACTTTTTCTGCAGAAATATTCAAAAAATGCGAGTCCTCGTCGCAACAATTTTTTTTCATAAGAAATTCATTAACTCATGAACCGTTGAGTTTTTACCCAAGTTATGGCAAATTTCTGATATTTACATCAAATTATCTAATCATGCAATAATATACTGGATGTGCCATTTGAAATGAGGAAGTAGTAGTCTGTTTACAACCGAAAATTGTAGAGATCTGAAAATATTTTAGTGAGAAAGATCATTATCTAAAAGCCCAGTATCCTCCTGAGATACCAGGAAAACTACTCCACACATTTCAATGAAAACTTAAGCAATGATATTACATATCACAAAAACCTCAAATAATTTTTTTTAGATATTTTATATATTTTTTGAAAAAAAATGTGTCCAACCAAATGGACATTTGACCTCAGTCAAGTCGAAACTTTAACAAAGAACAATAATTGTTTATTTTTCGTGATTCACAACTAATTATAATGACAAAATTCAAAGAGACATATGAAAATCAGAAAAACAGTTGCGTTCACTGGTAACACAAAAATATGCATTGTATCGTTCGTATTTTTCAACTTTTTCAACCCAATCGATCTTTCAGTGTATTTAACGGAATGTTCATTTCTGGATCAGATTCATTTGATTCGCATTCTGAATGAATTTCCAAATCCTCTTCAATGTCCTTATCATTAAAGTTTTCATCAATGATCTCAGATGCTCTCAAACATTTTCTTCACGATTTCCATCTGCGTTATTATTTTCGTCTTCAGAGTCATCATCTTCGTTATCACAGATTCACAGCCCCCAATATTAGATAGCTTCAGACAAGCCAATTATTTTTCATGGTCTCCTTCAAACCGCAAGTAATTTTTGTTGCCAAAATTGTTAAACAAAACGAAGAATTAATTTTTAGGTCAACATAATATTGTTATCATTAACATTTCATATCCATCACAATGGACACGAAAATATTTTATCTCCAGGAAGAGAATTTGCTTACAAATCAACATGAATTTCATAATAAGATTAGACCTTCCTAATATTAGTCCCGATTTTTTTATTTTTTATTTCAAAAGTTTTAACTAAAAACTTACCCTCAATCGTTTGCTTTCCAAAGGCACTCATGATCACACTACTTTACTCTTTTACACAAATATACATGGTGTTTCATTTGGAAACGGAAATACTTCACAGGTGCATAGGAGGCGGCACCAAGGCGGTACTAGAGCAGTAACGATGCCAGCTTTCAAAAACAGGGATGGCCAAGAGCGGGCCGGATTTTTTTTGGGGGGGCCAAAGTAAAGCAAAATTATAGTTCTGCTAATCTTTTAGCCTTAGTATATCAAATTTTAGGGGGGGGCCAGCAGAATATTAGCGTCGCCACTGTACTGGAGATACCCCATTTATTGGGTCTTACTGTCTTCATAGCCGAGATACAGGGTGTTTTATGAATTTTGCCCGTTTATTTCTGAGGCCATATCAAACGAACCACCCGGTATATTTTCTTCACATTTGGCTAATATGTTCCTAATTGAGAGCCTAAACGTATCATGCAATAACCGCCTTGAAAATCCAGGTCCGGGTTAACAAAAAATTATGAATCGTTTGAATCCTCGGAACGACACCCTGCACATCGGAATTTTGAAAATCTTTTTTAATATTCGGAAACACCACTAAAAACTAAACTGAGACTTATACTTCAAATTTTCGCGCAGACAGTTTTACTATCATCTTTTGAAAACGTATTATCGACTTCAATTTGATTATTTGCATGGACTTTATAAACACAAATCGTCGAAAGTGGTGGCTCCCTAGGTTTCTCAAGAAATAAACAATCTATGTTGTGGAAATGAGATGAATATTTTTCTCTATTTCAACTGCAATATATTTGATAGAAAATCTTTGTTACTTTTTGCTTTATGCAGGACGAGACAAAATAGGAAAAATGAGAATAAATCTAAATTTATCGATTATTTATTCTACAACTGAATCCAAATTCGATAGTTCGTATTACCACCTCTTCTTTCAATAAACTGTCCAATATGCCTAGGCATCCCACGAATCAAGTCATTAATTACATTTTCAGGTATATCCTTCCATTCTTCCTGAAGGGCTAAACTCAATTCCTGATAAGTTGAGGTGGGTTTTGGCGATTGGAAATTGCTCTCCCTAAGTAATCCCATACGTGCTCAATTGGATTAATGTCTGGTGAGTTTGCCGGCCAGTTCATTCTCTGGATATTGTTTTCTTGAAGTATATTTTGAACCCTTCGTGTTCGTGGGGCATTATCATCTTGATAAATAAAATTACCCCTAAATTCGTTGCGCAGAGGAACAATGATTGGTTCAATGATGTTTTCTACGTAAATGGCACAAGTCATTATTCGTTCAACGATAATAAGGGGGCCACGCGACTGAACATTATGCCCCCTACCATATTATTGATCCGCCTTGAAAGGCACAACTTCCCTTGCGAATTTGAGTCGAACTATTCTGCCTGGACCTATCCAAACCCTTTCTCGTCGACTATCTTCCGAAAAAAGTACGTTTGCGGGGTCTGCACCAGGAAAATCAACAATCATTGATTGGTATACTACGTCTAAACGTGATGAAATGAGCACTGAAGACGGTGAAAGCAGTGGACGCCCAAAATAGGCTGTCACCAACGAAAAAATCAAAAAAGTTCACATAATTATTTTGAATGACCGTAAAGTGAGGTTGATCGAGATAGCAGACATTGTGAAGATATCATCTGAACGAATACATCATTCACGAATATTTGTACATGAGAAAGCTGTGTGCAGAATTGATGCCGCGCGAGCTCACAATCGATCAAAAGCAAGAACGTGTTAGTGATTCTGAGCTGTGTTTGAAGCTGTTTAAGTGCAAAAAACCTGAATTTTTGCGTCGATATGTGACAATGGATGAAACACGGCTCCATCAATTCACTCCGGAGTCCAATCGACAGTCAGCTGAGTGGACTGCATACGATGAACCGAATCCAAAGCGAGGAAAAACAACAGTCAGCTGACAAGGTTATAGCATCAGTATTATGGGATGCGCAAGGTATAATATTCATTGATTACCTCCAAAAGGTCGATTATTATATAGCGTTATTGGATCGTTTAAACGATGAAATCGTTAAAAAACGACCCCATTAGAAGAAAAAAAAAAGGTGCTGTTTCATCAAGACAACGCTCCGTGTAACAAATCAATGAAAACAATGGCAAAATTGCACGCATTGAGCTTCGAATTGAATTTGCATATACCGTACTCGCCAGGGTGTTTTTTTTCAGATCAACAGTTCACTAAATTTAATAGTTCTTGAAAACAATGGTGAACCATTCAACTAGTTTCGGAAATCATTATTATCCAATTCTTTCAGTAGAATTAAAAGACTGAACTTTTTTCGTTCAGCTAGCCATTTCAGTACCTGGTTTTTCACCATAATTTGACCCTTAACTTTGTTACTAAAAGAGGTACAAAAAAATGTTTTCTAAAAAAGTTTTATAAAATCGTCTAGTGTTTTTTAAAATGATTTCACAAAACGAAATATACACAGAGTGGGCTACATATTGATTGCAAATTCATTTTTTCAAATGTAACATCCTGTATATTTTTCTATATTTGACTAGCTCTTTTTCCCCTGAATTCGAATATATAACATATGTTTGGTCTATCCCTTATTTTGAGTTCCACAGAGTTTAAAATTTTATGAACCACCTGGCTTACTCAGTAATCAGTTTTCAAGTGGTAGGCTGTGATAACTCAAAATGCCCTTTATTGAGTTATCTCGTTGGCAACGATATGACATACGTTTTTCACTATAAATTGGATGGATGATTTGGATGCAACTCCATATATTCTCTCCTTGTAGTTTTCTTATTTTTATTGTTCTTCACATGAAGTGAAAATATTTCAAATTTTTCCGCTTCTGTCTAGTGTATATTCAATGAATAGTTTCATTCAATGACAAACGTATGTCATATATCGTTGCCAACGAGATAACTCAAAAAAGGGCATTTTGAGTTTTCGCAGCCTTCTACTTGAAAACTGATTACTTAGCTTGCCAGGTTGTTCTTAAAATTTGAAACTCTGTGGTACACAGAATAAGAGAGATAGGCCAAACATTATGTTATATTTTCGAAATCAGGGGAAAAAGAGCTAGTCAAATATAGAAAAATATACAGGGTGTTCCATTGGAAAAAATGAAGTTGCAATCAATATGTTGCCCACTCTGTATATATTTAATTTTGTGAAATCATTTTAAAAAACACTAGTCGATTTCGTGAAACTTTTGTAAAAAACATTTTTTTGTACCTCTTTCAGTAACAAAATTAGGGGGGTCAAATTATAGTGAAAAACCTCTAGTGATCGTGAAATCCAACTTATCAAGTTGGATGGCGGTCGTGCCGTGTGTACGCAACATCCGATCTAGTGTGTAGTAGTAGTGTGTGGGCCGCATTATTTAATATTTCTCTGACTATAAAAAACCCATTGATTTTGGCTGTAGATATGAAATTAAAATTTCAAGTTCCGTTCCAGAATTTTGAGCTGATTACAAGTCAGAATCATTGAAAAATTCAAAATTGTTTGATAGCTTCATCAGATCCATAGATAACTCAGTGCCTTAAGGTAAAGTTTTGGAATAGTTGTAAAATCATGTTTGCTCATTGACACGTTGTTCCTCAGTTTGTATTTTCTTTAACACTGAGGGTAG
Organism: Harmonia axyridis; assembly: GCF_914767665.1. NCBI lineage: Eukaryota > Metazoa > Arthropoda > Insecta > Coleoptera > Coccinellidae > Harmonia > Harmonia axyridis. Next base: position 19,166,364 of record NC_059506.1, read on the forward strand.
ATACTCGTATTATTCTATGGTGTTAAGGTTTGTTCATGACGTTTGGTGACATACGATGTTGGTTGGTAGATTTTTTCATATTTATCTTTAGTCTTATGACACGTGCTCTTTGAATGGTGGTTGATTGGATTTTAATGATTATATAACTCATGTTTTGATGAACAAATAGAATCCGTAAATTTACCATAGTTAAGGCGTATTGATAAGTGGATATACCTTGACAACGAGGTATAATCGTTTAGGTGTTTCGCCTCCTGCCATATTGGAATTATTTCCATAGTAACATTCTTGGACATTCGCCAAACAATAAGCGCTTTGTACATGGTTATTGAAATTATTCGTTATTAAGATGTCTAAAAACATAGTGAATGGCACTCATCAATTTTTGAGTGGAATGACATTCGACCAAATTGAAAATATTAGTTTTAGTTCGTGGCGGCGCCGCAATGTCATACTTGTCATTTTGATCTTTTTCCGTTGATTTTGATTGGATACATTAATTAAAACCCGATACTGACCAATCAAAAGCGATGTGTAACCGAGTATGATCGTGTAAAGTCGTGAAACAAAACACGAAACGTTTACTGGAATGAATTCAAATATTTGAAATAGAGAGAGAGAGAGAGTTTATTGGTATTTCAATTACAAGAATTGCTTCCATAGATCATAACTATAATGAAAGATATACATATACAGGGTGTTTCATCATAAACTGGACAAACATATATATTCGTGTAGAGGACATCGGGAGAATCATTTTTGCCTTATACAATATATCCCGTTTTCGACGCATAAGCGAGATACAGGGTGTTAAACGTCAATTTTGAGCAATATTCTTATGGGTGTGGTCAGTTTTGTATAACACTCAAAGAAACGGTTTTTGGTCAAATCTCAGTATTTTTGGGTCCTCTATTCAGAAAAGTTGATGAAATCCGAAAAAAGGATTACAAAATGGCGGAAAACCTGCAACGTTCCTAATTTTTTTTTCCGGTGGTCAAATTGAATTTTAGTTTCTGAATGAACACAATTTTCTAAGAATTTCTGTGCAAAAATTTTTTCAAAAATCGAACACAAATTTTTTTTTACATGTCTACAGCGATAAAAAAATTTCACCCGAAATGGATGAAATTTTGTACAATTGTACTCCTTCAATTATCAATCACGAATATGAAAACAGAATTGCAAAATATCAAACGGTTTCGTTACTACAGCCATTCAAATGTTTCGTGCAAACCTCCAAAAAAAATTTAGAATGGCTTCTTAGAGTCAAAATTATTAAATTATTCCTATTTCCAAAAATTCCGGATGCTAAAATGTATTTATACAAAAAAAATTCGCTGAAACTTAGTTGGGAGTCGAACCCTCGATTCCAGCGTAAGTATTAATGAAGAAATTAAGACAGTTCTAAGGATATTAATATTCGTTGCTAAGCAACGGAAGTTCGTAGCTCATAGAATTCTACTGGTTTTTGAATTTCACTAAATATAATTTCGCAAGTATCGTGACACGAATTTGTTTGGAAACGAAAATGAAATATTCTCTTTTGGAAAAAAATGATATTGTGCAGGCTTATTATGAAGCGAATTGCTCAGGCAGAAAAGCAAGGGAAATTTACTCCCGCAGATTTCCAAGCAGAAATTTGCCAAACTTCAAAACTTTTTATGAAACACTACGCAAATTACGTGAAGAAGGAAGTTTGCACCGGAAAAAAAAGGAAACAATAAGAACAAACGATGATCGCACCCTTAATTTAGTAGGAGATAACCCAATGATTTCAACAAGAACTCTTTCGAACCACCCTTCAGTGAATAAAAGTGAAACTACTGTTTGGAGAGTACTCAAAAGGAACAGCTTCCATTCGTTCCATTTCCAACTCTGCCAAACTTTAGAAGACGGTGATTTTCATAGAAGAAAAGAATTCTGTCAGTTTATTTTGAGAAGAGTACGTAGAAATAGGGATTTTCTCCATCAAATTTTATTTACGGATGAAGCTACTTTTCATAGGGATGGTTTCTTCAACAGAAAAAATAATATTTTATGGCATAGAGAAAATCCGCATGCCACGGTATCAAAAAATAGCCAGAAGAGGTTTTCAGTTAATGTTTGGGCGGGAATAAAAGATAAATTCATTATCGGACCATACATTCTTCCTCAAACATTGACTGGAAACGGCTATTATCACTTCCTGACGGAGATTCTGCCAGATCTTGAAGATATTCCGCAGAGTCAGATTCAGGGCATTTGGTACCAGCATGATGGTTGCCCTGCCCACACAACTCGAGATGTAAGAGGGTATCTAGATGAAGAATACCCACGCCGATGGATTGGCCGATTAGGACCTATCGCATGGCCTCCTCGTTCGCCGGATCTCACACCACTTGATTTTTATTTCTGGGGACATCTCAAAAGTCTTGTTTATGATAAGAGAGCTCCATTAAACTCAAAGGAAGAACTTATTCAACGAATTGAATCAGCTGCCGAGGAGATCCGGCAAAACCCCGAAATGATACGTTCAGCGATCGATAGTGTTGCGAAAAGGGCGAGAATGTGTATTCTTAAAAATGGAAACATCTTCGAAAACGATTTATAAATTGATTTTTCCACTAATCTGTTTTTTTTTGTGTTTATAAAATGTAGAATTATTAGTAAAAAAATCAGGTTTATTCCTTGAATAATTCGTTTAATAATAAGCATGAACCATGACATTTTTTCCAAAAGAGAATATTTCATTTTCGTTTCCAAACAAATTCGTGTCACGATACTTGCGAAATTTTATTCAGTGAAATTCAAATAACCAGTAGAATTCTATGAGCTACGAAATTCCGTTGCTTAGCAACGAATATTAATATCCTTAGAACTGTCTTAATTTCTTCATTAATACTTACGTTGGAATCGAGGGTTCGACTCCCAACTAAGTTTCAGCGAATTTTTTTGTATAAATACATTTTAGCATCCGGAATTTTTGGAAATAGCAATAATTTAATAATTTTACTCTAAGAAGCCATTCTAATTTTTTTTTGGAGGTTTGAACGAAACATTTGAATGGCTGTAGTAACGAAACCGTTTGATATTTTGCAATTCTGTTTTCATATTCGTGATTGATAATTGAAGGAGTACAATTGTACGAAATTTCATCCATTTCGGGAGAAATTTTTTTATCGCTGTAGACATGTAAAAAAAAATTTGTGTTCGATTTTTGAAAAAATTTTTGCACAGAAATTCTTAGAAAATTGTGTTCATTCAGAAACTAAAATTCAATTTGACCACCGGAAAAAAAAATTAGGAACGTTGCAGGTTTTCCGCCATTTTGTAATCCTTTTTTCGGATTTCATCAACTTTTCTGAATAGAGGACCTAAAAATACTGAGATTTGACCAAAAACCGTTTCTTTGAGTGTTATACAAAACTGACCACACCCATAAGAATATTGCTCAAAATTGACGTTTAACACCCTGTATCTCGCTTATGCGTCGAAAACGGGATATATTGTATAAGGCAAAAATGATTCTCCCGATGTCCTCTACACGAATATATATGTTTGTCCAGTTTATGATGAAACACCCTGTATAGGTACATAATGGCACAAAACTCATAAATAATAAATAACAAGAATCTTAATTTGTTGATAGCGCTACCTACAGTTGACATAACGAAGCTTAACTAATATTCTCAAAATTGTCAAAACAAAAGCCAATCAGTTCATACACCTGGTTTTTAGACATCTTATTCGTTATATAATCGTAATGAATACCAACTCAAGCATAGACAATATATTTCGATTATACACACCTATTGTGTATAATCGATTACTGTATATGCTGTTGTGATATTTTAGCTGAATATTGTAATATCAGCAGAGACAACTAGTGTCTCGGATATCAGTTCGGATTCTCTCTGTCAATTAAAAAAATTTTGATAGGTATATAATTTTGGAGAATTTGTACCTTAGAATTTAGATAGTATATTTTTGTAGCCTTGAAAAAAGAAAAGTTGTGTTTCCGAAACGTTGTCCTGACGAAATTTGTAAAGGAGAAGAAATATAGAGTCCTATATTCCTGATTTTTGTTTTTTATTATAACCAATAGAATGGAATATTTTTGTTATGATAATAATTGAATATCGAAAAAAAAATAAAAAAATAATAAATAATTCTAATGTTCATATTTGTTTTGTTTTTTGGCCATTGCAGATATGGACATCAATTGGTGTAAACAGCCGGAAATAGGTCTCCTCAAACCAGACTTAGTACTTTTGCTCACTTTATCAGATGACCAAATGATAAAGAGGCCTGGGTTTGGAGAAGAGAGATACGAAGATTTAAATTTCCAGAAATCTGTTTCGGAAATCTTCAAAACTTTTGCGGAAAGAGAAGATAATTGGAAACAAATGGATGCTAGTGGTACAATTGAGGATGTACATGAAAAATTACTACATGAAGTTTTGGATACATTGAAAAACATGGGAACATCACCCCTACAAATGTTGGATTTTCGCAGCAATAATTAATAATTTAGCATAATAAGGAATATATATGATATTATACAGGGTGAGTTTTTGACTTGTCCATATATTTCAACCGAATATTTCTGAGGTCGGAGGAAACACTTTTTAGTTATATCTCGCAGATGGAATGGAATAGAAGGAACTGATTTTCGGAATATAGTTTTTATTGATGTGATGAATCTTTTCTGAACATAAAATTCCATCAAAGTCTGGTCAATTCCAGAATGCTATACCAAGAGAGAAAAAAATCGAATAGGAAAAAAAATAAATAAGAAGAAAGTGTGTGATAATAAACTACTCTTTTGTTGGCTAATAGTCTTTACTTTCCACTGTATATACAAACTGTTTTTTAATAACAAATATTACTGTAACTATGGAAACTGTATTTTCATAAAAATATATGAATGAATTGATTGAATATTATTCAACTAATATCAAACTGGAACAACGTGTTTCTTTTGATCTAAGGATTCTTTGGTTGAAATATATGTACAAGTCAAAGACTCACCCTGGATATTCTTCTTAGACAAAAATAAGATGAATAATTACATCTATTGATGAATTATTTGTGAAAATAATATTAGTGAGCAATATGGTTTTCTTCATCAAATATCATATTTCTTCAAATCTATGTATTTGTTATCAACAATTTGGTAGCAGTATATCAACTGACTTACCAAATAAATTATTATAGTATAGAGATTTAATTTTGTCAATTATTAAGAGTGTTTCACAATTAACCCAACCTTAAGATAGAATACTACATAATATGACTGCTGAATTCAAATCATTTCCTAAAACCACTTGCTTTACAAAACACTGATTTTTAGTTTTCACATATTTTTTATAAATAATATTCTGTATCCAACAAAGTAAATTTTGTGGTATCGTGGCTGTGTACTCGTATAAATTCTAGGTTAGGTATCAAGTGAAATGTGTATTTAAACTCAAGTTAAATTTTTCTTTCTTTATTAGTTGGTGTTACGCACAGGTAAATATTTCACGAAATAAATACCTCTGTAATTTTTTATGTTTATTTTGAATAAACATCCCCGACTTTATCCTATACGCGTAGGATATCTCCTCGATGTCGGCTCCTGACTCCCCGCTAAGAGGAACATTCACTCAATCCCAGGTAGTTAAAATATCTGAAGGGTAGAGCTCGGTCGTGTCCGGTTCTTGTGGTCCCCCTGGTTCTCGTCGAACTTCTGGTCCTCTTACACGCGATCCTTGGACCTGTCCTTCGCTTCCTAGGAATTTTCAAACCGTCCTTGCAGTAGCTAAAAGGTTGTTATTGCTACGTCGATGAGTAATGCTGTCTTTTGATGTTTATCGACTAGTAATATGTATATCTGGTCTGTTGTGAGGTACTGTTTTATCAATCAAAACTCTACTATCCCAGTACAGCTTATAGCGTTCGTTTTCCAGGATGGTCTCCGGTCGGTACTTGTAATATGGCAATTTTTCAAAATGAATTAGTTTTAATATGGTTGCCAATCCTTGGTGTATTATCTTTCTTACTGCATCGTGTCTCTCACTACTCACTAAGACCTAGTTGCTTGATATTTCTCTTGAGATTTTTGGGTACTATTCCTGTTGTTGAGATGATAATTGGAATAGTTCTCGTTGATATCATTCCCCACTGGCGCTTTATCTGAAATTCGAGGTCCCTATATTTTGAAATTTTTTCGACCTCTTTTTGACGCATGTTGTTGTTATTAGGTATTGCTACGTCGATGAGTATTGCTGCCTTTTGTTGTTTATCAACTAGCAATATATCTGGCCTGTTGTGAGGGACTGTTTTATCAGTCAAAACTGTACGATCCCAGTACAGTTTATAGCGTTCGTTTTCCAGGATGGTTTCCGGTCGGTACTTGTAGTATGGCACTTTTTCAGAATTAATAAGTGTTAATTTAGTTGCCATTTCTTGGTGTAGTATCTTTCCTACTGCATCGTGTCTCTCTTTATATTCATTTCCTGCAAACATTTGACATCCTCCCGTGATATGTTGGATTGTCTCGTTCGTTGGACAACCATAACGGCATCGATCGTCAGTAATAGTTCGATCCTTTATGATATGTTTGCAGTAATTTTTTGTTGAGATCACTTGATCTTGGATGGCTAAAAGAAATCCTTCCGTTTCTGGATACATCGCACCTGATGTGAGCCAATAGTTCGACGCTTCAATGTCGACATGATCCTCGTTGAAATGTCTTCAATGCAGGGGCTTCTCTCTTCATCAGTTTTTCATGATTTGTTTGGTGGTTGCATGAAAATTGCTCCGTGTGAAGTCGTAAAGGTGTTGATTCGTCTGCTTCACACAGTATTTTGTAGAACTCAGATGTATTTGCTTGATCTCTGAAGTATTCCCGTAGGATTTCTATCTGTCCACTATCAAATTCCATGATGTCCGTTAGACCCCTGCCTCCTTTTTTTCTCGGCAGTGTAGTCCTCTCAATACTGCTTTTCGGATGGTGCTTGTTTGCTTTCGTCATCAACGTTTTCATTTTACCTTGCAAGTTTTCGATGTCTGTTTTGCTCCATGGAACTATACCGAATGAGTATGTTATAATTGAACATGCATATGTGTTGATGACTATCGTCATGTTTCTGCCGTTGAGGTTTGTTTTTAAGATTTTTTTTGGTTCTCCTAATGAACTCGGTCGTAAAGTCTTGCTTCATTCTTTGGTGGTTGATTCGTCGGTTCTCTTTCATTCCGAAGTATTCATAAAGATCATCAGATCATTGCTTCTATTTGCTGTCCCTTTGCGAGAGTGTTCGGTTCATCTTGAATTTTTCCTCGCACTACGCTGAGAGTACGACATTTGTCCAATCCGAATTCCATACCTACTACATCTTTCGAAAAATGTTCCACTAGTTTGACCATAATTTCTAGGTAGTTCTTTTTGCCTGTAATCAGTTTCAAATCATCCATGTACAGCAAATGATTGAGGGTGGTAATGTTATTATTTCCTCTAATGTTGAAACCCTTTTCAGTAGCGTTCAGCTGTTTAGAGAGTGGATACAGCGCCAAGCAGAACCATAAAGGGCCCAAGGAGTCTCCTTGGAATATTCCCTTCCTAATTGGAATCAGCCTGGTTTTTATGTTTCCCGTGGAAAGCTCGATGTTCGTTTTCCAATTGTCCATTTCAAGCTTCAGATAATTTGTTATAATTGGATCGATCTTGTAAATTTCCAAAATTTAAAAAAGGAGTCGGTGTTGACTGTTGAGCGGTCCAAAAACTCTCCATATCTTCGGCGCTTGGAGGACTCCCTAATTTTGTGGACGTTTGTTCATTCAGCATTCTATAAAATTTCTTTTCGGAGTTTTCAAAAATCATATTGTCATGTTTTCGTTTATAGCTCTCGTTGTATCATCTCAGTCGTTCAGAGTATGCACTCAATTTTTGTTTGAGTGTATCTAGAGTTTCTTGAGCACTTTCATTGTTGGCGTCGTAGTTTGCATGTCGCCTATGGCGATCCATAATTGCATCCACTATTTTTTGTAGTTCTCTCGACGGTGAACCTTTTTCAAATTGTGTTAACCTTCCTATATCTTGTCGGAGGCTATGTACTTATGCTTCAAGTCTTTTTAGCCAATGTGGTTTGTTTGCTGTTTTTTCTGTGCTGGTTGCTCACTTCTAGGTTTCGGTGTCACGCCGAGCACTGGTGATATTGTAGAGGCTGCACAGTAGGTAATAAGATTCAATGACTTGAGGTTCTGCTCATTCGTAAGAAATGGTGGAATTATCTCTTTGTTCATTATTGGAGTCGTTTTTTGGAGTTTTTTTGAACTTTACAACAAACCTGCTGTTCGAGGAGATCCAAAGTCGAATATGGTTCCGATTAAGCTCATATCTGACCTCAAGGAACTGAACTCAGCCGTCGAGTCCTTACAAAGAACATTAAAACGTCATTGGACGCTTCGACACGCGTTTCTTCTTTCCCTACTCAGAAGAACTCGATTCCTGAAGACAAGGAGCTTATAAGAGAAGCACAGAGCGAGGCGTAGAGCTCAGAACAAACTCAGCCCTGAGGACCGTCGAGTGTTCAATCAGTTCAACTGTTCAACGCTAGAGTCAAGAGGACCCTCAAACAAGTCCGAAATGATTGCTTGGAAGAGAAAGTAATCTCGATTTCCAAAGAAGATAACAGTGTTTGACAAATGTCCAAAGCACTGCGCTCAAATAGGAAACGAACCCCACCGATTCACGGTCTACAAGGAATGGTATCCATATGAAAAAAACAAGCTTTCGCAGACAAACTCGAACCCCAATACAGCCCAGCTCAAATTACAACAATGCGAATTTGGACCATATCGAGGACACCAACCCCAAAGTTAGAAGAGACTTGAAAAAGGAAGCGACAGAAGCTATTGTTTTGCAACCGTTCAGAAAATCCAGATCACTATGATGTCAAGTAAAGTGAAAACGGCACCAAGACCGAACTGCATCACTAACTTGACTTTACGAAACCTTTGCTTTCGTTGCTATGCTACGACTAAGGTACTTTCCTAAGGAATGGAAGAAAGCCCACGTGGTTTCAATCCACAAGGCCGGCAAAGACGTTAAATTCCCGAAGAACTACCGTCCGATCAGTATTCTTTCGTGCACAGGGAAGATATCGGAAGCGGTCATTCTGAAAAGATCGAAAAGAAGATAATAGAGCTGGAAGAGTTCAGTTTTCAAAGCCAACAACTGTGGAACAAATGCTCCGAGTAGTAGAACAAATTACGGACGAATTTAATCGCAAACAAGTCACAGGGGCTGTGTTCTTGGACGTGGCCAAAGCGTTTGATCAAGTATGGCACACAGAGGTCTGCTTTACAAACTACTGTCAGCCGAATTTCCACTCTCCATGGATCAACTTGTAGCCTCTTACCTGCATTCTCGCAAGATTAGATCCAAAATTTGAGGAGTACTTCCTTCAGAGACGCCACATTCAGCCGGAATTCCGCAAGGATCTCTGCTGTCGCCGTTATTGTTTACATTATATGTAGCCGACATGCCGAAAACGAGGAAAACCTCCATGGCACTATACGCTGACGATACCGCCATTCTTGCCAGTTGCCTCTTTCCACTGAGCTTCTTCTCTATAAGTCCACCATTCGTCCTGTCATGACGCTTGCTATCCGCTTGGAGATACGACGCGAAGACCCATCTGCAGAAATTTCGTGCAGAATACGATCCTGAGACGAGCCGTAAATGCACCATGGTTTTTCAGCAACGTACGGATAAATGAAGACCTGCAAATACCATTCCTAGACGATCATCTAATGGAACTAAGAGTGAAGACTTTCAACAAAGTGAAAAATCACGCGAAGGAAGGCTTGCGATTATGACGAAAAAGCGCCGAGGGTTGAGTAATTATTTCCCTAAATTTTGTTGGTAATTTTTAGTTTCTGAAGATGGAAAGATTGTCAAAAAAATAACTTGAATACTTATAAAAATAGTGGATACTATTGTGATTTTTCTCTGTCAACTTCAATAAAGACATATACCCGACTTTAGCCTATACGCGTAGGATATCTCCTCGACGTCGGCTTCTCACTCCCCGCTAGGAGGAACATTCACTCAATCCTAGATATTCAAAATATCAGAAGGGTAGAGCTCGGTCGTGTCCGGTCCTTGTGGTCCCTCTCGTTCTCGTCGAACTTCTGGTCCTTTTAGACACGATCTCGCCGATCCTTGGACCTGTCCGTCGCATCCTAGGAATTTTCTCACCGTCCTTGTAGTACCTAAACAACAGATATTAAAAACTTACTCACTAAGTCCTAATTGCTTGATATTTCTCTTGAGATTTTTGGGTACTATTTCAGTTGTTGAGATGATAATTGGAAAAGTTCTTTTTGATATCATCCCCCACTGCCGCTTTATCTGAAATTCGAGGTCCCTATATTTTGAAATTTTTTCGACCTCCTTTTGACGCATGTTGTTGTTATTTGGTATTGCTACGCCGATGAGTATTGCTGTATTTTAATGTACTAGCAGTATATCTGGACTGTTTCATCAGTCAAAATTGTACGATCCCAGTACAGTTTATAGCATTCGTTTTCTAGGATGGTCTCCGGTTGGTACTTGCAGTATGGCACTTTTTCAGACATTTTATTATTGTTACTACAACTTCTTGCGCTTTGTACAGAACGCAAATACCGAAGAGCAAAAGTATGTATAGTATATAGGCAGGGCAGCCTTTCTCCCCTCTAGATGAAATGGCAGACCACTGGGCCAGAGCCATTTTGTGGCTTTCCAGTCAGGAGTTAAGGAATGGGAAAAAAGGGGAAGCTTGCATTCTGGCGGACGATCAATGGTCAAAGATAGGCCAAGACATTCCTAGTGGACGAACTGGACTGAAAGAGGTATCTCAGTCAGTAAGCAGTTACTGGGGAAAGTGAGGAACACACTAATGGAATACTACCTAGTGTAAATTATCTAAAAAGCATAGAAAAAGCGCCTGGAGATACATGGCACTGAAACAACCAAACACTTGCTATGCGAATGTGAGACTGTTCACCGGAAAAGGCAACAACACCTTGGCTCTTCGGTTTTAAAGTCGGAACAAGTAATGGATGTAGCCCCCAGAAAGTTTATAAGGTTTATTGAGACAGTATTGCCTGACTGACAAACAGAGTGAAGATACACAATAGATCTTCAGGTCAAGGTTCATGCGATTCTGGTTTTTCTCCCCTCCACTAATCCAATCTGATCTACTACGTCTTCAGTAGGATCCTATGCAGTGGCGACGCTAGGGAAGGGCCAGGGGGGCCGGGGTCCTCCTAAAATTCAGCTGCCCCCCCTAAAAGTTGACATACTAAGGCTAAAAGATTAGCAGTAGTATTGTTTTGCTCCACTTTGACCACCCCTCCCCCCTAAAAAAATCCGGTCCCCTCTTGGCAACCCCTGTTTTTGAAAGCTGGCGACGCCACTGATCCTATGTTCTCTGTGATTTCAAAAAACATCATTTTCTATTGAAGGTCCATTATTCTATGTTTCAGTAAATATGAAATATTTTTGCACATTTGTAAATTATCATTGTAAGGAGATATTTGCTATTAAAATTCAACAAAATAATATCTGTATAATTAATTATATTATATCTTACACAAATCAGTAAAAATATTGATGTTTAATTTTTAGCAGAAGTGATTACTCAGTCATTTAGTTGACAAAGGCATGCTACTCCCCGATTGATCCAGTGGTTTTGGGGCTGATCAGAATCGAAAGTTGTGAACATCACGAAGTTCGTAGAATGACCGGTTGTCGAAAGAACACCCCTTCTTGCCGATGTTTTATATACAGGACAATCGTAATGAGGTGGAGGATTGTATTCAGCTTTCACAGCAGGTTTGAGCCACATTATCGGAACCACATCGAAAAGAATTTTCGGATATGATTCATTCAGCATCATCAATTCTCTATCCCAGCGAGCTCCTTCCAAGAACAATCCCTAATTAAAAACAAAACAATTATTATTTTATATTTTACAAAATAAGTTGATGTTTTATTATTAAATGGTGAATCAATTGCACAATTACACTCAACAACTCATTTAAAATTTGAGGTCTACGAAACTCCTGTGCAACTCAAGAGTAGTATGACCGAATAATGGAAACCGGAAAAAACTTCACTATTGTTTGGCCGTTGATTGTCATCAGTTGTATGATCATAGCTATATGTATACCCAATCTTTGTTCAATGCAAATCAAAAGGAAAAACTCTGAAACTGATACTATTTTGGCACTAATAGTACAAATATAGAGGCATATGGTGGTCAAGAAGTTGTCATTTTATCTGTGTATTTTTATAATGTTCTTTCAATTAAAAACAAGCATTAGCAATAGCCAATGGTAAGAATCTCTAAAAAAATTCTGGCAATAGCCAGAAAGCCTTTCTTCCTTAACTCGTTTTTGAGTGATGTGTCTTTTGAAAAATATTCTTTCATTTTTCATATGAATTCAAAATAACTTATAGAATGCTCCATCTTTTTTCACATCGCAGATGCGATGAGCTAAAGACCTTCTCAAAGTGGAAACCAGCAGAAAACGGACAAGTTTTCGTCTTGCGAATCAGGAGGTTGAAGGAACGACTTCAGGTTCTGATACATTTGTAGGACTTTTTTCCATTTGAACCGTCGATTTCTTTGATACGACACGAAAATAGGACTCTATTGTTCTTCTTATTCCACGTATTGTAGGCCTTAGAAATGTATTCTTCAACTTTCAGTTCTTCTGAGGTATTGAAGAGCTCGACTCTATCCATCTCTTTGAGGGTCTTCCTAAAGGGCGTCGTATTCGTGGTATACCATCTTCATCGATTTTTGGTAGTCTTCTTCAAGTCATTCTGTCCAAGTGATTATTCCAGGCTCAGAGGAATCAATCAAAAAGCCGCCATATTTAGGCTCAGAAACCGGCAGCCTACACCACTCCTCTTATATTTTTTTGAATTTTCAAAGACTTGATTAATTCTAGCATGAATTCAAAGCTTGCAATTCGGCTCGTAATTGTTATTTTATATTAAAACCAAAATCTCAACTGCATTGGTTTTGTCGTCACATAAATTAGGTATAATTTTTTCGACTTGAACTAGCTATGGTTCTGGTTACGTGATCAACATGAATTTTCGAAAGGAGCTTGAAATTACAATTCCACATCCAAATGATCCTGATCGAACAAGCAGTTTTGAAATCAACATGAACAAAAAATTTTCAAACGAAACCCCTTGCCTGTGTCCTATGTTTTTGCAGTGTAGTTGGATTCTCTTAATGCTATCATGTTATTTATTGTGTTGAATATTTCATTTGATTTAGTACTGTTTTCAGTCGTTTGACTCCTTTTTTCTCATAATAGTTCCTTATTCCTTCGTTTGTGTGCTCCTTCATTCTTTCGTAGGATTTCTCCGCCAGTTTCTTTATGTGGTTTATTATTCTTGGTGTTTCTGTCTTAAGTCTTATTTACTCGTTTCTAACGAACCAGGGCTCATTTATAGCGTCTTTCAGTGTATCATTCTGTATTATTTCTAGTTCCTTTATTTTGTTTAGAATTGGTATTTCACTTCCGTAAGTCTTTATGGGTCTTAAAATTGAGTGGTAAATTCTCACTTTCAATGAATCCTCCATATTGCTTTTTTTGTTCAAGAGAGGATATGAATATCCTTCAATACTTCTTGTCTTTTGTTCTATGTTGTCGATGTGTCTGTTGCGAGTTAGATTTTCGTCCAGAGTGATTCCTAAACATTTTACCTCTTTAAGCCAATCTACTTCGTGGTTGTTGATTGTTATTTTGTTTTCTGGTGTTGTTATATTATTCTTATATTTGAAAATTATTGCATGGGTTTTCGTTTCGTTAGTGCCGCTTCTCCTTGTCTTGTATCAGGTTGTATGTTCGTTGATGTGTTGTTGCAATTTTTTTGACCGCTTTGTTTGCTGATCTGCAAGAAGCTAAGATTACTGTGTCGTCAGCATAAAGTCCCAACGTTGTCTGAGTTTGCTTACGAATTTATATGCGGTATTCGGAATCCGAACCTACCTTCAAATTTCTAGGTCCTACGATTCTAAATCGGATGAGGACGACCCGGTTACAGAATTGAATTTGAAAACGGATTCATCTTCAGTGGGTTAAACATTATTGTTCGGGACAAAACCTGGTTCAAAATTCGAAAATTACAGATATTGTGACGAAATAGCGCTCATAATATTTCGGGATATGCAATTAAGCACCGGGTGTTCCATTTAAATTAAGCAAGCGACTTTGAAGGCAACTTGAAATTAACATTCTAATATTCCACTTACACAGAAGAAGGTAGACCATATAGAAATTATAATGTGATAAAATCTGAATCATCGGTCTAACATAAAAATAAAATTCTAGAGGAGGAGGGGAGACTTCCTGAAAACCAATAAAGCAAAAACACACTATTCACTACTACACAACTACCACTACTGGATTAGAACAATTCATCAATTTGTGTTAATATTGGAAATAGGTACGAAACAAAACAGCATCCTTTCATCTCACTAATTTACACGTGCCTCACTTTCAAATGAAAGAACTTTTCATGCGATCAAATATTTTCATATCTTTACTCACATCCACAAGAACACTAAATTCTTCAATTCCTTGTATGTGCTGCATTGGAAAGTAGAAATAAACAATGAAGGAACAGCACAATGAGAAATATTGTGTATCTGATGAGATCAATGTTAAGATAGGCTTTCGAAAACACTTACTTTAGTGTACACACCAATTTCTGGAATGTCTTTGGTATCAGACTCATACCCAGTAGTGTAAAATTCAAAATGTATCCAATCTATTGGAAGTTTTTTCTTCCTAGAGAAATTCTGGAGAACTCCAGTCAAAAATGATTGTGTGAAATAGAATCCAGAAAGCCAAAAAACATTTGATGGTCCTTGTGCGATCCAATCTTGAAAAACTTTCAATCTGAAAACGATTTTCATTTTAATACATCCATACTTACATCTAAATTGATTATACAGCGTTCTGTAAATCATAGTTTCGAAATATTCCTAACTTATTCAACTCGGGTTTGAAAATAGGAAGTTAACTTTTCGAATAAGAATTGATAATATGGGTAATATTCATGATTGACATTTTTCGAAATTAAAATATTTTCTAGTGTTAGTGCGTATAGCGGTAAAGCATATTTCAAAAATCACTAAGATGTTACAATTTATATTATAAGAACATTATGTAATAATAATTCAAGACAATAATAAAAAATGTCATTGTTTTCTACTATTCAGGTACGTTATTCATATTTCATAAGTACATAGGTAGGTATCTAAATAAATTTTCAGTGAAAAAAAAATAGTTGCTCGAACTCTGAGCTGTGCTGAGGGGAATGTTACATTTAGTTTTCATAGCAACGGTAGTTGCGCAAGAATTGCACAGGCGTGCCGTTTTGTAGTTCAGAAAAGTATCATTCTAAATTGAGTGAACCAACTTCATATGTCTATTTGGTTTATAGCAAAAAGTAGGTGTTGAAAATAATTTTTTTGTGAAAATTTAAACCTTTACATTCACTTCATGAAATGGTGGCTCTGTGGCTGACCACCAAAGTCACCGGGTCTAACTCCCCTCGAGTATTTCCTGTGGGGTTATTTGAAAGATAAGGTAAATGCTATTAAAAACACTTCCCAGAAGCAGTTGCGATACTGGATAGAATAATCTTGCGCAGGTTAGAGACAATTTAGATTTGGTTGGATCAGTGGCGGCCGCTCAGAGGAGGCAGAGGAGGCCGGGCCTCCCCAAATTTTACCGCATTATAATTCTTAGTTCAAGTCCAACTATATTATGTTAACCTAAATCAATAGAATATTCAAATTTCTGGATACTTTTTACCCCAATATTTCATCATATTTATACATTCTCCGCAACAGACTTCAAAACTGAGAAGATTGCGCATCGCTGCACCGTACTACAGGCATGCGATGCGCTAAAGAATACAGCAGACTCCAGACGCGGGTCGCGGAGGCCCAATTCCTCTCTAGTCGCGTTTGTCTTGAACGTAGAATTTCAAATTTCTCCCGATACGAAGCTCCAGCCACTCTAAATTCGAGCTGGATATCACGTGCCGGAGGCCCTGTCTCCGTTGACCGAAAGCGCCCGAACATGATCCACGGCGATTAACGATGGGTCAGCTCAGCTGTTTCTGTTTATTAGCGCCAGAATTAGGGAAAGATAAAGATAGGCCAGTACTTTTTATTCCTTTCGGCG
Organism: Harmonia axyridis; assembly: GCF_914767665.1. Taxonomy (NCBI): domain Eukaryota; kingdom Metazoa; phylum Arthropoda; class Insecta; order Coleoptera; family Coccinellidae; genus Harmonia; species Harmonia axyridis. The sequence goes on from NC_059506.1 coordinate 19,182,597, forward strand.
TCTTGTTTGTGGTTTCGTGTTAGGATTGTTCGGAAAAGTTTGTAGGTAAGGAAGGATATTGGCTGGCTATTCAGATATATTTTATCGAGAAAAATGGAAACGGAAACGTCGGAAACTAGAAATGAAAATGATAGTGTCAGTAGGGAACTCAGAGTTACTGAAGATATTGTAGATTTTATTTTGATTAAAAAGTTCAGCCAAATGCCTTACGATGACAAAATTTTCATTACCAAAACTACAAAAACACCTCAGCCTGCTATGCAAAATTTAATTGTCAATTCCAGGCATAATCCTATCTATCTATCTATAATCGTTCCTTCTGCGTCCAATGGTACACTAAATGCGAGTGGCTGACCGGAAGTACAGTTCGGAATAAATTATTTTGTTGGTTTTGTTTACTTTTCTCCGACGATTCAGAAAACAATGTGTGGTCAAAATTAGGGTATTCGGATTTAAAAAATTTACAGAGGTCTATTGAAAGACATGGCAGATCAAAATCTCATTTAGGCGCATCAATTAAATTTAAATTGTTCGGAAAACTCAATATTGTAAATTCACTTGATCAGGGTCATAGGCAAACTATCATAGATCATAACGAAAAGGTCAAAGAAAACAGGGATATTTTGAAAAGATTATTATTTGACGCAGTTATGTTCCTTTGTTTTCAAGAATTGCCGTTTAGAGGACATGATGAAAGTGTAGATTCGGATAATAGGGGAAATTTTAAAAAGCTATTGTGTTTCATTAGCCGCTATGATTCAAAATTAGAAAAATTTTTGAATGATGCCACTGTCTTCTCTGGGACGTCAAAAACCTATTTTTTTTGCTTGGCCTCCTCTGAATGAAAGCTCACGAGCCGCCACTGGGTTGGATGCGCAGTAAATAATCTCTTGTTGACAGCTAAGAAATATGTAGAAATTGATCCAAAAAAATTCTTTTCTCTAATTCTGTGGTTATTCCGTTCATTCTTCCACATCTTGTAGAACAAAATCGTGCGAGAATATATCAGAAACGCACAGTTTTCATGGTTATATTTTATTATTCTATGTTGGTTCTCTGAACTTTCCGCCACGGCTTTATCTGTCAATTCATCAATTTGCCTTAAAGAAATCAGTTCTGCCAACCAACATTTTTCAATACAAAAATCACTAAATTATATTTATGGAAATATTTCATTAATTTCAATGAAAATGCAATGAATTAGAGAAAATAATGTATAATACTCGTACAGAAGGCTCATTCTACCACTCGTTCATTCCAAAACTCGCCACTTCGTGGCTCGTTTTTGAATTTTGAACTCGTGGAAGAATATCAATGCCTTCTGCACTTGTATTATAAATAACTATTCACATTCCTCTTCCAATACTATGTCTGAATGAAATAAATAGGTTTGAATTTATTGGAAAAAAAATTATTGTTAATACTCATTATTGCAGAAAAGCAAATGCTCTTATATTTTCCAATATAGTTATGTCATTTTGTTTTAAATTCAATTTCTTGTTTGGAAGGATTTGTAAGTGATACTATGTTGTGCTGCTTAGCAACGAAAAACTTGGGCTACAATAATTATGAGCTGAAGAGGTTTTCATCGATGTCAAAGTGACAAGAACGCCAAACCAAATTGATATTTTAGAATAGCGTTGAAGTACTGAACCAATGAAAACATTACCTGAGTAATAAATCTGTGACATAGGAACCCAAAGGCTTCAGGCTGGGATAACTTTTGGACGCCCAAGCATCTGGTACTTTGCCAATCACCAAGGAATTCGTCACTTCTTCCAGTTCAGATGACATAACGACCAATCCTTTCACTGCTTTCACCATATCTCTCAGCGTTCTCACCACAACAGCAATTAGTCGATTGAATCTTATCAGTTCCTTGAAAACAATGAAAAAAATCAGCCAGAAAAGCTATTGATAACATTTAGGTTAGATATTACTGATTACGATTTAATTTTATAGAAATCCATGGTATAGAAAATATCGTCAGAACTTCAAGTTATAAGAACTGCAGTTTTTTAACAGTGACAACTTTCTAACCAAAATTATAGAATCTCGTGGACAAGAGTGTAGTTACTTCAGCTTTCACGTATTTTGCAGTCCTAATATGTTGGCCAATTCTTGGTGGCGCATCTTTCCTACTGCATCGTGTTCATTTCTCGCAAACACTTGACAGCCGTAATATGTTGTATTGTTTACTGGGGTGAATTTCCAAGCCCTCTACTTATGCTGTCCCAAAAAATGATCTATGGGCGAAAGATCGGGGGATCTGGGCCGCCATGGCAAAAGATTCACATGGGTCGCTTCGAAAAAGTTTAAACTAACTCTGGTAACATGAGGTCGGGCATTATCTTGCTGAAATATTGGGTTCTCGAACCGGTTAAGGTAGGGGAGAACATATGGCTCCACTACTTTAATCGTTAAAGTCCATTTTTGCCCCTTTGACGTCCGGTGCTTAAGTACCCTTCTTCGATTTTGGGCATTATCAAACCTCGTTCGACAATATATCATAGATATATTGAATTAGATATTAGAGGAATTTTCCATTAGTTTGACCATAATTTGTAAATGGTTCTTGTTGGTTGTTGTCCGTTTTAAATCGCCAATGTAAAGCAAATGATTGAGGAGTGATAATATTACAGTTGCTTTTGATATCGAAGCCTCTTTAAGTAGTATTCAGTTGTTTAGGGAGGGGGTTCAGCACCAAGCAGAACCCTAAGGGGCTAATTGAATCTCCCCCACGGGGCATCAGCCAGCTCCGGGAAGGATTCTTCCCCTGAAAGAAACTCTGCTTGTATATTTCCAAAATCTTTGTCAGCCAGCCTTGTGGAATAGAGTCGAAAGCTTTCTTATGGTCAAAATATGCCATAAATAATTTCTGTATTTTTTGAAGGTTTGGTTGCATTCTTGGAACATCCTTTCTGCTGTGTTGTCATTATATTACTTTCTTCGCAATGTTAGTTGATACGAAATGGTAAACATGATGTGAAGGTTTTGTATATTGTTGGTAGGTAAAATTGAAGCATGAATTAACGAGAGCTCGACACCTACTCATTTTTTTCGAAATATTTTTTTTCAGAATTTCTGAAGTAAGAATATTTTATATTAAAATTTAGAATAAACTTGTATGAAATGTAAAGTTAAAGTATAAGATGAACTTATAAAGAAAACAAATGCATAAAAATTATAACACAATAGTATAGCCACCATTTACTTCTTCTGAAGAATTTCCTTTAAAGCACATAAACGCAATCAAATATTATCTGCTAATCTATGAAATGTAAACTCACCTGACGCAGCACAGTGTTCATAGAGTTTGAGTACATCACAGGGAATTTTTCGCTAACGTCTAATATATCGAACTGAGGAGGGATTTTCTCCAAAATATCATTCGCCAATTCTATTATAGCGCCTTGTGTATCCTCTCCAGCACCTCCAGCTATCAATTGTGTTTGAGTTAATAAGACACCACTCAGGAGCTTGAAAACAATATTTAATTAGTCCCGGCAAAACCGAGTAAATTCGTTTCATTTACAAAATTTGACAATTCATTATACCATGAGTGTTATAGTATATTTTCTGTATTTATTAACACATGTTCTATTATTATTTTTGTTATTATTCTCTGCGTGTTCATTCGTGTCATTGAATTCCTGTTCAAATTCAGTTCACAAATTTGAACACATATTTATTTTATATGCAATTAGTAACAGTGTGGGACTATCCAGGGAAGGTACTGGCTATGAGGAAAATTGGGAATGAGAGAGCCTGGTCCTCCTTGGCCAATTACATATCATCAGCAAACCTTCCTGGTGACGAGATGTCTTTTAGAGTGGTCTCATAGGCTAGAAAATTAGCATCGAGAAAACCTTCACTACTGTACTGAGCAGAAAAAAAAATTGGGAAAAGGAGTCAAAAATAATACCATTAAAGTATACAGGAGTGTATACAGATAGTTCAAAAACTACGACGGGACTGACACTGGAGTATTCGGGACTGGCACCAAATGTTTACTATCTTTATGCCACTGTCTAAGTGTCTTTCAGGTAGAGATACTTGATAGGAAGATGTGTGAAAATGAACCTATCAAGAAACTGTCAGAAATGTGATAACGTGATACGTTCTCATAGTAAGGCTGCAATCAACGCACCGAGTTCACATATCATCGATTCTAAGATGATATTAGAGTACCGAAATAAATAACAAAAAAAAAAAAATGTTTTAGTCTGGGTTCCCGTCCACTCGGAAATTAAAGGCAATGAAGAGGCCAACACACTTGCCAGAAGAGGAGCACACATTCCGAAACCTTTCTGTGGTATAGGCAAAAGAACCTACGAGAAAAAGTTTCAGGAGAAGGAAAAAACCGAAAGAGAAACATTCATGCGGAATCTTCCTGGGTTGTATCATTCCAAAAAATTTTTTCGACCCTTTGGAACTATGAAATCCAAGATGTACCTGGATCTTAGCAAGAATATACAACACCTCCTCAATGTGTGATCAACCTCCTCACTAGATTCCTCACAGGGCATTATTGCCTCAGAAAACACCTCATGATAATGAGTCTCAGAAAATGACGAGTGCAGATTCTGTGGAGAGGAGGGAAAAACTCCGGGTATCCTGCTGACCTAATGCCTCGCCATCACTTGTCAATGCAAAATCTGCTTTGGACGAGCAAGTAAATGTGAGGGAGTAGTTTCCTTGAACCTTGAAGCTATCTCAGATACTGGAGTTTATAAGAACTCTGGAATTGGAAGGCGATTCGTAGATCATGTAATGGCGAGAAGATATCTGGTGGGGGTAAAATACACCATAAGGTCGCAGTGCTAAATAACCCCCTCAATTGAATTGATTGATCAATTAATTGATAGTTTGATAATCCGTACTACCGGAGCATACGTCATTTTCAGTAAGCCAATTTTGTCGCCAACAGGAACTATCAAATTTGACATTAAGGACTGGAAATGAAAACATCGTTGATACGATAATTCACTTAATTTCATAGACATATACTGTCTCACAAAAGTTAAGTTCAGATCTTTTGAGACTGTTTCAAAAGTTTTCATTTTCTTCAGCAATTTTTGAATATAATAGTTTCACAGTTTCAGTTGAAAATTTATTTTTAGTATTTGTAGTACGAAATTAGTTCCCTCAAAAAATTGAAACAATAAAGTTCAGTAAAGAGTACGGCCTCTTAGAACATCAACAACAGCTTGACAACGTGTTTGCATACTTTCGATCAGATTGTAAACGCCATCTGAGTTTTTGAAGTATATGAGTAGGTGATTGGTGAGAATCAAAAGCTCGTTATAGCTAATCCCAAACGTGTTCAATGGAATTGAGGTCTGGCGACCGAGAGGGCAAGGCTAAATGCGGAATACCGTGGATTTCCAGAGCTTCATAGACAATTCTCGCACGATGGAGTCCAAAAATAAGAAATTTAGCCTAATAACAGCATAAAACAATGGAGTAATGTTCTCATTAACTTGCTAATTGTAAATTTTCGCATTCATGCACCAACAATTCTATACGTCCATTCAAACAAATACCTCCCCAAACAGTAACTGTACCACTTCTGGTCGGATGAATTTTCTGAATCGATATGCGATTTCTGGGCAACAGAGGTTGGGACCATACCCGAACACGGGTCTTTCCAAAAACCGTCCATATCTCGACTCATCAGTAGACAACGCAGACCTCCATTGATTTTTCCAATTCACGTGCTCATTGGCAAATTCCAATCGCAGTCGCATATGATTTTGAGTTAATGGAATCCTTCTCAAAAGTAATCGAGAATGTAGGTAGATCAGTGCCTTGAAGTCTTCAATGGACTGTTTCAATTGAAACTGTAGGGAATCTATCGATTCCCTCGAAAATATTCGAGTTAAGTTAAATTTCGAACCAAAATACTAAAAACAGAGAAACGGTGTAAAAACTTGGTATGATCAAAGCCACACCCATAAGGGTAGAAAGGCTTTGCTAACGGTCGAATGGAAAACGGCCTGAATGCCCATAAAAATCGGCATTCAGGGCGAATAATTCAATTGAGTTCAGAACAGTCTACAACTACAACATATGTGCAACACTTGCACCGACAACGAGAAAAGCAAAGATTTTCACATCTGTTCCCGAGACCGGTGGAAAGTACCTGCGACCGAGCCGCAACGAGAAGTGGCCAGCGATCCTTAAAATCGATAAGATCTCAATATCATCTTCTTCAAACTCTTTTAGTGGGTTGGAAATAAATTGAATAAGTGTTCAAAAGCCGCTGTTGCATGATTGGACAAGTACTCAAATGCTCTCTACGTGTAGACACAGTCAGAAACCGATCTTGTGCATGAGTGGTAGATCTTGGGCATCCACTAGCTTCTTGGTCTTTCGGTCACGTTTCCAGTTTCTCAATATCGATCTATGAGTCGGGAAACTACGCTTTCACTAACTTGAAAGAAATTCAGATCATCTCTATGATAACGTCCCGTCTCGATCATACCAATATCCCTATTGGCTTTATCCGCACAGAGTTTACTTCTAGGCATTATTGCAAAACAAATTTTCAGATTTTGAATCGAAGCTTATTGTAAGAACCTAAAACAACAACTGATCCAAAATTCTTAGAAACGCAAACGACAAGAACTTTTGGTGGACAAGAATCGGCAACTTTTGGAACAATCACAAAAAACTTCATTAACTTTTGTGGAGCATTATATTCCACTCAGTTCCATTCTATATCAATGCTCAATTCAGAAAACAAAGTTCAACCTCGCCAAACGACGTGAAACAACCGATGACACTAGGAGCGCAATATAATGTTGTTGAAAATGCGGAAGTTAATTTTGTAAGGGATACGAGTATAATCAGGGGAACGCGAAGTCAGAATGATTTGAGATTTAGTCTAGAGTCACGCAATCATCAATGCACAACAAACGCGGCAGTGGCAGTAGCATATAGTAAAGTACTACCATTCAGTTCATGGGACACCACAATAGTTGATAATATTCTCGATTATGGAGATCAGCTTTATAAAAAATCCGTATCAATGCGAACCTCACAAAATACACCTGATCTATTCGTTGTAGAGGTGTATCCAAATTTCATTATTGCGAATGTATTTTATTCATTACGAGTAAATGAGATGGATACGGTGACGGGGTTTGTAGGATTAGGAAGACGAGGAGAAATAGATGTACCCTTAGCAGAAGGCATTGTAAGAATTTTTCAGAATTTCGAATGTGCTATTTTTACGTGTGGTCTTTTGTCGACTGGCCTGGCTAAAGTCGGAAATTCCATTTATTTATTTGATTCCCACAGTCGCGATAATAATGGAATGGGTATTGAAGAAGACGGTAAGGCCTGTTTACTTAAATTTTCAAACGACCAAGATTTGTTTAACTTCATGTTGCAAAACTATAACAACGACTATTTATATACCTTAGTCCCAGTTCGAGTAGAAATTGGTTCCGTCGGTGATTTATCTGATGTAGTTGATTTTCATACGTTGACATTATATGAAAACCAGAACTTCAGTGTCGTTCGATCACAAAAATTTCGAACAAAAATATTTCTACATTTAGAAAAACAAATCAGGTGACAACTGAGCCAGATATGGATTGTTCTTCTTCGGCGTTCCCAGGAAAAACCATAGGTATTATTTCCCATTACCTGGGTCCAATGAATCGAACATGTTCGTTCTGCGACGCCCTTTTCTTTAATAAAGAATACATGACATGCTGCAATAAAGGCGCTATCAAACTTCCGGAACAGTCCGTCTATCCATATTTATTGAAGGCTTTAATAACGGATGCGCATCCTCAGTCAAGTAACTTCATCAAAAATATTCGAAGATACAACACTCTATTGGCACTTGGTTCAACCTCCTTCGCCCGAAGAGAAGGTTTAGCGAGCGGAGCCCCAGAGATCGTTGTATCAGGACAAATATACCATCGATTATCAGATGTTGATACACTCAATCCATCGTTTGGATCTTTATATTTTATAGATTCTGGAGAAGCTACCAGAAAGAGGACGTCCAATAATGTGCGCGACGGTTGTGATTCTAAATTATTGCAACAAATTGATGCACTTTTGAGAAAAATTCATCCTTTCGCACAAATGTATCATAATTTAGGTAAAAATGTTTTGGAAGGGCGAGGAATCGGCGGAAAAGACGTGATTCCTCAATACGGACTTTATTTTCATGGCCAACCGGATACGGATCCGAAGAAACATGCGGCTCCGACAACCTCTAACGAAATAGGTGGTGTTTTCAGTAGTGTCGACGGGGATGTACCTCCACCAGGTTCAATTCGCGTTTATTTGATAGGAAACAACTCGCTAGGCCAACAAAACACTTATCGAGATATTCCAAAATTGTCGCCAATCGTAGATGCATTATGTTACCCTTTGCTTTTCCCCCATGGAGAATTGGGATGGTCGATAAGTTTAATGAGTAACCGGAGCGGAAAACGTATTTCAAAACGAGAATTCGAGTGCTATCGTTTGATGAGTCGATCCGGCAAATTCAATCCAATTCTTTTTTGCGGACGACTTACACAACAATTCATTGTTGATAAATATGTGGAAGTAGAGGGTGATCTGTTACATTATTTACGTACCCATCAAAAAAAATTACATGCCAACAATTACGTAGGGCTCCAAGATTATGTTGCTCGTAAATCAGCAGTCGAATCGGTCGGAAATGAAAAAATCGGCAGAATCGTTGTACTGCCGAGTTCTTTCATGGGAGGTGCACGCAAAATTACCAAGACGCGATGGCGATTGTGGCAAAATTTGGTAGACCCTCACTATTTGTAACATTTACATGCAACCCAAATTGGCGGGAGATTACGGAAAATATTAATAGTAGTTTATTGAATCCTCAAGACAGACCAGAATATATCGCCCGTGTTTTCGAATTGAAAAGAAAGGCGTTTTTCGAGGATATTTTGAAAAAGAAAATTTTCGGCGAAGTAATTGCGTAATTGAATTTCAAAAGCGGGGTTTACCACATATGCATTGCTTGATATTTTTAGATGATAAGGATAAATTACGCAATCCAGAAGACGTAGATAAAATTATATGTGCCGAGCTGCCAGAGGAAAATTCGCGGCTTTTCCAAATTATTATGTCAACCATGATCCACGGTCCGTGTGGTGATTGTGCTCCAAACGCAGCTTGTATGGTAGAGGGTGTTTGTTCGAAAAAATATCCAAAATCATTTTCGACGAATACAGCGATCGACAAAGCTATACCGATATACCGACGGAGAAATGACGGTCGAACAGCAGCGTTTACGAGAAATCGTATTATGTATACCATTGACAACAGGGATGTAGTTCCGTACAGTCCATATCTCTCTCAGAAATATGAAAGTCACATAAATGTAGAGGTGGTTACGACAGTTGGAGCTGTCAAGTATGTATTTAAATACATAAATAAAGGGCCAGACGCTGCAATTCTCCAATTAAAAAACGAAATTGTTTACGACGAGATAAAACCGTTTATAGAATCAAGGTATATTTCCTCTGGCGAATCAGCATGGCGTTTGCTAGGTTTTCCGATTCAAGGAAGAAGTCACGCAATATATAGATTACCGGTACATCTCCCAGGAGAGCGAGTCGTTTATTTCGAAGAAGGACAAGAGGAGGTGGCTTTGCAATATCCAAAATTGAGCCGTTTAGAAGGAGAAGCATATTTTCGATCGAACGTTGAAAATGCTAGAGCACGTAAATTCAAATATCTCGAAATTCCGTTATATTATTCCTTCAACGATCAAGAACATCGATGGATAAAACGACAAAAAAATTGCGCTGTTATACCTCGGTTATACACAATCAGTCCAAAATATAAGGAAACATTTCATTTACGCATTTTACTATTGCACGTCGCCGGACCAACTTTCTTTGAAGATCTACGCACGTTTCACGGCGTAATGTACCCAACTTTCACAGAAACGGTACGAGCTAGAAATTTAATCGCCTCTGATCACGAATGGTTCAAAACATTAGAACATGCGGCTTTGGTTGATATGCCAGGTTCTATGAGAAAATTATTCGCTTATATGTTATGTTTTTTCGAGATTGGAAATCCAATAGACCTCTGGGAAAATTTCAAAAAATGTATGTTCGAAGATTTTATCAAAAAAGGATATACAGAACGTGATTCAGATAATCGATCTTTGCGCAGAATCAGTTACGTTTTAAATGCTTTAGGCAGAAATTTGTCAGATTTCAATTTGCCAGAACCGGAGACTGACTCAGAAGATGACATTCACGATATCGATGGAGAAAATAATCAAATTGGAAGAACTAATGTGGAAGAATTCAATCCAAACAACTTGAACACAGATCAACGCAATGTATTCGATCGAGTCATCAACGCATTACAGTCGGATGTAAATGACAGATATTTTTATGTCCAAGGAAGCGACGGCACGGGAAAAACTTTCATTTATAATGCTTTATTAGAGTATTGCGAAATATTGCGTATTCCGGCCATAGCCGTTGCATTCTCAGGAATCGCCGCATTACTTCTTAAGAATGGAAGGACCGTTCATTCCACATTCCGATTACCCTTGGACTTTAACGCAGACACCCGTTCGTCAATAACCGTACAGTGCATCCCATTTGGGTGAGACTGCCAGGTTTCTCGCTTGTTATTTAAGATAGAGCCTTGCGGTTTTCACGTTCCTCTCCTACTTTTTCGTGAAACTCAAGTTGGTCTAATCAGATTCTGCATAACTGTTTCCGTTCAAAAGATACAGGGTGATTTTGGAAATTGATACTTTTCAGACTCCTCCTTTATCTCCGAAATTATTATCATAGAAATAATGCTGAGCTGAAAACTACGTCTGAATCTGAATTCTGCGTAGAATACAGTGGCGTACTTAATATTTTTTTTCGGGGTATGGTTTTGAAGATTCAACACAAACCTATATTTTTTTTAATGGAACACCCTATATATCATTACTTCGTTGAATTCGTTATTTTTTTTCCCTTCAAAATGATATATGATACTATGTAGGTAGGATGTTCAGAAATGTTAAAAAAACCCTAAAACGTCAAATAATGATGATTTTTTGTAAATGGGCCATGAATTTTCTATGTTTCAATAAGAGGATTATTACTTTCGATTTTTAAAAGTAGTAGGTCATTGATGACACAAACATCCTTGTTGTTATTATGGCTACTATGCATTTGGGAGCATTGTTTTATCAAGTAGGCATTGGAGGGAAAAACCAATCTGATCTAGCTGTCATCGCTATAAATTATTGTTATCATTATTGATTCTTCTTTTCTATGGGAAATCCATTGCCCATTAACAAAAAATCATCATTATTTGATGTTTTAGTGTTTTTTTAACATTTCTGAACATCCTACCTACTTAGTGTCATATATCATTTTGAAGGGAAAAAAATAACGAATTCAACGAAGTAATGATACACATGGTGTTCCATTAAAAAAAACATAAGTTTGTGTTGAATCTTCAAAAACATACCCCGAAAAAAAATATTGAATTCTGGATTCTACGCAGAATTCTGATTCAGACGTAGTTTTTACCTCAGTATTATTCCTAATAACTTCGGAGATAAAGAAGGGGTCCGAAAAGTATCAATTTCCAAAATCACCCTGTATCTTTTGAACGGAAACAGTTATGCAAAATCTGATTAGAGCAACTTGAGTTTCACGAAAACGTAGGACAGGAACGTGAAAACCGCAAGGTTCTATCTTAAATAACAAGCGAGAAACCTGGCTGTCTCACCCAAAATGGGATGCACTGTACAATCCGAAGAGGCTGGATACTTGAGAAATCTTCAACTCATTATTTGGGATGAGATATCGATGGTGAACTACCACGTCATAAACTAAGTAGACAAACTTCTTCGAGATATATGCTCTAATTCAGAACCTTTCGGTGGTAAGTGCATATTATTCGGTGGGGACGTAAAACAGTTATTACCTATAGCTCCAGGTCGCGTTTAACAGGTTGAATTATTTTTCACAAACTCTAGAGCTTGGAATAGATTTCATGTATTAAACCTGGTTCAAAATATGAGAGTAAGGGAAGGCGAGGAAGACTTCACTTCTTGGCTTGAAGATCTCGGACGCGGTATCATCAACGAAAGAATAACCAAAGATGGACAAGATTGCAATGATTTAATCTGTCTTCCTAATCGATGCTTAACGGATAATGTCGTTGATGAGATTTATGGAGAGCTTAATACCCTTACACCAGAACAGCTCTCTGCGCGCGCCATCCTATGTCCCAAGAATGATCATTGTAATTAACTGAATGACAGAATTCTCGATAGATTTTCCGGAACTCTTACTATAATTCAAAGCAATGATAGTGGGGTTTCGAACGACGAAGACGAGATTGAGAACTTCCCTGAAGAATATTTAAACACTATAACACCCAGTGGAATGCCATTGCACGAACTTAGGTTGAAATCAGGCGTACCAATTATACTTTTGCGGAATCTATGTTTGCAAGATGGGTTGATTAATGGAACGCGATTATTAGTATCAGCCGTTACAGACGTTCTCTTAACAGCGGAAATCGTAACCGGTCGTTTTGTAGGAAAAAAAGTCCTAATTCCACGAATGGACCTCACTTCGGCCGATAGAAATCTACCTTTTGTACTCAGACGACGACAATTTCCACTAAAAGTTTGTTTCGCACTTACTATCAATAAAGCGCAAGGCCAGACATTTGATCAGGTCGGAATTTATTTGGATAGTCCTGTTTTTTCTCACGGGCAACTTTATGTTGCGTTCTCGAGGGCTCGATCATGGAATGGCGTAAAGGTGGAAATACATCACTCGCGAAATAAACTGAAAAAGTCATCAAAACAAATTTTTACTAAAAATATAGTATACAGTAGTATTTTTAATTCAATTTTAATTTGAAATATAACATTTCCATTAGTTCACTTTCAATTTACCTTTGATTCTTCCTTATTTCTACAAAGAATAATTATCGTTTGGAAGAAACTTTGATTCTTGAATTCAAAGCTTTTACGGTTATGTCATCATATATTATATCAATCATAAAAACAATGAAATCTGAAAAAAAATGGTATCATTCGCTAAAATAAATTTCAATACATTCTTCTCAACAAACTAAATCAAGTTAACGCCTTTCGAAATTTGAATTAATAATTATTTTGTATAATCATTTGATTAATTATTTATCATGAAATTTTTTTTGTTACCTTATGCCCTCACGTATTTCTTTGAATGATAGATCAGTTCTGAAATTTTCTTTATACTTTTAACAAACGGACGGAGGTACTTAAATAATAAAAAAAACCCAAGGAAACTCATGGATCTACGCAAGATAAGAAGACTCTTCAATAATAGGCTACTGAGAGTAAGTTCACATGGAAAAAGAAAATAGACCATTTAAATGAATTATTATTTTCAAAATTCAGAACTCCCCAAGATGATATGCAGTCTGATTTTGTAATGAGTTATTCAAAAACATCCCGATTGCCGAAGAAGAGCTATGTTATTTAAGATAAGTGATTGATTCCATCAGCTGAAAGTTTGCTTCAGTAACTTATGGAAATATCCAAGATTATATCAATTTTATTTGATATATCACAAATGATTACTTCATCACTGATTTTTATCTTTTTATATCTATAGGAATATCAATGAGCATGATAATAATTGGCAATATCAGGTCATTAATGAAAAATTCTAAAAGAAATGGGCGATGATTATACAACGAAACAAAAACTCCACAAAAAAAAAAAACACAGCGGAAGCTCAATTTTAAATATATATAGTTATGATGACTGTTCTCCTAAACGAACAGTGAGGAATTCTTTCATAATGGTTACTTAGAGGATATAACAATAAAAAAAACAAAGGTAAAACCGAAAATATCTTCTTCTGGGAATGATAAGATTTTATTGAATATTTTTCATGTTCCCTATTGAAGATGACGAAACTTTGAAGAACCATTACCAGAAGCAATTTTAAAGAACAAGAAATGGAAGATAAAATTCATGAAAACTATTATCTCCATTGGTTTATTTCCATGTTATAATCAATGTTTTATTATTATATTTTATCATTGTAATGCATCATTGGGTTCATTCCGATGTTTTACTTAATATTCAATGTTTAATAATCAGATAGGTGTGTTCAATTGTATAATTTCAACAAAACTTCATTTATGTTCTTTTTCAAATATATATTTTATCTCTCATTACAAGAATAAGTTCTTTTTATTATGATCTATATAATGGTCAACAAACAACTAGAATTTTGAAGGGTATTTTTTTAAAAATATTTTAATAATAAATTTGTTTTTTATTTGGATTATCAATTTTCATTTCACTGTTGTTTCACCAATAATAATAATATTCATGAACTTAATAAATTAATTTTATTTTTTCGGAATTCTTTTTCTTTAACAATTCCCATCAACATATAATTTCAATTATCTTCAGTTACGAGCCAAATTGCTATAAAATATGGTACATCAAAAAATTGGATTTCAATTAATTTCAAATTATTATACAATTGAATCCACCCAAAAAATAGTTCTATGGGCTAAATTGATCTACTTAAAAGGTAGATCTATGGGCGATATTGATCTACCCAAAGAGGTAGATCTATGGTCAACATTGATCTACCTTTAAGGAAGATCTATGGGATATATTGATCTACCTACAAGGTAGATAAGGGCGCGTACTAGTAAGAACCTAAAACAACAACTGATCCAAAATTCTTAGAAACGCAAACGACAAGAACTTTTGGTGGACAAGAATCGGCAACTTTTGGAACGATCACAAAAAACTTCATTAACTTTTGTGGAGCATTATATTCCACTCAGTTCCATTCTATATCAATGCTCAATTCAGAAAACAAAGTTCAACCTCGCCAAACGACGTGAAACAACCGATGACATTAGGAGCGCAATAGTTACCAAACCCTGGATTTCAGCAGGTATATACAGAAAATAATAAATGTTCTGCTTACTATTAATTTGACAATTAGCAAAAATATCTGATTCCAAATATTCAAATTTGCATATTTAAAAATATGATATAATAAAGATATTATAAAACTCTTACCGTTATGGTCTCTTGATTATCCTTTGTGATATCAGCATTTTCGTGCAGGCCGTAAACCTCAGGAAGCGGTATCAAGGGTAGGGATTTTATGTAATTCACACATCCTTCATACGTAGTGTCTTGTGGAACATAGTATATACCGCTCGAAGAAAATTCGTATCTTCAAAATAGTACTAGTTGGAATAAATCGTTGCTAGTAGTTGAATTACTTACAGTGGGGTAATAACTGTGTCAGGAGTGTAAAAAATACTAAGAAGAGAATTCAGCAGCCTTCTATCCTTGTCATCAGTTACCCGTCCACCATAATTGCATTCTCCTGTTAGATATGTTAATGCTTCAAATGGAACTTCCTTATAATCAGTTAAGAACATCTGAAATTGAGATATTTCTTTGATGATTTCTTAAGTTATTGTTGTTGTCATGATCTCGATTGCATACAATAGTATGTCGATGAGTTTAACCATTTTTCCGATGATATTTAACTGTTTTCATATGACCTCATATTATGGATATAACATCCAACCAAGACATAACATTCCAAAGAGTTTCAACTCACCTGCAACTGTATGACACATATGCGCAGGTCAGATTCGTTGAACTCGTATGGAATGTTCCAACCCAATGGTCCAAATTTTCTTCTTTCTTGGACTAAAGCATGAAAGAAACACAGAGCAAATAGGAGTGTTTGGAATGCTCTCCAGTTCGGACAGGATTCATAAAATGTTGGATCAGAAATAGGGTCAGACATGTATGATCTTATCAAGTTCTGACGCAGTCCTTTAGGAGCCTCGTTCGTCATCTTAACACCTTGAAAACAAAGATATGTTTACATATATGATCGAAAAATATACAGGGTGATTTACCGCGATGGCCTATAAGACGTTCACGGAAAACTATTATAATAATAATTTTGTGTTGAAAATTTGCATGTTGGGAATTGTAGTCCGGAAGCCAGGTGCAAATTTGGTTGATTATTTCCTCTCGAGAGATACTTGGTGAGATGCATCAGATAATAGTAATAAAAGCCTCGTGAACGTCAGCTACGACTCGGTTGGGGGGGAGAGCTGCGGCGGCCCCCCAAACACGAGGAAAAAAAATACATTCAGTCATTTCCTCCCAACTGAAAATTTGTCAAATTGTAGCTAACCCAATATCTAGACGAAAAAATACAATCAGCTGGCTACAGCATGGTGGATTATACGTCAGCTGGTGCCTCAAACATGAAAAAAAAATTATATTTTCAATGACAGCTCTGACAGCGACTCTGATACTGAATCAGAGAGTGGAAGTATAATTATTTATTTCATACTGCATGAAATATAAAAACCAAATTGTTTTGGTTTTCAGAACAAAACGAATTATCTTTATTAAGAATTAAGTAGGCATGGTTGCCATGGAAATGTCACTGACAACATTGTAGATATTTGTCATATCGTGTTTCTCATCATATTCAAATTAGTGAAAATGAATGCAAACTCAGAGAGAATTGAGATTTCAAGAGATTTGTTGGAAAAGGCTGAAAAAGCTCGTTCCGTACTACTACCAACAAAGTCAGAACTTAAGTACAAAAAGGAATATGACAAATTTCTTTGCTAGTTTTTTGGAATTGCCGAATCCAGAAACATTCACAGGACATTGTCTGCGAAGGACTTCTGCGACTGCCTTGGTCAATGCAGGAACATTGAAGAGACATGAT
Organism: Harmonia axyridis; assembly: GCF_914767665.1. Taxonomy (NCBI): domain Eukaryota; kingdom Metazoa; phylum Arthropoda; class Insecta; order Coleoptera; family Coccinellidae; genus Harmonia; species Harmonia axyridis. The sequence continues at coordinate 19,199,375 of NC_059506.1, forward strand.
GGATGGCGAAGTTCAACGGTGGCAGAAGGGTATTTGGCCGACAGCATGGAATTGAAAAACAAAACTGCAAGACTGTTAGTTGGCCTGTCAGATGAAAGAAGGGAAACAACTTCATGTTTGAATACAGTCATTAACAGTGACAACCGTTTAATAGAAAATCCTTGCAATTCGGGTAACAACTTTAGTGGTAAATTCGACAAATGTCGGTTTGTTTTTGTGAACACTTTAGAGGGAGTTAAAGATCTATAACTGCCCTGTTTAACTCCCAAGGGAGTTATGACAATGTTTATAGTTACGGTAACTAAGCATTTATTCCTTTGTAATGTATCAGTATGAAATAAAATTAATTATCTATCTTGTGAGTTATTGGATTTTAACCACCTCGGGCAACGCAACAATCCCTCGGGACTTACGTCCCTCGGGATTGAAATCTGTTGCCCTCTGTGGTTAAAACCCTCATAACTCCCTTGATACATAAATAACTATTATAATACAAGTGCAGAAGGCATTGATATTCTTCCACGAGTTCAAAATTCAAAAACGAGCCACGAAGTGGCGAGTTTTGGAATGAACGAGTGGTAGAATGAGCCTTCTGTACGAGTATTATATATTATTTTCTCTAATTCATTTCATTTTCATTGAAATTAATGAAATATTTCCATTAATATAATTTAGTGATTTTTGCATTGAAAAATGTTGGTTGGCAGATCTGATTTCTTTAAGGCAATTTGATGAATTGACAGATAAAGCCGTAGCGGAAAGTTCGGAGTGCCAACATAGAATAATAAAATATAATCATGAAAACTGTGCGTTTCTGATATATTCTCGCACGATTTTGTTCTACAAGATGTGGAAGAATGAACGGAATAACCACAGAATTAGAGAAACTAAATATTATTGTGCAACATGTGGAGAAAGTCCTTTTCTCGCGAGAGTGGCACTCTCTGATTCATTATCAGAGTCGCTGTCAGAGCTGTCATTGAAAATATATTTTTTTTCATGTTTGAGGCACCAGCTGACGTATAATCCACCATGCTATAGCCAGCTGATTGTATTTTTTCGGCTAGATATTGGGTTAGCTACAATTTGACAAATTTTCAGTTGGGAGGAAATGACTGAATTTATTTTTTTTTTCTTCGTGTTTGGGGGACTGCCGCCGCTCTCCCCCCCCCAGCAGAGTCGCAGCTGACGTTCACGAGGCTTTTTATTACTATTACCTGATGCATTCTACTAATTACCGTTTGTGAGGAACTTGGTCATGTATATCTGTTACTGGCTCCCAGACTATTGGGACAATAATCTTTCTGCTTAAAATATTTTCAAATCTCTACTACTTCTATTAATACCAATTTTAAGTTTATCATGTCATGACTCGATAAATAAACATGTCTCATGCCTTCAGTTACCTGAGGTCACCGAAGGATTCTCAGAAAAGTTAATTGTATTTGATCATACCATTCTGTAAGATAGCAACTGGAAACGCCCTACTGGGATAACTCGTCAACCATAAACGGAAATGAATTTCTGTGTTATCAGGAACTATAACCTCATCACAAATCCTGTCCAATTCTCTCATCCAACTCTCAGCTAAATGGCAATTCTGAAGGACAACCCACTGACCAGTTTGAAGGGCTGTGTTGATCATTCCAGAAGCTATTGGACCCTGAAATGAAATGAAATTTAATTTATAAATATTTTTGAATATTTTATCACACATGAAAACTTGATACAGAAAAAAAAGAGTTAATATATGAAATAATGAGTATAAATTTTACTGTGGACTACTTTGACGATGTGATATCAAAGGATTTTGGGGTGTTGTTGATACAAAACTATGATTTGAGGTACAAGATATGTCATTTTGCGAAACTCCACACCACTATTAGCCACAAACCATTGAGTATGATGGCCTTCTTCAATAAGAGTCACGTCACTTATCACTCTACGTTCCATGACTCATGAATCGTGATTTTGACTGCCCTCATGAATCATGAGGGCAGTCAAAATCGTGAAATTCAACTGCTTTCACTAACGAAATATTGTCATTAAAAATTTGATCTAAAAAAAAGAATTGTGAACATCTAATTCTCCCGAATATGTGTAACGATTCAGAAAGGAAAACATTGGCAAACCTACAAAAAATTGTTGATTTTGAAAAATTAATTTTTATGAGAATTATGTGATATTATTATTCAACGATTAGCAACTTGACGCGCAGATAATTCAAGAACTTGAGCTGCTGAGGGGTTTTGTCATCAGTGAACACGTATTTTTGAAATGACTCCCTACTCAGTAGTTTTTTCTTATTTCGTAAAAGTGAGCTTACGATGTCCGGACAAACCATGGTAACCTTCAGCCTACAGAGTTGTACTGACCGTGTCTTGCCCAAACGAGCAGTTCGAACTAGAAGCTTGGGTGCACTGGGATCAACATGCCCCAGAACTCCGCAAGCAGCCTCAAAATCGTTGGATGGATCGGACTCTGGGATATTTTTTATGATGATATTAAACGATCGATTTGAGCCCTCAAGAATCTCAGCGGTATCCGAACCACCCGACGCAGAATCAGCACATGGTGTCTCAGTCCTCACCTTCTCAATCCTAACCACAACGTTAGAGAGACCAGAAGTCAACTTAGCGTGGGAATTCTCGATGACTTCAATCTTCTTCTCAAAATCTGCGATCGCCTTTATATGAGAGTCAAGTACTTGCTTATGATCTTCAAGTGTTTCTCTACATCTAGTAAGCTCAGTTAAAATGGTGGATTGATCATTTTTTATTGTTTTCAAGTCACCGGCTATGCAGGGTATTTTGTTCATGAGCAGGTTGAAAGGCTCAATGGTGAGAGAATCACTGCCGGAAGATTGGGACCCCCTACGTAACGATCTCTTTCGAGATTCACAATCATGGCAACTCCATTTAGAATTGGATTACCTCAAGTACTCCACATCTTCAGCTGACAGATTTACGCAAACAGGGTGATAGGTTTTGTGACATCGAGCACATTGAGGCTGGTCTGCACGCTCCGCAAAATTACCGCAAACCCCACAAATGAAAAGCATATTGAAATGGTTCTTTCTTTGTCATTTTTTGAGGAAGGGCAAGGTACTACAATCTTCACTCCTGTGGGCCTATACAGGAGAGTTTTCACAGAGAGGAGGGCCACAAATAACAAGGAATATAAGGATAGGATTGAAAGAATCAAGGACACAAAAAAGAATCCCTTTCTCTCGCTGTTACACAGCAAGAATATGAAAACACGCGCACAGCAACCTCGGGTGGACTAAAATTTATGAATACACTCCCTGGATGCGGGAGACGCAATGTGTTATCAACAAAATATTATGTTGGCGAACGAGAAGAAAAAACTCCGCGTAAATATAAACAAACAGTTCAGGACAGTATTCAAGATGATGAAATAAGTTAATTCCAATAATATTATATCAAATTTCTTACGCTATGATTGAAATTAACAACTATCGCACACAATTAGGTTGTTCAGGAAGAGTTGCTCACAACGTTTCATTTTCTATATTGGGCCTAAATACTATAACAGAATCCCACTAAATATTAGAAGAATTAAGAATAGAGAAAGGTTCAGTAGGGAGCTCAGGAAACTTTTGTTCGAGAACCGATTCACCTTCGATTTGTGAATTTGATATATTTAATTTTGTTTTTTTTTTTGATCCTTAAGCTGTTGGTTCTTGCCGTGAAGTGCAAAGTTTGTTGTTCTCTATGTCCGCGCCTCTCCTTTCATCTCATCTAGGGTTTTATTTTTTTTGTTCTGTTTATACTACTTGATAAGCCTGAGCTCAAAGTCCTCAGAAACAACACGAACAAGCACTGCTTAGTTGTTGTTTCGTCTTGATGGAGATAATATTGAAATTGTTGGATATGTATTTTGTACTATATTTAAGCACATTGTAATTGTGGTTGGAATCTCAAATAAATTGAAAAAAAAAATTAAGCTGAATTAATTCTTTAAAATACTTTTAAAATGTAATTCTTCAAGATTAACCGATATGTTGAAATTTCTTACCTGACCTTGTCCTAAAGATATTGTGAACAATTTTGTTTTGGGAATTCCCTTGTCTGCGGCGAAACGGACCAAACCAGCCATAGGATCTGATCCGGCTGACAGTATGAAGATTAGAGGAGAGCAGCAATTGCTGTCATTATAAGATTCTTCAATATTGAATTGAGGTGGTTCTAGATAAGTCTGTCCCATTTCATCAACTATGTACATCTATAACAAAAATTATAAATTCAATTGGCTTCTATGTATGATGAGTGTTCAAAATATTCTCAAAACTGAACAACGACGAAATTGATACCATGAAATTCTGAGCATATTTTATCCTTAGTCAAATATTGGGAAATATCGTATAAAAAAGATGTTGTTTTCATTTTTAAGGAAACATTCAAGAGATTGTCATATTTTCTTTGTATTTTTGTAACGTTTTTTTAATGGAATACAATCAGTATAAATCTATGGGAGATGATTCGCCTGTAGCGATCATAGTACACCTGAGGATTCAAAAAATCATCACTTGGATAATCGGTCCTGGTTGAAGAAACCCTCCCGATTTTGGAGCAGATTTGGTACTATTTACTTAAATATTGAAGGGATTTCTAAGGACAGCAGTGATTTATTTTGTCGACATTGGCCATAGACAATGACACGGTGGTTATCCTTCTACAAGAAATCCGCATGGCAACTGAACAACAAAAAGAAAAGAAGGAAAGAGGATTTTTAGCAGTTATGTATTGATATATTGCCTATTGAATTCTGTTTGTGCTCGGGCTTATTATGTTGGAAAATCATTAGTTAGTTTTTGGCCTATAAATTTCGAATCGATTCTTTCTTATCCTTCAATTTATTTTGGTGAATTCAATTGTCATCATTCAATGTGGTATAGGATGGAAACTATAACATTTATTGATCCTTTCTGGTTCTTCTCTTTTCTCTTTTCAGATTTAATTATAGTATATGCGTTGTCAACTTCTGTTGAAGACGAAGAATGAAAGAATTTTATTTGGATGAAGAAGAAGCCCTTCAATTTAAATATGTCAGCTTATTTTGTGAACAAATACATAAACCAATAACTACACCTATCCGGGAGACAGAGTTTTTGCTTCTCTTGTATCATACGTTGAAATGTATGTATTGTATTGCTCTTTAGAGCAATACAAATATAGAGTAAATATATATAGTGTGCCAATAAAGTAAGAAACAAAATTCATAACTCGGTATTTGAATGTTTCCGAGCGAAACGATCTGAAATGGCAAGGTTTTAATTAATCAACATTGGCATAAAAATTTACGGACTGTGGGTAATAGCCACTTTCAAATATCTTTTTCAATTAGGAGAAACAAAAAATGACAATCGCCTCGTCTCTCGAAGAGATAATAAATACGTCTTGAACCGAATGATAAATATCTTTTCAAAGAAAAAGGGACTAAAATAACGAGCGGTGTTGCCAGAACGATTCAATGATCAATAGAAGTTATGAATATCGAAATAATAGAAACTTTCGTAAAAAGATGGCAGCCCTTTATGAGTCTTCATTTTTCATTTCAGAAAAACCTTTGACTAGAATTTTTGAATGATATTTAGATGTGAAAATTCATAAAAATATAAATGCTTGTTTGGAAAGTTGAATCATGCCTATATTCATTCTTCAATGAAAAATTCACCTCATTATTTCTTTCCATTGCGAAAAATATTAATAATATTGAAAACCTCATATGGATCGATGGTCTCTAGCGTAAAATATAACCTTATCACCTTATAACTGACCGTTGAAACGGTATAGACCCCTCATTTAACATATTGTTACTAAGGTCCAACGAGAATTTATTGACCGCCTTGGATACTGCCAGGCCCAAGAAGGACTTCAGTTTGAATATTTGATCAATTAGTTTATTCAATCAACTGTGGAGGATAAATCACTTCAGAATTATTATAACATTGATCAGATGAAGTCCTTCTTAAGCCTGGTAGTATACGAGACAGTCAATAGATTCTCGTTGGACCTTAGTAGCAGCTTTTTGAGAATATGAATATACATTAATTTGTTATCCTGGTTGTCAATTCCTCAATATTGAAATCATTATAACATTAATTTTCTTGAATTTTCCTTATGTAACATGACACAACTTTTGGTGTACTGTGTGGAGAAAAATATGCTCTTTCACATGACACGATCAAAAATTGCGGTTGCTTATGAAAAGTGGCAATTATGTCATAGCCGAAACATTAATGACGTCATCAATGCAACTAAAACGTCAAAAGATGCGCAACTAGAATAAAAGTTGATGTGTCCGCAAAAAAAAAATTTTCCTTTTCTAGATGAGGAATTCATTCCTTTTTTTATGTACACATGGTATATATCTCTACATTAACAGTATTTTGCATATTCCTCGATTCAGTATAAGCTTAAAGGAAATCAACCAGAACAAAATCTCTTTGTTCTTAGGTTTTGATTATTCATTTTGGATATTATATGAAATGTTAGTTTACCTACCTGAACTCCCGGTACAACTTTATCTGGACGAATACATCGAAGAGCAACTAATCGTTGTAATCCTCTAATTCCATCCAGAGGTTCTGGCATAGCGGTCTCATGCGGGTTTGATACGTCATAAAACTCTTTCCAAGCAGCAATTTTTTTTTGTACTGAATCTCTGAAACCTTCCAAGCTGAAAAAAGTTTTATATATTTTTGAGCACGTCAAGAAACTCGATGCAAATTGAGAACTTGCTATACATGATGATATCCATCAAGCGAATCTGAGTTACCAATTAAAGTCTTTTTGATTGATATATATTTACTATAATAATATATGGTTTTCTACAACCACATTCCACATTTAAACTTAAATACTTTCATCCCTGATTGATGAGAGATAACAGCGTGAAATCAAAATATTTGAGGAATTGTGTTTTTTGCATTCAATTATTGTAATATTCATTGATTCACAAAGTAAATAAACACATCTTAAAACCTTTTGGCAATTATATGCCAAAACGGGACATTAGTATTTTGAGTGAGGAGATAATACTACAAAGTAATTCTTATTTTATCGTTGATGTAGGAGTTTGGCAACATCGGCTTCTATTATGATCAAATCGTGATCTTATTGATCTCATGTCCCAATAAGATGAGGTCTTCGAAGCCGATCCGGTGTTGTAGTAGTACTGAATATTTGTGCTTCAGCTATTTTTACTATTTTTTTAGTGTAGTACCTGCGACGAAAAACCCAAGTGAGCAATGCGATAACTCTGTCGTTGAAAAGGAAAAATAAAATTATGAAAATAATAAGTTGAATAAATTATACAAATTTGTGTATATGTTTCGATTCATTCATATATCTTTCGTTGTGTCCTACTCATTAGTGACACTCTAAGGATACACAACACACAATTGGGACCCAGACGTAATGAAAGAAGATGCCCGAAAAAAAATGGCACAAGAAACACAGGTATCAAGAGTCGCCATCCGTATGCTAGAATATGTCGCCGTAGATTCTGACTTATGGTTTGCCATTTCTGGAGGAAGTTTCCACAACGCGGTGGGTGTCACAGGACCGAACTAAACAGACGAATATGCAACGCAACTAAGTTGAAGGGAATAATCATCAATCCACCTATCGACGAGGCCTGCCAATAGTTGAAGACGAAGCTAATTCGGCGTCTGTGTGCCACGCAAAAAGAACAGACTTGACACCTCCTGGAGCAAGAAGAAATAATCGACCGTAAGCCCTTACAATTTCTTAGTCATTTACAGGGGCTTGAAGATCCAACCGTCTTGGAAAGCTTGATGAAATCTATATGGACGAAACGTCTGCCCAAAGGTGTCCAGGCGTCGTTGGCCTTCGTCAAAGATAGCAACCTTCAAGATTTGACGGTCCACGCAGACTACATAATAGAAGACTCCCGACCTCATGTCCACCAGATCGATCAGCATAGAGTTCATCATCGGTGTGAAGTAGTCACAGCTCATCCGACGACTGAATCGGGAGATAGCAACTCCTAGAGCGAAGTTGGCAGCACATACGGAACGATCCAGAGCCTTGAATTTATTATTGATTGATACGTTAAAGATCAGTACCCCCCCTCAGATGTCTGCAATACTGGTGTGTTCACTGATTAGATTTTGTTAAAGATAATTCTGGCGACTCGTTCGGCATGGGTCCCTTTTCTTCCTCAAGACGTCAAATAGAGGTCATAGCAGATGTATCAAAACCCCTCATCGGTTTCGACTACTGAATTTCTACAAAATGCTACTGTTCAAGGAGAATTGGCTGAGTATGCCATCCCAGAAGTTAAGATTGTCAACGTCAGATACCAAAAGATATCAATATATTTTCCTGGTATATCCAGACCAGAAGGAACACCCGTACTAATCAAGAAAAAGAGCAGGAATCATATAAAAACCACCCATGGACCATAAGATGCTGTGAGAGCACGAGGCTTGGTAACAAAAAAGTTCGGAGCAACCAAGAAAGAGTTCAAAGCAATGCTCCGACTAAAATTCGGCCGCTGTACCTCGCACCAAAGAAGGGTATTTTATAACTTTCTTTGGTTCATTCTTTTAGAATGGAGAGATTACCGATCCATGAACTTCCAGGCTATCCACGACCAGTATCCTTTGAGGCACATCCAGGACTACGCTCACATTCTCCAATGAAATAAAATCCTTTTAACCCTCGAACTTGTACGAGAATATAACCAGATCCCCCTAGCTAGGTAACACATCGACAAGACAACTATACTGACAATGCTCAGACCTTCCCGGGATTCATCGATGTTCTACGAGTACTGAAATTCTGCTGCAGCTACAGCGATAACGTGCTGATCCTCTATAGAGGAACATGTGGAATATCTTCTTATCATCTTCAAGAGATTTCGAAAATACTCCATCGTACTCAATCCAGCAAAGTGAAGGTAAACCGGAAGTGAAGATTCATGCTAGACTTATTTTCATTCTTATCAGTAAAGTCTCTTCAGTTAAAACTCACCCTTTTAGATTACTGGATCTAACAACTTCAGACCAGGATTTTTCCGACAACCATTCAGGAGCAGGATTTGGATATGGGTTATCTAAAGCCACACCTCCTGTCAGTAAGAATGCTAGACATTCTTCGTCTATGAGTTGCTGTAATAAAAAATCAATCATTTCATGAAATTTATCAGTATATTATTTCCCTCTTATGTTCTGGATGTTGTTAAGTTGTGCATTGTAAAATTACATTTGAGGACAAGGGCAGATAAATGTTACCACCGTCGAATGATTCTTACGAATACAAGTTGGTGAAAATCGAATATTATAGTTTTTTTTAGAATTTCTTCTAATTTTATTGAGAAATCTTACCTCAGCTCTTCGAATGCCGACAGTCAAGACAAATGAGAAAATCAGCTTATCTTTCTCGAAGAGTGATCTGCAAATATTTCTATATATGCTGTTTGTGAAATAATTGTTCAGGTAACCAATTCGCTCTTCCAGCACTTGGGATTTTGTACTATTTATAATGGCTTGATTATAAAGATTTATAAACCAGTTCAGAGAATACTGATACATCGGATCAATATTTGCCATATCTGAAATACAGAAAAACAAAATGGACGAATGCTTGGAAACTGGAATATATTGATTTCTAGCAAAATCAATCTCTTTGCCAGTTACTTCAGCCATTTTCTGTTTGTTTTGTATTTCTTCTGATAGTACCCTACTGGAGGATAAAATCTTAATGGCTGTTTCATCCTCCAAAATATTTCCTTCAGAAGATGACAACACCTCCAATATCTTATCTTCCACCTCTTTCAAAGTTTTCTTATTATTAGCACTTTCGATTATTATTGCGTTCTTCTTTTCTTCCAACTCTGGTCTTTCTTTTGCTACTACTATTCCCAATAGTTGATCCTGAAGACCTTGGGGAGTTATCATGAAGTTCAGTAGTGTTACTTTGACTGCCAACTCAGGCAAGTAGTGAGGGTTTCTCAATCTTGTGGTTATGTAGAATCGGAAATCGAAATTGTATTCAAGAACATTATCGCCAAATTTCAGATACCACACTCCTTGCTGTTTAAACATGTTTTTAGCAAGAACAGGATCTAATACAGCATCAATTTCTTCATTCACATTCTCCAACATTACTGGAGTGCCGAATGTGATGGCATTGTCAAGGATTCTTGTATAATTGGAGTCGGTCAGCTTGATTACCGCCAATTTGTTGTACTTTTCCATATTTTTTATCCATTTATTTGCTTGACCTGAAAATAATAGAATTAGAATAATGGAATATATTTACGAAATAATTGGATAATGGGTGAATTCATGATTCAAGGGCAGCTCAATGAAACCCGAAAAAAGGATTATATAAATCAATATTTGAATGATTCTCTGACACCAGCTTGTCAATAATTTATTATTATACTTTATATTCCTCAATTTTCATGTTCTGCCAGCAGTATGAAAACATTAGTTTTCTTCATTAGATTTTTCTGTTGATCAATTTTGAACTAATTTAAAATTAAGTCCCTATCTTTCTTTCATATTTCCAATTCCTTCTATTCCGTTGACTTTTCCCAATCAGTTAATTGTTGAAGCCCTTTAGTTCGCCATACATTACGAAGAGATGAAGGAAATTCTAGAATTTCATTTCGGAGAAAAATGATCTTAATGAACTTAATCCCCAAGTTATAATAATACGACTAATGATTTATTTCACTGATAACAACATAGATACAAAGAGTTAATGGTGAAAATGAAAATCCATTTAAAATTGGGGATTTGCCACCCAGCATTTCCGAATCATTTGAACATGGAGATAAACTCTAAGCTTCAGAAAGCTCTGACAAAGACTTAGTAGAGTGAGTCCTATTATTTATTTTCGAACAACAAGCATTTCTCATTTTGATTTTCCCATTGGTTCCAAATAAGAATTGACTCACAATAAGAAACCCGATGGATTCTATGTTCACTGAACTTTATTGTATGATATCTACGATCTATTTATTTCGACTACCACTTACCACTCGAGAGAGACGGAGCTGAGAAATGTGTCCACTTCTTTTTGATTTTCAAGAAAAAAAAAATCAGTTCGAAAGTCCATTGCTCATAACTGTTTGTAACACAAAAATTTTGTTTGTAACCTAACCTATGATGAAAAAATATTACTCCTTAAATGCGAAGTTAGCACCCACTTTTTCGCTGGGGTGCCAACATCACGCTTCTTTTCGATCCTTCTCGAAAAAAAAAATTCAGTTTGAAAGTTCATCGTTAGTAACTGTTAGTAACACAAATTTTTGTTTGTAACCTAACCTATAATAGAAAACTAAAACTCCTGAAAAGCGGAGTGAGCACCCACATTTTCTTGAATTCTATATTTCTCTTTTGCTTCTGAGAGTACATCGTTAGTAATTATTCGTAACATAAAAATTTTCTTTTGTAACCTAACCTATAATGGAAAAATGACACCCCTAAAATTCGAGAACAGCTATGATGAGGGCACTGTAGACCTTAAGGTCGCAGTGCAATGAAAACCACCTTTAAACTATATCTAAGGTCTCATTTGTCAATAATAATTCAAGTTTTTTTCTTCTGAAAAAACAAACAATGCTCACCTTGTGGATCAATCATCAGGGGCCACCTTCTTGCTTCTTTAACAATAATTCCATTTTCAATACTGTAGTTATCAACGGGTAGACCAGCAATGTTCCAAGCTCTAATCAGAACTGGCTCACCCATGGTGGTGACCAAAGAGAATACATCGGAACAAGGGATCCCAGAATTCTTGGCGAATACATTCCACTTCTTCATGATTTCTTGTCTGCAATATTGAAGGTATTTGGAAGAATGTTTGATCCAGAAACGATATTTATGGATTTTTTGGTAATCTGATGGTTACTTCAATGGACTAGTTTAGTGATGTTGATAATACTATATTTGACACGATAGAATTAAAATATAGAGCAAAACTGATAAATCAGTGAAAAAATTTTGAAAATCCATCAATAAATGACTGAGAAATAGATTATTTGAATTTACGTATTTTAGCGAGGAACGTCTTTGGTATCCGACTCGTCTGTGACGTCACGCCACTTGCCTATGATCGCTACACCATAAATTACGTTTAAATACTTAGCCGCGCCAAGGCTCTCGCGCCGTTTGTAGTTGTACAGTGTAGTTTTAACTCGAGTTTTGTTTTTATGTCACCATAATGGAAGAAGGCTTCGTGAAAGGACAAAGTGACAATTTGCCTAAAATAGATATATTCGCAGTGATGGAGTTTTTTCTTCAAATCCATCTTATGTCAGTGCTGAAATAAAAGGAGTTGAACTTTTCAAGTAAGTATCTACTTTTGAGTTTGCTTCATCATGGTTCAACTTATAACGATGATTTATTTAAAAAACGTTTCATAAACAGTTTGTAGTTGAGTACTGGTTGTTGAAGTCTATCCATTATCAATGGCAAAACATATTTATGTGAGGAGTAAAAAGTAAAAAAGGAAAAAAGTAATGTTTACTGCCCGTATAAAATCTTCACACACATATAAAGTAGTTTTAGGTCCAATTAAGTCACGCCTCATTAATTTGCACCACTTCTTCCTTTGATTCATGTCATTTGGTACATGAAAAAACAATTTATTGGGGTTTTTAATTGTCGTGCTTGCACACATAGGCACAATACAATATTTGTAGGATTTTTTTTTATTTCAGCCATCGCGTAACGAACAAAACACGACACGAACGGCACAAGTGATTGTACACCAATGAATTCGTAAGCACCCTGCAAAAGCAGTCGCCTCGTGTAAGTGGCGTGACGTCACACACTAGACGCTGCCTGCGTACTATGAAATTATTCTTCCAAGCGCAACTTCAAAGTCCCATAACTTTTTCATTTCTAGAGATATTTCAATGATTCTTTCACATTTTTGTTTCATTTTACTTAAATTTTTAGAATTAATCTGTAACAAAAAAATTAAAACAAAAAAGTGAAAACTAGTTCATTACCATAAATTAATTTGTTTACTTCGTATAGTCGTGTGATTTAGTTTTGTATCAATTTTCTTTTATTCGTAGTTTGAGAAAGTTGTTGAATTTTAATGACATATTAAGCTGGCTTTTCATTTCGGAATATATTAAATTCAGCCGAGAAAAAGGATTTCTACAGAAGAAGTATGTGTGGATAGAGTGAGGAACAAAATTCATAACTGCATTATGGAATGTTTTTCAGGGAAGTACCAGTTTAGAGCTTAAATTGTCGGAGTACTGTCTTCAAAAAGGGCAATTTACACAATTTACTACATGCGATTTTCCACAAAAAATGTCATATAACACATGGTCGAAATATTGATGGTAATTCTACAATTCGACATTTCGTGTTTTAACGAAATATCTCAATTTTGTTTATAAAATCCATCACACTCCAGTTATCCTTATAGCCTCATCAAATTTGATTACATATCTCAAAAGAGCATAAAATTAGATATAACACAAGAATTTTTTTGTGCCAAAAAATTTCTTACTGCGGGTGTGGTAAGTAGATAAACATAACTATTTTTAGGTGAACAATATCATTCATATTTTTCCAATAGGTAGGAAAATGAATGATCATGAACTTGTTTTCTTTTCAGCAAAAACTACCCCATTTAGTGATCTTTCGAATGACATATGAACTTTTGTACTGGCTGCTTGTCTGCGGCCTCAATATCATGGCTAACATGATAACAACGAAAAATAAGAAATTATTTTGATTTTGACGTCGAAGTCCAGTGGAAGAGAAAAAGTTTTCGAAGATGCAGAATTGGTGGCATTGATCAGGACTCGTGTCAAACGCCACAAGAATTGGCAGGATCATTGAAAGTGATGCAACTAGCCATTTCAAAACGTCTGAAAGTCATGGGAATGATTCAGAATCAAGGAAATTTGGTGCCGTACGAGTTGAAGTCGAGAGATTCTGAACGGCGTTTGTTTGCTTGTGAGCAGCTGCTTGCAAGGCAAGACGGAAAGGATTTCTGCATCGCATTGTGACTGAAGACGAAAACTGGGTTCAATATCCAAGCGCAGAAAACCATGGCAATGCTTCCACGTCGACGACCAAACCGAATACTCACGGTTCCAAGATCATGCTCAGTATTTGGTGGGATCTGCTCGGTGTAGTATATTATGAGTTGATAAAAACGAATGAAACAATTACAGGCGATCGTTATTCAACGCAAATAATGCATTTGAGCCGAGCATTAAAAGACAAACAGCCGCAATAAAACGAGAGACATGATAAAGTAATTTTATAGAATGACAATGCTCGACCTCATGTTGCGAAAGTAGTCGACATATACTTGGAAACATTGAAATGGGAAGTTCTACCCCACTCGCCGTATTCTCCAGACGTTTTTAAAAATTCATAGAAACAATTTGGAATTTCCAGCTGAATAAATGACGAAAATCCTTACCGGAAATCTACAGTAAAGGGACCCAGGTAAGCTATAGTTCCAGCGGACAACATCACGTCTCCTATAACATTACCAAGTAGTTCAAGAAGTGATTTGGCAGTGTCAGACCATCGAGTCTTCTCTCCTCCCAATCCACCAATCAGTTTCTCTGCTCTGTCCAATTTTTGAGAACATAAATTTATGGAATCTTCCAATTCCTTCTTTTTCCTAGTCTCAGTAGCAAGTTCATCATTCAAAGCTTGTAATTTATCCGTAACCTAAATTCAAGATGAATCAAAAATTAAAAATGAACTCAGTAAATCAATACAAAACCTTTTATTATACTGTCCTAAGTGCAAAAAAAAATTGAAATATTGAGTATTATTATTTTTTCATCCGCTATTAGTTCGATCATAACTAATCCGACATTTTTTCTAGTCCCTTTTAATGGTCTTTTCAGTTCATAAGTATGTTGGCTGAGTTTTATATTACTCATTTCATAGAAAATTTTCAAAGCATGATCATTGGATCATGATTGAGGGATTTGATATACAAACTCTTGAATAAACCTCTACATTCTGCACAATAAGTGTCGAATTTAAAACTTAATTCCTAACCTTTTCGTCAGGAAACAGTGATCTCTACTTCAACTTTTATTGTTACATGGTTTCATTCGTTTCCAACATACAATGCAACCTCGAAGACCTTTGCTCCCTTGGCCCCTGTTTGATATTATCCTTTCGATATTTGCCATTAAACATCGGTACCAAACCATAAAAATAACATTGTTCATTCAAAAATGTATATGTATTTCGGATTAAATCATTTTTTTGGTTAAATTCAGAAATTTCTTGGATATAATCAACTCCTCACAAAAAATTGGACCAAAAGTATGAAAATGTAACTGAAATACGTTGAAGAACTAAATATCCTTCCACGGTTTAAAGTTACGAGGCGTTGAAGAATTGATCGATTATACCACAGAAACTGAAGAATATCCTTCTAAGTATAAGGTTTTGAATTGAAGAAAAAGGTAAGAGTATAAGCATTTACTTTTTTTCGTATTCATAATGATAACCTCATACTTGCAAGAATATCCTCCAAGAATAAGTAAATGGTTGTTGGCATGTTGGCTTGCGACTGTGCCGCGGCAGGTGTCAACATGGAGCGGGGTTTCGGAATGGAGTCATGAGCTACTGCTCTATATCATATCCAGCATCAGCAAGTAGCACGACGTTGTTTTTATTTTGTAATTGAACCCTTATTTGTGAATTTCTCCACATTTTTGAATCGTGGACCGAACCAGGCCAACTAACGTCGGTACTAGTGAACATTTCTCTTGCATCACAATAAGTGGCTTGCACATTCAGTGTAGGATAACCTTTCCGGTTGACATACTCATCACCATGGCGATTTGGTTTCAGAATTTCTACAGTCAACTATGCCAGTTGCTGTTGGAAACCTATATTTGCTTTGCCATAACTGTTTGGCATTCATAAGTGCATTGTTCGTAAATGGAAACTTTATCCAGTAATTTGATTGCGCCACTATGCTGTCAATTACATTCTGCACAATAAGTGTCGAATTTAAAACTTAATACCTAACCTTTTCGTCAGGAAACAGTGATCTTTACTTCGAGTTTTATTGTTACATGGTTTCATTCGTTTCCAACATCCAATGCAACCTCGAAGACCTTTGCTCCCTTTTTGGCCCCTGTTTGATATTATCCTTTCGATATTTGCCATTAAACATCGGTACCAAACCATAAAAATAACATTGTTCATTCAAAAATGTATATGTATTTCGGATTAAATCATTTTTTTAGTTAAATTCAGAAATTTCTTGGATATAATCAACTCCTCACAAAAAATTGGACTAGAAGTAAGAACATGTAACTAAAATACGTTGAAGAACTAAATATCCTTCCACGGTTTAATGCTACGAGGCGTTGAAGAATTGATCGATTATACCACAGAAATCAGAACAATGGGCCGTATTCATAAAACTAAAGAATATCCTTCTAAGTATAAGGTAGAAGTATAAGGTTTTGAATTGAAGAAAAAGGTAAGAATATAAGCATTTACTTTTTTTCGTATTCATAATGATAACCTCATACTTGCAAGAATATCCTCCAAGAATAAGTAAATGGTTGTTGGCATGTTGGCTTGCGACTGTGCAGCGGCAGGTGTCAACATGGAGCGGGGTTTCGGAATGGAGTCATGAGCCACGGCTCTATACCATATCCAGCATCAGCAAGTAGCACGACGTTGTTTTTATTTTGTAATTGAATCCTTATTTGTGAATTTCTCCACATTTTTGAATCGTGCCAACTAACGTCGGTACTAGTGAACATTTCTCTTGCATCACAAGTGGCTTGCACATTCAGTGTAGGATAACCTTTCCGGTTGACATACTCATCACCATGGCGATTTGGTTTCAGAATTCCTACGTAGGTACTCCAATTACGCCAATTGCTGTTGGAAACCTATATTTGCTTTGCCATAACTGTTTGGCATCCATAAGTGCATTGTTCGTAGACGGAAACTTTATCCAGTAATTTGATTGCGCCACTATGTTGTCAATTGGGGCAGTCACTGTACGAGATACTGTAGCTTGACTTACACCCAGTTCTTGACCAATGCCTTTCTGATACCCAGGATCACTGAGATAGCGTAAACATATCTGCGTTTTCAAGGACGGATGATAACGCACCTCCTCGAGTTTCAGCATTATTTATTCCCAAAAATCTGTTAGCAAGCCATTGCACATTTTCTTCTTGAAACCGATATAATTTTTTTTAATCACGAACAGGTGTTGATAAACGCTCTTTGTAGTGTTTAATCTCTCTCAGTTCCACAACATCTGCCATCGCTACAACTGATCACTATACGACTGAGTCTGCTACTGACCACACTCGAAATTATTGAAGGATATCCTTTTCATTTAGAGTAAAAGGTAACGTTTATGAATAACCAAATACTTTTTTTGAAGGATATGCTCATACTCTATTAGTATAAGGTTTTACTCGGAATATTATGAATGCAAGCTGAAGGATT
Organism: Harmonia axyridis; assembly: GCF_914767665.1. Classification (NCBI taxonomy): domain Eukaryota; kingdom Metazoa; phylum Arthropoda; class Insecta; order Coleoptera; family Coccinellidae; genus Harmonia; species Harmonia axyridis. The sequence continues at coordinate 19,216,869 of NC_059506.1, forward strand.
TCCTTTATATTCTACAAGTATAAGCATAACCTTTTTTTTATGAATACGACCCAATCTATGAAATTATTAGTACCTCTTGTAATTGTGCTCTTTTTGCATTCAAAGTTTCCATAAGCACAGCTAATTCGCCCTCGGCTTCCTCCAACCGTGCTTTTTTAGGAGCTACAATCTTGATGACTCGGTCGTAAACTTCCATAGCTCTCACCCATTTACATAATCCTTCACAGGCTGTCGAAACACTCTTGATACGGTCTGGATCGAATTCACGATCAGTCATGAATCTGCAAGAAAACTCAAATTGATTTTCACCTCTTCTCCTCCTCAGTGTATCAATTAGAACAATTAACTCTCAAACTGAATAGACGCGATGGTGCAAAAATAACACCTATTCCTTCTTCAGTATGTTTCAAGGAATTAAAGAAAACATAAAACTTTTTTTTGAAAATTTACTCATTTCCAATTCCAAATATCTAGTATTGAAAGGGATTTTATTTTTATTAACGTAATATTAACCCATCAAATAGACTCACATGGATGTCAAAATATAATATGAAAAAAAAAGACACACAAAAGAAAGCAATCATTACAAAAGACTAAAATGAGAATTCATATAAAAAATATGAATAGAATAGTTAAAGTTTAAACTTGAGCATTGCATGAACTTTTCCATTCTATATGAAGTTCTTCGAAGAAAAAACACTTAAATCTTTCTGTGAAGTGCGTAACTTCAACAACTTGAAATCAGCTGATAGTCGGTGATCTCTAGGTCATGGAATTGTGGTTCTTTTCTAGGTCTTATAATGGAGGAAGTCTTCATTTGTGGTAAACTTCTCTTTATTTTTATGGACATAGTCAACTGCGCTAAGTATGAATACATACGTGATGGTAAGTGGCTCTTGAATATCTTTCGACAGCTTACCTTAACACTCAAACTTAACATTGTCCCCAGAGCAGGTTTCTGTTTTGGAAATTCCATGTTAGCATCTGCAGTGCCCCCCATAAGACAACCACATATGACATTTGACTATAGAAACTGGAATAATAGGTTAGATTTGCAGTGTAAATATCAGCTCTTTCCTTCATGCTCCCTACCATGTGAATTGATGTGGAAAGTTTTTTTTACAAACGTTCAATATAACACTTCCATTTGATTGAGGACCGAAACTCCACTCCCAAGTATCGCAAGCTTCCACTATCAACGACACCGACAGCTTCTGAGTTTTTTCTTGGTTCAGGAGGAAACCGTTAGTACTAAACCAATTTTCTGTCATGTCAATTGATTTATCTGATGCCAGTTGAAGTGTGTTCTCTTCCTTCGATTTATACAAAAAACCAGTGTCACTTACATGCAAACATATTCTGTCAGCCGTAACATTCACTGGAAGATGATGCATATACACAACATGAAGCTACGGTTTCAGTATTGAACCCTGTGGCACACCTGCAGTGACATATGAAGGTTCAGAAATTATGCCACTCCGTATAATCTCTGAAATCGCCGAAAGAAATGGATATAAGAAACCTCTAATTCCATTCCAGCTAGTTGAATATTATCATGAAGAACGGCCTAAGTCTTAAGAGGGATTACCACCGCTTGGCTTTCCGTATCAGTCAAACATTAGGTTTCCCCTCTGGCGCTCCTGCGATGACCAAACTTTTTACGGTGTTCGAAGTTGTACATTGTCTTTATCTTCTTTCTACGAAGCATATAAGTAGAGGGCAACACATGTTATTTTACAAATAACATGGTATATTTTATTACGTCCTTGATAAATATATACTGATTTCCTTTTCCATTGTACTCCCTCCAGAAATACTCTTTCTGATCGTCTTCTGACTATGACTTTCTCTATGACTCACCTATCTCTTATCCTCTTCATCACTGGTGCAGGGATATTGTCCTTATCGTAGGTCTTTAGTGAATCAAGGAACTTCATATCACCCAATAGTTTCAGAGATGGTCCCCACCAATCTTCCACCATTTTGCCAGTAGCTTGATCGGGTTTTCTATCAGGTTTTGCTTGCTTCATGACACAGACCTATTGGAGAATGTAACAATGTTAATAAAAAACCTAAAGTGAATAAACCAAATATCGGACTGGCAGGAGTTACTCTTGATTGTTTTCGTTGGTTAGGTTGAGCGATACTGATGAGCTCTATGGAGAGCGAAACCGGTCTATCGTTACCTTTCCCCGAAGGCAGCACGTGTCGCTATGGTTATCTATTGATCTATAGATTAACCAGTCCGATATTTGGTTTATTTTTTGAATTATTAAGCAACTATTAAATATGTATAATGTGCGACTATTGTCAGCTTCTGATAGGATGTAGCTATACCAAGCAATTATTTCCTGAACAATGTACTGATTCAAAAACATTTGAAATAATCCAAGAAGTCTCAACTTTTCGTACTCTATCTGATGCTGTTTATAATATACCATTTATTTCATGACTGATATATTAGGCCAATTTAAAAGTCCCCGGTCTGATGCACAGATGGTGGTGCTAGTATTAAATTCATATGATTTTTATTTGGTACGAACCTTCAAACGATACGTGTCAAAATTTGATAGCAGTCCGACCATCAGTTTGTGAGAAATTGCGTTGTCAGTGTTGTTACTTTTGCTATTCAAAAAAGTTGGAAAAAAAGATTTTCGTGTGCTGACAAAATATTGCTTTTTGAAGGGAAAAATACAGTTGAAGCAAAATCTTGGCTTGTTGAAGAGTTTCCGGGGTCTGCACCAGGAAAGTCAACCATCATTGATTGGTATGCTGAGTTTAAACGTGGTGAAATGAGCACCGAGGAAAGCGAACGCAGTGGACTCCAAAAAGAGGATTTCATCGACGAAAAAATCAAAAAAATTCAGAAAATAATTTTGAATGACCGTAAAGTGAAGTTGATCGAGATAGCAGATATTGTGAAGATATCATCTGAACGTGTACAACATATCATTCATAAATATTTGTATATGAAAATGCTGTGGGGAAAATTATTGCCGTGTGACCTTACAGTCGATCGAAAGCAACAACGTGTTGATTATTCAAAGCAGTGTTTGAAGATAAGTGCAATAAACCTGAATATTTGCGTCCATATCTGACAATGGATGAAACATGGCTCCATAATTTCACTCTGGAGTCTAATCGACAGTCAGCTGAGTGGACTGCATAGGATGAACCGAATCCAAGAGAGGAAAAATACAACAGTCAGCTGGCAAGGTTATGGCAACAGTATTCTGGGATGCGCAAGGCATAATATTCATTGATTACTTCCAAAAGGCCAGACCATCAACAGCGATTATTATATAGCGTTATTGAATCGTTTGAAGGATGAAATCGTCAAAAAACGGCCCCATTTGAAAAAAAGGTGCTGTTTCATCAAGACAATGCGTCTTGTCACAAATCAATGAAAACAATAGCAAAATTGCATGAGTTTGGCTTCGAATTGTTTCTGCATCCACCGTATTCGCTAGATCTGGCCCCCAGCGACTTTTTCCTGTTCTCAGACCTCAAAAGAATGCTCGCTGGAAAGAAATTTAGCGCCAATGAAGAAGTAATCGCCGAAACTGAGGCCTATTTTGAAACAAAAGACAAGTCGTACTACAAAAATGGTATCGAAAAGTTGGAAGAACGCTGTATCGCTCTCGAAGGCAACTATGTTGAATAATAAAATCGAATTTTGCCAAAAAAATGTGTTTTGCTATGGCAGACCGGGGACTTTTTAATTGGCCTGTTAAGAAGAATCTAAATTTTCATAATGAAATATTTATTCGATATGAATGAGTCCTGCTCACCGCTTCCATCACCAATTTAACACCTGATGGTGGATTTTTCATGGATTTCACAATAGTGACATCTGCTGGTTTCAGGGTATTCAATGCATCTAAAGCAGCTTCCAAAGCCGGTATTGCTTCGGATAAATCTGATTCACAGTCGTCTTTAATTGCTTGAGCAGCAGCAGCTGCTTCATTGGCAACTGCTTCGTCGGCTCCTACTATCTGAAAAATTGATATTTTGAATCTATTGCAGCACCCCTTCATTCGATTGAAAACATAAAAATAATGTGTTTATGGATGAGATGAAAAAATACTGTGACAATGACTCTGTCACAATGCTTTTCTTGTCTTTCGCTAATAACAGAAGAACAATATTGATCAGATCTAGGGATTCACGGCTTTGCAAGTATTTATTTATTTATTAAGATAAATTTGAAAAACTACTACTTGACTTGAATTTGAGTTGAAAGTCAAGCTCAAGCTACTTCAGCTTGAGGTTGAGCCAAGTTGCTTGAATATCAAGTTGGCCGTAAATCCCTAATCAGATAAACCTCCTTCAGCCTCAAAAAACTCTTCATCTGAAATCATACTAAACACCGTGTTATGGGGTGCTGGAAAATCTCTAAAACATAAATGTTAGCTTTTTCGTCTCTATTAAATGGAAACAGATTTTTGCGATTTATCTGAAGTGGGCACATATAAAGACTGAGGTTGTTTACCGGAATCTAGGAAGCATTTCAGAGAATTTTGGATTTTTCCATCTTGAATGTTTTGCAACGATTTTGCACGCTTCATTCCATGTTACGCTACTGGAATTTTTGAAGACGCGGTAATTTGTCAATTAATCGTATCATATCGTGTACCATCGGTCGGAACGCAGATGCGCGGATATAAAGAGAATCTTCTGAAAGATTTTCAATGATTATTGAGACTTCAGCAAGAATACGTACCTAAGATTTAGATTTCAGTCATTAATTTAATTTGAGACTCGGAATCTGATTTATCGGCGAGAATTGTGTCGGGATTCCTTGGTAAGTGTTAACATGAATATTTGTATTCAACAAGTAATAATCTGACCAGAACGAATCAATTTAATTTGAAACAGTAGTTTTTTTTTAGAGTCATCCATCTTGTCGAAACGTATTTCAGGTTTGGTAGAATTCTTTTTGTGTCAAATAATGTCAGCAAAACTCCTTCTCAGGTCTATTTGATAATAAATGTAATGATTTCTTTGTAATTTCTTGGTTAGAAATCCGAGAAGGAGTTGTAAATTCAGTTAACATATTCTGATATCGTTGTTCATTTTCTCAAAGCACCTCCCGTGAGATTGGAACAAAGAAAACCTCCCGTGAGATTGGAACAAAGAAAACCTACCGTGGAATTGGAACAAAGAAAACCTCCCGTGGAATTGGAACAACAGAAACCTTCCTTGAGATACAGAATTTGGGATAGTACGTTAGACCACTTTAGTTCCTGAATCTGAAAGAATTCCTGCGAAATACCTGGCATTATCACATCAACTTCGTTGGATGAGGACTGGAGCTTCCGGATAAGAATTGGTGTTCAGAAGGCTGAAGATAATTTACAGAAGAGGATCCATCCTAGTAGCAGAGTAACTCATTTAAAATCGTTTTAAGTTAAGTTTCTATTTTATTATTTGTTTAGAGTGAAAAGGATCGATCATTGTATATTTTAATTTTATTAAACTTGTAAAAACCTGGGTAGGAGTTTTGTTGCCAAATAAGCCAAATCACCCCTAGAAATTAGTCTTTAGAGTCTCATGGGCAATTGTAACGTTACAGTTTATATGAAGCTTCATTGTGATTTAGGTAGATCCATAGAGATATTAGGAAATAATCTTCGATATTATTCTATTTTAACCGTTTCAACGGTTCTGGTCTGGAGGACCGACCTCAAAAGATTTGCAAAAATAATTTACGAATTTACCTCTTTCTGTTTTTCAACGAGTACGGTATCCTGCTCGATTTTGATCATCAATTTATCCGTTTTTGCGGAAGCTACAATCAGTTTTGGCTGCAGTTCCCTCAATTCGTCTTGCATTATACTGACTTGTCCTGCGGCAAAATCCAGTTTGTCCAATCCAGTTTCATATCTGAAATAAAAAAAAGGGAATCTGGTAGTGAAGAAGGAATATTGAGAAATATCAAAAGTGATGTATATACAAAGAAATTTTTTGTAGTTCTAAATTCAATTTCAACCATAGATTTCAAAGATTTGGTTCAGTTGGACAGGAACTAGCTGTTAAAAAATAGTGTCTTCTTTCTAGCTTCCAAGAAATCGGAAATCCAAAATTTTCCTCTTGATAATAATAGAGAATGTTATCGCAAAAATTATACAAAATATTTAAAAAATCAAATACACTCGATACAAAAATGAATGATAATTTTATAGGGGAGGGAACCTTTATGTTCAGATGTTTTTATTAATGCAAAAAAAATGAAGTCTACTAGCCTGCCAATATTCACCTGTTACGTTGTGTCGTAATCTGTTCTACCTTCAAGTAGTACAAACTTTTGAATGTTTGAATCAGTTCCAAATAAGAAGTTGGAGTGATATAAGTTATTCTTCTCTTGTCACTTTTAAATCTATCCGATAGTTCCTGAACTGTCACGTGAAAATACTGACAAATCGATACGCACTTAACTACCATATCTTTGTTAATATCAGTTTCCGAAAGGAACATATCGGCAACCCTTTCCAAGGCATCATCTGGCCACTTTGTGAACCTGAAAGTATTTTATATTCTACATTTAACAGTTATAAACAATAATACCGAAAGAAAATCAAAGCCTGCTGGCCACTAAAGCTTTTCGAACCATATAAATATATCGGTTTTGTTGACAGGTTGCAGGTCTATGGAAATAAAAAACCACTTCTTGAAACAATTCCGACAATTTCGATTTTATTATATCTTCTTCAGGGCTGTGAAATTGAATTATGACTATAAAACCATGAAAAAAACTGTATGTAATTCTCCTAAGAATTCAATTAATGAAACTGTTGATCCACCCTTAAACAATGTGATAGATTGTGTCCTTTATTTTGTTTTTACATAATTTTAGCCTTTTATTGTTCGCTTTCAAATTTATTGTTGTTATGTAATCATAATTTATATTAGATGTACAACATAATTCCCCTATTTATATTAGATGTATTCCATTTCAGAGTCAGATGCAGATTTTAGAATAAAATTGAAACATGCAGTGGCGTACCCAGGCATAAGTCTTGGACGGAATAAAGAGTAATAAACAAAAAAAACTGGTTATTCGACCATTGTCCAATGTCTTTTGAATTAAGAGACACTCCTTGATATCCCTCTAATATCTAATTTTGATTTCGGTTGATATTAGGTTCAGGAAAAAGTTTGTAGATACAAAATTGTAGAGAATTCAACGCTCTGAAACTTTGAAAATGAACGTTTTGTCGAAAACTACTTAGTTTAGAAGTAATGAGCAAAAAACTGTAAAGAACCCAAAATGTTGAATTTCTTTGGCTGTCCTCAAATAAGCATAGGGTTTTCGTGTTATATATCTTGACAGAATCATCCCACATCACCCCCGAACAACCTGAAGAAGTTTCATTAAGCTCTGATTTTTTCCAGGTAAAATAAACATATTTACTGGACTATTAATAGATATGAGTGAAACTTTTGAAGCCATTTATTTCCCTATAATAATAAAAGCAGGAACAACAATGTTTATTTGTTAAAATAACATGACCTTTTATATGACGAAGTTTATAATAAACTTTATTCACAGGAAAATAAGTACATTGTGAATAATTTTAACTCACCAAAATTTTACGTGGGGAGTCAACAATTCATGTCAAGGAATAAAATAAATAGTTACAATTTAAAAAAAAAAAAAATACATCAATATTAATTTAACAATTAGGTATATGACACTTCAACATTTGGAGACAAACTATCTAACAAAGATGATCTGTCCCTTACTCGTCAATTGTGTAGTATGCTTTTTTGTATAATATCTTTTTCAGCTCTTGTTTTAGTCTTTTTTTGTTCATCTCTTTCAAGTTTGCAGGAATACTATTGTAGATATTTATTGCGTCATGGTTTATACTTAACCACCCTATGATATGGAGTAAAGAGATTTTTCGCATGTCTTGTTGTATAACCATGGTATTCATTATTTCTTGCCAGTTTATCCTTGTTGCTATGGATATACAGAATACAGGTAAGTATGTACAACGAGGTAAGTGTGAGGATATTTTCTTGTTGGAAGTAACTTCTGCAGCTTTCTGTGCTATTGAGTCCACAAATTATACGAATTTCATTTTTTTGTTCAATGAATATCTGTGTCCTTCGGGTTCTCCACCTCAGACCAATAGTCCATAGCTGATGAGACTGTGGAAGTATCCAAAATATGCATGTCGTGCTGCTTGTATTCCTGCAATCTGTTTAGATCTTCTAATTGTGTACGCTGCCACCGATAATTTCCTAATTAAATCTTCCATATGAAGCAAAAACTTTATATTTGGTTGCAGATGCACACCCAAGAATTTCAATGAAGTAACTGTTTTCGGGCGGACATCAAAGGCAAGATATTGTGTTTCCTCTCTATTCATTCTGAATTTATTCGCATGGAACTAAATTTCGGCTTGCTTCAGGGCCAACTGTGATCTTTCCGTCTGATTGTACATTTGATGGTAAGTCATTTATACATAGCAGGAATAGCAAAGGACCCAGAATGGACCCCTGGGGCACTCCACACTCCACAATTCCCCACTTTGAACATCTTTCCTGAATGAACACCTTCTGTATCCTCCCCTGCAGATAACTCTTCATCAACTCCTAAGGTACCCCTCTAATTCAATAGCATTTCAACTTGTGCAACAGGATTCGATGGTGCAAAGATTCGAAAGTTTTGCTCAGATCACATGCCACCAATTTGCACATCTTGTTTTTGTCGAATGTGTTTGCCATGTGGCGGCTTCTCATAAAGCTCCACATAGCAACAATATATACACAGCATTCGGTAGCCTAGACGTTAAGAGGTAGACTCACGCACCGAGATACGACAAAGGTCCCGGGTTCGAATCCCGGCGGCTCCCGATAATAATAAATTCCCCAAGCGTCTGTGACACGGCACACACAATTATACCAAAGTCACACTGATGAGTCCGGTGTGTGTGCCAGGGACGAAACGCATAAGTAGGCATATATAAAATCCTACATTGGTGACCCCGACGTGATGGCGGAAAACTGCGGCGTTGGAGCGCAGAGGCGACTCACTGCCCCGCTCAACGTTACGGCTACTGGGGTGTCCATCGGACACTAGAGCCGATGGCACGCCGAGCCTCGTGTTTCCGTCGTCACAGCAAGCAAGCCCGACGTGATGGGAATGGCCATCTTAACGATGTGTCCTGGAAAGCAGAAGGTCGATGCATAGCTCCCATTTATCTGCAATTTCCAACGAAACTCTAGACGCCCATTCCCATGACGTGCAATACGTGCTCCTTGGTCTGCCGCGGTATGCCGGACGTGAATAGGCGGCATTCCCCGTCCGTACGATGCCGCGAGGTGCAGCTCTGATTAGGCGGCAATCACCCGGCTGCACCGATGACCTCGTAACACGCATAAGTTTCGTTCCTCCGTCACTGGGGAGGGAGTCATGTGGCGGCTTCTCATAAAGCTCCACATAGCAACAATATATACACAGCATTCGGTAGCCTAGACGTTAAGAGGTAGACTCACGCACCGAGATACGACAAAGGTCCCGGGTTCGAATCCCGGCGGCTCCCGATAATAATAAATTCCCCAAGCGTCTGTGACACGGCACACACAATTATACCAAAGTCACACTGATGAGTCCGGTGTGTGTGCCAGGGACGAAACGCATAAGTAGGCATATATAAAATCCTACAGCCACTTCAATCAGTATAGATGATATGGCAGTGTTCGTGAACCTATTCTGTTGAAATCCATGCTGTTCTTCACATACATTGAATTTATGAAGGAACTTTGATAGGTCATCTTTTATGGCCATTTCCAATATTTTAGAGAGAATTGGAAGGATAGAAATTGGCCTATAGTTTGACAGTTTGTGTTTTTCCCCTCCCTTGAATATGGGAACTATCTTCGCCTGTTTCGTTTGATCTGGAATGTAACCCTCATTGCAGCATTTAGTGATGATATATGTTAATGGTTGAACGATGCCTGGGACTGTATTCTCGACAAGTGATCTTTCAAAACGTATACGTTCATTCAGTGTACAGAGCACTGAAAGAACGTATACGTTTTGAAAGATCACTTGTCGAGAATACGGTCCCTGGTAGAGTCCCTACAGTCCTTACTTTTGAGTTTTTGAATGATCAAATGTCGGTGAGCTAATAAATTAACCTCATATTATAATTTTTATTTGTAATGGGTGTGATGGGAGTATTCACAAATGAAATTTTCCATTGGTATCACTTTCCCCTTATCTGAAGAACATCCAGTGTGTGGTATTTGATTGAATTTATTTTGAGTTCGTTAATACTGATAACAATAAATTTTTCTGAAATTCCTACTTACCAATCTATTGTGCAGCCATTTATCAATGAGGGGAACATTCGACATCTTATTCTGAAAGCATCACCGATTGGACTCATGCACAAAGCCACATGCAAATTAGTTTTTACTCTTTCAATGAAAAAGTTGTATAAAGCTAACGGCGTCGAATCAATTTTCTTTGGCTGTAATACAAACAATTTCAGTACAAAATATAATTATACAAACTACTGATTTATTCTTATATGATTTTGGCTCTAATGAAAAAAGTATTGAGCAGAAGAATGAATAAAAAATGCGTTTTTTCCATTTATACCAAAGACTCATTGAGTGAAGTGTTATTTGCCTATTAATTATGTTCAATGTGAACTTGAAAAACTTCATAGGCATAACACTGTTAATGATTCCCCAATAGCAAATGGTTGAACTTACTGATAGAAGTAATGAATGGAATAAGTAAGTTACACCACTCACCGAATCTTTTGCAGCAGCTTGCATTTTTTCCAATATATCGCCTTTTTCATCTGGTGCATACAAATTTGGTACATCTGCTGTATTCAGTACTGTATTTATATCTTCTATGAAGAGCTCATCTGCAATTTGAGTGTCGGCAAATAAAAATGTTGTGGTTTTCCCTTCTGCACCAGCTTTCAATAATAATTTTTTTAAATCGTCTCGCCACTCAACTATTCCATAATTCCGGCTCAATTCGATCTGAAAGTCAATCAGGTGCAAAAAAAAGTCTCGCAGTTTTCTTATTCTAATTTGAAAAATTTTTTCAGTTAACTGTTAATAAAATTTTAAATTTCAACTTGCATATTCACTCTTTTGTAAAATGCTGGCTCATTAGTCATTATACTCAGTTAATTAGAATTTGTTGTTGAACCCTGATTCTGAAACATCCTGTGGAATAATTTCATGGCCAAATTTCATAATAAACATTCCTTTTCAACATTATGTTTTTTAATTCATGGTTTTGAGTGTACTACTAGTTCATTTTTGAGAGAGAAATGAACTGGTCATCAACTTTACTTTAGGAAATGAAAATTTCCTCAAGATTCTATTCGCAACCTAATCTTAACTTGGCCCGAGAAAGACTCGCCAAAAACATATTTCTCTTTGGTAGTCTTATGAACTGAGCACTGACATTATGGCACAATGAGCTGAGCCATTTCGTCAAAATTTACTCATTTATTCAATTCGAAGTCCAAAAATTATTTTTTCAATTTTACAAATTCATAAAAAATTTTACAAATTCATAGAAAAAATTTACAAATTAATAAAACCAATTTGAAGCTAGTCACTGATTGTGGAAAATAATCAGATATTTGGTTTTTCTGAAATTAAGATAAGATTCTAGGTCGTGGGTACAGCAATTCAACAAGAACTTAGAAAACAGGTATAAAATTTACAATAAAAATTCATCAGAAAAAGTTTCACAAAAATCCATAGTAATGCATCACCTGTTTTTGTCTCTGCTAGAAAAATTCCGCTTGCTTTGTCTAAAGTTGAGTAAGAGTTATCGGATTTAAAAAAGGAAGGAATTCTAGTAAAAGCAAAAAAATCCTATAGTACCGACTACCGGTAGTTAAAGCTAATGGAAGTACCTATAAATTTTTGTGGTAACAAAATAACTGTAAATAAAATACACCTAGAGATAACATTGTGAGTGGAAGGACTGAGTTCAAGAGACATCGAGGGCGAGAATGTTTCTCACGTGAATGATACGCAAAAGTAATTTTATGATTTTGGGGAAGAAAGAACTGAATTGCAGTGTTTTAGTAAATTACAACTTACATACAGGGTGTCCCGTAAAGACCACGTCAAACCGAGGGAGAATGTAGATCAAAGGATAACCCACCTGCTATGACAAAATTCCCATTATAAAAGTCTTACCGTTTTCGAGATATTTTTTTTTTGTTGAAAATAATGCATTTTTGCCCCTTTCAATAGTTTTGCCCTAACGGTTGGTACAATTTTCCATCTTTCTGGTTAATTTTTTCAGTGAAATATTGCTGAAGAATGAACGTTTACATTAAAAACATCCTCCGAATATTTTAAAAGGGGGCAATGAGAAATATTTTTATTGGAAATTTTGGTAGTGGATTATTTTGTTCATGAAGTTTAGCCCAACGTAGTGGAGAAAAAAGGACCGAGCTACTGCTGCACATTACACCAATAAATTGTCTATTTTATAGTGATTTCAAAGAGGTATCACACAAGTCATGTGTTATTCAAAGAAAAAAGATATGGCTGTTTTTATCCAAATGGGTACGTTTCTGACAAAATCAAGTTTGTCAATTCTATTAAGAAATCTTCGATGTTGCATTACTTAGTGAACAATGACAATTGTTTGCGGCTGCCTGTAAGACAAAGTATACGCAACACCCATAAGTGATGAAGCCGAATCTCGAAAACGGTAAGACTTTTATAATGGGAATTTTGTCATAGCAGGTGGGTTATCCTTTGATCTACATTCTCCCTCGGTTTGACGTGGTCTTTACGGGACACCCTGTATACAACAAAATCCTATAGTTCTAACTACTATATGTGAAATTTCTAATTAAATATTGACAAATTGACCGTTTGTTGTTGTTTTACCTCAAATACTCCGTATTCTGCCATGAATGAGGCCATTTTAACTGCACTGTGTCTTCCAGATCCACCAATTCCTACCAGAAGGCAGTTTCCATTTGGCTGTGTAAGAACTCTCGATACTCTCGAAACATGCTCAATTGCAAATTGAAACATGACCAAGTTCATTGGGGATTTGGAGATAAGATTGTATTCGTTAAGATAGTACTCCATTTTTTCCAGAAGATCGTCCATATCGGTGATCTGGAATGTTTCATAATAAGAAATTTCATTTCAAATCAGGGAGCACACAGTTTTACAGCTGAAGTATCGATAATTTTTATATCATCACTTTTCAGTTCTGTCTATTTTCTGCTGCAATATGTAGTGTCGTAAACAGTTACTCAAGGTCGATTCATATTATCCGACCCGTATCGTTTCAGACACCAAGCGAATCGATTGTCGGAACGGAGAGCGCGTTCATATACTCATTCAGCGTTTCAGTTTGATTTAGGCGGTGGATACATTGAGGTGCGAAAATTTTTTAAAACTCTCACGTAAAAAGCTATGTGCTATTGCATTATTATTACTGGATGAAGATGAAACGAGAGAAAAGTCAATAAGAAGATTTAATGTACTCCCAATATTCAAAAACAAAACCATCTGGTTTGAATTGGTCGGCAATTGCCCTCCAATTTTTTTCTTTTCATTAGTATAATGATACAATCTGTGATTTAGAATTTAGATTATAGAGAATTTCCTGCTCATGCACTAAATATATTGATTTTCCGACTCCATTACCAACGAAAATTACGTGTTTCATAACTGTCTGCTAATTCACATTATCCGTTCAGACACGTTCAAACAGACTCCGCCCATACGACATCAGGCAAAATATTCTCTCGAAAAATACAGAACGGAACGGATGGCGAATGACACGATCGGTGACGGACAATGTGGATCACTTCATATGAAACGCATCAAATGATATTTGTCGTAAACGATTCGCTTGGTGTCTGAAGCGATACGTGTCGGATAATATGAATCGACCTTTATACTATCGTACCGACAACTCAGGAGAAGGCCCTACATAACAACATAATATATAAAGCTTTTGTAGATTGATTGATTAATATGCTTAGTATTTTTGAGTATCAAAAATTTGAAATACCTATTTGAGAGCTTATACTGGATGTCCCTAGGTGAGTGGCCTATTAGATTATTATGGAAACTATTGAAGGTAAAGATTTCAAATTTTGTGGACAGATATTTGGCCATGTAAGGTAAATTTTTGAAATAATTTCACATTTCCAGTGTTGCCGGATGTACGACAATTTGGCAACAACTTCGTTATTTTAAATGGGACATCCGGTATTTCTATTTTTTATGATACTCCATAAAATATTAAATCTATACACTATTACTTTTCCATCCCTATCTTTAACGGTTTTTGAGTTATTAATTATTTTTCGAAATTTCAGATCAAATTGGCGTATTACGAAAATGACTCTAGTTCGCTAAATATTTGAGATTTAAGTCAGAAATTTTGCAAGTCGTTAGATATTGATCTGATCTGTGTCACTGCTTTTGAATTATGGTTGTCAATAATACAGAACGGACCAAAAAAAATCATCATTTGCCAAGTTACAAAATTGTAAAGAAGTCTATTTTTTCAAATTAGACACCTAGTATATTTTTCAATTTTTGGAATCAGTACAACACACTCTACAATTTTTCTATTCATGTCCCTATACCTATCTCAACTGGATTCCGAGTTATATGCGTTTATTAGATTTGACATTGATTCAATAAGTGTTAATTTGTTTTGTATTGTTATTTTCTCTATGTCGTTCATAGATCGATATATCAATGAATCAGTTCAATCCATAAATGTCAAAATAAACAATTATTGCCTAACAGGTGTTTTGTTCCGAGGTTTTTCTATAAATAATGGCTCGAGAAAGATATACACATGAAGCTTTAATGAATTTATTTGAAATTTTTGGCGAATGTGACAAAGTTGTCGACAGAACATGTCGAAAATCCAATGAAAGATATCCACAATTTCCTCGAATGAATCGAAAAAAGTTTTCAAGATTGAGAAGAAATTTCTTACAATTTGGATCAAAATTACGAGAACAAAATAAAGTTTTACCTAGAGAAGTTAACACTGAAGATAACCAAATAAATGTTTTAACGTTTTTCGAAGTTCATCCTGAAGCATCTATAAGATACGCCTCAAGAGAATTGGGAATAAGTAAATCGTCAGTGCAAAGGATTTTATCAGAACATGGAATGCATGATTTCAAATATGTTAGGATTTAGGAATTAAGGCCAAAAGATTTTCAGAAAAGAATGGTATTTTGGGAAAGAATTAATATCCACATCCTGAAAGATCCAAATTTTTTATCTAAAATCATCTGGAGTGACGAGTCAAAATTTACTAGGGGGGGAATGTTTAATACAAGAAATCGTCATTTTTGGGCGTCAGAAAATCCACATGTTAAACGAGAATCTGGGCACCAAGTTAATTTTGGGTTTAATGTTTTTGCTTTGTTGATGGATAATAAACTAGAATATTTCATTTATGACGAAAATCTAAATTCTGAGAGATATATCAGTATAATATAACATGTTGTAGAAGAGTTTGTTGATCGTTTGCCTCTTCAAAATTACAGTCAAATCTGGTATCAGCAAGATGGGGCAGGTGCCCATTCAACTGTCCAGGTTTCCGCAGAATTGAGAAGAATTTTTAATGATAGATGGTTCGGACGTATGGGCCTCTGGGATTGGTCAGCAAGATCACCAGATCTCAACCCCCTCGATTTTTATCTTTGGCCTAGGATCAAAGATATCGTTTATGCAACTCCAGTCAACACCAAAGAGGAGCTACAGCATCGTGTGGTATATGCATTTCGTACACTAGATCGAAATGAAATCCGAAAGGCTACGACGAGGGGGGTGCGGAACTGAATCCTGAAATGTTTGGAAACCAGTTGCAATAGTCGTTTTATTTATTTAGCTCGAAAACTTTATCACATTCGCCAAAAATTTCAAATAAATTCATTAAAGCTTCATGTGTATATCTTTCTTGAGCCATTATTTATAGAAAAACCCAGGAACAAAACACCTGTTAGGCAATAATTGTTTATTTTGACATTTATGGATTGAACTGATTCATTGATATATCGATCTATGAACGACATAGAGAAAATAACAATACAAAACAAATTAACGCTTATTGAATCAATGTGAAATCTAATAAACGCATTTATCTCGGAATCCAGTTGAGATAGGTATAGGGACGTGAATAGAAAAATTGTAGAGTGTGTTGTACTGATTCCAAAAATTGAAAAATATACTAGGTGTCTAATTTGAAAAAATAGACTTTTTTACAATTTTGTAACTTGGCAAATGATGATTTTTTTGGTCCGTCCTGTATTATTGACAACCATAATTCAAAAGCAGTGACACAGATCAGATCAATATCTAACGACTTGCAAAATTTCTGACTTAAATCTCAAATATTGAGCGAACTAGAGTCATTTTCGTAATACGCCAATTTGATCTGAAATTTCGAAAAATAATTAATAACTCAAAAACCGTTAAAGATAGGGATGGAAAAGTAATAGTGTATAGATTTAATATTTTATGGAGTATCATAAAAAATAAAGAAATACCGGATGTCCTATTTAAAATAACAAAGTTGTTGCCAAATTGTCGTACATCCGGCAACACTGGAAATGTGAAATTATTTAAAAAATTTACCTTACATGGCCAAATATCTGTCTACAAAATTTGAAATCTTTAAATCTTGAATAGTTTCCAAAATAATCTAATAGGACACTCACCTTGGGACACCCGATATACATATACAATAACTCAATAATTAATCAGAATTTGTGAAAACACTCAGATAGGTCGATTTTTGATGACAGGAGGACATGATCTGGGATACAAAGCTTGTTTCTACTAGCAACTCCTTGGAGAGGGTTGCAACCTCATCAGGAATTCGAATAGGGAAAGTGGGTAGTTTCATAGCACGAATGTATGCATGGCTTCAATTTCGTATGAACCTGCAGTTTGTGCTCTATAAAGTGTATATTCACAAAGATATAGGGAGTTTTTCATGGAATTATGGTACCGATGAAACTAATTGAAACAGAGATGTTCTAATTGATCGTATAATACTCAAAGTGCTCGCCATTATTCCGATTCATAAAAAAAAATCTACAGGGTGTTTCATTGGTAAATGTACCTACATACGTTAACCTATCCTAGCTATCCTAGACGAGTCTAAAAAACCTATATATGATAGGTCTAATCTTCCCCATAGCCGAGATACAGGGTGATTTATGAAATCACCAATATTTTCAATTCCTTATAACTTTTGAACCACCCAGTATATTTGATTGATATTTGGAACGAACAATTCACTTTATTAGGTCCTTCGATTAATCCTTAAACTAATTCAAAAAATCAGGTCCGTATTAGAAAAATATGGGACGTTTCATGAGCTGAGATTCAACACCCTGTATAGTGAAATATTGAAATTTGATGGAAATATTCGGAAAGAGTACAAATTTTTCAATGGGGATTAGTAGATTTTCATGTCCCGCACGTCATTCAAGTCATCGGAATTTTCTGCAAAAAAGTTCAATAGCGGAATCATCTCTGAAAAATCGTGCATTGGGATTTAATTTCAATTCAGACATGGTAGAAAAGGGTATTGGACATAATTTGAAAAGTGTGAGAATGTGTATCGAGCACAAAACGATTGTCTTTTCGAACAACATCTGCGATTCTTTCAGAATGTTTTTGTTTTGTTCATTTATTTGTGTTTTGTCATTTATTCATTGTTGCTAACCTGTTACAACAAAAGCCATGCGTTTCTGGAAAATACTGAAGGAAATTTGTCAGAATATCGAGAAATACAAATATTCAATCAGCGAAGCAAGAAAATTTTTTAATTTAATCTCAATGTACGATTTTTCTGAGAAGTTAGTGAAATTCCGCTATTTTACCAAATTTCAGGCAGAAAATTTCGATGACTTGAATGACGTGCGTGTCATGAAAATCTACTAATCCCCATTGAAAAATGTCTGCTCTTTCCGAATATTTCCACCAAATTCCAATATTCCACTATACAGGATGTTGAATCTCAGCTCATGAAAAGTCCCATATTTTTCTGATACGGACCTGATGTTTTCAATTAGTTTAAAGATTAATCGATGGACCTAATGGAGTGAATTGTGTGTTCCAAATATCATTCGAGTATACTTGGTGGTTCAAAAGTTATACGGAATTGAAAATATTGGTGATTTCATAAACCACCCTGTATCTCGGCTATGAGGAAGATTTGACCTATCATACAGGGTGTCCCGTAAAGACCACGTCAAACCGAGGGAGAATGTAGATCAAAGGATAACTCACCTGCTATGACAAAATTCCCATTATAAAAGTCTTACCGTTTTCGAGATATTTTTTTGTTGAAAATAATGAATTTTTGCCCCTTTCAATAGTTTTGTCCTTACGGTTGGTACAATTTTACATCTTTCTGGTTAATTATTTCTGTAAAATATTGCTGAAGAATGATTTTAACGTTTACATTAAAAACATCATCCGAAAATTTTAAAGGGGGGCTATGAGAAATATTTTTATAGGAAGTTTTGGTAGTGGATTATTTTGTTCATGAAGTTTAGCCCATCGTAGTGGAAAAAAAATGTACCGAGCTACTGCTGCACATTACACCAATGAATTGTCTATTTTATAGTGATTTCAAAGAGGTATCACACAAGTCATTTGTCATTCAAAGAAAAAAGATATGGCTGTTTTTATCCAAATGGGTACGTTTCTGACAAAATCAAGTTTGTCAATTCTGTTAAGAAATCTTCGATGTTGCATTACTTAGTGAACAATGGCAATTGTTTTCGTGCGAAAATATTACTCGCATAATTATTCACCTCAACGAAATTCAATTTTGCCGGCAAATTTTGGAAAACATCATGCAGATCCAGATTTTTTTGAATAAGATCATTTGGAGCGACGAGTCTTCCTGTACCAAGGATGGGTACATGAATCTCCACAATTGGCATAGCTGGAATATCATAAATCCACACGAGGTGAGAGAAGATAGATCACAATATCAATTCAAAATCAATTTATGGACTGGAATATTCAATGGTGCAATTTTGAGCCCGATCGAACTGCCGCCATCATTGAAGGCAAACAATTATTTGGAATTTTTAACCAACCAGCTGTCCATTTTATTGGAAGATGTGCCACTGGCGCTGCGACATAGTCTGTGTTTTCAACATGATGGATGCCCAGCACATTACGGACACGAAGTTACCGCACATTTGAATAGAACTTATCCCCACCGGTGGATTGGAAGAGAAGGTGAAATTTTGTGGCCTCCTCGTTCACCTGACCTAAATCCTATGGACTTTTATTATTGGGGCTGCCTAAAAGACAAAGTATACGCAACACCCATACATTATGAAGCCGAATTGAGAGAACGCATCCGCAATTCGGCTTCATCACGTATGGGTGTTGCCTATACTTGCCTATACTGTCTTTAAGGCAGCCCCAATATTAAAAGTCTAGAGGATTTAGGTCTTCATGTACCCATCCTTGGCACAGAAAGACTCGTCGCTCCAAATGATCTTATTAAAAAAATCTGGATCTGCATGAGGTTTTCCAAAATTTGCCGGCAAAATTGAATTTTGTTGAGGTGAATAATTATGCGAGTAATATTTTCGCACGTAAACAATTGCCATTGTTCACTAAGTAATGCAACATCGAAGATTTCTCAACAGAATTGACAAACTTGATTTTGTCAGAAACGTACCCATTTGGATAAAAATAGCCATATCTTTTTTCTTTGAATAACAAATGACTTGTGTGATACCTCTTTGAAATCACTATAAAATAGACAATTTATTGGTGTAATGTACAGCAGTAGCTCGGTACATTTTTTTTCCACTACGATGGGCTAAACTTCATGAACAAAATAATCCACTACCAAAATTTCCAATAAAAATATTTCTCATAGCCCCCCTTTAAAATTTTCGGATGATGTTTTTAATGTAAACGTTGAAATCATTCTTCAGCAATATTTTACAGAAAAAATTAACCAGAAAGATGTAAAATTGTACCAACCGTAAGGGCAAAACTATTGAAAGGGGCAAAAATTCATTATTTTCAAAAAAAAAAAAATATCTCGAAAACGGTAAGACTTTCATAATGGGAATTTTGTCATAGCAGGTAGACTATCCTCTGATTTACATTCTCCCTCGGTTTGACGTGGTCTTTACGGGACACCCTGTATATAGGTTTTTTGGACTCGTCTAGGGCAGCTCTACCTCAGGTAGAGCTGGATGGCCAGCAATGCATCAGCTTGAAGCAGATAATCCTTACCTCATCGTATATTTTTGTAGTGGCATCAGGAAAAAGGAAATTTCCAAAGAATAACTTTCTTATATGATGTGGAGCAATCTTATCCTCCTCTTCTGCAAGAAGGTTCGCACAAACTTTCTGTATATGTTGACGGAAATTCTCATAACAGGCATGCCTCACGATATCAAAAAGTGTTATTCTGGAACAAAATCCGCTAAATTAAATGTATGAATTTGAACGGGAACGATACAACTGAGCTATATTTGTTCAGGAAAAAAGTCAAATATCTCTCCAGAATATCTCCAAGAGTTTATTAGACTCTTGATTTTTCATTTTTCAAATACAGTTAGGGAGTATATTTTCGATAAGTGTCCTCATTCTTCATTAATAAAATGCACGTTCCAATTCACTGTGTCTCAGGCAATAGCTTCATTCTATCTTTTGATTTGAGCTATAGTATTTTATTTCGAGTCTCCAGTAACTTTATTTGTAGAATCCCCCAATTGACGTTTTGATGAGGCATTCTCAAACAATTTTCATGGTTCGTACTTTTTCGGGGGTTTCCTTTATTTCATCCCAGGATAACTGATGAAATCATCAATATGGTCATTCATTCATCCCTGCCATATATTGAGAACCGTAACATTTTTGCTGAATAAAAAAAAATTTGGTTACGATGAAATACAATCGTAAGCTAAGCAGCATTTATTTGGTGGCCAAGAGCAATTAGCCCTGGAAAAGGTATAACAAACAGCGTGTGTGAGTCCATATGCTTGACAAGTGATCTTTTTGACGTACCTACACGTTTCAGGAACGAATGGTTCACGTGCGAGCGGTTTTCCAAAATGCTATTCTTGACAACCATTCGTTTCATTAAACGTACACGTTAAAAAACGTGTGCTCCCAAAAGCCGGCACCATCGTAAAATTTCACAGAATCACAGATGAGATGAAATATCATCAATTTATTGAGCAAGTTCTGCACCTTAGTTAGGATAATATATATTGAGTTATTGGGTATAGGTGACCAAATATATTCCAGTAAATTACTCTTTATTTCTATTCAGTAATGACGACGTTTCGGCTATTGTTTGTAGCCATTCTCAAGTCTAAAAAAATTATCCTACTTCAGATCTTACCATAAATATAATACTACAAATACTCTTTAAAACACAAAAAAAAACAAATACAATAAACACTATACAACTTCAAATATTCTTCAAAAACACAAAAAAAAATATAAAAATCACATGTTTGATTGTCTGCGTCTGCATGGTACCATGCTCACCTGACGAAGTCATGTTATCATGACGAAACAATTGTTGTGAAAATAAATATATAAAGCGGAAATAAGTTATTTTACACTATCTCAAACGACAGAACACAAGATAGGAAAATAGAGAATTCTCTCACCATTATGAAACAAGTATTTCTAAAACAGAGTAAGCACTATCGTTACTATTATTCTATTATTCATGATCTCTGAGATGTAAAAATATATGTACAATTATATTCTTGGGAAATTTCACGGAAGTATCAGATGGACAAATGTGTAATTGATGCAAAACGTTAGATAAATAAACAATCCATCATCCATCCTCCTTCAGTTCTTAATCAACAATCCTTACTCGTTGCTGTATGTTAGGTTATCTATTTCTTCTATTTTTATCCTTTATTATATTGGAATAAATTGAACTGAAATTCGCACAGTCTGTTATTCTATTCATTGACTTTATTTCTCGTTTTATAAAAAATTTTTCTGCTATTTCTCTTTTGTTCTTTATTTTTTCCTTATATAGAATGCTAGTTTCTTCAAAATTCATATCGTGGCCTAGCTTCAAAACATGTTCGGCTAAAGCCGTACTTTCTGATTTATTCGTCCTAATTGTACTCTTATGTGCGGAAATTCTGTTTTTCAACTTTTGTTTTGTTGTTTTTGTGTTTTAAAGAGTATTTGTAGAATTATATTTATTGTAAGATCTGAAGTAGGATATTTTTTTTAGACTTGAGAATGGCTACAAACAATAGCCGAAACGTCGTCATTACTGAATAGAAATAAAGAGTAATTTACTGGAATATATTTAGTCACCTATATCATCAATTTAAGTTCCGTTGATTCAAATTGAGAACAACTTTCAAAGAGAAATTGTTCACTAATACAGGGTGGCCATTTGAAAACGAATCAGACGAGATTACAGACGAAATAAAGTTTTTCGATAGAAATGCTCGGACAGGTCGATTTCTGTTTCGAGGGGGACAACTTAAGATGTAGGTTACGGACGCATAGCGCTTCAACCCTTGCTGCTACAACCCCCACCCCCAATATGTAGTAAGCATTTTTTGCTTCTATAATTTCTTATGGATATAGGACTCAATGTATGATGAAATCGAAGTTTATTTTCATGGGATACAATATATGTATTTTTCTACTCACCTATCGCCCTCATCGATGAGACGATCATGGAAAACTCTATAACATTCATGGATCCATAATCTAACGAATTTATCTGGATCATCCATAGCGACAGGGGGAGTCAGAAGCAAACCATTGATGACTCTCGAGAAATCTCTCAGAGAAAATGTGTAATGGGATTTGGCTGGAGTGGGTAAAAATTTTACTGTAGCTTCTTTAAAAACCTCCATGGTTGCAGTAACGCAAAACTGTGATGAAATTAAAAAAAATTAGTAAATAGTTATTTTCTTAATAAGTGCAGAATGTGGTACTGTCCCGCACGAAACTGCCAAGCAGTTGAGTGCGGGTATTCCCGCACAATATACTATTGTATATTGTGCAACAATTGGCAAAAGTTCAACTTTTTCCACGATTGTGGAAGTTTGTTTGGAAACACACGAGTGGGAAAAGCACATGTTCCACGATTATTCAAGTAATATACCTAATTCAAAGAGGCCTTCGGTGACAGTATCTGTTCATTTATGGAGTTTCCATAGAAACAAAATGCCGTGTGGAATAATATTTCTCACAGTATGAGCAATACATAGTTTTGAAATTGAGTAAGTATGAAGAAAACACTACTTTCCAAAGCGCAAGCACAAACTTCCACACTCTTGAGAAAAGTTGGACTTTCCCCACTTTTTGCACAATATATTTTTTCCGAACATGTGGTTTCAGTTCGGATACGATATCTTTACTTTCTCCACTAGTTGACATAATTATTATAGGTGATTCATCCGCTCCACTTCGGACAGATTTAGTTCGGCTTCGATCTATTGCTAGTAAACAGGCGCTATGAATGATTGGTGTCCAAGCCCTCAAGTTGATGATAATTATACAGGCAAAAGGACGAGCAGTTAAAAAAAAATTAAATCGGTAATTATTTCCGACGGATTCAAGTCCGCAATGTTGAAGTAATTGACAAAATCAATATAACACTCTGTATCTAGATTATAAAGAGAGATAGACCCTTGAAATATAGGTTATTCTGACCCACCCCAGCGTCCTGTATCTACCCTCAGCTTTCGCCCATTTACCAATGAATCACCCTGCATATTTTTGAAAATGGAAAAAAGGTGATTTTATTTGTCATAGATATTTTTATGGTTTACATAAAAAAACACAAGTTTGTGTTATAACTTCAAAACTTATTGCAATAACAATAATTTAACTTGTTTCGTGTTCATAGCACTAGTAATAATAAAAAGAAGCTATGAGAACTTTTCATTTCATTTTCCAATTTTCTCTTATAGCTTGAATTTATAAGTTTGCGGTTTTCAACAAATTAATTCTATCAAAAATTGACCACGAAAATTTCTTTCTAGATCAAAGAAATCCTGAGATCTCCTCACTAGACATCGAATTTAGGACACCCGATACATGCTCATTTCCGTCAACGAGAAGATCGAATCTTTTAACATCTGTTCTGAACATGACATTACTGGGCGTCGAAAGAACATGAGTGACCAACATAATTGAATATGAGCTCAACTTATTTGAGCTGAACAATCATAACGAACAAAATAATGTCACATTGTCAACATGAAGAATATACATATGTGGAACCGCTCAATTATTTTCGACTTTTCGAGAACGTTCTAATATCTATGAGAAGTTTTGGGTACCTTCGAAAGTCTAGCAACTGGTTCTTCAAACCCTTTTGCCAAGTGCCATTCCATGATTGTTGTGAAAATTTTTGATAAGGTGTTATCGTCAAAAGAATCCAAACAAATAATGACGTTATGTCTCAGAAATCGATCGGTAACCTCATTTCTTCCTCCTCCTGGAGGTCCCATAGCTCCGACGAACATCTATAAAAGAAGAAGCGAATAACTTTTCAAAATATAATAGCGAAAAGATTTTTTTATTATGTTCACAATTTGAAAAATATTGTAGTATTTCAAAAAGCATCCATATTTCATCAAAATCAAACCTAAATATAATGGAATTATTCTGAACTAATCACAACTATATGTGACATCGGTACTCGTTTGAACAAATATATTTCGAACACAAAACCCCTGTAGTAGTCCAAGAAGAAAAATTCAATCCTTCTAGAGTATCATTTTTTTGTCACGAGAATCTCAACGACAATAATATGTCATTCTTCATCTATAAAAATCAACATTCTGAGTATGATGTACGTTATTCAAAGAGAGAACGGATGAGACCTCTAATGAATCAATAAGTGTTTTCACATTTTTAGTCATACAATCCCAAACCCGATTGAGTCAGATGAATAAGGTAAATCAGGGCGGCGAAATTTTATTTTGCCGAGGCGCCAAAATGTCTGGCGGCTGCCCTGACTGCATTCTACCAACAACCAAGGACATTTTTTAATTAATTATAAATTTAGCTTCTAAGAACTACTGACAAGGAATGTTTCCGAACTTATTCACATTATTATTCCGGGCAATGAAAGTGAGCAAATTGATGCATACTATTTATATAGACTAACATACTGGGATTTATTCAAAAGGACTGGTAAGACAATGAATTTCTTGCTCCCAGATATATTTCTGGAGATTTGGAAAATCCTTCTTGGTCTATAAGAAATATTTTGCAGGTTTACTTCAAGCGACTTGCTACTCAGTCACACAACGAAACAAATCCGAGTAAAAATGTCCATTTCATTAATCTCCCTACGAACTGAACTGGTCTATGCGAATCATAAGAAAGATTATAAAAAATGATAGATGTACTTTGCTGCAGCCAATGAAAGTTACTAAATTGACACTATTTCAGCCAATAGAAATTACCTAATCGGCACATTCTCTTTCCAGAGACAATTCACTCCGGTATTAACCGCAGTTTATTCAAAGGTACTGTTAGGTAATGAATACCCTGGCTTCTAAAATTGAACAACCCTTATTTTATCGAAACATTCTGGCTTGCTTCAAGTGACTTTGGATATACTATACCGACAAAGATTTTTGTACAAAAAGGTTATTTCCGCAAAAAATGCCTGTTGGAATGCATTTCTTGCTATTTTGTTTCCTGCAGCTTGAAACTATAAAGGTACGACAATTATTATAGAATCATAGGAAATAAGATGCTTTAGACTTTAGATAAAATGAGTGATTGAGCTTAGAAAATGTTGTTTTTACCACATCCACTATATGAAGCATTGCTGTATCTCTGGCAAACCAATGTCCGTGGTTTATCCATTGTCTCAATAATTCTATAGGCGGTTGAGCTCCCCACTGCTCTTTTTGTGGCATTCCAACATCATCCACAAAAAGAACACATTTTTTCCCCATTGAAGGTCCGAAAACACCTCTCCGTCTTTTGTCCAACTTAGCCATTACCATCTCTTGAGTCTAAAAATAAGAGTGTTGTGGGTTTAATAAAGCGGACAAAATACATGCATAAACTTCTATAACTAATAAACTATTTTGAGTATGTATGTAATGATAAGTAATGTGATTTTTTTTTTATTTGTTATAATCGTCAAATTTTAAAAATTAGGTACATATATACATTTCAAGAAAGTGAGAGTGTTCGAAATCAACCCCAAGACCAATATAGTTATATTTTCAGTGATAAGCCTACGAGCAGAGCAGTGGGTAAAATACTTTCAGAATGATATTTCCTTACCATTGTAGAATTCGTCCTTGCGCTAAAATTCAACACGTTAGGAAGGTATTTCTCTTTGGGTAGATTGATCAAATTATCTAATACCACCGCTGTTTTTCCAGTACCAGTTGGACCTACAAATAGTATGGGTATTTCTTTGGACATACACATCTTTAGGAAAAATCTCTGCAAGCAGGATTGATTCGTTGTGATGATGAGTTCGCTCACCTAGAGAAAATACGACAATTCATTGTTTTTTTTTATTTTCTCACATTTCTCATGAAACATCCATGAAAATAATGATAGTTGATGTCAAATTAATGAAAGATAGTACCTAACGCATATGTTTTTTTGCGCATGTAACATAATAATTCACAAAAAAATATGACGTTCAGACGGATTTCCTATTTGTAATTTCTGCATACAGAGGGTATCATCATAGTTCCTACTAGATTTTTATAGAATGACGACTTCTATAGGTTTATTATTATTTCAATATTATAAGCGTAGGCGATACGCTCCATATGCAGAATCCCATACTTACATAGTAGAAAAATTTGTTCAAGGAGTCAATTTGTGAAGTATTCAATAAACAAACTAAGATGGAATAAAAACTGCGAAAATTCTCGAAAAACTTTCTTGAATATCGAGGGGGTATCAAAATGAGACCGATTTCAAAAAATCAATATCAGTAATGTAGTGACTCTGTCTGATCACAGATGACGCTATGGGTGTTCGCGCCAGACTACTTCGGCCCCGGCGTATTTACAGGTATCGATGAGTTGCAACAGGATCACCTCTCAAGGTTCGAAGGACGCAGTGTAATGGAGATAATCAATTGGAATTTCAGAAAATCTATTCTCCAACCATCTTCACATTGAAGATTTTCAATAACATTATGTTGATTTCCTAAAGAAATAATCGAAATGGTTCCGAGAATTTTTGAATACCTTTCGCGGATCTAAATTTATAGAGCATTGCTACTTTATGAGCCAACTAAATTTATATTTATATGTTATAATTGCCAAAATACTCACTTTAGCAGTAGCTGGAATTTGTTGGATTTTATCAACAGTATCAGCCCATAGCGTCCACTGCCCATTATTCTTTTTCTCATAAATCCATTCGTACATATTGAAACGATCTGGGAAAATCTGATTTTTCGTCAATTTGAACGATTTTGGTTTCGGATGATTTTTGTTGTCCCCATTCAACAGTTTCCTGAAGAACACATCGAAAGCCTTCTGCCCATCAGAAGTAAGTGTCGATCCTAATCCCCACGCTATGCAGAATAGGAACACTGACTGCAGCCATATTGTACTGACCTGTTGTTCTCCAGCGAGCATGCAAGTGAACAAACGGGTGAATGTCTGGGGAAATGAAAACGAGCATAAATGAATGTTGAAGGAAGAACATATGGAAATTTGCGGTATTTAACCGCAATCAAATTAATTTTTGCCAGCGGAAAAGACAAATATGAAAGCGCTCCATGCAAACTTTTGGAATATTCATGATTTACAAGTCGTTCCTATTTAAGCTACAATGTTCAAGACTTATTTTATTTATTACATTTCAAATATAACTATTCAAGTTGTGAAAATGAAAATTTTCATGACGTCGAGTTCCGAGATTCATTTCTGTTTATTATTTTGAAGCGTCAAGTTTTTTTTAAGTAATTGGCTCAGATGCTGAATAATCTGTTTATTGCTTTGAAATAATAGCTGGATGATGCCATATAATTCGTAGTACCTACAGGATGTCCCAAATTCGATGCTCACTGAAAGCATTTCGAGAAATAGAAATAGCAGACACAAAAAAAACTTCAATCTCTTTTTCGAAATAATAAGATATCAGAAATCATATCAAAGATATATGATCTTATTAAAAAAATCTGGATCTGCATGATGTTTTCGCAAAATTTGCCGGCAAAATTGAATTTCGTTGAGGTGAATAATTATGCATTTTCGCACGTAAACAATTGCTATTGTTCACTAAGTAATGCAATATCGAAGATTTCTTAACACAATTGACAAACTTGATTTTGTCAGAAACGTACCCATTTGGATAAAAACAGCCATATCTTTTTTCTTTGAATAACAAATGACTTGTGTGATACCTCTTTGAAATCACTATGATAAAGACAATTTATTGGTGTAATGTGCAGCAATAGCTCGGTACATTTTTTTTCCACTACGATGGGCTGAACTTCATGAAAAAAATAATCCACTACCAAAATTTCCAATAAAAATATTTCTCATAGCCACCCTTTAAAATGTTGGGAGGATGTTTTTAATGTAAACGTTAAAATCATTCTTCAGTAATATTTCACTGAAAAAATTAATCAAAAAGATGTAAAATTGTACCAACCGTAAGGACAAAACTATTGAAAGGGGCAAAAATTCATTATTTCCAACAAAAAAAAAATATCTCGAAAACGGCAAGACTTTTATAATGGGAATTTTGTCATAGCAGGTGGGTTATCCTTTGATCTACATTCTCCCTCGGTTTGACGTGGTCTTTACGGGACACCCTGTAGATTGTCACTTTATTTTCAAGAGAGAGCTTCGATTTTTTGTTCAATAGCCAGTACATTTTCCTCACTTTGATGTCGAGTTGTCGCCGTTTCATTTTTATATGAGTTCTCCATGTTAGTTTTTCATCCAAATGTAGTACAAGGTACTTGATCTTTGTCTGTATAGGTATGGGTGTGTTTTGCAGTTTTACTTGTGGGGGTTTCCCTTTTTTATTGGTGAAAGTTACCTGGGTCGATATGCTGGTGTATTTAAATCTTCCATTTTTTAAGCCAATTAGCGAGAGCATCCAGATGATTTTGTAGTTTTTGTGATGATAAAAATGGGTCTGCATCTGAGGTTATAATTGCTGTGTCCTCTGCAAATGTTGCTATGGTAGACTGGCCAGTTTGTGAGTAATTTTTTGGTTTATATGATAGGTATAAGATGCATAGCACACCAGGTGTGTTTACTCATAACTGTAAAATTTTCAGACAAAACGGAAACGTTTCTAGAGTGAATTTTATTTTTTGGCGGAATGAGTTAAAAAGTTTCAGAGTTCCTTCAATTTTCTCATTAGGTATTAAGAGTTATGTATCATCGACATGAAGTTTTTTTAGAGGAATATAGAAACTCAATTTCGAAATCGCATATTCAAATTGCGCGAGCATAACTAAGTCTGCAAATGCCGGGCTTGCTGGAGAATCTATTGTTGTGGGGAGAGAGTGGCAGGAAGTTCCGATTTTCAAATAATACGAAATTTCATCATGAAAATGAAAAATTTCATTTTCAACATGGGATAATATTGAACGAATATTTATCGTTTCAAGAATTACTATGGTCGCTTTTATTGATATCTCAATAGCTTAGTTCAACATTCAACCCCGCTCTGAGGCGAGTTGTTCCACCTTTGAGGCAAATATGACAATATTTTTTAGAGTAATAAAGGTTGTCTTGAATGAAACAATTATTTCCATGAACCTATGTAAGTAAAGTTTATTTTAAACAAACCTTAACTAAAAAACAGTAACAGAATATTACTGGTGTAGTATATCCAAGTCACTTGGAGGAAGCCAGAATATTTTGATTATACAAGGGTTATCCAAGTTTCCATAAATTCCTTTGGAATTTATGAAATTATTGCTAACAATACTCCCAAATAAACCCCGGTATTCAGCAAATCGTCTTGGAAACAAGAATGTCCCGATTTGATTGATCTTATTGGCTGAATATTTCCCCTCGTATCCCTTTCCACTTTGAGAGCGTTTTTGGTTACACTCATTGGCTGCATCTATCTCTTCTTAATAACATATCTAATAATACGGCTGGGTAGATAACTCGAAAGAATGTTATCTGAATGCTCCATCTTCCAGAGGTAAAAGAATAATTATTTTACATGCTGGAGGTGAACATGGATTTGTGCCAGGAGCATTGCTTTTATCTGCCAAGAATAAAAAAGATTCGTGTGCAGATTATCATGAGGATATGACTGCAGATCTTTTCGAAAAGTGGTTTTTGAATCAACTTCTCCCCAATATTCCTCCAAATTCGGTGATTTTTATGGACAATGCATCATACATTTTAAATAAAATTCCTAATACTTCTTCAAAAAAGTCAGATATCGTAGAGTTCATGAAGTTTAAAAAGATGGAAATTCCAGATATCCTTCCAACGAAAAACCTACTCTTAAACCAAATAAAGGCTCGAAAATTCGATAATAACTATGTGGTAGATCAAATTTGCAAAGACCATAATCATTCGTTATTAAGATTACCACCATATTATTGTATTTTCAACCCGATAGAACTGGTTTGGGGAGTTTTTAAGAATCGTTTGAGGAAAATTAATCAAACACCGGCAAAGGATTCCACAGTCATAGAGAAAATACGTGAGGTCTTTAATGATTTGGACGACGAACTTTGGCATAATTCTGTGCTTCATGTTAAAAAAATTGAAGATGAATATTTTTCGAAATTTTAATCTGTCGAGCTTTTTGATATTATCAGTTTTGACTCTCTGGAATGTTTTCTGAAAATTTCTTCTCCTGCAGTGGTAACTGCACTATATGTAGTTATGTTCAATTCGCTCACCACCAATTCTTCGGTTTTTCGTAGTTTGTATTCCGTGTCATTTCTTTTCCAAATGGACACCTTAATTTCTATATTCAAAATTGACTCCGATGGATATATTCTAAAAGTCGATCTTCCATATCTTAGAGAAATACATGATATTCATAAAGATCATCCAATATGCCCTGAACATTTCAAAGCTCGATCACAGTGTTCAGCTTTTCAAGAGAAAATATATCTGTGCTCTAAAATAGTATTCTAATCCTGTTTTCAATAGTTGCAGAAAATGTATATGTAGACTCCTCATATTGCGTGAAATTATTGAACCTTAAACCCATTTGGCATATATCTCAACAGAAGATGACACTGCAGATATTTACACAAGTGTATGCCGAGTGAAACATTTAGTTCAATTGATGTGTAAATAACAATGCATATTATGAAATGTTTCAACTGTTCGAGTAGTCGAGTGGTATATAAATTCATAAAATTCAACTCACAAAAAATTGATGAATTTCGGATGTTTCCACAAATCTCTTGCATTTTCTAGTAATGAATCTAAGACTCGTAGGCATCACCCAGTCGATGAGTTCATCCAAAATTTCTAGTTGCTCCACAAGTAATGTTTTCGACAGCGTATTCAAATACGATACTTTGAATGGTTCCCATCCCAATAGTTGTGGTTCCATGTAAATCATACCTAAAATCAAAACTTATTATTAATATTCCACAGATTAATTCAGATTCAGCCATCCAGTATTTCTTCAACGAATCATTATGACATTATTTTTGATATAAGGTCACGATAAGCAAGTAATTCTGGCTGGCTGACAAAAATTTTGGAAATAAACATTCCCCGATAACTCTCAAAGTTTTTATTTTAGGTATAGGGTTTGCCTTAGTAATCCCCTCTATTTTATATGCAGAATTGACTGAAATAATAAAAAAAATACGTTCTAATTTAAAAATCTTGAGTTTTATGAATTTGACTTGTCCAATTTAATGGTATTCTCATGAAAACCCTATACATTTTTTTGTCCAAACCGCAAACAGTTTCATAACATAACGTCTTTGCAGGATAGAATATAAGGAAGGTTATCTTATCCAGTTATGGCATATTGCTGAATATACTGGGTGTAACATTTGAATTAAGAAAGTAGTAGTTTGTTTCCGGTAAAATTTGAAAATATTTTAGAGGGAAATATCATTGGAAATTTTCAGCATGAAATTATGATTATTTTGTCATAAACGTACGTCTGATAGGCCATCGCGATGAATCACTAACTACGAAAATAACTCTGTTAGTCTTATTTTTGTGAACTCGCAATTCTCATAGGAAAAATGTTTACAGTTCATTGACAATTTCTAATTCACAAGATTTTTTTTCAACTCACCACATCTTGAAACAGTAGCAGGTGATGCTTGCTCCAAATCAGCTGGTTCGAATATCAAATTCATCTTATTGGACATTTGAATGATCTCCCCACTCATCAAACAAAGCTTTTTATTGTCATCGAGTACAGTATTCATGTTCTCGATCCAAACAGCATCAACAGGACCATCGAACATAATCCATTTTCTATCGGGTGTTGTACTGTTTGCGTATTCCCTGAAAGTCACTGCTAGTACTCCATCTGTCCATTCGTGGGAAGCAGGGTCAAACTGACCATATAATTGTCCCATAGTTATCGCTTTGGGATTGATTATTCTATAAATTACTTTGTTTTCTTTTAGTTTTGCGCCTTTATCTTGATTCAAGGCTCCTAAGGCATCCCCAAGGGTCTGAAATGAACAAAAAAACTCTGAATTATATTGCCCCATTGTAACGATAATATACAAAAATAAAAACAATATTTTGAGAATTAAAAAATTAAAAATGATATCATACATTAATATGAACAAAATTTTTTTTCTTCGGGGTCCCAATTTTAGCATCCTGGAGTTTCCACCAACAAAAAAAAACAATTTATCCTGAAGATATCAAGCACTCAAACTGGGAAAACGTTTACCGTAAATCTTAAATTACCCATTAAAAACTTACTTGATATGCCATTGTTTTTCCACCCATTGGTCTTCCAACAATCATCAATCCATGTCTGACTAGAATCATTTCATAAATCTGCATACATTTTTCCATAAACCAGGGTGTTGGTTGGAGATTCTTCTTAATCAATTCCTTCCTCAAATGCTCAATCAGGTCACCTCTTTCAAATTTGGGAATTTCAACACCAGGAAAAAGATCATCGAATATCCCTTCGAATAAAGGTACATCCTGAAAACACAAAAAATGCAACTATAACACTAATATAAATTATGGAATTATATAACATGCAATCAGATCAATGACTGGAAATCCTGTAGAAATAAAAGTTATGATAAACTTCAATTTTCTGTTGTGAGAAATATTTGAATTACTTAATGAAAATAAATTTCAATTCAAAATAAAGAGAAAAATAATGAGAAAATCGTACATTTTAATATGTAGGTTGAGAGTTAAACACACGAAAAAATTTCCCCATCGGAGGCGATAAGAAGGTTTTGTAGCATGCTACTTTTCAAAACGAATATATTCAACTGAAGAAGACAGTTGATGGAAATTTGGGCGTACGCCGATGCGTATCTTCGTGCATGTGTACTCGATACAGTAAAACTGCCTTATCATTTCTTTTCCTGGTTTCTTTGAATGAATATCGATAATTATCGCAGCGAAATTTATACAATTGTTTTCTTCTATTATCTTCGTAAAACCCTCAAAAATGTTTTTTTTTTATATATTTTTCTTCAAATCATATGAATGTGATACATATTTGTGCCATTTAGTTTCCATTAACAATTTTGAAATTTCTTTTGAAGTTATATTGAATATTGAACGAATTGCATTATTCATTGGCTTTTAAGAAACCCATTATTCACCCCAGTTAGTGATTGAGCACGTTTTTGAAAGATACTATACTATTTCAACGTTAGTGAGTAAATCTGATTAGTTAGGAATTATCATTTTCATATTATGGTATCACTTGAAAATTTCCTTATATAAAGATCTCGAATAAATGAGTGACTATTAATAACTTATCTCAATTTATTTCTCCATTTATTCTATATTATTGTCCATTTCAGGTACTACATGCTCCAACAAAAGAGGGAAGAGGGAAAAAACAGCTGCTTTGAAAAGTGATGGAAAAAAATTCCCTAAAGACTGAAAGTGACGGTAATGAAGTTTAATATTCAGTTCTTGTTGATTCCACATAATGGGCGCGTTCAACAGAAAGATAGGTAGCGTAGGTAGCTCCGCTATTGATAGGTATCAGTTTGGTAACGTTAGTAATCTCTGTTGGACAAATTGCTCCTTTTCCTGACAGCAATAGGTTCTGTGGGTCCTTCTTGAAGGTTACGTTGTGATGAGGAACAAATTTCTGTTATAATGTCAATTTTTATTTCCTGCTTTCAGTATTATTATTTTTTTATCCTTCAATATACGGAAAATTTATTCGAAGTAAAATTTTAGAATGTTAAAAAACGTATATGTTTCAGTTTCCATTATTGCTGTATTTGAAATTTGAATTTCGTCCCAAAATCACTGTCATAACTGTCTCTAATGTCAGTTACTCAACATGTTACCAAAAAGTAGCATAAAATAAATTTTCTACCGAAGATGGCGACCGCTCCGTAACGTAGAAACTGCTAAAATGCATTCAGCAGAAAATTTATAGAATATTGACAACTGTTCCACACTGTTGATTCTACTGAATGCCCTAATGAGGATGAAAATTAATCTGTCAAAGGTTTTCTGAAAATTAATATCATAATTAATACATAATGAGGATTTCATGAAATAGTTCAATTATCAGATGAATAACTCAATCGAATCTCAATGGTGTCTAATCAGAAATAAATTAAATGAGCAAAATTGTGAAATCGTTTTGATTTATATAAAATTCATATATGATTCTTCATCTAAACTATAATTCTATTTAATTATTTCTAAATCTAGCAGAATTCAAAATCAACGTAGATACTCTGAAAAAAATTTTCAAATTGAAATATGAGATAATTTAGTTAAAAAAAAATAAAAATATACAATCATTAATCCCTTTCGATAGATATATATTGAAATTATATTGTAGATTGGTATTATTCCTTTGCTGAGGTTTTTATCTGTTCTCTTGTATCATACGTTGAACTGTATGATGCCCCGTTTACATTTCCTCTGCTAATACTCAAATTACATCTACACATGCTTTGTTATTTGAAGTTGATAATTTTTGTATTGCTCTATCTCTTTGAAATGATCTGTCACTTGATTATAGTCTTCAACAGTCTATAACTCAATAAAATGAATAAAATTGTTATATATCAGGTAACTGAATTAAATTTCTGGAATGTATATATTATTTTGAAGTAAACTTAGAATCATAAAATGCATTCTTCAAACTTAATTGCACATCCAGCATGAATATTCATATGAATAAACTTCTATTTCATTTTGTCAATACTTTAATTAGTCATCATGAAATCATTTTTTGCATTAACATGTTTGAAATATTTCTACAATTTGAATCATATAAAATAGTTTTTTTGTTTGAATTTATTATACCATGATGAACCAATGGAATGTGAACAAGTAATTGATAAAAATGTGTAACAATAAATAATTAATAATTCTTTTATAATTTTATATTCTCATTTATCTTTTTCATATTCCTATTTATCTCTTTCATATTCCAATTTATCTTTTCCATGTTTCCATTTATATTTTTCCTTCCAGATATAATATCAACAGATCCGCCAGATCAATTTAATATTAACGAAGGAAAGCTAACTCTACAAACTATATCGCAAAGAAATGTTATGATAATGAGGGGTACAAGATCGCAAAATAATGTGCGTTACCATGAAAGTCGAAATAAACAATGTACCCCATCGCGGTAGTAGCGTTGGCATCAAATAAAATACTGCCGTTTAGGTTTTGGACATCTGAAGAAATAGATAATACGTTAGATTACGGGGACCATTTGTACAGAAAATCGAACGAAATGAGAATTTCTCAAAATTTAGAAAATATATCCTTGCATCCATATTTGATGGTGCAAGAGATCCTAAATTCAAAATTGATAATTCCAGATTTGATATGATTTTCGATGAAAGAAAAAGCATTAATGGGCGCGTTGGGATAGAATCTGAAGGTTCTTTTTTGACATTGAGCTTAGGATTGCCTCTGATTTTTCGGGATTTTGATTCAATTGTTTTCACGTGCTCTTCAATGTCAATAGCTATCTCTAAATCATTCACTGCCTATTATTCATTCGATTCCCATAGTCGTGATGAGAACGGAAGGTCTGTGGATTATGGAGGAAGAGCATGTCTAATAAAATTTAATAGTGATCGAGATTTGCTCAGTTCTTTATTAGAAAATTATCCGGCTGGCGAACAGTATTGTCTGAGTCCGATCGAGATTGAATTCGAATCTACTACAGTTGATTAATCGGAAGCAAATGCGTACGTGTCATTGAACTTAACAATCTCCTCTCCTATTCAGATTCCAAATTCATGCGATTCTCCACTCAATACGATTCAGAAGAAAACTCATGCGGTCGACACCACATCTTATTCTGTTGTTACCGTGTTGCAACCAGATGTGTCCTCGCACTATTTAAATAAAATGGACAAAGAGTGTTTTCATTGCGGTGCATTATGTTTCCAAGTCGAAAACATAAATTGCTGCGGTCAAGGTGCAATCAAAATTCCCAATAATTCCATTTATCCGGACCTCCTTAAATCATTGATAACTGACATGCACCCACTTTCGAAAGCATTTATCAAAAATATCCGGAGGTATAACACCCTCCTCGCAATCGGTTCGACAATGGCGACCCTGCGTAAGGACATATGACATGGAGCACCGGTGATTGTCATATCAGGACAAATTCACCACCGCATAGATGATGTTGACTCTCAGAAACTGGCGTTTGGTTCTCTCTATTTTATCGACAGCGGAGAAGCTATGCGAGAGAGAACCACAAATGTAGGTGTACAGGGTGGGCAAATTTCGATGTTTTAGCGCTACAACTTTTGAACCAGAGGAGATAGACAAAATCTGATACCCACTTCTCGATCTCTTTTTCTGAGAAACTAACAAGGGTAGTATTCATTTTTGGCCACCTTCTTTTGTTTTCGAGTTATAAGTGAAAATTGGAAAAATGGCGATATCGAAAAACATTTATATCTCCGCTAATACTTATGATAGAGCTCTGAAATTAAAACATTATACAGGCACTTTTTTACGTAGAATCCAGTGGCGTGCTCGTATTTCTAAAAGGGTTTTTAATTACGAAGCTATGACCCAAAGTTATGTTTTTTCAAATGGGAACACTAGATTTTTGTGTCATTTTCTGAAAGCTTGATTTTTCCTGATTTCAAAAATATATAACATCGTATGATTCGGATAAATATAAATAATAGAAAATGGCCAAAAACCTCTTTTCACCTAAGAGTCTCAATATTTCTATGGTTTCAACTGTTGATGAACACAGAAAAATTGAGCTTTCTATAACAAGAGCAGTGTCCTTCTGTCAATCTGATTATTTCTATGCTTTTCACATATTTCTACAAAATTCGAATCTAGCTATGTTTTATAAATTTTTTATCTAAAAAATTGATTTGGAAATAACGGAGAAACCACAAGATCGAATTTTTCAATCGAAAGAGTTGTATTGAGATACATGTATCAGGAGATTATTTACAGGTCTCCAGAATCAATACGCACAAGTACCAATCCATTTTAAACAGCATATGAAACAATGCATATATGATTGAACTCAACATTTTAATTACGAAGGGACAAACAAGAAATAATATTTAACCTAATAATGACAACAATTGCACAATGCACAGTCGACACCTCTTCTCGATATTTCAATAGATGAATATTTGAAACTGTGTTCAAGCTACCTAGGAAACTTTTTCCAAGTTCGTTTATCTTTTCGAAAGTATTTGTATAAAATAAATATAGATTCGAATTTTGTAGGAATAAGTGAAAAGCATAGAAATAATCAGATTGACGGAAGGACACTGCTCTTGTTATAGAAAGGCTCATCAACAGTTGAAACCATAGAAATATTTAGACTATTGAGTAAAAAAAGGTTTTTGACCATTTTCTGTTTATTATTTTGATACGAATCATACGATGTTATACATTTTTGAAATCAGGAAAAATTAAGCTTTCTGAAAATTGCACAAAAATCTAGTGTGCACAAAAATGTATAGGTGATAGAATTCCAGAAACGCGGTTTACCGCACTTGCATTGGCTTTTGTTTTTGTCAGATACGGATAAATTACGAGAACCCGATGATGTAGACAAGCTCATCTGCGCCGAGTTACCAGCTACCAATACACGCCTTTTTGACATTGTTACGACCTCTATGATTCACGGACCCTGTGGCGATCGTAATCCGAATTCTCCATGTATGGAAGACGGTTTGTGCACTAAAAGCTACCCTAAAGAGTTCTCTGAAAACACCATCATTGATCGAAGACGGCCTATCTATAGAAGACGAAATGATGGTCGCACAGCCACGTTAGTAAAAAATAACAAAACGTTCATTGTAGATAATAGGGACATAGTCCCTTATAATCCATATCTATCACAGAAATATAACTCGCACATCAACGTCGAGGTTGTAACTAGCGTAGGAGCCGTCAAATATGTGTTCAAATACATTAACAAAGGACCAGATGCCGCTGTTCTACGAGCGAAGAATGAATTAATATTTGACGAAATAAAAGCTTATATCGATTCGCGATACCTTTCAGCAGGCGAAGCAGCTTACAGATTATTATTGTTTACAACCCACGGTAATACGCCTTCGGTAATACAACTACCGGTTCACTTGCCAGGAGAACGGTCAGTTCATTTTGAAGAAGGCCAAGAAGAAGCGGCCATAGCGAAACAAAAAAATAAACTTTCCCGACTTGAAGCCTTTTTCGAACTTAATATAAACGATCAAAATGCGCGAAAATACCGTTATTGCGATATTCCCATTCATTATGTTTGGAAAGATGGCCATTGGAACAAACGAAAATATGCCAACCCAATCGTCACCCGAATGTACACAATAAGTCCTAAATACGTTGAAAAATTCCATCTGCGAGTTCTGCTGCAATACGTTTGCGGACCAAAATCCTTCGAAGATCTCCGCACATATAATGGAATCGTATATCCTACATTTCAGGAGGCGGCCCGAATAAGGCTATTGATCGCATCCGACGACGAGTGGGTACGAACATTAGAACATGCTGCTTTGGTCAACATGCCAAGGTGCATGCGAAAATTATTTGCATACATGCTATGCTATTGTGAAGTTGGAGACCCTTTAGCCCTTTGGACCGCCTTCAAATGTCATATGTGTGATGATTTTCGTAGAAGAGGACTTTCTTTAGAAGACGCGGAAAATTGTTCATTACGCGGCATCGAAACCATATTACGTTTTTTGGGTAAAACTTTAAATGATTTTAATTTACCGGAATGTCAAACCACCAATGTTATAGTAGATGACGATAAATTTGAATCTGATGCTTTGAGTACCGACATTTATAGCGGCTTTAATCTAGATGCGTTAAATACAGATCAGCGTGATATTTTCGATAGAGTCATTAGAGCGATGGAATCGAACTTTTCGTCAGAAAGGTATTTCTACTTACAAGGTAGCGGTGGAACGGGAAAAACTCATCTTTATAACACCATATTGAATTTTTGCCAATCAAGGGATATTTCAGCCATCGCTGTTGCTTTTACAGGCATTGCAGCCCTGTTACTTAAAAACAACATTCAGGTTACCTCTGGATGTGGATGCAGACACACGATCAAGCATTACGGCACAAGCAGAAGAAGCGACCGTTTTAAAAAACTAACTTTCTATGGCCAGCTGTCACGTGTTGGACGCTGTAGACAGACTACTCCAAGATGTTCGTAAAGACTGTCGTCCATTCGGTGGTGTTTGTATTCTTCTTAGAGGAGACGTCAAGCAGTTACTCCCCGTAGCAGCTGGCAGGGTTAGACAAATTGAACTCTATTTCACCAATTGTAAGGCCTGGATTCATTTCAAAGTATTGAAACTGAAGATCAATATGCGTATAGAGACGGGAGAAGACGAATTCGCTAAATGGCTAGAAGAACTCGGCCAAGGTACTTTAAACGAGAAAGTAATAGATAATTCAGTTGATTCTGTTCGTTTATCGGAACATTGTTTAACGAATAATATTACAGAAGACGTCTTCGGTCATCCCGATTCATTAACGGCTGAACAATTAGCTTCACGTGCTATTCTTTGCCCAAAGAACGAGCATTGTAATAGATTGAATGATGTTATGCTTGAATCGTTTCCCGGACCACTAATCACACTTCGAAGTAGCGATAGTGTTGCTTCTGGAGACGAAGATGAAATAGCGAACTTTCAGTTAGAATATTTGAATAGCATAACACCCAGTGGAATGCCCCTCCACGAGTTTAAAATAAAAGTAGGCGTACCAGTTATTCTTTTACGAAATTTAAATTTGAACGATGGATTAATTAACGGTACAAGACTACTGGTGTTATCTGTAACCGATGCCCTAATAACAGCAAAAATTGTAAATGGTCGTTTCATCGGAAGAATAACTTTCATCCCCAGAATGGATCTAACCTCTTCAGATAAAACGATCCCCATTACTTTAAAGAGGAGACAATTCCCACTGAAAGTTTGTTTCGCACTCACAATCAATAAAGCTCAGGGTCAAACATTTAACCAAGTAGGCATTTACCTTGGTAGTCCTGTGTTTTCCCATGGCCAACTTTATGTTGCATTTTCAAGAGCTCGCAATTGGAACGCCGTGAAGGTTAAAGTAGAGCAGACTAAACATCAGGGTAAACTGCTGAAATTCGAAATTCTCAAACAACATTCATACCAAAAATATAGTTTTCGACAACATTCTAAAGACCATAGAATAAACAACCATCTATCACAAGAGCCAATAAATCATAAATGTGTAGAAATATAATATTGTCCTATAGCGCAAATAAATAAATTACTTCAAATTTAAACATAATTTAAATTGAATATAACATTCATAACATGAAATTTTTTGTTTCGTCAACCATGTTCAATGAGTTAACTTTCCACGATAATATTATATGATTTATATAAAATATAACCAATTGGACTCGAGGAAACGACCACAATACAACAGAACACAAGTTATGGTGAGAATAATTCAATATTAGTTTTTTTCCCTTACTTTTCATCGAAAATATCCTGGAAGATCCAGATTATTTTATTTTTATATTATGTTTTTAGTTTATATACCAGAACAGAAATAAGGAATGCATCTGCTATCAGCATATTCTATTTTAAATGTACATTTTGCATAGACAAAACGGATGACAAAATATTCCGACTGGTAAAAATTACTTGCTTTTTCCCTTCTTCAATAAAAATATTTTTATATTCCATATAGCAACTAAACATCAAAAGACTCATTCAACCAGACATCTCCAATCTTACTTCACCTAAATGAAGCCACATCTATTCCTACTTCACCCAAATGAAGCCACATCTATTCCTACTTCACCCAAATGAAGCCACATCCATTCCTTCTTCACCCAAATGAAATGGAGCCGTTCCCACCTCCCCCTGATGAAGATACCCAATAATTTTTATCCCTTTTCACTTCACCTTTATGAACAATTCAAATAACCTATAGTGAAATGTGATTAATATAACATAGTGTCATATAATCATATTTAGTAACACTAAGGTGAGTGAAAAGTTATGACCTTGAAAAATATTTTTAGTTTCGTTGAGTTAATTAGTATTATATATAAAATAACCATAACCTTTTTTTTTAATTCAAAACCTAATATCACTGATTCGTGATAATTATAAACATTAAATTTTCATTTATATATCGTAAATTGTTTCATTAACTATAA
Source organism: Harmonia axyridis (assembly GCF_914767665.1). Lineage (NCBI taxonomy): Eukaryota > Metazoa > Arthropoda > Insecta > Coleoptera > Coccinellidae > Harmonia > Harmonia axyridis. Next base: position 19,258,713 of record NC_059506.1, read on the forward strand.
TCAAATTAAAATTACCCTCAAATATAAATAATTATATAATTTTTGTAGGACTTTCATATATTTATATTACATATCATTATATCATTTAATCGCTTACTTATCTTTAATTATAGCTTTCCATATAAACCTTGAATAAAAATATTCAGTTTGTGTTATATAATTAATTTCAATAATTGCTATTTGATAACTAATAATCTTTCTTAAACGTATTCTAAGGTACATATTCATATCATATCACAATAATAATAGTAATCAATATTGCGTTAAAATAAACATTATTTCAATTATATAAAATAATCTATTTTAGTTATACTTATCCCTGTCTCATTTCTTCCGCCCAACATTTAATCTTACTGATTCATTTAATTACATTCATTGTAATGAACAAAATATTTTTGTTAACGAATATGATTAATAAATATTTTTAGAAACTTTTAGAACATTTCAAACTGGGCTCACCTGTGCTAAGAATTTTGGAAGGTTGACATCTATAATAGCCCTCAAAACCAACTGCGCCTCTGGTGAATTTGGGTAAGCTTTCTTCAAAGCACCGGCAGCCAATAATACAGATTTTACAGCCCTCATGCCATAATCGTAATGATTTTGTGACGACAATTGTTCTGAGCACAGTTTGTACGTGTGCACAATCTTTTGGGCCAGACTAGAATAAAAAAGATTTCTATAATATTAAAGTGATGGTGATGTGTGGTTATAGTAAAAATCATTTGCAATAAATTAAGTCCAATCAACTAGGGGTCAAACGAGAATTGTTAGTGAGCTATACAGGATTTTTTAATTTTTCAGAAAATTTTCCTAGTTGTTTCGGAACATATTTGATTGTGTGAAAATGCTTTGACGACGCTTTCTCGAGCCAAGTTCGAAGATGCTGTTTCTGAGAATTGCGATATTTTTTTCCTGAGATCACTGATTAAATCATCAATTAGACTCTCAGTGATCTCTACCAAATACACCTTCCATCTCCATACTGGAGTTTAGTATGGTGACGTAGTGAGGTCGGTCTATATCAGTATATAGACCGACCTCACTACGGCAACGTCACCACACTATACTCCAGTATGGAGAAGGAAGGTGTATACATAGGTATCATCAGTATACACAGGGTTATACACCGCGATAGCCTATTAGACGTTTATGAAAAACTAATTATAATTTTGTGCTGAAAATTTGCATGTTGGAGTTGGAAACAATGATCATTCTCCTTAAAAAGCCACTAAAATAATTTTTTGTTAGTGAATATTTCATAGTCCTTCTAAATTCCTGTAAATTCAGAGTTAAAATCGGCCTAAACATGAGTCATTTTAAACTTCCATTTTGTAGGTATATCTTACGGCCCCCTCAGATTTACAGGTGTATATTTCATACCCCACATCCTCCACTGCTTAGTTTAAGGCTGTGACACCATTCTCATTGCTCAAGATATAACAACAAGTAGAGTGAAGAAAATACAAAAAGAAAAAGAAAAAGAAGTACAATTTCCAAGTATGTAATAATATCATACGATATTAATTATCTATCTGGTTAATGTATCAGCAAAAATGCCATCAACATAACCATTGTCAAACAGAAGATTTCCACGATATTACGTAGGAATCACAATCGAAAGTAACCTAAGGTGAATGCATGTCATCGAGGGAGAGTAGCGATATACCGGTTTCACCCTTGTTAGGGATCATCAGTACCGCATAACTCAACCTAAGATGACAAACAAACGAAATAGTAGGGACCTTTATTTATTTATTATTTATTTTATTTATTAAACAATTAGAGTGTTTGTAGCACATTCGAAAGTAAGTTCGTATAATGATAAAATGAAAATGATTTCTTTTAAGAAGTAGTCGAGTGTTATTCCTCCATTAATATATTAGGTGTAGAAAAAGAAATCCATTATTTTTCCAATAGATGGCGTTAGAAGGATGATATTTTGTACTACAAAAACTTTCCTGACATTTTTGTGATTAGTTGATACAGTTTCGTTTGAGCGCGCGTCAAAGTTTTTCTTCGATGAAGGCGAAAATGCAAACCAGGCTGCTGAAAGTCTTTAGGGTCCTGACACTGTAACTGTCAATCATGCTCAATTTTGGTTTAGTCGATTCCGTTCCGGTAATTTCGATGTCGAAGATGCACCACGCACTGGAAGGCCAATTGTCGAAAATGTCAATAAGATTATGGATGGTCGAGTCCGACCGTCATGTAAACATTGTTTTGATTACCCAAGAGCTAAATATTGCACGAAAAATATTTTGAAAACATTTGCATAAGGGTACTCTCAAAAGAAAGCTGAGGAAAAGTGGATCAAGAGAACACGGCCCCAGTCCCAACGCGGTTAGCCAGCGGAAACGGTGGCCATGCTAAGATTGACGGCCAGGAAGGTTTTGCTGTGTGTTTGGTAGGATTGGCAGGAAATTATCCTTAATGAGCTGCCCACCTGCGGCAGAACTGTTGACTTGAAATTGTACTGACTGGAAGGAAGCACTCGCCCAGAAGCGGTTAGATTTGGCCAATAGGAGAGAAATTGTGTTCCATCACGACAACGCCAGGCCACACACATCGATAGTGGCCCGTTACCCGCCAGAAGCTCCAGGAGCTTGGTTGGTACTGTTGGGAGGTTCTTATGCATCCACCTGGCACCAAGTGATAACCATATGTTCCTGTCTATGACGAATAACTTTGCTGGTGAAAAATTCGCTTCAGCATACATACAGGCTTGTGAAAGTCGACTGTCACAAGTTATTGAACAAAACGACGCATATTTGTCCTAAATCTGATCCTTCTAACTACGGTATACAAAGCCTTGTTTTTCATATGAAAATAATGGATTTCTCTACTACACCTAATACACCTTTATATTGATTTTGATGTGGTTTCCATATTATAGTAGAATGTAGTATGGTAGAATATTGCTGCAATATTTATCATACCTGCTAGCATCTACGAATCCGAAAGAATATAAAGAAATTTCTCCTATCAAAGCATAATCTGGAACCATCATTGCCACTGTTCTGAACAGTACTTTCAAATTATCAGGGAGCTCTTGGCGTCCAGCATATCTGAAAAATAAAAACAATATGAAATATGATTACCTAATGAATCAATTCAATTCAATTAACAGCAGCTGCTGACGCCAAATCAGTGCTCGAATTTTTTTATTTTCTTCAGTTATAAATATGAATTGAAGATCTGTTATTTTTCAAAGTGTTTTTTCGAAAATACTGACATTTCTTACCCAGGATTCATCGTTATGAAGCAAGTACAAGTCGGATCCAATGTTATTTCAGTTCCCTCGAAAACAAATTTCTTTAACTTGGCTGCTACTGCCATCTGAATACTTAGAATTTGCTGAGCAACAACTGAAAGTACTTCCAACTCTATCCTGTTGAATTCATCGAAGCATGCCCATGCTCCCGCTTGAGCTAGACCCTATTGAACAAAAATTAATCACAAAATACAATATATTTAAAGATGTTCACGTATTTTCAACTAACTCATAGTTATGAACAACTAAAATCAAATTTTTTCCAACATATAAATTTCCAAATATTTTGGAGAATATTGCTGAAAAATCTACTCGTTTAATTCCAACAGAAATTCAAGTTTTTCAGTTTATAATATGCTGATCCAGGGTCCGTATTTTTGACAAGTGATCTTTTTGACGTACACGTTTCAGGAACGAGTGGCACACGTGCGAGCGGTTTTCCAAAATGGTATCCTTGACAACTGTTCGTTCCATTAAACGTAAACGTGTACTCCCAAGAGCCGGCATCATTGTAAAATTTCACAGATGAGATGAAATGTCATCAATTTATGTTCCGTCAATTCAAATTGGAGAAAAAATTCGAAGAGAAATTGTTCACTAATCTCTTTAAACATGTTCCAGCAAATCAAAAGAGGAATTCAAATAACTGATAGTCAAAAATATTTTCTGATCGGGTTTTTGAAAAATAGCGCGGATCTTCCAAAGGATAAATTGTCTAATCAATTCATTTACAAAGATGCATAAAGAAAATGGGCAGAAATTGGTAACATACTTGTATGCCGGGTGCATCTAGAGATTGGAAGAAGAGAAACAGGCTGCGGGACTCCTATGGAAATCGAATTATCCAAAATAGAAGTGAATATAATAGATATTTTTGAAAAAGTATCTATTGAGAGACATAAAGGGACTTAAATTTTCTTTTCTTTATTGAATGTTCATAATATCTGCAGAAATGTTTATATTGTGTATTTGGTTGATTTACGTGTTATTTATTAGAATGTTTTTTACATAAATTTTCATGAAATTGTGTTCATGTTAATTGGAACAAATGAAATAGTAACGATTTTTTAAGAATTTACAAGTTACATTTTACATTAAAGAATTCATATAAATCATTAAATTATATATTGATGAATTGTTTGACAAATTTTCAAATTACTCGGCTTGATGATTGCGAATAAAATAATGCATCTCAATTTTCGACCTGCTGCCAATTCCGGATTTATCCTTTGCTTATTCACTTCTACTCGATCTCTACTATCGATGAGGAAGTCATATATTCCCAAATCAACTTGTGATGTAGGTACCATCGTTCCGGTACATTGTATTTTCAATGCAAATATTATGGAGCACTACACAAGCATTGACAATGTTACTTGCTGTCTACGAAGTACAATGAAGAACCCTATGCTTGAGTAGACAGCTTCAGAACCCCATTATATCTTTCAGGCTTTTGATTTCTCACTTTTTTTGTTGTATAAATATTTTGGAGTTCCTTCCACTGATTCATTTTCCAGAGGTGTCATCACCCATATTCTTTTAGGATATCCAGAAACATTCAAATGAATTGTTTCTCACTCAAATCTCCACGTTGTGTATATCTCCGCTGATCCATTTGTTCCACATAATCCAATAGATCCATTAATAACAATTGTACTATTTCGTCTTACATTATCTCAGGAGAATAAATATAACTTATGAATATATCTCTATGGCATTCAGATTGTCAAACTATCAAAACGAATGCCAAAAAGCGCAGCAGTAAGCATTCGCACTAAGAACGTGTACGTTTTCAAGTTCACGAGTCAAGAATACCAAAACGTGTGACATTCGAAAAGTGCGTATACGTTTTGAAACATCACCTGTCGAGAATAGGGTCCCTGACTTTGGAAGACATTTGTAGAACATCTGTAGTTCTATAGAAGTAGTTCAAGAATGTGACAAAAGAACTGAGTCGATTCACCACTTAAGGCATCAAAATAGTGGAACAGTAGCCCAGAAAAATTTTTTCGTAGCAGGTAGACTAAAGACCTTATGTTTACGAGTAGAAGCGGCTGATTCATCCCATTTCGGTAGAGTAAAATGTGTATTATTTCAGACTCAAATTTGAGAAAATCGAGACATATTTTGTTTATCCGAAAATGAGTAACTTATCCATATTAAACTCATAAGGAGTCAGTTTTTCAAAGCAACATTAAGAATCGATGTGGTTTTTTTTGGAAATATGATGGAGTGATGAGAGTGTCCATATATCTTTTGATGGAAGCTATTGGATTACCTTGAAGAATTTCCCAAGCGCTTTATAGTCCAAGCCGTCCGAACAGTTGAAAACGACACACTTCTTGGCCACAGCTTTCGCCAAATCCTTACATGTCTCAGTTTTTCCAGTTCCAGCTGGACCTTCTGGAGCACCTCCGAGATTCAGTTTTAAAGCACCCATTAACGTTCTATAAAGAGATATTGAAAGTGACATAATTTGTGGTTTGGTTAGAAGCGAGAAAATATTACCTGTAACATCTGTCAGTTAATGGTGTAACAACCAGTCTACCAAAGTTTCCAAGATATTCGAATCCGTAAAGGACTTCTGTTGTAATCATACAAACAGCCACATACATATCTCTCCAGTAGTATCGCAATTGTGAAATCCAGCTGAAATCTGCCGTTGATTCCACTTTTCTCTCTGCTAGTTCTTTAACGATATCACGTGCTGTTTGAGAATAATTTTATTAATTATAGCTTATTTTTCACGAGTATGTAATAAAATAGGGTTCATGTAAACCAATTTTACAAACCAGTTAACGGCAAGGTTTTCGACTCAAAAAATAATCATCACCATTTAATTGTCCTGGATTGAATTAACTTATTGGATTTTTCGAAAATCAATCAAATTAAATAATAATAAAAAAGGTCTTTATTCAGAAAAAAATAGAAAGCACATTGAACTACACCATTGGGGGCGAGTTTTAGCTCGCATAAATAAGGTAGAGAATATTATCTAGTACCGTACAATCTACCTTAAACCTTAACTATGTGTCTATTCTTCCATCTAACCCTCCTAAACCTAACAAAACTCTTTACTATGAGCACTAAAACAATAATATAATCCAAACCCTGCCGTAAAATTGAAATAAAATTTGAAATATCCCATCTCAGACAGCACACAGATTCAAAATTCAATAAGCAGATGAAAGGAAAACGCCAAAATAAACAGTCACAAATATTTCCGGAAAGCCATTCGGTCTTTAGCCTAGGCATAAAACGGGTCGTTCCGAAAATTATTCATAATATGTAATTTAAACTTATCAAGTGTAATGTTTCTTTACTCAAAGTCTAGGCTATTCATGCAATTGGGTACTTGATAGGAGTACGATCTAGTGAACATGTCGGTTCGGTGTTTTGGTATTGAGATGGTGCGTTTTGAGCGAATATTGATGGAGTGCACAGCAGAACGGAAAGTAATCCTATTGTAAAGGTTTATTAGTAGTTTTCAGTGATGATTCTATAAAATAAAACATATGAATGGAAACGTCTTCTGAGCTCCATACTGAGCCAGCCGGTAGTATTAAGGGTGTAACTCACAGAATCATATTTCCGTAGACCGTGTATCAATCTCAGACAAGAATTCTGTAGTACCTGAATCCTATTCTTATCGAAAGCAGTCAAGCAGGGACCGTAGACAGCATCACAATAGTTCATATATGACAGTACCGTAGACTCACACAGCAGAATTTTACTGGATTTACTCAGAATACCTCTAAATTGATATAAATTCCTCAAACTGGCATAAGCTTTCAACAAGCAGTTAGATATATGCCTACTGAAACGCAAATCAGTATCGACCGTTAAACCCAAATTACTTGTAAACTCCAGAAAGCTGATTTTGTTGCCATCCATGATAACATCCCGGCCATAAATCTCCAATAACCGTACTTTATCATTTCTACGACCAAAAAGTTGACATACTGATTTACTCGCATTCAAACGAAGACAATGCTTTTTTGAAATTTCGTAGATATTATTCAGATCATAATTTAGGGCTACTACAACCTGTAATGATTCGCAAGGCTCAAACGACAATTTGAGCTGACTATCATCTGCATAAAAGAAAGAAGTTACCGATACACATACAGAGATGAAAGACGAAATATAAATGATAAAAAGAAGTGGTTCTAATATAGACCCTAGTGGAACTCCACTATCTAAACCGAAAAACGAAGACAAAGTGCCATCAATTCTGACAGCCTGAGATCTCGACCTGATATAATCAGCCAATAAATTTATCGCTGGCTGAGAGAGACCCACATAATGTAAAATAGCGATCAATCATCAGCTATTTCACAGTAAAGTTCCACAAGGGTTTATATTAGAACCACTTCTTTTTATCATTTATATTTCGTGTTTCATCTCTGTATGTGTATCGGTAACTTCTTTATCAGAAAAATTAAAAAAAAAATCATATTTGATTTGATAAGCATCCTGAATTTATGTTTTTGCTGATGTTTTGATTGCAAAACATTAGCAATCAGACGCTAAATTCAATGTTCTAAAAACTGAAAAAATACAAAATTGTATGTAGAATGAGTCCTTTTGGAGTCATAAGCGTAATAATGAAAAAATTACGAAAATTCCGCTATTTTTCGGCTCTCAAATCTGAAGCACAACCAAGAAACCGTCGCAAACTGCGATACCCGTTATAAAGGACCCCCAAAAGGGGTTACAACGATTTCCAGCTCTTGAGCAATTTTTAGGAGCTAGAGCACTCATTTGCCTGGGCTATAAGGAAACATTTCTCAGAGAGAAGCGCTAGCCGTAGATCAGTACAGTGAAAAAGTGTTGGAATCATCAACACTTGGTAGGAAACAAACAAACAAGTGGAGTCAATAACAAAAATCAGTCGCTCAATTGTGGTTTCACTAGGCAGACCCTATGGACTACAGGGCAACAACCAACGTCATCCCCACGTAGGTAGCTATAGCTACGTGACATCCAGGACTATTGTCCAGGACGTTGGTTGTTGCCCTGTAGCCCATAGAGTCTGCCTACTGAAACCACAAAATGAGCAGCTGACTTCTGCTGTTGACTGCACCAACTTGTTTGTTGTTTCCCACCAACACTTTCTCACCGTACTGATGAGGGCCTGATGTGTCTACTGTTAGCGCTTTTCCCTGAGGGATGCCTCCTACTTTTTCTCATCATTATTTTCAGTATTTTCTCAGCATAAGTTAATCATCTGATAACGCACTATATTTTCTAGTGATAATGCGGTTGGAATTTCGTAGGTATTTTTCATGGAATAGAGATAAAATCGAGTTCCTTCGCTTTGGCCTATCATTTAAAGCTTGCTTTAAATTCATAATGGCGAATTAAATACTTTACCGTGAACATCTATCACAATCAGCGCCTCAACAGTTAATCTATTTCCTTCTTCGAGTTTTCCCTGAACCATTCTGACGCTCTGCTCAATCTGATCTGTACATTTTTCGATTTGTTCATCTAAAAGACCTTTCTGAATTGATTCAGTTACATCCGTAGTCCATTGTACTGAATTAACACACTGAACAACCTGCAAACATAAAAATAGTTATTCCATTCACACCTTTTTATATCAGAATTGAACCATCAGAAAAGCACCACAGACTTATGGTCTGGATATTTTTAGCACCATGTGCCATTTCCTAAAGTCCAGACTACTTGACTGTATAATTATAATATATTTCACAATGAAATAATATCATGGCATGCAATACCGGAAAAAGTAATTCCACGAGCGGGACTCGAACCTGTAACCTCCGAATCACTAGTTCAGCGCTTTACTTTAGAGCTACCGAGAATGTTGAAAATTTCAACAGCATACGAGGAACTCCTTCTCCCAGAATCAAATATCAGTAGTATTTTTCCTCTGAATTTTTTTTTCAGTTTTCAATTTTGTAGCTTGAAAAGAAGTCAAATAAACGTCTAAACGTCGCTAGGTGAACCATAGTGAATTATTTGTACATTTGAACCGAAACAACTTCGTTGAATCTCACCGCAGGATCGAAATTGATTACATATTGTACTTCATATCATTTCATTTATAATGAATTCCCTCCAAATAAGAACTGATTCCATAAAATATTTCTTAATCGAACTATCTATTTCGAAATCTTACTGCTTATACGATTTATTCTCATTGAATCGATAATAAATCAAGACCCGACCTATACGTCGAATGGTATAATTATCTGGATATTTATAAAAGAGGAACCTTAGTGTAACGAAAAACTCATTTTGGATATAAAAACATCCACAAGAAAAGTGAAAAATTGAAATGCAAGGGACAGACTTAAATAATTTACGACTGGAAAGGTACTAGGAAAAGGAACAATCATCCATGATGATTATTGGCTTGATGAATTGATTTTTGAAGGAATTGAATTGTTTTCTTGATTTCGAAAAATTTACACGGACTGAGCAAGAATCAAAAAAGTTGAAATTCTCGGGACAGTGTTCGTACTTCTCAGTCGAGAGTCCATTTCTTCACAGGAGCCCCAAGGATTGCAAATTATGCTTGGACGCCCTGAATATCCTTTTTTTTCATTTGTATTTGTAATATCTATTATAGAATGAATCACATTATTATCACACTCACTTGACCTGGCCATGAAACTATCCATTCAGGCCTGTCCATAGAGGGATATGCATAAATGGCATCTCTCGTTATATCTTTAAGTGATTGAATCATGAGGGTCTCCACTTGAACTAACCACTTCTCCACCATTCCCTGAAAAACAAAAAGAAATTAAAAATCTTTATTCAGATAAAAGTTTCAAATAATTGTTCGACAGAATCAAAAATTTCTGGGCATTTCAATCTTGTTCTAGGCTTTCCTTGTTATTTCGATCGAGCGAACAATCACAAAAGATAATTTGACATTTCGAAGGACATATTTTGGGTTACCTGAAAGAACATGCGAAGCCGTAGCGGGCAGCTAGTCAATAAATACTGTTACAATCTAAATAAATAATAATAATAAATCGTCTCTGATGGTCTCGCAGGTTCCTTTCAAGCGCGTACGACTTTCTGCAGACACAGGGAAAAGGCATTGCAACTGTTGCCAGACGGTATACAAACGAAACAACTCGCCTCGACAAAAAAAACTTACAAAAAGTCAAAAACACAGTAGCACTTATCGTGTCCAAAACACAAAACTCTCCGAAAAGGTATTCGAAAACAGCGACGTGAATTGAAGCGGGCCCATATACGAGTCTTCCAACCCTGCGGGTCCCAACGGTGCAAACTTGTCCTCATGTGCAAGGATCGCCAAATCCGGGAGGATCCAGAGACCCATATATGAAAGAGGCGGCTCTTAGAAAAAGAGGCGGCTCTTAGAAAAAGAGGCGGCTCTTAGAATCAAAGCGGAGAAGTATCTGGAACGTCTCTTCAAGTGGTGGAAGAAGAGCGTGGGGAACGGTCATTAATCCACGTGAGGCAAGCATCATTAGCGTAGTAAACCACGGCGTGTAGCGGCGTCACCCGAAACCTCCGCCATTTTGCAACTTCTCGGAAGTTTTCGGAGTCCGTTACATTTACACGACTCCTTCGCCATTTTGCAATTTTCGCGAAATTTTTTCCTCTTCAGACGAAAATTTTATACGATTTACTTGCCTCCGATAGAAAGTTGGGGCAGTCCAGGGTGTTGAACTAGGGGAAATTCTATTAAATCCGGTTGCCAAATTGTTCTCAGATCGTCGAGGGGCGGATAAATGTGTAGAAACTAGGATGGCGCCTACTCCAGCGTTGATGCCTCCATTTAGGATGGTTACGTGCTTGTTCGATCGTTGAAGTCTCCGGATGCTGAATTGGCGTGTCGGAAAAGCTCCTCTATTTGGGAATTGGTTGAAAGCTCCCCTAGTGCAAAAGCTCATCCTTCGCGAGGGAAAAAAAGCTCGGATGAGCTTGAGCTTTTAAAGCTTGACTTCCATCAGCTCACTAAAGCTTTGGGAGCTTTGAGGGACGAAAGCTCACCTGCAATGCCTGGCAGGTTGATTGTGATTTATTTCCATTGTTCCAATGCTTTCAGAAGAACGCATTGGCCGATGTGCACAATTCTTTCACTATTATGATCCTCGCTTTTAGCACTTCACACTGAGACCACCCACAGAATTTTCCGACACGCGGAACCCACCCAAAACTTTACAGATATCCGAGCATCGCGCTCGCACATCCGTCTCCCACGACGGCACAAGAGAGAGTGAAGACGTATTCGTCCTCAGTGAATCAAACTTTACAGTTTAAGAACAATTCAGGCACAAAATTCGAAACTTATAGATATCGTGATAAAATTATAGAGTTCAGGAAAAAAGTGTTCAAAACAACTCATAAGCAACTATCAACTATACCTTGGCATCGGCGGGTATAATTTTTCCACTCAATGGTACTACTTCTTTCTCTGCGCTTATCATTCCTACCACTTCTTCATCCATAGTGAAGTCCAGAAGGTATATTCCTTCGAAACACTTCTTCAAATGAGGCTGTACTCTCAATGGATCTTTGGTTTCGGACAATATCTCCAACAGTTCATCATTGGATAAGAAGAAGAACCTGTAATTGAAATTATCATTTTGTTGTGTATAGTTCGAAATTTCTAAAAAGCTGAAATCAAAATAAAACTCAAATTTTCTGCAAAATACGAGGTAAACCGTATATACGAATATTGTATCAGAATTGTGTTGCTCATTTCATCATTTTGTGTGGTTTTTTTTTATACTGTATATTGTTTATTACATTACAATATATGGGAACTGCAGAATTCATTTGTTCAATGGAACGAGATATTATTGAATGTTTGATCTATTAATCAATTCTCACTGTTTATTGTTGATGCTTTTGGTAATTAAGGTTCTTTGTGAAATAATTGATGTTTCAGAAATCATTATTTCACCCCATATTCTTCGAATCTTTGAATGTTTTCAAATATTTGAAGATTCAGGTGTTGAAGATTAATATTCTTTGATCGATATTCAATGTTGAATGTTTTCCACTTAGTAGCTATTATTGCAAGATACTTTTTCAAATTTGCTTTGATAATACAATTTTTTGTTCGTAATTATGTTTAAACTTGAGCCATATAACTTTTCGCTAAGAACAATTCTGAAAGCTTCAAGTCCAATTTTTTTTATGGAGTTTTGAGGGATGGAGAAAAATAACTCATAGGTAATTCAAAAAACAATTGTTATTCAGGCGGCTTGAGGGATGGAGAAAAATAACTTATAGGTAATTAAAAAAAACAATTGTTATTCAGGCGGCTTAGTAAAGGAGGTTTGGAGATTATAATTCAAGGGAATGTTGATAAACGCAGCGGAGCGGAACAACCTTAAGTTATTTTCAAAAATCGAAGATGATATATGAAAAGGCGACCAGCAAACTGGGTCGAATTGCCGCCCCTCAAATTAGATGCGCTAGAAACGGTAGCTTCACCGTTTCACCCCTAACGCCGGCCCTGTACAGAGAACTGGTTCTATAGATATTGGATCATATTGGAATAATCGATATTTACTTACCTTGGGAAGAATAGTCTTTTCTTTTCCAAGTAATCATTCAATCCCTTCTGTATTTCATCCAGTAAACGATTATTCTCCCTCAAAATAACTAATAAACTTTTGTAATCTGTAGCTACAAGTACTCTGGTGTCTATAATTGTGTTAGCCATCACTGCTCTCCACATCTTATCTACAGTTTTGAAATTTCTAGCCTCGGTCGGCATTTGTCTCATTATATCCTCAGAACTGAATATAGGCTCCAGATACATCCAAGTTGCTTGATTCTACGGAAATAATATAATTTTAATGAATGTTAGCAATTATAATATAATAATATTCAGATCCCAAATTCGGAGGGAGATGCATGATGCAAGTCACGTGAGAGCAGGCCTAACAATTGATGCTTGGGTGGATTCGAGATATTGAATCAAAAAACAGAAAAACACTTGTTGATTTCGTTTTATTGAATTGGAAATACAAAAAGGGCAAGAATGAGAATGAAGAGAAAATTATAAATCAACCCGAAACCACTAAATCATTATAAAATGGATTGGCACTAAATCATTGTATAACCCCACGAAAAAAGTTAATGGCAACTTTATGAAAGGATCAGGCGGCAGCCTAATGAAAACATTATCACCGGTAAATTTTTCTGAATTTTTCGGATTTTCTGTAGAATATGACCCCCTGAACAAAAAAGTCAATGGGTTCAACTCAATCACATGACTAGTTTTCGAGATACAGGGTGTAGAAGTATCTTTCATTGTACAATGAAAAATGTCCGGTTAAGCGTTCCTGGCGGCGGCCCTGAAGAACATAGATCACTAATTTTACGATATATTCCGAAGGAATTTAGTCAGTACATCAGTCAGCATATAGCAACTGATTTAGACATTTAGGTTACATGTGGAAAATGTAATTCAGAAGATATTGCAACATACATGATAAGGAGAACGAAAAAGCTTGCAGAAAAAACATCAGCAAAATTGATCTACTTTGGATTTTTTCATGATTTCAACAACCATGGATATCTTGTTCTGAGGAATAATGACTGAGAGCTACAAAAAATTTCATCCAACAGAATAACGTTCTGTGCGCCGTTTTAGCATTTTCATATAATAATATGTTTCCATGAATGAACTTTATTATTATATCTTCCATCAATCACAAATAAAAATAAAGATAAAATCGAAATACATACCTGTAGCCAGGCTTCAAGTATATCTTGCATTGTCAACAGTTTTTCTTCCCACGCCTGCATTTCATGTTCGAATGCTCTTACATAAGGAGAACCACGCATAGTCTGAGCTTTGAGAATATGATCATCCATCAAAACTTGTATGTCGTCGACTGCTGACAATATATGAACCCCCGTTTCTCTGTAAAAATGAAACGTGAAAAATATTTCAATTTCGAAAATTTCATTATTGAGAAAAAAATCAATTATATTGTAACGAACTCGCAAGCCTTACGCCACTGCCTCTTTCTAGAAGGTACCGGACGTACCGAGTAGGGCTGGGACTTTTTCGCCTTTTTGTATTCTAATATTCATCCATAAATTTATTCGATTATTCGAATAATTCATTCAAACAACTATTCATGCTTGATTATTCATAAGTAGTCATAAATATTCAACTATTCAGTGATTATTCAATGATTATTCAGTGATTATTCAATGATTATTCAATGAATATACAGTCAATATTCAGTGATTGAACTCATGTTTTAATGAACCATTAAAATCCGAGCGTTTTGATGAGTGAATATACCCTTTGCGACGTGGTATAATCGTTTTGGTGTTTTGCCTCTCGCCATATACGCTCTATTAGTGTGACGTCACACACCGCCATTTTTGGTTCTCCTGTCAGTGTTCGGAATCCAAACAAATAAATTGTCATTCAAATTAGTACGGTCTCGTTGAAGGAATTGGCTTATTTTCATAAATAAGAGTATTTGAGGAACGATTTCAGTATTAATTGATAGACCGAGGGAACGAGGTTAATAACAGTAACTTTGAATCCTGTATCATTCCCCAGATTTTGTAAAAAGCCGTGTTTATTAGTTGAACCTCAAGTTCGAACTTACGCCATTAATCTTGTTTCTTCTGTCTATCAATTAATAGTAAAATCGTTCCTCAAATAATATTATTAATAAAAATTAGCCAATTTCTTCAACGACAACGTACTAATTTGAATGATAATTTGTTTGTTTGGATTCCGAACACTGACAGGAGTTTATTTATAATTTTAATTCAATTGTATCTATCAACTTCAATATTATGTAATTTCCAGTAATTTTAATATTAATAAAACGATTTGTCCGTAGTGAATCACAAAACCTTGTTTTAATCATTCCTGAATAGTGAGTCAAGTGATCATGCAAACTTTCATTCGTAACTTCATAAATATCCAATTACTCACTGAATAATCAGTGAATACTCAACTATTCACTGATTATTCATGAATAGAGAAGTAGTCATTGATTATTCAACTATTCAGTGAATATTCATGATTATTCGAATAATGCAAAATGCAATTATTCGAATAATTATTCAATGATTATTCGAATATTCGAATCATTCATTCATGATTCCCAGCCCTAGTACCGAGAGCTCGATAGAAAGATCAAGTCCCTTCTGGAGAGAGATGGTATATAAACAATGGAAGCCGCAGAGGAGGGCAGTGTCGACGTAAACACGCGATCTCTCGAAACCAAGTATTTAAAAATCTGAAAAATCCCCCGTTTTGTCTGAAAATTTTAAGTATAAGTAGACACACCAGGTTTTCAATGCATCTTAGTCTGGCTCCTAAGAATTTGGTCGCTATGTAGCGTTTCTTGAGTATGAATAAAAATGATAATTCTGTGACTTAAAAGTGAATAAAATTCTCCGATATTCAAAATTTTTGTATCTTAAATGACTCGCCCAAACAATTCGAACAGTTTGGTTTTCAAAGCCAGCACTCCATTGTGTTCCAAGTAGTTGAACAAATCACGGACAGATTCAACCGCAAACAAGTCAAAATGTCTGTGTTATTGAAAGAGGCCAAAGCGTTTGATAAAGTATGGCACAAAGAACTTCTATACAAATTGTGGCTGGTTTTCCAAGATCCATGGTCCAATTTATAGCCTTCTACATGAATTCTCACAAATTCATAGCCAAAGTAATCTTCTGAGAAGGCACTTTCAGTTGGAGTCCCGCAAGGATCTCTGTTGTCATCGTTAATGTTTATATTATGATATGTATCCGATATGCCGAAAACGGAAGAAAATTCAATGTTCATTACGCTGACGATTCTACCCTTCTTGCCAGTTCGTGGTGTTCCTAAATGACAACGAAGTATCTGCAAAAATCCATCTCGAGACTTCAATCATGGTTCGCTTGATGGAAAAATTGAAGTGAAGAGCGAGGCTCTTCTTTTCAGTCAAAAGAGGAAAGATCCCCTCGGAAACATATCAGGTGTGTGAATAAGTCTTTCCCGTTTTTTGTAAGAGATGGCGCCACCAATACTGTGCGAGTATTTAATGGTTACATATGTCATAATCGAAGCTTATTCATCTGTCAACAATTCCACACTAACACATTAGTTGAAATTTTTTCGCATCATAAATTTTTGAAATCGTGAAAATGTCGAAATTTGAGCCGAGTCGACGTCATTTGCGGGAAGTTTCACTTTATTGGTTCAATTTGAAGAAATCTGCTGCCGAGGCGCATCGGTTGCTTCAGGAAGCTTATGGAGAAGGTTGTGTCGATGATTCAAGTGTTCGCGGATGGTTTCGACGCTTCAAAAGTGGCGATTTCGACGTGGAAGACAAGGAGCGTTCCGGGCGGCCGCAAATCTTTGAAGATCAAGAATTGGCGACTTTGCTTGATGAAGATTCGTGTCAAACGCAAGAAGAACTTGCTGAAGCATTGGGAGTTGACCGAACAACCATTTCCAAGCGTTTGAAAGCGTTTGGGAATGGTCCAGAAGCAAGGAAATCGGGTGCCGTACGAACTGAAGCTGAGAGACGTCGAACGGCGTTTTTTCACTTGCGAACAGCTGCTTCAGCGACATAAAAGAAAGGGTTTTCTGCATCGTATCGTGACTGGCGATGAAAAGTGGATCCGTTACGATAATCAGAAGCGAAGAAAATCATGGGGACTACCCGGCCATGCATCATCATCGACGGCCAAGCCAAATATTCATGGCGCCAAGCTCATGCTCTGTATATGGTGGGACCAGCTAGGTGTGGTTTACTATGAGCTTCTGAAACCGAATGAAAGGATCACAGGCGAGGTCTATCGACGACAATTGATGCGTTTGAGCCGCGCACTGCGAGAAAAACGGCCACAATACTCCGACAGGCACGACAAAGTTATTTTGCAACATGACAATGCTCGCCCACATGTTGCACAGCCGGTGAAAACATACTTAGAAACGCTCAAATGGGAAGTCCTACCCCACCCGCCGTATAGTCCAGACATTGCTCCGTCTGATTACCATCTCTTCAGATCGATGACGCATGGCCTGGCTGACCAGCACTTCCATTCCTACGAGGAAGCCAAAAAATGGGTGGATGACTGGATAGAGGCCAAACCGGTCGAATTTTTTCGCAACGGGATTCGTATGTTGCCAGAAAGATGGGGAAAAGTTGTAGCTAGCGATGGCCAATACTTTCAATAATTCATTTGTAACCATTTTTTCACAATAAAGGCTCAAAATTTGAAAAAAAACGTGAAAGACTTATTCACACACCTTATAGTAATGTTCAGTAGGACGATCGAATGGAAAAGCAAGCCCAGACAAGACTGAAACAGTATCTAATTGTGAGCGGTTGTTATTACAATTGTACCGGTTTTATTATCATCGAATAATTCAGAGTCCAATCGGCCGATTTCAGACATGCAAAGTCCCTTGGTGTCAGTATTCAATTCAGTGTTTTACAATCCTCACTTCACTCTACTTTACTCTTTGATGATTTGGTTGTTGATCAAAATTAAGAGTAACGCACACTGCTTGAAGAGCCACTAATATCGAGAAAAGGGAATATGTAATTTTTTAGAGGTTATTTAACTTCGATAAGCGGTGAAGGTCTTCGACTAAGTATATTTCCGAAGGATAGTAGGAAAAAATAGTATTTTTCATGTTGTTAGTACAAAAAAAAAAGATCTTATTCACCTATAAGGAACACAGTCGAATCGAATGTCTGTCCATTCTTCCTTCATTTTCTTCAAATTCTTTTCTAGTGCGTATTCTTTCGTTGCAGCGCCACTTATCTCTTCCAGTTTTGCAGAGAATTTGGGTAAACCAGCTTCTATCATCTCGTTCAATGTTGATTCTGTACCTATTACCAAGGGAACTCCGACAATCTCACCAATCTGAAAATATTGTTTAATCACATTTAATTTATATGAAGCTGAAATGGAAAAAATAGAAATTTAGGCACCAAATTAGATTCTATTTTGGGAAGAGGGAAAATATAAGGTGTACAACTTTGCTTCCGCCGTTTTGGCTGTAGTTGTAAGTGGTAGTCATAATCGATCGAAATTTGAATCTAGAGAAGATAAGAAAGGCAGAAAATAAGTCAAAGGCCATTTGGTCTTTGATTAGGGCACGAACAGAGTCCAAACAAAAAGTAGTCGAACCGAAGAACACCGTCGATGAGTTCAACAAATTTTTCGCCAACATCGGTGAAGAAACAGCAAGAAGTTGCAACAGAGGTAATACAACACCAGAAGAACTTCTGAGAAAATGCAGCAAACAACCAAGTAATTCTTTTTACATGCAAGACATAACATCGGACGAAATAGAAAGAATTACAAGACGGATGAAAGTTAAGAACACAAGAGACATTTATGGACTATCTACTAAAGTTTCGAAAGAGATCATTTCTACAATCGCCTTTTTTTTGAGTGGAATATTCTCAAGATGTTTATCTGAGGGACACTTTCCCGATCAACTAAAAAAGAGACGAGTCATTCCGATTCACAAACAGGGCGACCCAGGAGAGATGAGTAACTTCCGGCCGATAACCAGACAACCAGCAATGGCAAAAATTTTAGAGAGTGCGATAAAGGATAGATTCACTAGCTTCTTTGAAAAACAAGACATCTGGAGCCGACAACAACATGGCTACCTGAAGGGCAAATCTACCACAACAGCACTAGCTGAAATCCTACGAAAGATCGCTGACGCCATTGATGCAGGAAGGAAATGTGAATTGTCCTCATGCGATATTAGCAAAGCTTTTAACAGTATGGATCACTCACTCCTGCTAAAGAAGTTGAGGTTTTATGGAATAAGGGGAGTTGCTATGAAGTTGATGACCAACTACCTAGAAAAAAGGTACCAACAAGTACAAATAGGTGAAGAATACTCTAACTGGGAACTGGTTGAAAGTGGAGTTCCACAGGTATCAATTTTGGGACCAATTATTTTCCTGGTATATGTTAATGATCTGCCCGCGAATATAGAACAGGTGGATGTGGTTATGTTTGTGGATGACACCAGCTTCCTCCATTCGGCCCTCAACCAACAGGAACTAGATGATAGCAAAAGAAAGACATTGGCGGATGCTCAACAATGGTTTAATGCTAATAGAATGAGGATGAACCCGGAAAAGACACAATCATTGTGCTTCACACCTAGAGACAAACTACCTCAAATTCCTTGGAATTCAAATCCAGTCAGGTCTAAAGTTCTCATACCATATAAATGAACTTGTTAAGAGTCTCTCTAGAGCAATCTTCGTCATAAGAAGAATGAAGCAGTTGGCCGGCCAACAGGCAACGAAGGTGGCTTATTTTGGTTTTTTTCACTCGGCTATTTCGTACGGAGTACTTGCTTGGGGAAACATGCCAGGAAGGGAGCGCATATTCGTCAAGCAAAAAATGGCTTTACGAATAATATGCAATGCAGATAAAACATCGAGCTGTAGACATTTATTTAGGCAGGAAAACATCCTTACTTTGACATCCTTATTTATACTCGTCTGTGTCGCCTATATCCATGACCATAAACATAGTTTACAGCTCAATAACTTCAACCATGAGTATAACACCAGAAATGCAAGTAAGCTCATCATCACCCACCACAGACTGGCCACGACCAACTAAGTATAAACCATCAAGCGGTAAAAATATATAACAGCCTGCCGGAAAGATATAAGGAACTGAGCAACAAAAAATTACGGAATGTACTCAAGACGGAACTGGTGCGGAAAGCCTACTACAGATTCTATAAAGTGAAAAAATGTATGTTACTCATGTAAAAATGTCCATTGTTTTATATTACCTTTACAAGTAACGTTATCGGACTGCTTTGTATAATTTTTATAATATTTATGTATGTTCATATGCCTGTAATTTACTCGGTAATTTATGTATATTCATATGCCTGTATATATAACATTGTATTTATGACTCCCCATGTAATTTTGATGGGTTAAAATGGTAGGATCTTTGTAAATTTACATTGATTACTATACAAATAAACAAATAATACGAGTAAGTAGATCGTAGATTTCATACAATAAGCTTAGGTATTTATTAACATAACGCCATCGAAAAATTAGTCACATGTTAGCTTACTAGCCAAATTGTCGTCATTTGGGGAGGTTTTAATTTTCCGCTTTTATATAAAGAAATCTGCGGCTGAGGTAATTCGAATGCTTTCAAATAACTATGATGAGGCCGCTATTAGTGGAAGAACACGCCGAGAGGGGTTTTAACGCTTCAAGAACGGTGATTTTTACGTCGAATGGCGTGGCATGGCGGTGGAAGAGAGAAGGTTTTCGAAGATGCAGAATTGAAGGCATTACTTGCTCAAGACTCGTGTTAAACGCAACAAGTGTTGGCAGAATCATTGGGAGTGACGCGAAAAGACATTTCAAAACGCTTGAAAGTCATGAGAATGATTCAGAAACAAGGAAATGATGAGAGATGTTGAAACGGTTTTTGTTTACTTGTGAACAGCTGCTTGCAAGGCATCACATCGTGACTGGAAACGAAAAATGGTTTCATTACGATAAACCAAGCGCAAAATATTGTAAGGATATTCCGGCCATGCTTCCACGTCGATGGCCAAACCGAATATTCACGTTCCCAAGGTCATGCTTAGTATTTGGTGCGACCAGCTCAGCGTAGTGTATTATCGTTATCGAACGCAATTAATGCGTTTGAGCGGAGCATTGAAAGATAAACAGCCGCAATACAACGAGAGACATGATTAAGTGATTTTACAGCATGCAATGCTCGACCCCATGTTGCGAAAGTGGTCAAGATATAGACATACTTGGAAAAGTTGAAATGAGAAGTCCTACCCCGCATACCGTATTCTCCAGACGTTTTTCCGTCGGACTATCACTTGTTTCGATCAATGGCACACGGCTAGTACTTCTGGTCTTATGAAGAAGTAAAAAATTGGATCGAGTAAAAAGATGACCAGTTTTTTCAACGCGGGATTCGTACGCTGCTCGGAAGATGGAAGAAAGTAGTGGTCAGCGATGGACAATACTTCGAATCATAAATGTATAACCAGTTTTTTAGAATAAAGCCTAGAAAACGGCGGAAGCAAAGTTGTACGCGTATGTACAAAAACATGTTTTTTATATGTTGTTTATGTACGATTCACTTTACAAATTCTTCCGTATTGGTTTTTCATGCTCTCTGTTCTCGGTAAAGTAAATCGTATACAGTTTCATGTTACACAGTGCATAAAGAGACAGTTATATAGTTGGTGAGTTGTACAAATTTCGTTATTTTATGTGGGGGGATTAGAAAAAACGTATAATGGAACTCACCGTATCCCAATGTCGTTTTTGTAGACCCTTATTACATACGGTAGTCAAGACTGGAAGGAATTGTCTAAATTTCTCAACTTTGGCTCTCACAATTTCCGCAACTCGTTTTGCTCCTGGGTTATCACTCAACATCTTTGATAACTTATAAAGCACTCTCCAAGAATTCTCAACATATTCTGATACTGCTTCAGCATCCAAACCCAAGAATGGCCCGTAATACCTATTAATAATGGAAAATTTAAATGATTTGAACAGTTTTTTTATTAAGTATACTCGTGAATCAATTGTCAAGGAGAGTCTATACAAGGTGTCTCATTTAAAAGTGTCCACCCTCAACAACGAATCAAAACTTGTGAAAACACTCAGACTGGTTGATTTTTGATATGGATTACAAAGCTTGCTTTTACTAGCAACCCCCTGGAAAGGGTTGCAACTCCATCAGGAATTTGAATAGGGAAAGTGGGTAGTTTTGTAGCACAAATGTATGCATGGTTTCAAATTGGTGTGAACCTGCAGTTATGTTCGATAAAGTGGATATCCAAAAAGTTACAGGGTATTTTTTATGGAATTATGGTACCGATAAAACTGAATAAAACAGAGGTGTACTAATTGATCGTATAATTTTCATAAAAAGAAAAATATTTTTAACAAATAGTAAAAATTTACCACAAATTCTCAAATTTCTCACCATTAGATTGTTTGCAGCGGTAAAACCGTGATTTTTTTTGTTCGAAGACAAAGCAAAAACAAACAATAAGGTGGTTAAAAAGTGTTCGAATCTCGTTTCAGTATTCTGTATTGCAGAATTATTATAGGGGTACGTTTTATCAGTTCTTAATAAAAATTACAAAATGGTTTACACATTGGAAGAGAGAAAGGAAATGTTGAAAAATATTCCCAGAACAATGACTATGCTAAGGCTACTGCGAGGATTTTTAATGAAAGACATCCAGCTGTGTGAATCTGTCACCCCCAAATGCGAATTTTGGGATAAAAATTTCAGGATTGTTTGTCCATCGTATTCGTAAGTCCACGTTTATCCACCGTTTTTTTCATTGGACAGGCACCGTTCGACAGATATAAGAAAATACATCTTTTCCGTTTATTTTCTGAGCAGAACCCCCAAATTGCAAAAAAGTCTGTAAAATGCCATAGATCTTTTATCCAATGTAATAGTCCGGGAGCCAGTAACAGATATACATGACCAAGTTCCTCTCAAACGGTAATTAGTAGAATGCATCAGATAATGGTAATAAAAACCTCGTGAACGTCAGCTACGACTCTGCTGGAGGGGAGAACGACGGCAGCCCCCCAAACACAAAGAAAAAAAATACATTTAGTCATTTCCTCCCAACTGAAAATTTGTCAAATTGTAGCTAACCCAATATCTAGACGAAAAAATACAATCAGCTGGCTATAGCATGGTGGATTATACGTCAGCTGGCGCCTCAAACATGAAAAAAAAATAATTATTTTCAATGACAGCTCTGACAGCGACTCTTAAAATGAATCAACCAGTAACAGATATACATGACCAAGTTCCTCTCCAACGGTAATTCGTAGAATGCATCAGATAATACTAATAAAAAGCCTAGTGAACGTCAGCTACGACTCGGCTGGGGGGGAGAGCGGCGGCAGCCCCCCAAACACGAAGAAAAAAAAATACATTTAGTCATTTCCTCCCAACTGAAAATTTGTCAAATTGTAGCTAACCCAATATCTAGACGAAAAAATACAATCAGCTGGCTATAGCATGGTGGATTATACGTCAGCTGGCGCCTCAAACATGAAAAAAAAATAATTATTTTCAATGACAGCTCTGACAGCGACTCTTAAAATGAATCAACCAGTAACAGATATACATGACCAAGTTCCTCTCCAACGGTAATTCGTAGAATGCATCAGATAATACTAATAAAAAGCCTAGTGAACGTCAGCTACGACTCGGCTGGGGGGGGAGAGCGGCGGCAGCCCCCCAAACACGAAGAAAAAAAAATACATTTAGTCATTTCCTCCCAACTGAAAATTTGTCAAATTCTAGCTAACCCAATGTCTAGACGAAAAAATACAATCAGCTGGCTATAGCATAGTGCATTATAAGTCAGCTGGTGCCTCAAACATGAAAAAAAAAATTATATTTTCAATGATTTCCTCTCAAACAAAAATTTACCGGATGATAGCTTATATGCAACTATGGATAAATATATATGTCAGCTGGCTGCATCTTGGTGGAAAAACCGTCAGCTGATACTTTGAAAGTTATTACGTAGAAGTTAAGCGGATGCATCTATTGCCCATTTAAATGAATCAGCTGACCAGGTTTTCCTCGACCTACTGCTAGCTGATTTTTTCATTTATCACATATTAACAATCAGCTGAAAAGTTTTCATGCGGAAATAAATGACTTATCTTTAATTATTCTCATTATTTCTGAAGATCGCAGCATCGCACGCCAGTGTTACATAGAAAATAGTAAGGTATGGTCGATTCATTATAAGAGTCGCTGTCAGAGCTGTCATTGAAATAATTTTTTTTTCATGTTTGAGGCACCAGCTGACGTGTAATCCACCATGCTATAGCCAGCTGATTGTATTTTTTCGTCTAGATATTGGGTTAGCTGCAATTTGACAAATTTTCAGTTGGGAGGAAATGACTGAATGTATTTTTTTTTCTTCGTGTTTGGGGGGCTGCCGCCGCTCTCCCCCTCAAGCGAGTCGTAGCTGACGTTCACGAGGCTTTTTATTACTATTATCTGCACCAAGTATCTCCCGAGAGGAAATAATCAACCAAATTTGCACCTGGCTCCCGGACTATAAGTAAGGACACTTTTGTGCACCCAATAATTTAATTTGTTCATCCATAGAAACCAAAATATCGATCATTCGAAATTTCGGAGAGTGTGAGTTGGCACCCCCAAATGCGAAATTTGAGTTCAAAATTTCAGGATCGTTTGTCCATCGTAGGTCCACGTTTGTCCACCCAAAAACTTCATTTGTCCACCCCCAGAAACCAAAAAAACCGACCATTTGAAATTACGCGAAGTGTGAAGATGGCACCCCCCAAATGCGAATTATGAGCTGAAAATTTCAGAATCGTTTGTCCATCGTAGGTCATCGTAGTGCATCATCAAATTCAGATTGATAAAAGGACTTTTATCAACGAGTAAATCTATATATCATCATCAACTGATAAATTTTTGCTGGAAGCAAAACAAATTCGATAAATTTTAAGTATCATCTATCAATCATGCATCGACCCTACTCTCGAAGTAGACATTCATTTTTTAAACGAACTCCTAATTCAAAATTCTATACTCACCATAAATCGTATTTCAAATGGAAATCATAAACAGTATGCCACAGTTTATCATAAGGTTCTAGTACGTTCACCATTTTATGAAGATTGAAGAAAGGAGATGGATCGAAATCGAGAAGTTGTTCCTCTTCATTTATATTTTCTGCCTCTCTTTTGTCCTCCTGGAAATCCAAAAATGATTTAATGTATTTCATACACTGAATTTTGAAGAAAATATGGCTAATTCTCCTGAATGTGTACCAATGTAGGTACATATTATACTTTCTCTAATTCTGTGGTTATTCCGTTCATTCTTCCACATCTTGTAGAACAAAATCGTGCGAGAATATATCAGAAAGGCACAGTTTTCATGGTTATATTTTATTATTCTATGTTGGCACTCCGAACTTTCCGCCACGGCTCTATCTGTCAATTCATCAATCTGCCTTAAAGAAATCAGTTCGGCCAACCAACATTTTTCAATGCAAAAATCACTAAATTATATTTATGGAAATATTCCATTAATTTCAATGAAAATGCAATGAATTAGAGAAAATAATGTATAATACTCGTACAGAAGGCTCATTCTACCACTCGTTCATTCCAAAACTCGCCACTTCGTGGCTCGTTTTTGAATTTTGAACTCGTGGAAGAATATCAATGCCTTCTGCACTTGTATTATAAATAACTATTCTCTAATTCTGTGGTTATTCCGTTCATTCTTCCACATCTTGTAGAACAAAATCGTGCGAGAATATATCAGAAACGCACAGTTTTCATGGTTATATTTCATTATTATATGTTGGTACTCCGAACATTCCGCCACGGCTTTATCTGTCAATTCATCAATTTGCCTTAAAGAAATCAGTTCTGCCAACCAACATTTTTCAATGCAAAAATCACTAAATGATATTTATGGAAATATTTCATTAATTTCAATAAAAATGCAATGAATTAGAGAAAATAATGTATAATACTCGTACAGAAGGCTCATTCTACCACTCGTTCATTCCAAAACTCGCCACTTCGTGGCTCGTTTTTGAATTTTGAACTCGTGGAAGAATATCAATGCCTTCTGCACTTGTATTATAAATAACTATTTAAATACTGCTCTGGGGGATATAACTGGTGAAAAATCTGTTGGTTGAAAACTTGACATTCATGGCTTTGTGTAGCAATGTGAGAGATAAACTCCGTACCTGCAATTTTCCGACAATTTCCTCTACTAGTTTTGCATTTTCCTCCATTTCTTCCATTGTTAAAATTGCAGGATCCTTCTTTCGGAATGCGTGTACTAATTTCTCATGTTTTATCAATTTATTGTCGAATATCGATCGTTTACTTTTGAGTGCTACTTCTGCTTGGTCTCTCTTCATATTAACTCTCTGAATGGCAAGCTCTATCACAACTTCCATATCTTTCGGCCATAGGAATGTTCTACAGTTCAAATGAATTTCTTCCACTGAAATGCTCAATTAAATGAATGATTTATACATTTCAAGGTACTTGTTATGCAAAACAGAAAACTAATATTTTTTCCAAATGGTTTTCATATGGTACATTCTTGCCATGACTTTATATTGGACTAAATAAGGATTCAATTTTAAAGTCAACAAAGAATTTGTTGTTGAAAAATCGACATTATGCGGACGTAATGAACTCTAATGTTTTTTCAAAGTTGGCGCCGTATAGCTTGGGGTTTCACAGTGATTCAAGTGCCGCTTGTGATGTTGGCAATCCTGCGAAGAAATTGGCATCCAACTGTCAGTTTCACCGGTAGAATAGCTACGAATGTGTTTAAGTCGGTTAAAAATTTTTTGTTCAATTGGATTCTTAATTGCTTCTGGAGAGTTGATGGCAATATTCGTTATTAATTGAATATATTCTTATATCTGATGTTATAATATGTAAGTAGTATACTTAAGTTTTAAGACGGATATTAGTTTAGTTTCGTTTTGAAATCTTGCTTCATTATTATAAGAAGTATGTATCCGACAAAATGACAAACTATCCTGAAGGACAAAATGAAACACTATGTCATTTTGACGTAGTAAATTATTATGCTAGGTTCATCCTAAAGATTGTTCATTTAAACTGAATCTTTTGTACAGATTTATGAAAAATGATGAACAATTCTTATGAGGACGTCGTCAACAGTCAGCTTTAAAGGATAATTAGTTTCATCAAGTGTACTAATTCATTATAAGTACCCTAAGTACTCGCAACCGATGCCAGTTCGTATGGCATAGGGGCAGTTCTTTCGCATACGTTACCAAGTGGTGAAACTAAACTAAAACCGCTTCAAGAACTTTATCTCCATCTTAATAATAATATAAGGTGCTTCGTTTGATCTCACTGTAAGTCATGTACTAAATCTGGCAGAATTTTTTTTCCAAAAAAAAAAGATATAAAACACATCTAAATTCATTAGGTACACTTCAATCTACTTACTTGGCAAATGTGCATGGTCCATCAGAAACATTATGTTCTCCACGGATTTTCGAATCTGTTCTTTGAGGTTATACATAGTGACATCTCTTGATTCAATTATATAATTTTGCAGTGCGACTAGTTCAGCTACAGTACTTGTCTGAATACTAACGTTTGTAGACATTTCATCGAACTTATCACATATTCTAAAAATGTTGAAAAGATTCAAAATCAAAAGGGTTCTCAAAGAAGAACTAATGATTTATATAGGGTGGTCCTCTTTTCATGAAAAAAAGTTCATAAAAACATATATCCTATTAAGCTCCGTTTTCGAAATGCTGGGTGTTGAAATTTGAAAAAAATCACTTTTTTATTTATACGTCTAGTATTATTACATTCATAGATCAGATATTTAGGTATTGAAGTCTAGATATTGTCATGTTTCATATTAGGTAAGTGAATATTGCCGAAATTATTCAGTGGCGTAGATATTGGAGTGCTATGATCCTCTTCTTATTGAAAATCTATAGCACTGTTTCTTTCGAAAAAATTATTTGATTTCTGAAATAAACAAATCTTCATTGAAAAAAAGTCTGCTGAATTTTTTTCATAGAACGTACTATTTTCGAGGAAATCGAGTACAAAGTGAACACTATCCACGAGATTCTACAAAATTAATTTTTTTAATTTTTCCATCAGTGATAAAGGAAACAACAAAAATTGACATGTTGTAGTATAACTTTTTCAGATGGCATTTGATTGAACACTTCAGAGAGAACGTTTATCAGACTCTTAAACAAAACAAAATATTCACAAGAATTTTTATGTTTGAGGGTCTAAAATGTTATTTCTGCAATGTTCAATCAAATGCCATATTATTATTATATTATACACTATGTCAATTTTTGTACTTCCATTTATCATTAATGGGAAAATTTGAAAAATTCATTTCTCTAGATTTTCGTAGATAGTGTTCGCTTTGTACTCGATTATCTCGAAAGTAGTAAACATACAGTCAACGGGAAAATTCAGGAGACTTTTTTTTTTAGTGAAGCTCTATTGATTTCAGAAATGAAATGACTTTTTCGAAAAATATACAGTGGTGTAGATTTTCAATGAGAAAAGTATCATCGCACTCCTATATCTACGCCACTGAATAATTTTAATAGGAGAAACTTACATTATTATAATCGAAACATTTCATTAACAGACCAATTGAAAAGTCCCCGGTCTACCATAGTAAAACACATTTTTTTGGCAAAATTCGATTTTATTATTCACCATAGCTGCCTTCGAGGGCGATACAGCGATTATAGCGGTCTTACAATTTTTCGATAACATTTTTGTAGTATGATCTGTCTTTCGCTTCAAAATACCAAAAACTAATAAGTTGAGACCAGAAACCGTTATTTTAAGGAGTGATGTATAAAACCCATTAAACTAATCAAAATTTGGCCCGAAATGAAATTTGATGTAGCCATCTTCAGAAAAAAAAAATACTCGGTTGTTTACCACGCTTGATGAGCTACTTACTGACGCTGAAGGTTCTGAAATGGCCGTAGACTAAGAATAATTTCATCCTCATAGTTAGGATTTCTGAAGGAGTAATTCAGCTTTACACGTAAAAAATGATAAAGCGTAACAATAAAGTTATACGTAGCTAGATACTCCGTAAATCCATTCTTTTTTCAGGCTCTTTTCATATCTAATAATTGTGTACTTCCGCGAGAATACTGATTCTGTGTTTGAGACCAATTTTCAACGTATTCTTGTTCCATATTCATCATAACCTATCTCAATTTTACAAGCAAATTGCCATATCGAACAAAACCTGTTCAAAACCCATTCTTTAATTCCTATGATAGTTCTTTAATTTTTTGAAAGTGGTAGGTATGGATGAAATTCTGTATAATATCGCCATTTAGTGATGGCGCTTATATCCGATCAAATCGCATTTTAAAGACGAGGACGAAACATACTGAGATTCACTTACCTTCTATTCGTAGTGTGGGTATCATCAATGAAATATTTCACGATATGGGTTCTGAGACCATCCACTATATTGTACAAGGTGTCGTTCAATATACTGCAATCCAGATTGACCATATTCAGAGGAATATTCCTTCGCAAGTCAATTATCTCATCCTTCTTTTTTTCGTAAGCTCTAATTTTTTTCGAAAAATCCTTGAAAATAAGATATGCATTTATTATTATTGACTATTACGTTTCTTTAAGGGAATTCAATCAGTATAAATCTATAGGAGATGATTCCCCAATATGAGAGGCCTGTAGCGATCCTGATACACCTGAGGATTCGAAAAAACTAATCATCATCTTCAGTCAAAAATGAAGTGTGATGAAAAAATTGTCACAGACAATAAAATATTTGTGGAAATTATTTTGTGTTTATTTAATTTTAATTGAATGAACATTAACCTTCAAATATGGAAAAGGGTCCATGGCGAAAAAATCCTCCAGTTCTTTTTCGGCATGTCCATTCAAGATATAGAAATAATTTTCATACAGTTTCAGATATTTGAACGGTCCAAGTGTATTAGCCTCAAATACTTCCGCAACTTGCTCCAGTACGCTAAGCACAATCTCATCATCTTCTGGAATAGCCGTAAGATATGTCTTTTGGGTAGCGTATTCTGAAACATTCAAAATCGTCGTATTAGTATATGAGCCGCTTATTTTGAAAGTGGCCTAGCTCCATTTATCTTCAAACCGAGATATTGAAAGTTTTGCGTTTCAAACTACACGGCTCAGTTATTCAATTATTTCGGAAAACTTATGTGTAAAAAATGTATCGTATTTTCTCTGAATATAAACAATCTGAAGTGCGTCACTGATAAATAACATGAAGTTGTACATGTAAACAAGGTAACCGGCAGAAAATTGAAAAACTGAGTTAGGTCACTTTCAAAATAAACGGCTCATATATATTTTTAATTATATTAGGCCAATTGAAAAGTCCCCGATGCACAGATGGCGGTGCTAGTATTAAATCCATATGATTTTCAGTAAGTACCAATCTTCAAACGAGACGTGTCAAAATTTGACAGTAGTCCTAACATTAATTCGTGAGATACTGCGTTGTGAGTGTAGCTACTTTTGATATTTGAAAAAAGATGAAAAAAAAAAGAATTTTGTGTGCTGATAAAATATTGCCTTTTGAAGAGAAAAAATACAGTTGAAGCAAAATCTTGGCTTGATGAAGAGTTTTCGGGATCTGCCCAGGAAAATCAACCATCATTGATTGGTATGCTAAGTTTGAACGTGGTGAAATGAGCACCGAAGACAGAAAAATTAAAAAATTTCACAAAATAATTTTGAATGACTGTAAAGTGAAGTTGATCGAGATAGCAGACATTGTGAAGATATCATCTTAACGTGTACATCAAATCATTCACAAATATTTGTACATGAAAAAAATGTGTGCAAAACAGGTGCCGGGCGAGCTCACAATCGATCAAAATGATTCTGAGCACTGTTTGGAGCTGTTTAAGTGCAATAAATCTTAATTTTTGCGTCGATATGTGACAATGGATGAAATGAATGCATCATTTCACTCCGGAGTCCAATCGACGTCAGCTGAGTGGACTGCACACGATGAACCGGATCCAAAACGAGGAAAAACACAACAGTCAGCTGGCAAGGTTATGGCATCAGTATTCTGGGATACGCAAGGTATAATATTCATTGATTACCTCCAAAAGGGACAGACCATCAACAGCGATTATTACATAGTTATTGGATCGTTTGAAGGATGAAATCGTTAAAAAACAGTCCCATTCGAAGAATAAAAGGGGCTCTTTCATCAAGACAATGCGCCGTGTCACAAATCAATGAAAACAATGGCGAAATTGAATGAATTGGGCTTCGAATAGCTTCTGCATCCACCGTAATCGACAGATCTGGCCCCCAGCGACTTTTTCCTGTTCTCAGACCTCAAAAAAATGCTCGCTGGAAAGAAATTTAGCGCCAATGAAGAAGTAATCGCCGAAACGGAGGCCTATTTTGGAGCAAAATCAAACTAGTGAAATTGTATCGAAAAGTTGGAATATCGCTATAATCGCTGTATCGCCCTCGAAGGCAACTATGTTGAATAATAAAAGGTACTTTCCAATTGGCCTGTTAATAATAAATAATTAATGTCATAGACCTCTTTTTTAAAATGATATCGGTAGGTAACTGGCGAACTGATTTTAAAATAGATTGAAACTTACCCGGAAACATAATATTTTCAACTCTCAATATGTTCTGGTTAACTCTAACCATTTTCAGGAATGCCCCCTTGATTATCTCTTTGAGTTCTGGTAAAGAAGGGTCCAAGTAGATTTCATTAGTGCCTGGACGTCCTTTAGCTTTTACACTTATAATTGGTAGGTGAATGAGTGCTAAATCATGATATTCCTCTCCATAATCATTTCCGTCCTAGAAAGAGTACCTAGAATTAGTTTATTTCTTTGATATTCTATCTCGCATCAAATGCTTCCGCAATTGAATTTATATCACCGTCTACACTTCTGAATACTTCACAAGTTTTTCTCCTATAGTATCTACACTTCACAAGATATTCAACTAAAATTTGGTATTAATAAAGGGTGTTTTTTAGAGCTATAGAAATTTAAATTGCAATAAAACAACGATCGATTATTCGATTGACATGAATGTTATTCGTCCGCAAGATAATCTTGTCGCATTACATTTTAAATATGATTTCTGGCATATGACCGCCACGGCTGGCTCGGATGTAGTCCAACCTGGACGTCCAATTTTCGATGACTTTTTCCAACATTTGTAGCCGTATACCGGCAATAACACGGCGAATGTTGTCTTCCAAATGGTCAAGGGTTTGTGGCTTATCCGCATAGACCAATGACTTTACATAGCCCCACAGAAAGTAGTCTAGCGGTGTTAAATCACAAGATCTTGAAGGCCAATTCACAGGTCCGAAACGTGTCTTTCAATGAATCGATTGTGGCACGAGCTGTGTGACATGTTGCGCCGTCTTGTTGGAACCACAGCTCCTGAACATCATGGTTGTTCAATTCAGGAATTAAAAAGTTAGTCATCATGGCTCTATACCGATCACAATATATTGTAACGTTCTGGCCATCATCGTTTTTGAAGACGTACGGACCAATGATTCCACCAGCCCATAAAGCGCACCAAACAGTCAGTTTTTCTGGATGAAACGGTGTTTCGACATACACTTGAGGATAAGCTTCACTCCAATTGTGGCAGTTTTGTTTGTCGACGTAGCCATTCAACCAGAAGTGCGCTTCATCGCTAAACAAAATTCGCTTAGGAAAACCGGGAACAACGGCAATCTAAAAATTCCACTATTTGCAAGCGTTGTTCAGGCGTGAGTCTATTCATAATGAATTGCCAAACCAAACTGAGAATAAATCACTTGACAGCTGTTAAATCGGTCGTCATTTCGAACAGTAATGCCAACTTAAAGTTATATACCTCGAAAAAAACACCCTTTATTATCATTGATAGTTCACACCATGTGACATCCAATTTCAAGCAACTAGGAGTACTAGGACTTAGTGAGTAGATATATGTGTAATTTAATGCAAAAAGCTGTTTTTTTAGGTGCTGGATGGATGGTGAGAAAATTCCTAGGAGGCGACGGACAGTTCAAAGGATCGGTGGGATCACGTGTGAGAGCAATAAAGTTCGACGAGAACCATCAGTGGGACCACAAGGACCAGACATGACCGAGCTCTACCCTTCTGATATTTCAAATATCTCGGATTGAGTGAATGTTCCTCTTAGCGGGGAGTGAGAAAGCCGACGTGGAGTAAAGTTTTCTTGATAACAAATAGCGAAAAGTCCATAAAAAAATGAGCTATTTGCAAAAAATCAAAAAACCGATTTTGTTAACTTTGACCTCTGAGTTTGATAGTCGCGGAACCCCCTTCCATATGTAGCCTTTGAGACAACTTTGAGGATGTCCAAATTCAAGTTTTCAAGAGTTTCTAGCTGATTATCTCATATTTCGAGATCTGAACCTTTCTTTGCCAATTTGAGTGCACTAAAAATCGAATTTAAGGACGGTTTTTTCAGCATTGAGTCTCACCTTTTTTTTGTCACCATTCTCGTCTCAAAATTCTTAAATTACGGACATTGTGATGACGAACGAGAGCTCAGAAAATGGAGACAAATATTATCTATAGGGTCACACTAACCTTATACTGAAGGATGTAGTTCAAAAAATATTTCAGGCTTTTAACAACCATCTTCCTGATCAACATAGTCAATAAATTGTTGATGGAAATGAAGAATCGCTCTACCAGATCCACGGATTCAACAGGCCTCTTAGGAATATACTGCTTCCATGCCCATTTGTACTCTAGAAATATATCTGCACATGATGTGATCAAATCCCCTTCTATTCGATGTCTTATTCTATCACACAAAAGATCCATTGTTTGCTCGAAAACGTTGGGTTCAAGTGGAAATCTTTGCTTCTCCTGCAACGATTCGACCGTTACTATGCACATATCTTCGAACCTGAAAATGAACTTCTTCAGTACCTTAATACTATTGGATAGTACCTACTGACAACTTGTAATTTGTTATAATAATACACACATCGTCAAAAGACTTGACCCTTCTTGGTTTCTCAAGAAATAAACAATCTAAGTTCTGGAAATGGGATAAATGTTTTCCTCTTTTTCAACTGCAATATGTTTGATAGAAAATCTTTTGTTCTTTATGCAGGATGAGGCAAAATAGGAAAATTGAGAATAAATCTTAATTTATCGATAATTTATTTTTATTTAATCATAGTTATTCTACAACTGAATCCAAATTCAATAGTCCGTATTACTACCTTTTCTTTCAATCAACTGCCCAATACGCCAAGGCGTCCCACGAATCAAGTTATCAATGACATGATTTTTTCATTTTCCATTCTTCCTGAGGGGCTAAACTCAATACATGGTGAGTTGAAGGTAGGTTCTGGCGATTGGATATTACTCCTGCTAAGTCATTCATCTCTGTTGAGTTTGCTGGCCAGTTTATTCTATGGATATTGTTCTCTTGAATAATGTTTTGAACCCTTCCTGAGCGGTGTGGTTGGGCGTTATCATCCTGATAAATGAAATTATTCCCAAATTTGTCGCGCAGAAGAACAATGATTGGTTCAATGATGTTTTTCACGTAGATGGCACCAGTCATTGTTCGTTCAACGATAATAAGAGGGGTACGGCGACCGAACATTAAACCCCCAGCACATTATTGATCCGCCTTGAAAGGGCACAACTCTCTGGGCGAAATTGAGTCACTCTAGACTACCTGGACCTCCCCAAACCCTTTTTCGTCGATTATCACTTTGTAAACCGAATCGTGACTCGTCCAAAAAAAGTTCGTTGACCATTGTGGTAAAAGCCAGTCTTGGTGATGTTCTGCCCATTGCCGACGGGTAGCTCTATATCCAGGTGATACCTGAGGTACTCTTGAAGTTAGATGATTATTTGGGCTGTTTCCATCATCTGTGCGGTTGGTTGTTTCCAACGTTTCGGCAAGCATTCGCCTGCTGTCTCCAGGGTGATGGTTCTGAGTAGGACCGATTGTTCGGTTCTGAGAAGAACCGTTTGCCAAACTTGGTCTATCTGGACTTGTAGGCACCATACGTTTTTCGAGTTCGTATGAGGGTATAGTGGTTGAACTTCAGTCGTATAGGTTGCAATTCCTTCACTCTCACCACTAGTCTACAGAAGCAGGTAGTAATCCATACGCATTAAGCTCAATATAAGTTACACCTCACTGCGCATCAGTCGAAGTTTCTGGTTGCGCAGATGGTGTGCGCAGTTATTCGTCCGATTTCTGACTCATTTAGCCTGGTGGTGTCGAGATGCATCC
This sequence comes from Harmonia axyridis, assembly GCF_914767665.1. Lineage (NCBI taxonomy): Eukaryota > Metazoa > Arthropoda > Insecta > Coleoptera > Coccinellidae > Harmonia > Harmonia axyridis. The sequence continues at coordinate 19,293,891 of NC_059506.1, forward strand.
GAACAGAACAGGGTTCAACTTCCTCAGATCGGATCTTATGATTGGTGCCCAGACTTCCTTGATCTCCAGAGACGTCATGCTTATGGGATTCGGAGTGATGGCCATGAAGGCTGCTTCTTCAAGTTTCCTCCGCTTTGATCTTTCTTCCTTTGATATTATGAAAACTTCATCCCAAGCATGATGGACTAGCCTGGATTTATCTGTTTCCCCTGGTTGAGCTAGTCTTTGGTGCTCTTTGCCGCTTGTGTTCAGGGGGCGTTTGGTCTCTCAATTGTAAGTTCTACCGCACTTGCATGGTATTCCGTATACGCAATTTTTGGTTGTTTGATTTTCGTTGTCAGGTTTCAGCTTAGTTAAGTTAGCCCTGACAGTGTTTTTCGTTTGGAATGCACTTCTCACACCATATCTGTTACCAATACTTCTCAATTTTTCTGATAACCCTTCCACATATGGGATGATCGTGTTTCTGGCCGGTGCTCCGTGTTATCCCTTGGTGTCCTGGCGATTTCTAGTATCTTCTTGGGGTAACCGTTCTTCTCGAGAATTTTTGTGATCCTCTCAAATTTCTCTTTCTTATCGTTCAGACTAGAGCATACTTGAGTTCCTCTGTCATAGAGGCATCTGACTACTCCCAATTTGGTGTTAAGGTTATGGTTAGACTCGAAGTGAAGATACTGACCTGTGTTTGTTGGCTTCCTGTAAATCGTGGTTAGAGGTATTCCTTCCTGTTTGTGTACGAGCACATCCAGGAATGGGAGTTGGTTATTTTCTTCAATATCCATCGTGAATTTTATGGGTTCCTCTATATCAAGACAACAATTATCTTGAAGGTCTTCTTGCCCTTAAATTCGAGGAATGCTGTTCGATTCCTTCTTATAAAATTTGCGATGTAATGGTATTTGAGAAATGATTTTTTTCAGATTTAAGGTTTTCGAGAAAAATGATACATATAAGTGATGAAGAATTCAATCAGTGTTCGGATTATGAAAGAAAAACTAGTTGCATTCAAAAAACGAAAGTTGGTATCATATTCGCCTAAACCGGAAGTCAAACAAATCTGAAATTTTCTTCCAAGAATTCATCGTTCCCAACGAAGTTCAACTATGAAATTTAAAGTGTTTATCTCAAATCTTTCTTTGCAATATTCCAACTAACGATCTTCGTGAATCATCCTGTATGTAAATATGGGGGTCGAAAAATGTTATCTATAGGGGATCCACGGGATTGCAGCAATTAATGGTTTATAAAAGTTATGACTAAAGTTCGGGCAATAATTTTTATTAATTCTATTTGACAATATTTTAGAAAAAAAAAACAATCATCAATTAAAAGACATACCTTTCAAACCATAAATTTCTCACTTTGATGGCAATAATATTTCCCAAATAAAAATGAGTCTGCATCATATGTTCGGCTAGTACTTTATTAGTGTGCCAAGGAATAGGTGCTCGAATATGCAACGTGGCCCAGAATGAAGGAAATGTATATATTTTCAGTCTCTCATGTTCAGCAGGATCCTTCAAAATGAATTGTAATAAATTTAGCCTCATATATTCGTCATAGTACTTCAATATGTCGGTTTTATGACCTTCAACAATTGCTTTATAATCTCTGAGTAATTTGTACCGTTTAGGAATTCTCTCTATGGCTATATTAATGTATTCTGTTCTGAAATCGGATATCACTTTCGAATCCATACCCTGAAACAACAAAATGGTATTAGTTATGTGTGTTGTGAGATTTCACATAGCTGCGTGAGAATTATTATTTTTCATTTCATCATTACCTACACTCTGTACATTTATTGTATCCTATAACCTTCTATCCGATTAACCAAAAAAAAAAGAGTGGGTCTGCTGGAAAAAATTCCGAACCTAGTGAAACTTCTACAGGTTGTTCGGGGGTGTTGTGGGATGATTCTGTGAATTTATCCAACACGAGGAAGCTCTGCTAACTTGAGGAGGGCTGAAGAACCGCAACATTTCCAGAGTTTTTTCAGTTTTTTGCTCATAACCTCTAAACTAAGTGGTCTTCGACGTAAACTTTCATTTTTGAAGTAGTGAAGTATTAAATTATCTACAATTTTGTATCCACAAACTTTTTCGTAAAAATCAAATCAATTGAGATACAGTCGACCAACATTATAGTCCAGTAGACAAAGCAAAAAAGTGCGGTCTGCTGGTAAAAATTCCGAACTCAATGAAACTTCTACAGATTGTTCGGGTGTAATGGGATGACTATGTCGAGTTATCCATCACGATGACCCTGTGCTATATCGAGGAGGGCCGAAGAACCCTAACATTTTCGGACTTATACAGGGTGGCCACTTTTTCAATGGGATTGTATTGGTAACTTTTAAACCATAAGAGTTAGAAGGTCGGTCAAATGGAGAAAAAGTTGCATGCATAGAAGCATTGTCAAGCAGTTCAAACAAATCGAGATTATCAGGGCCGGTTATTGAGATATCATAAAAAAAATAAATTCTGTCATTTTGATTTTTTTTTCCCACTTTATTTCAAATATTATCAAGAAATATTACAGGAATTTTTTATTCGACAGTATATTGTTCTCAATTTGACGTAATCAGATTTCGTATCCAATGTTTCGTGCTCTCTGGGCCACCCTCAACCTCATTTTTTTCAATACGGACCTGTATATTTTATGACACTTTTCGAAATAACTTTTAACGCTGAATTCAACGATATATCATACAATGTCATTCAAGGTTGATTTCCAGGTGATTTTGACTCTTATCCAAATTTCTTTGGGTCGGATCTGTAGTGAATGCAATTTTTCAAAAACTGCTGTTAATAAAATAGTCAAGAGGCGCGAATACAATGATTTTAAATTTGAATACCAAGCCTTCGAAACTTATATCGTAATGATATCAAAATAAAGTTCGATTCTGGAACAAATGACAAATCCAACAATAGTGATTTCTCGCGAGAAGATTGAGAATGTATTCGTATTGAAAGGTATTCAAGAAGACGAAATAAGCAAATGTATAAGAAGAATGGGTTCCAGAACCGTTAAGTGCATTTTACAAAATGGTGGACATTTCGAACACTTACATCTATCATTTTCATTTACTTTCGAATAATCATTCGATTTTTCTTTCATTAAATGATAATTCGTTTAATTATTATGAATTGAAATATGTAAATAATTATTACTTGTTTCTTGATCTGATTCTGATATGTTCCATTTAGTTCAAGATGAGTAAGTTGATTTTCTCATCGAAATGTAATGCTTGTTGTTAATTAAACTAAAGGTTCCGAAATGTAATACATATCCGACCCAAAGAAATTTGGATAAGGGTCAAAATCACCTGAAAATCAACTTTGAATGACATTGTATGATATATCGTTGAATTCAGCGTTAAAAGTTATTTCGAAAAGTGTCATAAAATATACAGGTCCGTATTGAAAAAAATGAGGTTGAGGGTGACCCAGAGAGCACGAAACGTTGGATACGAAATCTGATTACGTCAAATTGAGAACAATTTACTGTCGAATAAACAATTCTTATGGTTTGAAAAGTTACCAATACAATCCCATTGAAAAAGTGGCCACCCTGTATACAATCATTTCTTGGTTATTAGTTAATTATTTTACTTAGTTGATCTGATAATTGAGCTTCAAAGTAATAATGGGTTGATGAAATATACAGGAAGGTGATAACACGCCATGATAACATTGAAATATCTACTCTTCACATAATCATAGGCTCTTAGTCAAAGCTACCTACCCCCTCTACCTCCTTATGTTTCAATATGTCGATATTGTGTTTAGTTAGGTAATTAGCAGCATATAAAACGTCATTATATTTATTTGCAAAATTTTCCATGATTCACTTCTTAAGAATTTTTTATGTAGAGAATTCACAATGGACCCCATTGTTTCATTTTTGTCGTCGATTTTCTATGAGTTTTTCGAAGTTGTCAGTTTTGGTTTTGGTAAGCAGTTTATCGTATTTTTATTTGGTTATTATATATTCATTTTGAACTTGTCATTATGGGTGCTCAGTGTGGATAACACAATCAGCCAGTTTTTCGTTTGTTGAACTTAAAATTTTGTGTTTGGGTTTGTCTTTTTCAAATTCATTTTGTGATCGATAAAAATAATACTTACATCTGTCAAATAATATATAATCCTTTTGATACAAGATGGAAGTACCATTTTCCGCATGTCTATTTCTGCTAAATTCAAAAGATACGCTTTTTGTTCATCAGGGTGTATAGGTAACGATGCCTGCATTTTTGCTAGTTCTCTGAAAAAATTATATTTTGAGTAAACAAATTGTTCATATCACAGTAGTCGAAGCTTCTAATAAAACATTTTCAGTATACTAAAATTTATAAAACGTGATGTTTTCTGATTATTATAGGACATGAGGTAGGCCCGAGGGTAGGCCTTTGGAAAAGAAACAACTTATTTGGTAAAAAAATAATTGATCAACTGAAATCTCGTTTATGGATCTTGATGATTTGAAAAATTATGTATTGTAGTATCTGTATGTATTTTGTGTTGCCTACTCGTGCCCCTTGTGTTGTATTTTGGGTTGCATATTCATGCCCCTTGTGTTCTACAATTCTATATTCTATATGACAATGTGATACTCTATGTTTTACGTGCGAAAAAGAAAAGAGGTTAGAAATCTTTATGCTGTGTGAAGTCGTAAGACGTGTGTGTGTATGATTCTATATGCTTTTATTGGAAAATAAATAACTTTATGAAAACTGTGAATTTTCGCTCCACCGCCCGAAAATCCTACAGTATCAAATACATAAATAGATAAATGAATTATTACGTCTGGATCAATCGTTTCTTTGATTTCTTTGAATATATCGGCGCTGTTGATCTATATGTTCTATCAATCTTAAGACCTCATTGATCTATTCGGTTCCAAGGATCACCAAATATAGGAGTACCTATACCTATCAATTAGCAAGGTACATTAATTTGCATGCTTACTCATGCTGTTCGAGCTGTTCGATCCTTCTTCCGTTTTTTTTAAAGTATATATCAAATATCAGCTGCTTTGTAGGTTGTACTGGGTGTAACATGAGTGATTGCCATAGCCTAGTGGTGAATTCAGATCAGCCAGGTCTTTCGAAAAAGTAATTTGTTTTGTACCTTGTTAGTTTCGGAGATACAGGTGATTCCTGTAAATTGGCCTAAATTTCTGATCTCCATTATTTGGGAATCAGCAGTACGACTTTGTTCAAATTTTGTGGGTTTATTCACTTCATGCAGCCCTTCAAAACGATTCAATCAGTTTAATAGCTCCAAAAAAATTTCACAGTTTCACCAAGCATACTTCTAATTGATATTTCAAGCAGCCTGTTACAACAATCAGTAAGTGCTGAAGGTTTACAATGAAGAAAAGTTGAACAGAAAGCTATAAAATCCGAAAAATTATCAGATAACATAAAATATTATCACTAAAGGAATAAAAACAGAACCGTATGTCAAAAAAGTTACATAACACATGAATAATTTCGTTTGCTACTCCTTTGAAAACAGTGTGCCTTTCAAAGTTGAAATTGTATTCATTAGATTAAATTAGGTTTTGTTTTCATGCCAATAACGATATTTGTCTAAAACGTGTTAAAAGTATAGATTTCGAAGTCTAAAGGTAAAACTCAATAATCTGAGTGCAGCCCTGAAAACATTGAAATTAGTATCTCCGAAACTAACAGTCTTAGGATACAAAACAAATTACTTTTCTGAAAGGCCTGAATTCACCACTAGGCTATGGCCAGTCACTCATGTTAAACCCTGTATATGTGATAATAATAATTATGTTTATTTAGAAATCCACAGGATGAACAATACAGAAACAATATCAAAGAACAAACATTAGTGTCTCGATAAGTGTAGAAACACGTGTTTCGAGATAATGAAAAAGGAAATAAAATATAGATACATGCATTAAGCATGGCAAGTAATCAGTCCAAAAATAATAACAACAATGACAACCCGGAACAATAAGACCCACAACCATCAATAGCAGTTCACAGTCCACCAAAACTGCAGCATCGTCGAGAATAACCGATTTTTTTGATTACACACACGCACACACACCTGGTCACACTTCAGCTCCGCATTTGAACCAGATCAGCAACCGCTTCAAGATTCAGACCCATAATAAAAGACCTCAATTGCTTTCGGAACCGTGGCAACCCAGTGACAAGCAGAATCTCCCGAGGGATAGAATTGTACAGCCTCGGGGCAATGTACATGAATGAGTGCTGTCCAACACTCTTCTGCACTCTCGGCAGGGCGAATAGTCTTCTCCGAGTTCCATAAGAGTGAGAGGGCAAGAATGAGAATTTTTCGCCACAGTGGTACTTCATGGTGACATTGAAGTAGTAAAGTTGCCGGACATCGAAAACACTCGCCTCCAAGTACAAGCCATCAAACGGGTACAGCAAATCCCGGGAAAGCATAATCCTTAGAAATATTCTCTGCAAAACTACAAGTGGACGAATGTGTGTCTTCAATGCTCCACCCCAAACAGAAACAGCATATCTCAAATGGCACTCGACCAGGGATACAGGACCTTCGCCTGACGGAATGAAAGTATGCTCTTCAGATATTTGAACACATAAAGAATCGTCCTCAATTTTTTACAAACAAATTTTATATGTTCACTCCATTTCAGGTTAGAATCCATCATAACACCCAAATATTTAACTTTTTTCTCAGGTAGTATAGTATGCCGTTCCTCCATCGTATGAACCTCAATGGAGTCGAATGTAGGAGTCGTAGATTTATGACAACTGAATGGCAGGTAGGATGTCTTCCTCAGGTTAACGGTTAATAGGTGATGTTCAAGCCAATTCTTCAACAGTGGCATACCCGACTCCACAACGGTCTTGAGCTCTTCCCAAGTATTTGCCTTATAAAAAACTGCAGTGTCATCAGCAAATCCCAGAATCCCAGAATGTGGTTCGACTTTTCTAAGAGCTTCGAAAGTTTGTACTATAAACATTTACAAAAACCCTATTTGCGGTACTTCATTTCATGGAGGCTATTCAGTAGTCTGAACTTTCTGTAGAAGCTAGAACTAGGCTCATTGGCGTACTCAAGGGTAAGGGGAGGTGATAAGGGAGACTAGTAATTAGTTTGAGGTGACTGAAGGGAAATTTTTTCGTTATATTTCGTGCTTAACTTTCACAGTATGTTGCATGATCCCAAACTCATCACATATACATATTATGAGTAAGCAAACATCTTTGTAAAACTTCTTCAAAAAAAGGAAAGGCAAATTTTCAAGTTTTTCGCGTTTAAATACAATAGATGACTCTTCAACAATCCATCTCAGGAAGTGTCAGTAAATTCAAAGGACATTGGAAACGAATAAAAAATTTTATTTTGTTTTTGTTTTTAACTTTTATCCCCCCCAAAACTTAGTGGGTACTCCACTCACTAGGCTATTTCTCCTCAAACTCATCATTTCTTTCTGACTATAGGATGAATCGAAATAGACGAAATATAACTCAAGTAACAATGTCATGCTTAAGAAAATTTGATAGAGATTGAAGAAAAGAAGACTGGAACAAATTATTTTACGTTTCTCATCAAACAAATATGAACTCACACTGATTCGTTAGGGAAGAATTCCGTGTTTTCAAGAGCACGCATCTTAAGCCGTAAAGATTTCTGCTTTTCTTTAATTTTCTGCTTCTCTTTTCTTTTCTTCCAATATCTTCCAGATAGCAGTTCCTCGATATCAACCAACTTCATATCTTTCTGTTTTTTTGCATCTATTTTCTTTTGTCCTTCCTCTTGTTCAAACTTCAGTTTTTTTGGTGGATATTGTAATTTTCCTAAAATAATAAGAAAGTATTAAATTTAATTGAAAACGATGAATTTGTTCAATAAATTGAGATGGGTACCTATTACATTGTTGTATGGATAGTTAGGTATTAGGATAAATTTAGAGGTCTATGTTGGAGACAACAAAGACTTCTAAATTTCTCCTAATTTATAAAATAATAACAATATATGTAAAATATAATTGTTGTATAGATTAGTGAGAAATATAAAGATTATTTCTCTCACTAGTTACAACAATTACAATTACAACAATTATATTTTAGGGACTCGAAACAATTTCTCTAATATCACATTGTTTGATGTTGAATCAAAAACCATTTGATTTTCTATTCAATGATTCATGGGACATTCTTTCCCTATTCTTTACTTGATTTTCCTATCTCGGAATAGACGTAAAGAATCAAAGGTGAATTGCGATAGCCTGGTTTATATTTATTTTTTTTTGAAGATCATTTTTCGAAAACCTAACATCGATGCACCCCCGTTAAGCTAGGATAGGGCTGCCATAAATGATGGAACATCGACCGGGACAAAAACCAAAACCTCATCTGAGAGGTATTCATTAATTTTTTCCAGGGTTTCTAGGATTATTGACTTTTTTGCACGTTAAAATAAGATTTATTCGGACATATCCACTGATATAATTTATAAAGAACAAAAATAATATCAACTCGCAATAAAAACAACATAAAGTCGCAACGATAAACAAGTAGATATGGTATCCTTTTTTTTTGGCTTGATCCTCGGTGCCATTTTTCTAGCCCATTTATATATTCAAAAAGTTTTGGCCTTTTCAAGTAATTTTTTTCTGACATAATAATAAAATTCTACGTATCTCATTTTATAATTATGAATAACTTGAATTATTATCTCCGCTGTGCTTACTGTGCTTGATGCATTTCGTTCTCAAACCACTGTGAAGATCTCATAGAAAAAAAACACCCGTTCCACATGAACATTGTGTTCCACAATTGCGAGAATATATTGGCACATTTCGATGAGATTTGTCTTTATTTCATGTTCTCTTGTTTTATTGGGAAATTACAACTATTTATCGTGTATGTTTTTAGCTTTCCATCCATCTGTAATTTCTGCGAAAATGAAAGAATTCAAATAGGTACTTAAATTTTTCATAAACGGAATCTTCAAGCGTGAAAGCTTTCCCATTCAATATGCAACAGTTTCTTCTACTAGATTTCATTAAGGAACAGCATTCAAAAACAGTCATACAAATTTATCGAATTTTGTCATTGGCCGAGTCCATTATATTCGAGATATCGGGTGTTGTGAAAAAACTCTGACTTCATTGTCAAATTTAACTCATTACATTGTGTTAATCGAGCTTTAGTTTGTTATAGACTTGTCTTGTTTGGTTTCCAAAATATTTATTTAGTAATCTTCCATTCAACTCTTTCTTAGTATCTATCCTCTCAATTAATTTTTACTTTAATTACAGTAATTAATGATTTTTCAATACTTTCAATCGGTTTGTCAATCAGAAATGCTTGACTGTGTAGAAATAAAGTCTAAAGTTCTAATAAAGAGTAAAAAAAAATCGGTTACAGCTTTTAAGGACCTATTTTCAGCTGAGAAATTTTTTTTCAATGACACACAGTAAGCGTTCAATAGCTAGAACTAGTGAAAGCCATCGAAAACATTTCATCGTTCGACCCTTACAGAAAATATCCAAAAATATTTGAAAATTTGAAGACCAATAGACTGCACAGAAATTGACATCATATCGGCGGAAGTGGAAGCAGCATTGTGGAGTCTATGTACTGGACAACCGATAGTTTTGTTGAAAAAATCTCTTCTAATCAAAAAAAATCGCCTTTATTTTACTTCGAAGTAATTTTATTTGTGTTATCCGCACTGACAGCGAAAATATTTTATATGGAAATATTAAGGTCCTCTAAAGATTCCATAAATAATAAAGTGATTGTATAAGACGATTTATTTGGCCATGTGTCCAATTTTAATAATTTTATTTTCAATTCTTCGGTTTCTGAAAAATAATGTTTGAGCAACGAAAACAGCATTTCAGATTTATGATTACTGGAATCCGTTGAGATTCCATGAAAACAAATTTTGTATCACCTACTCTATATAAGGAAATATAAATCTCATAACGGTCAAATTACTGACCGGGACAAGTGAATAACTAACCGGGACACGGGGACTTAATGGTCCAAACCGGGACATAATAATAATAATAATAATAAGTTTATTTGCAATAAAAGATGTACATTTTTCACAAAATTAATATGACGTTACAAACGTGCAAACAAATATAATCAACCCCACTAAAACCGCAGCTGTGTGTGGGGTACTCCCAATTCATATGCACTACATGAATTATCTCCGTACACTGAAAACATGTGAGAGTTTTAAACAGATTTATATCAGCATCGAGCAAATGGAAAATCAGTTATTCGAAATCAATCCATGAACTACTTCTCTGCCTATAGTGAGTAGATATCTCCTGAAAATCTTTCTGATTAAGGCTTCACTATTTATTGTACTTATATATGTTCGGTACGCTTCAGGTAAGTAATTGAATATTCTATTTCCAAGGTACGTGTAATTGCGCTGTCCAATAGCTTTTCTAGTTTTTTTGACCTGAACATCACCTGCTACTTTATGTCTAGTTTCATACTCGTGATCGATTTTTCGCAGACTATGCCTGTTTTTATAAACATTAACTATTATATCATGCACGTATAATTGCCGAATGTCAAGAACTTGACTTTCTCCGAAAACAAGGTCCGACGAATAATCATATTTCCTGTTATACATAATCTTTAGGATTCTTCTCTGTAGCACTTCCATCTTCGTCAGGTGTGTATCCAGTATACCACCCCAACTCAGTATACCATATTGTAGACGGGATTGTACAAGTGCGTAATACACAATTTTGAGATGTGTTATATCCAGAATTGATCTCAGGTACCTGAATTTGTACAACATATATCTCAAAGTCTTCGACACCTGGCAAATGTGAACGTCCCATCTTAAGTGGCTGTCTATGGTGACACCCAGATACTTTATGTTATCTGTTCTTGTTATTTCCATAGTGACACCATGGTTATTAATTGTCAGCCTGTTGTACTCTGGTAACTGGTTTTCGTAGCTTGAAAATGGTATGAAATGGGTTTTGTTGAAGTTGATTGTTAGCAATCTGTGATCAAACCAGTCTTTTATTTTGCCAATCTCATGTTCGACAATGAGTTTCAGATCAGCCCAGCTGTCTGCACTGAATAGTATGGCCGTATCGTCGGCGAAACCAAACATTGAACCTTTGAAATGCATTCTCAGCACACCATCCATATAAATGAGAAATAACAAGGGTCCGATCACCGTGCCTTGCGGAATACCATACACCACCTCAGCTTCTGAGCTGTAAGAACCATTGATTTTCACAACTTGTGTCCTGCCTTTCAAGTAGCTTTCGAAGAGTTGATGGGCATTTCCACGTATTCCATAATCATGCAAGGTCTCCAGCAATTGTTTATGGTCCACAGTGTCGAAGGCCCTTGCCAGATCCAGGAACACACACACTGCCGGTCGGCTCTGGTCTACATGGCCGTATATTTCACCCGTGAGGGCAGCTATCGCATCATTCGTTGACATCCCGCTTCTGAACCCAAACTGATTTCTCGAAATCAAGTCGTGCTTCTCCACGTATGATACAAGCCTGGTTTTAAGCGCCTTCTCAAAAATTTTTGACATATTTGTCACGAGTGAAATCGGCCTGTAATTTTCGATCATTTCCTGATTACCACTTTTAAATATAGGAGTAACAATCGACTTCTTGAATACTTGTGGACACTGGCCCGTTTGAAATATACCATTCACCAAGAATGTCAACAGCGGAGCAATCTCCCGTGCTACTTCTTTCAGGTCTTCTGCTTGTATACCATCTATGCCTACGGATTTCTTACTCTTCAGGGAATTTATTATAATGATTATTTCCTCGTCATCCACCGGTGTCAAAAAAAATGAGTTCCCGCTGCGAATTTTTTCTGGAATTTCAGTTGGTGGTTTTTTTATTTTCTCTGCATACTGTCGGCCAATATTCGCAAAGAACCTATTGAACAAGTCAGCTTTGAGTATATCATCCTTTATTCTTGTACCATCTTCACACAAAACATCTTTCATAGGCAATCTCCTCTCCGGCGTGTTCATACCCTTTACAGTTTCCCATAGTTGTTTCGAGCTGTTTCGACTATTCTTTATTTCATCTTGATAGAAGTCCCGCTTGGCAATTTTTATTAGTTTATTTATGAGCGATCTATAATCCAGGTATCTTTGTTTCTTCCAGTTGTTCTGTGGATCTTCTTTGTACTCCCTATGTAGTGCGTTTTTCTTACTTATCGATTTAACCAGTCCTGCTGTTATCCATTTCTTCCTTTTATTCTCGCTCTTCCGAATTTTCATAGTTATCGTGCTCTGTGTGATCACACGACTGAGTGTCTCAGTCAGATAGTAGGCCTGTTTATCAGCAGTATCTAAACTATAGTAAAATGACCAATCATGCATTCTGAGGCTCTCTCTCACCGATTCATATTTTATGCAAGTTCTAGTGCCACCCCGATGTGTCCTCTCTTCAGTATTTTTACAAGGAATTCCCAACATAGTACTCTTATGATCAGTTATGCTCGTATCGAAGACTCCAGAAAAACATTCATCATGTCTGTGTAAATTTTTCATTCTCAAAAATATATGGTCGATGCATGATCTTGACTCGCCCTGTTCTCTAGTATTTTCGTTGACCATAGAGAAATAGCCATGCTCGCTCATTGTGTTCAGATAACACGAAACCAGTTCATTTTCCTTATTAGTATCTATATTCATATCGCCAATAATAACGTGATAATCGGAACTAATATTGTTTACTTGTTTCAAGTAATGTTCAAGATGTACAACAAATTCATCTTCTCTCGATGATGGAGATCTATATAGCGCCGTCACCATAGTTGATTTATTCCCAAACTTGATTTCTGCCTGTACGGCCCGACTCTCGGCAATCTGGACTAGGGCGTGTTTGCAATAAATGTCCTCCTTCAAATAAACGATTACCCCGTCATTCCTATTGAAATCACCTTCATTATACAACATTCGATATCCCTGTATGCTAAACCTTTCACGGTAATCCATTCCCTGGAATGTTTCTGTTAGCACAATCACATCAAACTGGGTGTCCAGTTGATCTAGGAATATCATGATTTCATCAAAATTTTTAGCAATGCTTCGTATATTTTGGTGAAATACTTTCAGAAAGTTTTGATTCATCCGCTTTTCATTCATGATCTTATTCAACTCCATTATGTTGCACAACTCGATCGTGTTTACCGGTTCATAATTGCAGTCTCTCACCAATTCCAGCATTTAAAACTTGATCTTTGCCAATTTTTCCCCAAAAAACAACAAAAATATTCCCAAAAAGTGACAAAAAAAAAAAAAAAACCTTAGCTCTGCTTCCTACGAACCAATCAGAAAAACAAAAAAACAAAAATTAATGAAATAACTAGTTCTCACCCCTATATTCTAGTTCTTGTGGTCTGATCGGGTTCTCGGCTTTCTGATAATATCCAACTGTGCCGGCTTTTCTGCTCGATCGATCTTAATATTTACTGGTGAAATATTTGGGGTTCCACTGTCCTCTTGCTGATCAGACAACACTGGATCTGCCCTTGACAGCCTATACGCTGGTAACGGGGTTGAGGGTGCACTGTTTGGCTTGTCTTTAGGGGTTTCTTCTACCTCGAGTTCTTCAATTCCATACAGAGTTCCATCCACTAAAAGTTTGTTTCCCCTAATGACGCACTTTGTGTGATTTCCTTCCTGCTTGATCCTCAAGAGATGTTTTCTCAGTATATTATTTTCCCTTCTTTGGACAGCAGTCAGGTCGTGCGCTATTGCAATTTTTTTTCCGCGCAGCTTATGGCAATTGTTTAGGACTTCCCTTTTTTTGAGATATGAATTGAGCTCAACCTTTATTGGACAACCTACTGCCCTTCCCAGTGGGTATACGTCTCCGATATCACTTTCCTTTAACTGAACACCAATCAACACACTCAGGTCATCACACACGCTTTGTGGTGTTATTTCATCCTCCTTTTTATTCAGCCCAAAAATCAAAATATTCTTCTTATTTTGCTTTCTCTTAAGGCCCTCAACTTCCTCTCTGAGTTCACAGTTCTCTCTTTCCAACAACAGTAACCGCTTTCTCATCTCTTCAAATTTCAGCAGAATTCGAGCTTCACTTGCCTCGATACAATTTCTAATTTCCCTTCGGTTACTCAGGATGTCATCATGGATTTTCTGAACTTTTGCCTCCAATTCGTTCATTTTTCAGAAGAATGCTATACCTTTTATACCGATAAACGTATTCGATACAAACGCTGCAGTGTGTGGAATACCTTAATGAAACTGATTCACTCCTTATCTCATCACAGATGTACTCCGTTCCGTTGTTATTGTTTTCAGTTTCTATAGATTTTCTCACGATTTTTCCCGGAAAACTAGCTGGTAAATTGCAACGATATGGCAAACTCCTGCGGTTGACTGTAATAGCCCCAATTTTCAAAAATTCTGCCGAAAAAAAAACAATCGATCTATGAAACAACTCTCGTTAAATATCAAATACAGAGAAGACGTCTGCACCTGCTCGATAATGTTATGTTGAACATGTCCCGGCGTACCGGGACGTATGGCAGCCCTAAGCTAGGAGGACCTCTTTCCAATTGTAGTTTTTTTAGGCCATAATTTTAGTCTCATTTTATGCTAATTTATTACCTCATTCAGAATGTTTTGCTCCAAAATTGTCGAAGACATCGCGGGTTCTGCTAGCTCAACGTTAAGCTAGCAGAACCCATTACCAAATTTCTGAATTTACTTATTTTTTTAAACTATGGGTTCTGTTAGATTCACGGTTGAGCTAGCAGAGTCCAATACTAAATGAATTCCTCTGAATAATTTTAGGCTCAATTCAGGCTAATTTATCACCCTATTATGAAATTTTTTGCTCCCCAGATTAGCGAGATCTCATGAGTTCTACTACCACATTCTTCCCATTCCGGCAGTAGGTAGATACGTGAAAAATGCAAATCGAATATGAAAATGGAAAAACTGATTACTAATTAAAAACTAATTTATTACACCATTACGAAATGTTTTGCTGCTCAGACAACCGAGATATCATGGGTACTACTGGTTTATTTCTATACCGGCATTAGGTAAAAAATGCAAATTGAATATGTATATGGAATATCTGATTACACCTCATTTTTTGGCTCTATTGAAACTATTTCATTATCTATCACGAAATTTTTGTTTCCCTTTGACAGGAATCTTCGGTTGAAATATATGTAAAAGTCAAAATCCTGTATAGCCAATTTGACCCAATCTTAAAATTTTGTCATTTTTTCTGGAATTCATCTTGTCTATATGGAAGAACGCAATTATCGAATACTAACTGTTCGGTACTGTGCCATTGGCAACAGCAGCGCATTGAATGATATCTTTGAAATACCATTTGAGAGAGTTCGACCCCAAAATAAATGAAGAATGAATGGAATAATTACCATCAGGTCCCAAAGGATTTTCTTGAAGCTTCTTATGTCTCCTTTTCAAATCTTGAATCCTCATGTCCTGTAATTGTGGGTTAATAGCCGCTCCTGAAAAAAAAATCATATTGATGTTAAAATATTCAGTTTTAATTGACAATATTTATTTTAATGACCTTCAATATGATATTCGTTAATTAATTGGTTTAGGTTAAGGGTGAAGGAAATCAATTTGATGACATTAAGCCTTGGCTCTGAAAAAACAATAACAATTGGTGTTATATACCATTCCCGAAAAAGATGAACCTAGTTGACTTATTGACAGTTATTAACATTTTAAATCTCGAAAATAAACAACACACGAAAAATATATCTACATATATGAGAGGATCTATGGAACAGAACTGGACCATCTTGAATTTTTATACCCGCGGGGGAGAGAGAAAGATTTTACTGTCTGTCAGGTCGAAGGAACCGACTTTCCGGTCTACCTTCAGAAGTTTATACTTCTGAAACTTCAAAGAATAATATATATGAATTTCAAGTTTCCTTAAATACTTTTGAAAAAATTTTTTTTTTTTTTAAATTTCTGCCACCTCTTTACCACCGCGATAATCGCCTGTCGTTTCGTTTTTGAATACCTATAAGAGTGTATCTAGAGATATTAAATCGGCAGTTTCCCTAAAATACCTTTTTAGTGAAATTTTCACACCTGTAGAGCCTGATGGTAGCTGAGGCCACCGCAACCGCGCTTAGCTAGAAGCTAAACCGATATCATGGTCGGTAGGTACAACAGACTCACTGAGGAAATTTTAGGCTTTCCAAAAACATGTTTGGTCTGCCGACCACTTGCTCTTAGACCCTTTTCACTTCCACTCTCTGATTCATTATCAGCGTCGCTGTCAGATCTGTCATTGAGAATATAAATTTTTTCTTTCATGTTTGAGGCACCAGCTGACGTATTATACACTATGCTATAGCCAGCTGATTGTTTCTTTTCGTCGAGATATTGGGTTAGCTACAATTTGACAAATTTTCAGTTGGGAGGAAATGATTGAATTTTTTGTTCTTCGTGCGTGGGGGGCTGCCAATGCTCATTTTCCCCTCCAACGGCAGCTGACGTTCAAAAGACTTCATAATACTATTCTCTGATACATCCCAACAATTATCACTCGAGAGGAAATAACTAACCAAATTTTCAATTTACAGTCGATCAAAATAATAGTCCAGTAGACAAAGCAAAAAAAGTAGGGTCTGCTGGAAAAAATTCCGAACTTGATGAAACTTCCACAGGTTGCTCGGGGGTGTTGTGGGATGACTTTGTCAAGTTATCCAACACAAAGACTCTACGCTAACTTGAGGAGGGCGGAACCCCAACATTTTCGGACCTTTTTCGGTTTTTTGCTTATAACTTTTAACTTAACCAGTTTTCGACCAAAATTTTCATTTTCAGAGTTGTAGATAATTGAATTCCCTATAGTTTTGTTTCCGGAAACTTTTTTCTAAACCTTATATCAACCGAGATGCAGCAGATCAAAATTAGAAGAATTTTCTCAAAATGTCAAAAATTGGCAGAAAAATAAGGTTTTGACCCTCTAACTATCAATTACCAGCCGTTTCATGGTAATTATAGTATTAACTCATCAATATCGACATATTGAAACATAGGGAGGTGGAGAGGGGAGGTAGCTTTGACTGAGCGCCTATGTTTATGTGGAGAGCAGATATTTCAATGTTATCGTGACATGTTATCACCTTACTGAAAAAAAGTCCGAAAATTTTAGGGTTCTTCTACCCTCCTCAAGTTAGCACAGGGTCCTCATGTTGGATAACTTGACAGAGTCATCCCACAACACCCCCGAAAATCCTGCAGAAGTTTCATTAAGTTCGGAATTTTTTCCAGCAGCCCCACTTTTTTTTGTATTTGTCTACTGCACCATAAGGTGGTCATTATTATCAGGTCAGCCTGCCAGTTTGTTATAACCATTGGTCGTTGGCTGGAAATTGAATTTCTGTTTTAATTCTGACATCCTTCAAATACCTGATTGACTTTATGAACTGAACTGGCAACCTAACTACGAATTCGATGATCTCTCAAGATCACTTGTAGATTCAGCCAGATTACCCATCCAATTATTTAGAAACATTCATTTTGATTAAATGAAATAAAAACATAGTCTGAGATCGAATTGACTGCATATTTTCAGCTGAAAAAGTTTCATCAATATACAGGGTGATTTCTAATTGAATGTCAATATTTGTGAGGGTGATTTTTGGGCACATTAAAAAAAAACTTCATATGAACATATGTCCTAAACGTCTTATACCTTTTTAGGTGCAGGGTGGTAAAGTTTTCAAAAATAAATAATTTATTATTTATATCTACAATACCACTTCAGATATTTGAATGAAATTTGTCATACATGTACTATGAATCAAGCGGCATTTATTAATGTATCAGTTTTTTTTAATTTCCAGCAGTGGCGTTGTTATGTAATTTGACCTGACTATTTTGGCAGACATTGATGGTAAGCCACAGTTTTTTCCTGAAATAAAAATTATTTTTGAAATTCCCAATAATTTCTAACCAGAGTTGATCATCTGACTTTTTTCAATCCGATGCACGGTTTTCGCTTAAAAAAAACATTTTTTTTTATTTTTGAAAAACTTAACCACCCTGTATCTCAAAAGGTAGGACGTTTAGAACATATGTCCACATAAAGTTTTTTCCTTAAAATGGGCCCAAAATACACCCCCACAAATATTGACATTCAATCAGGAAACACCCTGTATATCGCTCATATGGTCTGCTCAGATCACTGAAAACTTGTTTGATTGCACATTGAATATATCCGTCAAACAAACATAATGAAAATGATCCAAATAACTACATACCTATAGTCTCCATGGGTTTAAAATACTGTTGTGTATCTTTTTCAGGTACGCTTCTAGTCCATGACTTATCAGCGAATAAAGGTGGATATTTGAGCCCTGCCCGAACCCTTTTGACGAACTTGGATGGTTCATTCTCCAATTCTAGACCTGCCACAGGCATCCATGGCGTACGGGGTATTGCCTTCTGGCCATACTTATTCAAACTTCCGCCAGTGTTACAAGTTTTTTCTTCGGAATACATTCTTGTTACTTAATTCGTATAAATTAATAATATTTTGTCTATGATAAATATTTCAGATAAAATGACATTTACAGTAAAGCTTGTTAGTATCGTTTCTACGTGCGTTTCTAAGGTAACCGAATGTTCAATTTGATACAGAATAAACCAACTATAGACTGTTCCATAAATTGGAGACGCTATGGACTCTGAAGTTTCATCGATACAAACCTTACAGAACATTAATAAGAGGTTAGAGGAACGGAAATCACCGTGTAACTGATGCATTTGTTTTGATTCCAATATTCGTCGCTCCTTGTTTGACAGGACACTATTGCAGTAGCATAACATACTTTGATGATAATAATAATAATATTTATTGATTCTTTAGGACATAACAATATTTGTAAATATAATATAAAAACTTTTCAGGAATGTGGACAATGCTTTATTTTATTCTCACGAGTTTACTTTTGCCAACGTTTCGGAGGCGATTTCCTCCTTCTTCAGGGCTAAAAAACAAAAGGAGATTTTACAAACAATGACAAGGACATCTCCTGAAACTAACCTCAAGAATATCAAGTGTTCGAGAAAACAGCAATTAAGCAATATTTCATAAATTATTTGTTGGATTAAATAATAACAGGTATAACGTCGCCACAATCAAAACAGAAATGTCAAACACAATCGCTGAATCGCTGCCACATTCTGGACACACTTGTATGGGAAACTCCAAACCTTTCTGCAATTCTTGTGTATGTCCACTCTTCTTCTCGCAAAACTACCGCATGGGCACATTCCTCTTGGGCCAAATTGCGTGTTTCGCGTTGCATAGCGATCGAGTGTAGAAAATCAAACGAAAGAAAAACTATTGATCACTGGAATTGATCGAGAACAACTGATTTCAGAATGGAGCTAATACATTCAAAATCTGATAATCTCATCCTTTTAAAAAAAAAAAAAACATCAACAGAAAAAACATCTGTATTGAAGAAAAACGTTGAAAGTGGATAACATATGCATGCATAATTCTGATAAAAATAATTATCATTGAGAACACCTTCGGTTGTAAAAAAAATTTGAGATTTCCATAATGTGCGTTAATTCTTTTGCACAGTGTATATATAGGTATTTATTGTGATATATATAGTGATATTGGATGTACAATTGGAACAATTATTGCCAAAACTCAAAGCACCACTGAAATTATCACTAACAATTTTCGAACAATTCAAAAGATTTTCATTAATAATCAAAATATTCTCCGTAACTGTTGATGAAACATTCGAGGAAATATCTGAACAGGTACTTGTACCTTCTCTGTCAGGTTACAATATTTTTCTGGCAGTATTCTCTTTGTTGATGTTGTGTACAGTTTATTAAATATTCATTAACCTTCGCTACAGATTGAATAAATAAATACCAAAACTTATAATTAATGCATTCATTAGAGACAAACTTTTTTGTTCTGCTAAGTGCATCACTCTCCTTTTTAGTAGCTTTTTCAGAATTGTTTACCAAACCAGTGCTACTCACTGAAGCCACTGGTTTAAAATGAGGAACACGAAAATATATCCTGAAAATCTTCGAAATATTTCCAGCGTACCGATTGATTACCGGTTTCATTTTTATTAGTAAGGACTTAATCATAGGTTTTTTTGAGATTTCTCTACTTGTCTTCACATTTTTGATGTGATTTGACAATTCCACCCATTTTTTTTTTTAAACGACTTTATTCTTCAATTAGATACAACAAGGCGAATTTTTTTATAGCTAAAGAAAATTATTGTCGCCCAATCATTGGAAAGAACTCTATAGAAGACATGGATATTGCGAGAATTGTGGCGGAAATGAGTGACATCACAGGATATATCAATGACTTTCAAGATGTTGTCGGTGGAATAGGTTATTTGCCAGGCAAATATGAAATGAAGATAGATGAAAATATTGAATAATAATAATAACATTTATTCAATTGAAGCTTACATCTAAAATTAACTACATTCTTGGAATGGTGGATGGTGAATAAATGAGCATACTTACGAAGCAGACTACGTCTCCTTGAGTGTAAGAATATATTCAACTTAGCATATAGTGAGATCAAAGATAAAAAAACCAAATAAGATATACATGAACAAACTTCCGAAAGTAAACACACAAAACTCAAGACTAAATACGAACATATAAAATTACAAAATATAGAAATATAAACAGCATTAAAAATACATATGCCGAAGCAGATAAAAGACGACAAAATACAAAATGACTCAAACAAGTACCCGATGAATGAGTGTGATTTAGGATGAAATATGTCGTGAGCTGCCTGACAACTGTTTCAGTTTATAAGTGAAAACAAATTTTTTCACTTTTAGTTCTTGATTTTCTCGTGTATTTCAGAACGGTAAGCATGTCAAACATAAAGTTTGAGTTTAGTTTTGAATTTTCTAGGGTTAAGCTCACATTTTAGTGCTTCTGGTAGACTGCTAAAAGGTTCAGGACCCAAATAATTATGGTTCCTTTGGCCGACCGACTTGTGCATGACTGCTATTACAATACTTTCTTTGTGGCGGGTCTTATAGTTGCGACTGTAGGTGATTAATTCATTTTTGAGCTTATATTGAACTGTAGCAATACTTATGAAGGATAGTTGTCTTGGGTCAAATATTTCAGTGTCCGAGTATAGCAGGTTGCAAGGATAGTCGTATCTCCTCTGCAGAATACATCTTGAAAAACGTCTTTTAATTACCTCAAGAGAACGCAGATGCGTTTTAGAGACTCTACCAAATTTTCGTACAAAATTATTTTTTGTTCATTGTTCAATATACTAATCACTCTCTTGAACCTGTACAGAATGCATCGTAGCTTTTTCACAAGATCTAATACTTGTTGATCTTGATCCCATCTTAAGTGGTTGTCCAGAATTATGCCGAGGTATTTAACTTTTTTTGCAGGCTTGATGACGGCCATTCCGGATATTTCTATGTCATACTCTGGCATACTTAAACATTGTATACATGCAGCGAGACGTTTTCCTCTAAGGTTATTGGTGTGATTAAAAAATTAACTGGATAATTTAGAAAAACAAAATATTATAGCTAGAGAATTCGAGCAAACTGAATGGGTTAACTCCCTTGTAATTGTATATTGAATTGTATAACTTCGGACATTGTAATTAAGAATTTTAAATGTATATTTAGTAGATAAGGCATACCACAAATATTCATGTCAGTTAATGGAACACAAGTTTCGAGTTTTGAATTTCAGAATTGGCAATTTAATAATATTATATAACTTCTAGTCCGAATTATCCACGCTCTAATGGTGTGGTAGATAGAGCTGGTGAAAATATAATAAAGACAAACAAAGAACCCGACACATAATTAGAATAAGCTTAATTAGATTATAGAAATACTCCAATAAATACTTTCTCCTAGTGAATTATTTTTCAATAAAAAAAAAACATGAACAAAAATACCAATGAGGAATGAATTGTTATATTGAAAAAAAATTATTGCAACAGATGAAACATCTAATGAAAAAACAAAATGAACAAAAATCTTATCATGACAGAAAGTCGAAAAGTTTAAGAACTCTGAAAGAAAATAAGAGAATTTATGTAAAGTTAGATAATAATGGGTTGAGGGATTTGTCATCAAGAAAATAAATTTGAGGTCTAACTTAGCAAAAATAGAAAATATAGATTCAGTTGTTAGGAGAAACAGGTATCATCTCAAACCTTATTTTCTAAATATGTAGTTTCAAATATAGATCTGACAATGAGGAAGAAGAAAATTATGTTCAAAATAATTGTAATTCTTGATCTTCAAGTATTCAAAGGATAGGAAATTTACGTAGAATAATTTATTCAACTTGATATGGTGGAAAAGTCAGGAAACCTATTCAAGGAAAAATATTGTAAATATATCGTCAGAAAATTTTATTTATTTTAATTGAAAAGGAAGATGTAACATATGTTTGTAGTACCTACATATTGTAAATATGGACAGTACCAAATGAGAATAATTTACTTTATTTTCATTGAAAACGGAGATGTAGCATATGTGTTTTATTAAGTAGTCACAGTGTTGATCAGGAACTGAATATTCACTGAATAGTCTAATATTCTGTGAATAATCGAGTATTCAATGAATAGTTGAATAATCAATGACTACTTTTATTCATGAATAATTAGTGAATAGTCCAGTATTCACTGATTATTCAGTGAATTGTTTTCCATTCAGTGAGTAGTTGGATAATTATGGTATTCGTTACTATTCATTAGTATTCACTGGTGATGAGTAATTGAATATTTAATCATTTGTGAAGTTACGAATGAAAGTTTGAATGATCACTTGAAAGAAGAAAGAAAGGAAGAAAGTTTATTCTAAGTAAGTATTAACCTACTATTCAGGAATAATTAAAACAAGGTTTTGTAATTTACTATGGACAAATCGTTTAATTAATATTAAAATTACTGCAAATGACATATATTGAAAATGATAGATGTAATTGAATTAAAATGAGTCATTTAATAGTAGTAACTGGTATTCATCCAAAGAAATATTAATAGAATTGGGATTTTATCAATGAAAAAATATAAAAATTGAATATAAGATTCTTACATATGAATTTAGCAATAAAGAGTTCTAATATAAATAATAATATATTATCAGATTCTACATCCGAATTGGATCAACATATATGTTGAATGAATATCTAATTCTCAAAATTCATATCCAGAGAAAATACTTCATCAAACAGAATAATTGAGCATACTCGGCTAATTATTGAAATGTTACAAATAAGTATCCATATATCCGATATGTATATATACAAATAAGTATCCATGACTCAGTAAACTCTAGAGCTGACATCCAACAACTTAGCCGATTTTATTATTCCTTATTAAAAACAAATATCCAACTACGAAATGCATTAAAATAAAATAAAGATTTCTAGCCCCTATCGACTTCATAACTTCAGCGCATCACATACATACATTTAAGTTTTTTACCCTAATTTGTTTCGAATCCGCTGTTTCTTTGATTTCACCTCCGTCTGTCGGCGTACTGTCTATGCATCGGTCGCATTGTTTGTTCTCGCTTTTTAATTTATTATGATTTTTTTATACGTGAAATATTGGAGAGTTGATTTGAATTTTAATGATATGATTTTGGGAAGATACATTTTTCTAGCTTGTAAGTACTTTGTTTGTACCTATATGTGTGTATATTACTTTTTATTTTTATTCTCATTTCAAATTAAAAATGTTTTGAATTATATAAAGTTTCTTTGTATATATAAATTATACCAGACCATCTTTCCTGTGATATTTTCTAGTCAATAACTTTTAGTAATGCTCATCTTTCCTTTATTTTTGTAAACACCTTCATCAATGTTACAAATGATGTTTTCCGTAAATTTTGTAGAGCCCTGAGGATGGAAATAAATTTTTCCGAAACTTCGGCGAACTAACAGAGTATCATTTTCCTGTTTCTCTGATCCTACACCACCAATCTATCGTGAAGATATAAAAATTATATTTTCCCAAAAGAAATACAATCTCTAAAAAAAAAAAAATTGAAAATCGAACTCAAAATAGTGAAAAGATTTGAAACTGCGTGTGAATAGTATTATTGAAAGACTCTGAACGAAAAATTAATCAACTTATTCCGAACTTCTTTTTCATTTTTCCATCATCGAGGATTTGGTCTTGTTAGCAAAACTGATACCCATCTGAACCACAAAATAACTTGCAGATTTAAGAATTTCAATTTTTACTTACTGGGAAGATCGGGGCAATAACCATAATTGAAAATATCACAACATGATAGCATAATTTTAATTTAAATTGAAGTTTTATTGTGGAAGTGGATTATTGCAGTATTGTAATGGCAATTTAAAAATAAAGCGTTCATTTAATTTCAGATGTGATAGAACAAACCCAGAATGTACCTCCGATGCAATATTATCCACATCCTTCACTGGTAGCACCAAAAAGGAATCACAGAGGCGAAGTGCTTTATGCACACTATTCCACTAACGGACAATACCTGTCGACATTTAGTTATGGTAAGTAGAGGTCCTTAATGGAAAATTACAGAAAGAACTATTGATTTACAGAAATATATATCGGGTGTCCTAAACTCGATGGCCTATTAGACGTTTCTGGAAAACTAATCATAATTTTGAGCTGAAAATTTGCATATTGGGGTTTGAGACAATGATCTTTCTCCCTAAAATATTTTCAGATCTCTACAACTTCCGGTTATACCGGAAACACACTACTACTTCCTTATTTCAAATGGCACACCCAGTATATTATTGCATCATTAGATAGCTTTTTTGATGGCAATTTCGGCAATATGCCATACCTTGGATAAAAATTCAACGGTTCATGAGTTATTGGGATTCTTATGAAAAAAAAAGGTGGCGATGAGGACTCACATTTTTTTGAATATTCCAACAGAAAAGGCCTTTTTCGAAAAAAATTTGTTTTGTTTCGTTTACGCAAATACGTAGTATTATAAGACTGTTTTCGGCTTGGACCAAAAATGTACAGGGTTTTTATAAGAGGATCATGAACTTGGACAACTCAAATTCAACAAACATCAAGATTTTCGAATTAGAACCTATATTTTTTATTATTTCATTCGATGCTACGAACAGAAATAGTGAGGGTTACTTCAAATGAGGAAAAACCGCTATTTATAACTGTGGGAATAACTGTCTGTTACTTCCGTAAAACACAGAAAGAAAATAAAATTCGATGTTTGGATAACTAAATTTTACATTTCATGAATTTTAATTAATTTTTCGTTGGTATTGTTGAGTATTCCATAAACCAATACAATTTTCAATTACGAATAATTCATTACAATTCTTGATATGTCAAATTTAGTTATGGAAACATCGAATTTTATTTTCTTTCTGTGTTTTACGGAAGTAACAGACAGTTTTTCCCACAGTTATAAATAGCGGTTTTTCCTCATTTGAAGTTCTTCCCCGATAACTCTTGAAGTATTCATTTCAGGTATAGGGTTTGCTGAATTAACCCTCACTATTTTTGTACGTAGAATCGACTGAAATAATAAAAAATATAGGTTCTAATTTGAAAATCTTGAGTTTTGATGAATTTGAGTTGTCCAAGTTCATGATCCTCTTATAAACACCGTGTACATTTTTGGTCCAAGCCGAAAACAGTCTTATAATACTACGTATTTGCGTAAACGACAAAAAAACAAATTTTTTCCGAAAAAGGCTTTTTCTGCTGGAATATTCAAAAAAATGTGAGTCCTCATCGCCACCTTTTTTTTTCATAAGAATCCCAATAACTCATGAACCGTTGAATTTTTACCCAAGGTATGGCATATTGACAAAATTGCCATCAAAAAAGCTATCTAAAGATGCAATAATATACTGGGTGTGCCATTTGAAATAAGGAAGTAGTTGTCTGTTTCCGGTATAACCGGAAGTTATATAGATCTGAAAATATTTTAGGGAGAAAGATCATTGTCTCAAACCCCAATATGCAAATTTTCAGCTCAAAATTATGATTAGTTTTCCAGAAACGTCTAATAGGCCATCGAGTTTGGGACACCCGATATATAGGTATCAAATTCTATGAATACAGGTATTTCTTGTTTGTACTTCCTAATAAATATTTAATTTTTTTGTTTAACTTATATACCTATACAAATCATATTGATTTCAAATAATAATATCAATCGCCATTTCTCATACTAGGTATACAACGTAGTAGAATAGCTCAAATTCAAATTGAAAATATGAAATCCCAATATAAATATACAGGGTGCATGAATGCTTGGCCTCAGCCTGGTGGTAAATGCACGTCATCCAGGCCATTTAGAAGAGTAGCTTGTTGTGTATCCTAAGACTTTTAGTTTCCGAGATACAGGGTGATTAATAAAAATTGTTCGAAATTTCTGATATCCCTAACTTGGATTTTTTCAAATTTTGTGAGTTTATTCAATTCATACAACCCATTGAAAGGATTCATGTAATTTTAATATATTCAGGGAAGTACTCAGATTATTGACTTTTGTCCTTTAGACTTCGAAATCTGTATTTTCAAACGTACTAGAGGAATGTCTATATTGCCTAGAAAATATGAATAATTCAATGTAATTAATTCAATTTTTTCTTTGAATTAGAATGGCATACTGTGGTTAAAAGAGTAGTGAACGATAGAATTCATGTTTTAAGTAATTCTTTTAAAATACGATCATGTTTATATTTTTTCGTGATGATATCTGATGTTATCTCAGCACTTACCGAATTTTGTAACACGCTTGATCAGAAGTATGTATGATCAAGCATTGAATTCTGAACCTAGAAATTGAATTTAAAAAAAAATGACGTAACCATTTGGGAACATGTAATCAATCCAAAAAATTTTGATGTTATTTTTTCACCATTACCTTATAATTGTAGTGTTTGATAATATTTTTTTTTTTACAGAAGAACCAGGTTCGAGAAAGAACTTCAATTCAACGGAAACATTCTCGGGCCCTTATGGAAATCGTTTCACAGAGGATCAACTTTATACATTGTTGGTTGATTTCATTATCCCACCAGGACATCTTTTCATCAATGGTTTTAAATGAAGCAACCAACAATGTACGAATTTTTAAGCAATGCTTCTCAAACTTTCTCGTGGTGTATTCGGAAGAGAAAAAATGTAATTCATATAAAGACTCATCACAATACTCGAAAGAAATCAATGCTAATGAAAGAATCTGTGTAAGATGTAAATCTGGATTTTTCATCACCAATGATGAAATTTTAGCAAAGATCCTTGCTACTTCCATTGGGGTAAACTATTGATCCACAGTTTCAGTTGCTGTAACCAGTCGCCTGGTTCGATTGGAGCCTTTAGAAGGCTTTGTGAAAACAAAATCCTCTGGGCTAGGGAAGAAACAAAATGTTTATGCTTTGGACTGTGAGATGTGCTATACAGTTAAAGAACTAGAACTGAGTCGTGTTGTCATTCTTTCAGGTACCGGATCGATTGTGTACGATCATTTTGTCAAACCTGATAATGAAGTAGTCGATTACAATACACGATATTCCGGAGTAACTGAGAGTGATATTCACAGTTCAACAGCCAAGTCATTTTCAAACGTACAAAAGGACATTTTGATATTGTTCACCGAAGACACATTCTTAGTAGGACATAGTTTGCATAATGACTTGCGAGTTCTCAAAATCCTGCATTCCAAAATTGTAGATACTTCCCTAAGTTTTCCTCATCAACGTGGTTTTCCTTTCAAGTATTCTTTGAAACATTTGATGTGGACAAATTTCGAAAAGAATATCCAAACATCTGATTCTGGCCATAACCCTTATGAAGATGCTTCGACTTGTTTGGATTTAATATATCTTAAGATTCGGAAGCAGCAGGAAATTCATAACTACCAGTATTCTTACACTAATTCTTAAGTCGGCCACTCACGAGGCTCCCATAGTCGAGCGTTCGGATAATTTTACAGTCAGACAGCTCGGGACACGGCCGCACGACTGTAAATCAGAGAATGAACTTGACTGCCCGACTGGAATCTCTTCGACGCCTGCCTCCAAACGCTCGAAATAACGCCTCGTGAGTGGCAGGCATTACTCAAATTGCTATTGATTTCAACAATATTTTCTTGAAATGTTCATTCATACCCATTTTATTTATTAGCTACAATGTAATTCTGCGTCATTTGACTCATTTGAAATTTACTCATTGTATTCTGTGAGAAGTTTTAGTTGAAAGGGTTGCACTCCTCTTTTATCGAAATATAATTTAAATATTTAACGTAAAAAACTGTGATATCAATCAATCGAATTTTGATTTTTTCTATTTTTTTAATGATTTTTCAACTTGTTTATCTAACATCGATATTCAGCCAAAATAACTGCTGTTGAAATATTGTTTTTTATTAAAGTGATTATAAAAGAAGTTTATTTTTTATTTAATCATTAATTTTAACTAATAACAGGTTGAGTCTTTGACTCGTATAAAAATTTTAACACATGAAAAACAGCACTCTAAAATTTTCCAACTATAAGAAAAATTTCATGAGGGAATTTTTATTGATCACCCTGTATGACGGTGCCAATGACAGATTGAGAATTTTTATTATGAATTAAATCTTTGTGATTACGAAAACGAGAAAAAATCTTGATTTTATCCTACAGAGATATTCACGAAAATAGAAAAAGTCAAAAATTTTCCTAGTCCGGATCTGATTTATTCGATTTCTGAAATTGTGAACGAAGGCGATAGTAAAGGGTGACAAAACTTTAAAAATTGAAACTATTCGGTGGATTAGTTGAAGAGTTTTTGAAATAAAAAAAATTTCACTCGTAAGTGAATGTTTATTGATCAGCCTGTATGACCGTGCCAAGCTGAGATTTAGAGTTTGTATCATCAATTAATTCTTTGTAGTTACGATAACGAAAAAAAAAACATAATATTCACGTACAGGGTTTCAGGAAAATAGGAAAAGTCTAAAATTTTCCTAGTCCGGATCTGATTTACTCGATTTCAGAAATATTGAAGGAAGGCGATAGAAAAGAGTGAAAAAACTTCAAAATTAGAAACGATTCGGTTGAATAGTTAAAGAGTTATTGATCTGTGAAATTTCACCCATAAGATGAACATCACCCTGTATATCCCAAACGAAAGCACTCAAGCGATTGAAACCTCTTGATACGAGTCCTCTATGATGTCCTTAATTCACGGTATTCGTTTGTCGCATTCTTCCCGGGACACCCTGTATAATATATATAACTCAATCGAAAAAAAAACCAGAATTATAAAACTAATCAACAAAAAAAAATAGTAGAGGTAACAAAAAAAAATTTTTTTCTCAACATCAAATATGTTTATA
Organism: Harmonia axyridis; assembly: GCF_914767665.1. Classification (NCBI taxonomy): domain Eukaryota; kingdom Metazoa; phylum Arthropoda; class Insecta; order Coleoptera; family Coccinellidae; genus Harmonia; species Harmonia axyridis. The sequence goes on from NC_059506.1 coordinate 19,323,313, forward strand.
GAAACAGGAAAAAATCAGCCTATATTAAAATAAAACGTATTTATAGGAGGTAAATGTCACATATATGGGATGTATACAGGGTGGCCACTTTTTCAATGGGAAAATGGGTAACTTTTAAACCATAAGAGTTAGAAGGTCGGTCAAATGGAGAAAAAGTTGCATGCATAGAAGCATTATCAAGCAGTTCAAACAAATCGAGATTATCAGGGCCGGTTTTCGAGATATCATAAGAAAAGTAAATTATGTCATTTTGATTTTTCTTTTTTTCCCACTTTATTTCAAATATTATCAAAAAATGATAAAGGAATTTTTTATTCGACAGTAAATTATCCTCAATTTGGCGTAATCAGATTTCGTATCCAACGTTTCGTACTCTCTGGGCAACCCTCAACCTCATTTTTTTCAATACGGACCTGCATATTTTATGACATCTTTCAAAATAACTCTTAACGCTGAATTCAACGATATATCATACAATGTCATTCAAAGTTGATTTTAGGTGATTTTGACCCTCATCCAAATTTAATTGTGTGTATGTAAGAAAAAACAAGTCTATTAACGATATCAATGTTCTGACCCAAATTCAATCGAACCCAGAAAAAACATCGAGAACTGTGGCCAGTAAATGGAATTTTTCAAAAACTTCTGTTAATAAAATAGTCAAGAGACGCGAATAAAATGATTTTAAATTTGAATACCAAGCCTTGCAAAAATTATATCGTAATGATCTCAAAATGAAGTTCGATTCTGTAATTTGTTTCAACGATTCAAATGACAAATGTTTTGGAAGGTATTCAAGTAGACCAAACAAGCAAATGTATAAGAAGTATGGGTTCCAGAACCGTAAAGTGCAATTTACAAAATGGTGGACATTCCGAACACTTACTTCATTAATTTTCATTTACTTTCGAATAATCATTTGATTTTTCTTTCATTAAATGCTACTTTCGTTTAATTATTATGAATTGAAATATGTATTTAAATGATTATTATAAAAGAAGAACCAAGAAACCAGTATACTGGTTTCTTGCTTTGATTCTAATATGTTCCATTTAGTTCAAGATGGGTAAGTTGATTTTCTTATCGAAATTTATTGCATATTGCATGTTGTTAATTAAATTAAATGAAGGTAATACAGATCCGACCCAAAGAAAATTGGAAAATGGTCAAAATCACTTGAAAATCTACTTTGAATGACATTGTATGATATATCGTTGAATTCAGCGTTGAGAGTTATTTCGAAAAATGTCATAAAATATGCAGGTCCGTATTGAAAAAAATGAGGTTGAGGGTGGCCCAGAGAGTACGAAACGTTGGATACGAAATCTGATTACGTCAAATTGAGGATAATTTACTGTCGAATAAAAAATTCCTGTAACATTTTTTGATGATTTTTGAAATGAAGTGGGAAAAAAAGAAAAATCAAAATGACATAATTTACTTTTCTTATGATATCTCGAAAACCGGCCCTGATAATCTCGATTTGTTTGAACTGCTTGATAATGCTTCTATGCATGCAACTTTTTCTCCATTTGACCGACCTTCTAACTCTTATGGTTTAAAAGTTACCTATACAATCCCATTGAAAAAGTGGCCACCCTGTATATCACATAATAGCTTATCATATTTTATCATAGTTACCGAAGGGTAACTATGATAAAATATGATAAGCTATTATGTGATATACAGGGTGGCCACTTTTTCAATGGAAAAGAGATTCTCGACTGGTTGAAGAACCAGTCGAGAATCTCTTTTCCGTTTCTCTTCTCTTCATGACGTTTCTATCTCCTTTGATCAATCTCAAATAAGGATATACTTTGTTTTCGTGATCTCTCACCAGGAGACAAATTTTTTGTTCTGCTAGGTGCATTACTCTCCTCTTTAGTAGCTATTTCAGAATTGTTCACTAAACCAGTACAACTCACTGTAGCCACTGGTTTAAAATGAGGATCAAGGAGAATATATATCCTGAAAATCTTCCATTGAAGCAAAGTACTTCCATTGAAGCGATTGATTATCTGATTTATTTTTATCAGTAAATATTTCATCATAATTTTTTTGAGATTTCTCCACTTCTCATCACATTTTTCATTTTATTTCACAATTCCTTTTTGCAAAAGTTCTTCACTGATAATTTTCCTGACAATTTTTTTTTGTGTACAATGGAGTTTCGAATTATGCATAATGTATCCATAAACTTTTAGCATCAACTTCCATTTTATTGGAAAGGGCAACATTTTCCTTCGAGGTTGATGCAACGTAATAATTTGTTGCAATGCTGCGGCTGGTTGGCACTGAACACGGATGTATTTCCATTTTGGGGAATTGAACCACTCAAAAGATCGTTCGACAGAATGTGTCCGATAATTGAAAAGAAATTAAGCAATAAGCTTCAGTGGTTAAATAATGATATAAAAAAATTGATGAAGGAAAGAGATGATGATCAATATAAAAAAGCGGTTTTCACAAAAAGTACTATAGAATGGGAAAAATATAAGGTACTAAGAAATGAGGTAACATCTAGACTGAGAACCTAGGAAACAAAATATTATCATGACGTCATATGGAGAATTACAGGTCAAAATATTTGGAAGAAGTTGAAACCTTTAGTACAAAAGAACGAAAATCGATTTGAGGATGGTGTAATTTTTGATGGTGTTATGTTGACTGAGGCCTCCAAGATAGCCGATAGGTTCAATAATTATTTTATTAAGGGTATAGAAGATATTATAACAATGATTCCAAAAGATGGTTCCTTTCAGCTATAGGTATGGAAAAAATAGGCTCGAGTTTTTCAAAACTTACAGAGATAGGAATGAAACAGTTGAAGCAGTTTGTACAAATGCTGAGAAAGACCTCTGGACTCGGCGGAATTATAACGGGAGTCTTTAGGGATTCCTTTGAGGTGGTGCGAAATCGATTACTTGACGTGGTGAACACATCTTTGGAGTACGGAGAATTTCCTGAACTGTGGAGGGTATCTACTGTCACACCGGTTGAGAAGGTGGCTAACACCAAGAATTGTGAGGAATTTAGGGGTGTACACACTCTTCCGATATGTAAAAAAGTTTTGGAACTAGCAGTTAAAGATCAACTTCTTGAATCTATATATATAAAAATGAATCCCTTTTTCCCTTGGTCACGGCATCACGCGTGAATGGCTGGACCGATTTCACTAATTCTTTTTTTGTTGTATTTGTTATTATTAGGAGAAGGTTCTTATGTAAGAAAAAAATACGAAAGTTGCATAATTCACGTAGTTGACATTGAAACAAAGAATAGTTATTTATAATACAAGTGCAGAAGGCATTGGCGAGTTTTGGAATGAACGAGTGGTAGAATGAGCCTTCTGTACGAGTATTATACATTATTTTCTCTAATTCATTGCATTTCCATTGAAATTAATGAAATATTTCCATAAATATAATTTAGTGATTTTTGCATTGAAAAATGTTGGTTGGCAGAACTGATTTCTTTAAGGCAAATTGATGAATTGACAGATAAAGCCGTGGCGGAAAGTTCGGAGTACCAACATAGAATAATAAAATATAACCATGAAAACTGCGTTTCTGATATATTCTCGCACGATTTTGTTCTACAAGATGTGGAAGAATGAACGGAATAACCACAGAATTAGAGAAACGTAGTTTATAATGTTTATATGCTCTTTGCAACTACATCGGTCAGAGCCGCCTCCGTGAAGTGGTCGGCAAAGACCTCGACTGCGGCACCGAAGGTCCGGGTTCGAATCTCAGTGAGGGCATAGATGTTTAGTGGTTGTTCAAGTCTTTGAGAAAAAATAAAAATTTTATGTTGACATAAAGATGATTGCGAGTGTGAATTATATGCAATACATGTGGAAAAATTAGGAGAAACCCAACAAATTGGTGGCTGGGTACATAACCAAAGGTTGAGCCCAACAAGCGAGAAAGGATGAATGAATGAATATCGGTCGGAGTTGGTCTGTGGTCGGAGTTATAATAACAAGATACCTACATAATTCATTTACCATTTCTTAGTGTATTTTTTACATTGGTTTTTACAGGATAATTTGTAGTGTGTGTTTTTTTCAGAAGTGTTTGTTCAACAACGTTAGTCAAATTAATATAGTGTTGGAAAGTTGATAGACCATTTTCATACTTTTACAAAAGAATAGGTACTATAGTTTTTTTTTTTATTTTCAGTTGAAAATAACGGCAATTAGACGTACAAACTCAAGTCGCAGAACCCTTAATGCGGCAAGTCAAAGAAATACAAGAGCAAGTCAAACTGATGAGCAACGTGAAACGCGGAATGAAGTTGAACGGAATCGATGGAACCGGAACCAACAAAATAGAAGTGTTGCGTTCAACCCCTATAGAGCTGCATTTGATTATAACAAAGAAATTGACTACAGTACACTGCATACCGTTGCTATTGGACCAATGAACGTTGTTTTTCAATATTGCAAGGCATTTGAGTATAAAAATGAAATCTTGAAAATTCATGTTCTTCACATGGCCAGTTATATGTCGCCTGATCCAGTGTAGTAATACCACCAACACTATTTATATACGCGCCAGAAAATAAAACTAAGAATATTGTGCATCATAAAGCATAAGAATAATAAACAATTTGTTTTTGGAATAATTTTGATTTATTAATATTCCAACAGCAATACTTAATAAAGAAATTAACTTTGTTCAGATAAAAAGGTAACAGATATTTCTTGATTATAGGGCGGTACGAAGTTCGCCGGGTCAGCTAGTACTTATATAAGAACAATATTCTTGTAGATAGTCAATCGGGTTTTCGTAAGAATCATTCCTGTGAAAGCTCACTATTGAATGTCTGTCACAGGCGCGGATCCACGGGGGTGGGGGGGAACTGGGGGAACGTTCCCCCCCAAATGGCCCGGGCACCTCTTGAATTTTGCCGGCCCTCTTAGAATTTGACATACTAAGGCTCGAACGGTAACGGCTTTTGCCGGCTAACGAGGGGAAGCGAAGATTCAAGCTAAAAGTATTCCCTCTCTGTTAGAAGGCAGAGATTTAGAAGGCGCAGCCAAAACAGGGCAGGGGTAGGATTCTGTAACTTTCGTTATCATAGCAAACGAAAGCGATAACGTTACGAAGCGAATGCGGTATTCTGTAAGCGTCTTTTTCTTTATCTTTCGTTATCTTTTAGTTTCGTTGTCGGAGCTTACCGACTTTACACGAAGGAACATTGGCGACGTTGCAAATAAGTAGATATTTGAGCTACTGTAGGATTCTGCAGGTTTTGACATATGAGGTACCTGAGATAATCTCTAATAAGAGCAATGAGATAAGAGTCCTTTTATGGACTCTAGCTGTAATGTCCTTTGAATAATCCACAGTATTTAACTTGAGTATTGTCAGAAATTATATTTTGATTTATGACTCTCATTAGAAGTTACTTAACGAAGGGTGTCATACCATTTTAAACTGTTTAGTTTATCATTAAGAATGAATTAGCTAATTGAATACAGCACCTGAATGCAAATATTGAGTATCACAAAAAGTCTTATTTGAGCACTGGAAGAAATTCGAAATGGAATCTCGTTCAATTATAATTTAAAAACCTTCATTCTTATTCCAGTTACAAAACCTACCCATACTACAAAACAAGTTCGGGGAGTCAACTAATAGTGTGTATAGGTATAAAGTAATATTCATCATGTTTTCAATGATTCTGATCATCGACGAGGAAATCTCAAGAAGAGTTCGTCTAACTCTTACAAGAGAGGAGAATAGATTTCTTCGAGATAGAAGTGATCCATTTAACTTAACGGATGAGAGATTCATAGACGTTTTCCGTTTGTCGAAACATTTAGTTCACGTTCTATTCGATGAATTGAAACCATTTATGGATAATTATTGGAGGAACACGAAGCTCCATTTGAACAGCGAATATTGATAACTCTGAGATATTTTGCCAGTGGAAATTACCAACGCGGTATTGGACAAGAATATTTGCTAGCAGTAAGTCAACCCATGGTCAGTCGTTGTGTTAGTGAAGTGACTAAATTGATTAACCATGTATTCCAAGGAAGAATTAAATTCCCTAATGATTCTGGGAAGACCCAAAATAAAGGGAAATTTTTTGAGAAATGTGTGTGTTCTTTTCTTGAAGATAACTTTCATAACGCAATTTTTCAATAATTAATAGAATGAATTTCAAACTTAATATTAAGAATTGTGATATTGTGAAGCAAAACATTCAAAATTATAACCTCGAAATCGAAATCATTCAAGTGTCATAATATGACGCTTAAGACTTGGTCACGTGGTAAAAGTAAACCAATCAAAAACGTCGTCGGACTTTTCGTAATGACAACGAACCCTAAAATGTTTCGTTATCGTCATGAGGTCGTTCTTTGCTTCGGCAAACACGACTATTGCCGAATCCCTTTACAGAATACCGAACCGAGCAAAACTGTCGTTTCGTCACGTTTTCGCTTCGCTTTGCCGTTACAGAATCCCACCACAGAGCTGTGACGAGCACTGAAAAAAAGTGCTTGAGCACTAAGCACTCGCAAAAAAAGGGCTTCGAGCACTAAGCACCGATTTTCACAAAAGACTCGCGATTACTAAGCACTTTGTAAAAGTAATTCGAAATTTCGAGCACTAAGCACTTTAGTAGGAACTGTTGAAAGTGAAGTTTTTTAATCGGAATAAATATTGTTCCTATAAACATATGTAAGATTATTGACGGGTGAGAGAAGAAGTACATCGGAACTGATTCAAAATAGTGAAATTTTGTGAATCGAAACAAATTGATAAGTTATTATACAGGGAGTTCCTAAATTGAACGTACAAACGAAAAGGGGAGATTCCGTTCAAGAAAAAAAAGTCCCATAAACATGGGGTCGCAAACGTTTCGTTTTCGAGATACAGAATGTTGAAATTTGAATTTTTTTCAAGTTTTTTTCTCATAGTATCTACACTTCGCAAGATATTCAACTGAAATTTGGCATAGATATTACATTTGAGAGTTCTCACCACGTGACATGGCAATTTCGATAGAAGATCTACAGGGTGATATTTTTTCTGGAACACTGCCACCTGTTCTTCTGCAGAACTTTTTTTTGGTGAGCAACTGTTAATTTGAAAAAATGTAAAAAGAAGCTTTGTTCTTATACTAAACTTTTCGGTCTCTTGTAGTTTTGTCGTATCTACCAACGATTTCGAGAAAAAAAATTTTGAACGATTTTCTCGAAATTCTCGTAACTATGATAGGAAGGCCAGTTTGTAATCTGTGGTGAATGAATTCAGTGCCAGTTTTGACACATCAAATTATTGAACGTTTGTTTCTTTAAAAAGTGAAGGTGGTTGCATTTTTGGCTATTTATTTTTTTGAATGTAGTTAGACTACTATTTTCATTACGATTTTTATGACTGTCACAACAATAGTATTTGATCAGAAATTAGAACCTCTACACATTTCAATATCAAAACATGCCGAAGTTCACGAATTCCGAAATGACCGATATGCATTTTATGTATGGTCTTGCAAATGGAAATTCAAGAGAAGCTAGGCGTCTTTACATGGAACGCTATCTCAATAGAGTGATACTAAATTATCGAATGTTCTCTGATATTCATAGGCGTCTTTCAGATCTTTTTCCACAAAAATAATTTTTTTTCTCGAAATCGTTGGTAGATACGACAAAACTACAAGAGACCGAAAAGTTTAGTATAAGAACAAAGCTTCTTTATACATTCTTTCAAATTAACAGTTGCTCACCAAAAAAAAGTTCTGCAGAAGAACAGGTGGCGGTGGTCCAGAAAAAATACCACCCTGTAGATCTTCTATCGAAATTGCCATATCACGTGGTGAGAACTCTCAAATGTAATATCTATGCCAAATTTCAGTTGAATATCTTGTGAAGTGTAGATACTATGGGAAAAAAACTAGAAAAAAATTCAAACTTCAACACTCTGTATCTCGAAAACGAAACGTTTGCGACCCCATGTTTATGGGACTTTCTTTTCTTAAACTCACTTGAGGAATCTCTCCTTTTCGTTTTCGCAATTTAGGAACACCCTGTATTTCAAAGTTGACAATCTGAAGAGAAATAGCAAAATACAAATGAATGGCAAAACAAGGATGAAAAAGAACAATTTTAAATACTCCTAAATATGGATTTTGATCTTTCAACATTACTATTATTAATTGTAAAAAAATGTTCGACGATACTTATATGAAGTATGAATTGTCCGTTGTCGCCAAAATAATATTAATAATTGATTATAGTTAACCTACATATAACTTGAATATCAAATAGCGGGAACCTGCTAGGAAGGGACAAATGTGATGAATTATTATTCCATACTTGAAAACTTATAACTATTTATTTTTGAGCTCTCGTTCCCTGAACAGATCGCTTTATTATTTCATCACAATGTCTGCAATTGACGAATTTTGTACCAGAGATGCTCTCACTGATGATGAATCCGTCCTCAAATTAGATCCGTCCTGCCGTAAAAATGATAATTCTGGAACGGAGAGATATGGAAACTTGAAATTTTCAGGGTATCTTCGAACATAGTATATGCTTCGAATATCGAATGTAGCTGTTACGTTAGTCAAAATTCGACATAGAATTCTGTAAATATGGCCATTCTAATTTTTTCTAATGATTTCGAAACTATCACTTCGATGTGAATAAAATGTTGCCTTAGGTGCTGAATAACAATTTCAAGATTCATAATCGTATCATGTGAATCGCGGGATCAGAGTGCTAAAAAATTCAAACAGAATATCTCGAAGAAAATAGTCAATAATCCTTGATCAGGAAACCGAGGAGGTTGGGATAATTATAACTAGGCTTCGGATGAATGTGCATTCGCATAACATCGTATTCCAATGTATATTTAAGACTTTTTGAGTTGAAGTTCATATTTTAATAACTTTCTGTTTTATCTACATACATATTTCCAATATAAAATTTGTTTTCAAACAAGAACAAATCTAATGGAACCGTACTTCGTAAACATCTTTCGGCAAATCCCAAACAGCTTTTATGATCTTTTCTCTAATTCTGTGGTTATTCCGTTCATTCTTCCACATCTTGTAGAACAAAATCGTGCGAGAATATATCAGAAACGCACAGTTTTCATGGTTATATTTTATTATTCTATGTTGGTACTCCGAACTTTCCGCCACGGCTTTATGTGTCAATTCATCAATTTGCCTTAAAGAAATCAGTTCTGCCAACCAACATTTTTCAATGCAAAAATCACTAAATTATATTTATGGAAATATTTCATAAATTTCGATGAAAATGCAATGAATTAGAGAAAATAATGTATAATACTCGTGCAGAAGGCTCATTCTACCACTCGTTCATTCCAAAACTCGCCACTTCGTGGCTCGTTTTTGAATTTTGAACTCGTGGAAGAATATCAATGCCTTCTGCACTTGTATTATAAATAACTATTTTATGACCTACCCAGCGTTGCCAGGTCAACAAGCCTAAAATATCGTACCGCGTGTAAAAAATTATCGTATTTTCATATTAGAACATGATAATTTGTGGACAAGGATGAAATTGATTTGGTAATCTCTAATATCTTTTATTACATTATTTGACTTCAATAAAATTTTTGAAATTGAAAGAACTCTTTATATAAGTCTACTATGTATAGGTATCATCTAATGAAAGAGGGGAGAGCATATTATAAAGTTTTTAGTTTTTACGTGTCATTTGTGTTGAAGATTATTGTAAAAAGAAAAAGAATATATTTATTTTCCAGTGACTTGGACTAGTTATAGTGTAATGTTAATAACATTAATTTATGTTCTGGATTAGTTGCATTGAATTGAATATTTTGGTTTAAATTCAGTGTAGTTTTGGATAATTTTAATTATTCTTTGGACAGTTTTCCTGAAGTAGCAAGAAAAAATTAAACTACCGGTCTAATAGGATGATAATTTTGATGTAATTTGATCAAAGATTTGAAAATTTCATTTAGAACAAATTCAATTCTCAGTAAATGAATCGAAAATAACAAAGACACTTTATCAAAAGATGATAAGAGAGGAGTGTATAAGTTAACCTATAATTATTGCCAAAAAGTATATATAGGGCAAACAGGCAGATTTTTTGGAATCATATTTAATGAACATCTCAGAAGTTTCCTTAACAGAAAGAATAATTCTACATATCCCAATCACTTTTAAGAATTAGGACATACGTTTAACCATGATTTCCAAATTCTACAAATTGAGATTAAAAATTATGGTTTAACCTTCCTAGAAATATTAGAAATAAACCGATACAAATAAGTTGGAATTATGTTGAACAATCCAATTGACATTAACAACTTGCCTCTTTTGAATACCCTTCTGCAACCATTCATTGCGGGAATTCCCAAGATCCATTGTCAATACCTTGTACCTACCTAACTACCCTCTATTTATCTATAAACAGTGATTCACTGCGAAGACCTATTAAATGTTATGGATAACTAATCATAATTTTGTGCTGAAAATTTGCAGATTAGGGTTTGAAAGAATGATCTTTCTCCCTAAAATACTTTCAGATCTCTTCAACTTATGGTTATACCGCAAACATAACTACTACCTCCTTATTTCAAATGGCACAGCCAGTATATTCTTGCATAATTAGATAGTTTTTTTTATGACAATTTCAGCATTATGCCATACCTTGGGAAAAAAACTCAACGGTTCGTCGGTTCATGAGATGATGGGATTCTTATGACAAAAATGGTAGCGACGGGGACTCACATTTTTTCTGAATATTTCTGCCGAAAATTTTTTTTTGGAAAAACCTTTTTCATTTTCAATTGTGCAAATACGTAGTAATATGAGGATCTTTGCAGTTCGGACCAAAAAAGTACAGGGTATTCATAAGAAGATCATGAACTCGGACAACTCAAATTCATCAAAACTCAAGATTTTCAAGATTAGAACCTATTTATTTTATTTTTTTATTTATTATATTTCAGTCAATTCTACGTAAAAAATAGTGGGGGCTACTTAAGCAAACCCTATTCCTAAAATGAATACTTCAAGAATTATCGAGAAAGAACTTTTAATGAGAAAAAACCGGAACTTCTGTGGAGTAGTCTGAGATTTCCGGAAAACACAAAAAGGAAACTAAAGTTAGATGTTTGGATAACTAAATTTTACATTTCATTAATTATAATTAATTTTTCGTTGGGATTGTCGAGAAATCCATAAACCATTACAATTTCAATTACAAATAATTCATGAAAATTCTTGAAATGTCAATTTTATTTATCGAAACATCGAATTTAAGTATTTTTCTCTGTATTACGGAAATCACAGACTATTCCACACAGTTAGAAATTGAATAGGAATAGAATATAAAAATATCCTCAGCTGTAGCTTCATTTTATAAAAGTTTGTATTTGTATTTTCACTTTATCTACTTGTATTTCTATTTGGTTCTATGTTCTATTAGATTTTTGATAATCAATCTACAACAATCAACTGGGTGTTTAAAATGATACAATTCATTGATGACTTATGCAAACGTTAATATTGAGCTTATTCCAAGTGAATAAATAAAATATAGGGTGAATATTATATTTTCTCATTTGGTAGAGGACTTTCCAAAGATAAATAAAATTTCGTTTTGAACACTAGAGTTCTCAATGATCATCAAAAAGTGAGAACTTACCTTCATTAGTCTAGGATTCAATTTCAAAATCTCATTTGCATAAATTCATTCATTTCGAAGTAATAAGGATCTTCCAAAGCCCCTTTCACTTTATAAAAAATCGAAATATTTCAAAAACGGTAAATTTTGAGCGAACCAACTTGGGTTAATTTATTCCGTGCAATCTGGAAATTCAATGAAAAACATGGTGTTCCATGAAAAAATATTTATTTATTCATCGAGGTACACTTTTTTTGTACACCCTGTATATTTCCAAACAATTAGATAATGTAGCACTGATAGAACCTAATATTACTGTGTACTGTGAAATTTCATAGACAAATTAAAGTGGTTGAATATTTCAGATTTAAAGTTATTCATTTCACATTACAGAATCATTTTTTTTTGTTGATGACCTATATTTCTTTGAGAATTTTTACGTATCACTGTATTCCCAATCAATTCATTCATTTAGATTTATATAATCTCGTAAGATGAGACTATGGGAGCATTTGTTCAATTGTTGATAGCAAATCAAAAAACCATAAAAAATATTAATGATCATGAATCGAATTGATTAATTCTTATTCTGAAAATTTTTATTGAAATTAAATATAACTATTATAATAATTTTTGCTACTTAAAATCGCACTTATAAACTTGAATTTTATTTGTATATCATTGAGAAAAAGGAACAACAAAAAATTTCCGAATACCTCATTTTTTCGATCGGATCCGACTGTCCACGCCACAATCATAATCTACATACGGGATGATAAATGATAAACAATCGCGTAAAAATTCGATAAAAGCTCCGAACTACTCGAATTGAATCGGCGGCACACCTGGATCCTGATAACTATTTCTCCAATATTTTAGGACCTTAAAATGAATAAATAATCTCATCTTATATCTAATTGTCCCTTTGTCACACAGAATCTCTTTTTCAATTCTTTGGATTTCATTATTTCCCTACTGCGTTAACATCACATTTACTACGATAGGTCAATAGGTTTAGTATATTCTATTGATGAGTTTGAGTTGGATAACGTGAAATTTTTCTATTATTTCTCTATTATACCCCGTGTTTAACTTTTAATGTGAGTTGCATGATTCCGAAACTAAAAATCTTATTATGAGTAAGCAAAAATCCTTCAAAAGTAGGAGCATTGATGCGGGTGAATCTCTTCTCAGAAGTTTCTCGAGTTTGAATACAACAGCAGACAATTCGACAGGTGAATATCAATCTCAAGAAGTGTCTGTAAATTCAAAGGACAACCAATAACCAATATCTCTCGTTATTAACCCAACCACCCTCCAGGGCTTATGTCTGGGTAAGCCACTGGAGAAGGGTATCGAGTGTATCGACGTGAAATAAATGTTCGACGTCTTACGTTTCATGAGAATAGTGGAAAAAATTCACTCAGGAATTTTGTTGTGTCTGCTTCTATATAACGAGATTCTGAAAATACAGGCCCGGCTAAACTAAACTTGGTTCGATTCTGGGAAAAAACTTCAGATAGAAAAAATTCTGAAAAAATGTGTTCACCCGGGTAGTACCTAACAAAAATGGGTAATAAAATCATCAAACGTGCCGACAGTAATAGAGGACAGCCGTAATCACTTCTGAAATTCGGTTGAAATATCCTTACTTATACCTACTGAAGATAGAAATAATAAAACGAAGGAATTTTGACAAATCTCTTACTATTTGCTATAATTGTTTCGCCAACACTGTGACATAATCAGGGTACATTGACAAAATAGAGCTTATATAAGGGACAAAAATATGAGCATTGCCTGAAGAAACATAAATACTAAATAGGACCTAATAAATTTTAAAGGTGTATTAGACGTTCACCCCACCTGGGATTTCCAAACTATTGAAAAAATTCTATAATGAACAAATAGATGAAAACTCATTTCCATTATTGCATTTGTTCGAATAATTTGGAAATTCCAGGCGGCAAATGTCCAATAAAACTGTAAAGTTTGTTATGACCAATTTAGTATTTCATTAAGGTTGTTCGAAATATCATGTCAAACACTGTAAAAAATATTTCAGATTATATATTTATTTTATGGAAACACATCACAGAAATATTTTCGGACTTTATTTCTTGAAATACAATATATTAGCAAGAGGTTGACATCTAGCATCCATAAATAATCGAATATATCGTTTTTGGAATCACAAAATCGGAGTTTCAGAAAAGGTCTTATTTCACGAGATCAGAATAGCTTCATTAAAATATGGAAATAAGTTTCATATTAAAAACTAAAAAGCAAGATATGAAAACCAAATTTCCTTGTAGAATAAAACGCAAGCATAAAAATAGAGATATGATTAAAAAAAGGAATTTTGATTGGTGAGAATTGTCGACGCAAAGCATTCATATTTTCAGAAAATAATTCAATAGGTATATCGTTCACATTCTGGCTTACTACTTGATCGAACTTTGTTAGACTTCCTTCAATAATTCAAATATTTAAATTCTTTTTGTTGAAAAAAAAGGAGATGGTACTTGTAATAACTTACTCCGTTATCTATAAGATTAGTAATGAAATGTAAATTTTCAAAATATCATAATAGTACTGTTTATTCTTTATTTTATAAGAAATATCCTATGATATGATTGAAAATTCAATTTCATACTCTCCTTCTGCCTATCAAATTAATTGGTTTTTTATTAAATTAAACTCTTTTCATCCACAAGTGCGCACTGAATTCACACTAAAGAGCCAGCGTCAGATTATTGTGTATTTAATTTCAATACACGATCAAAAACTAATCAGTTTATGTAAAACGATCATCAAGGCGTCGCGTCGGCGCATATTCGTGTTATAACAAAAATTCGGAAGGGCTTAGTGCTTAGTAATCCGCCAAAGTGCTCGGGTCAGGAAAAACTTTAGCTTTCCTTATACCGGCTATAGAAATGATCTTCAAAATGAAGTTAGCACCAAGACATGTCTGTCATGGATGGCTGAAGGAACTTGATAGGAATAAGATCGTTATTCTTGTCGTTTTCTTGGATTTCGAAAGAGTATTCGAAACAATAGATAAGCAGAACCGTATCTAGGTACTATTGCGCCTGTGGCAATATCTTAGACAGCGCCCCCCATTTTCGAAGATTTTTTCATCGATTATATTTTCTTATAGTATTTTTTTGTTCATAACTTAAGTCATATATTTGGTGATTATTTTATGCTTAGTACGCAAATTGTCGGTGTCGCCCCTTATTTGCCATCTGTAATTTTTGCATTCGTAATCGGTATGCATTTACTCGTTGTTTTCGGTTTTTTGTTTCATAATCGTCACAAAATTTCAATACTGTTGTTATCAAAGTACTGAACTGAGTAATTCGCATCGAAAAATTGTCTGGGCCGTGTTATACAATTTATTGTGATTCATTGAAATTGCAATTTAATTGTGCAGATATCAGTTTTAAATTGATTATATCCAAACGGTGTTCCTAATGTGTACAAATGAAAATGACAGATTTCTCGGATCATTTTGAGGAAAAAGTCATATAACATGAATCTGCAAACCCTTTGGTTTTGAGATACCGGTGTTAAAGTTTTTTTTTCTCATAGCACCTTCCCTTCACAAGATATTCAACTTGAATTGGCATAGATTTTCCAATTGAAAGTTTTCATCTTGTGATATGCTTATTTTGTATGCAAATCTACAGGGTGATATTTTTTCTGGAAGGGTACCTGCTTCTTTCCACCAGAACTATTTTTTGGCGAAGCACTGGTTCTATAAAAAATGTGAAGTGAAACTCTGGTCTAGTACAACATTTTTTGGTTTGTTGTAGTTTTGTCGTATCTGCTATCGATTTCGAAAAAAAAATTCAAACAGCTCTCTGGTAATCCTTAGGAAAATCCAAATTATTATGAAAATCCAGTTAGTAAGCTAAATTAATTATAACTTATGGTACTCATCAACAAATTCTGTAGGGAAGATTAATGAAGATTCGATAAACTAATAAATAATATAAGCATCACTAAAAAGTATGTCCATACAAGAAACACCCTGTATCTCGAAAACAAAGCGTTTGCAGGCTCTGTTTATGGGACTTTTTTTTCTTAAAATTATCCATGGAATATTTTCCTTCGTAACTCCGGTTTAGGAAAACCCAGTGTAAGGTGAGAACAATCGAATCGGTAAGAAAAAAAAATATTTTGAGTAATTAAGTTCCAACTTCGTTATCAAACCTCTTTTTCTCACATTACAGATATGAGTAAACGTTGTTGTAAAAAACAAGAAAAAAGAAAGATCTCCGTCCTTGGTTTCGAGATTCCTCGGCATTTCTCGTTGCGAGGCGTATACATGAAAACCGAATTGCATTTTTTTCTCTTGATATTTTTGGGCGCCCCTGCAGACCTTGCGCCCGTGGCAAGTGCCACCTTTGCCACGCCCTAGATACGGCACTGTAGATAAGAAATTGTTGATACAAAAGTTGAAATCAATTGGAATATCGGGAGTGGCCATAAATTGGTTTGAATCTTATTTGCCGGATTTATATGAATGATATTGTCAAGAATATGAAGCATGGTAAGATGTCAGCATTTGCAGATGACACAATGTTGTTTATCACCGGTGAGGATATATTTCAAATGGAATTGTTAATGAACGATGATCTTAATGTGTTGTGTAGTTGGCTGAAAAATAATCAACTGCAGATTAATTTTAAGAAAAGCAATTTTATGATTTTCGGTAAAGAGAAATTCCTCAAAATGATTAATGGAAAGGGGGTTGACATATTGATAAAAAATAATGCGTTGAAAAGGGTGGAGTCGATAAAATACCTAGGTGTAATTTTGGACTCTAACTTGAAATTTCAGCTACTTGCAGAATATATTATGAAAAAGATGGCGCAAAAGATTCACTTTATTGGAAGAATCAGTAACAAAATTGATATGAAAGCTAGAGTGTTATTGTTCAGATCCATTGTGTTGCCTCATCTAGATTTCTGTACATCCCTTATCTTCAATTTGTCATCCAGTTGCATAGATAAAATACAGAAAATTGTAAATAGGGGCATGAGAGTGGTTTTAAAATGTGGCAGAAGGACCCCAATTAGATTGATGTTGGAGGCTACCAATTTGATAAGTGTTAGACAGAGAATTTTCTTCAGAACTTTGGATTCAATTCATAAAATTAGATATAACATGCAACCAAATTATTTATCACCGAAGTTAACATATGTTCATGAAATTCACGATCACGATACAAGATCCAGAGAAAATTTTTTCTCAGATGACAGGATCCTCTCTGGCGAGGGGTCTGGTTTGTTACAATGGGCTACCCCATACGATTAGAGATTCAGTTAATTATAGGACTTTCAGGAGAATGTTAATTGCACATATACGGAAATATTTCTGATTTGAATTAATCTTATTTCTTTTTTCTGTTGTAACTAGTATTTTTCACTAAATAAAGAGTTATTATTATTAATATTTACTGAATAGTCGAATATGCAGTCAATAGTTGGGTATTCAATGAATAGAATAATGAATGACTAATTTTATTCATGAATAGCGAACTACGTCCTGTGAAGAGGTTCGTATAATCGAAATATATTGTCTAGGCCCGAGTGATATTCGTTACGATTATATAACGAATAATTTGAAAAACTAAAACCATACCACTGCATCTTGATAATTCAAGGACATTTCATTGAGCTTGACTTTTATTTTTTGGCGAATGTTACTATGGAAATGATCACAATATGACAGGAGGCGAAATACAAAAATGATTATACCACGTCGTCAAGTAGTATATTCATTTATCAATACGCCTTAACTGTGAGAAATTCAAGGATTCTGTTAGTTCATCAGAACATGAGTTGTATATTAATGAATAGTCGAGTATTCACACAATAGTTGAATATTCTATGACTAGTTTTCAATTCATGAATAATCAGTGAATAGTCGAATATTCACTATTCAGTGAATTGTTTTCTATTCAGTGAGTAGATGGATAATTATGGTATTTGTTAATATTCATGATTATTCACTGGTGATGAGTAATTGAATAATTAATCATTTGTGAAGTTACGAATGAAAGTTGAAATGATCACTTAACTCACTATTCAGTAATAATTAAAACAAAGTTTTGTAATTTACTATGGACAAATCGTTTTATCAATATTACAATTACTGGAAATTACATACAGGGTGTCCCGTAAAGACCACGTCAAACCAAGGGAGAATGTAGATCAAAGGATAACCCACCTGCTATGACAAAATTCCCATTATAAAAGTCTTACCGTTTTCGAGATATTTTTTTTTGTTGAAAATAATGAATTTTTGCCCCTTTCAATGGTTTTGACCTTACGGTTGGTACAATTTTACATCTTTTTGGTTAATTTTTTCAGTAAAATATTGCTGAAGAATGATTTTAACGTTTACATTAAAAACATCCTCCGAACATTTTAAAGGGGAGCTATGAGAAATATTTTTATTGGAAATTTTGGTAGTGGATTATTATTATTATTTTTATCGTAGTGAAAAAAAAATGTACCGAGCTACTGCTGCACATTACACCAATAAATTGTCTATTTTATAGTGATTTCAAAGAGGTATCACACAAGTCATTTGTTATTCAAAGAAAAAAGATATGGCTGTTTTTATCCAAATGGGTACGTTTCTGACAAAATCAAGTTTGTCGATTCTGTTAAAAAATCTTCGATATTGCATTACTTAGTGAACAATGGCAATTGTTTACGTGCGAAAATATTACTCGCATAATTATTCACCTCAACGAATTCAATTTTGCCGGCAAATTTGGCGAAAACATCATGCATATCCAAATTTTTTTAATAAGATCATTTGGAGCGACGAGCCTTCTTGTACCAAGGATGGGTACATACATACATATATGTACCCATCCTTGGTACAGGGAGACTCTTCGCTCCAAATGATCTTATTGAAAAAATCAGGATCTGCATGATGTTTTCGCCAAATTTGCCGGCAAAATTGAATTTCGTTGAGGTGAATAATTATGCGAGTAATATTTTCGCACGAAAACAATTGCCATTGTTCACTAAGTAATGCAATATCGAAGATTTCTTAACAGAATCGACAAACTTGATTTTGTCAGAAACGTACCCATTTGGATAAAAACAGCCATATATCTTTTTTCTTTGAATAACAAATGACTTGTGTGATACCTTTTTGAAATCACTATAAAATAGAAAATTTATTGGTGTAATGTGCAGCAGTAGCTCGGTACATTTTTTTTCCACTACGATGGGCTAAACTTCATGAACAAAATAATCCACTACCAAAATTTCCAATAAAAATATTTCTCATAGCCCCCCTTTAAAATGTTCGGAGGATATTTATAATGTAAACGTTAAAATCATTCTTCAGCAATATTTTACTGAAAAAATTAACCAAAAAGATGTAAAATTGTACCAACCGTAAGGTCAAAACCATTGAAAGGGGCAAAAATTCATTATTTTCAAAAAAAAAAAAAATCTCGAAAACGGTAAGATTTTATAATGGGAATTTTGTCATAGCAGGTGGGTTATCCTTTGATCTACATTCTCCCTCGGTTTGACGTGGTCTTTACGGGACACCCTGTATATTGTAATTGATAGATACAATTGAATTAAAATGATTCATTCAATAGTAGAAACTGGGATTCTTCCAGAGAAACATTAATAGAATTGGAATTTTATCAATGAAAAAATATAAAAATTGAATATGAGATTTTAACATATGACTGTAGCAATAAAGAGTTCTAATACTAATAATAATATAAGATTCTACATCCGAATTGGATGAACATATATGTTGAATGAATACTCAAAATTCATATCCAGAGACAATACTTCATCAAACAAAATATTAAAAATAATAAGGTTTATGGATGGAAAATATATTCGAAAAGATGATTATTATAGGTACCTAGATTGTTGTTTCATGGAATAAATTCTACGAAAGCAAGAAAGATAATGGAAAATAAAAGAAATAGTATAGGTATACCTGTATAGCTATAACGAATTCATATACCTGTAATGGGTCTATGAAGATTGTAGTGTGTAGCAAAGGTTTTACTGCGTCTATTTAAGAATCTATTGTATTTTATAAGTTGTCATGTAATGAAAATAATTGCTGGATTTTTCAAACGACAATTTCATTATAAAAATATGACAACTTTTTCGGTGAAACCAGGGAAATAATGAACGTTTTTACATTTATGCATCCGACAACAGTAAACTGTGTTCAGTATTAACTGTTCGTTAAATAGATCCGTTAAATAATTATGCATATTTTTTGCTAGATATCAACGAAGATCCAGTCCAGTTATCGGTGCCTAGGTTTTTTGAGTGGAATATTCGAATAAGTATTAACTGAATAATCATTGAATATTAACTTACTATTCCTTGAATAATCAGTTATAATATCATAAGAGCATAATTAGTATTCGATTATACACCGAGTCTCGGGAGCGCAACTCGAGTGGTGCTTCGCGAAATACGTTGAGTGAAGAGGATCCTATAATATATCGTCTATACTCGACTCGAGTTGGTATTCGTTACGATTATATCACGAATAATATTTTTAATTTCACTGAGCTTGAATTTTATCTTTTTTTTGGAGGACATCCAAGTACGTTACTATGAATATGATCACAATATGGCAGGAGGCGAATCACCAAAACGATTATATCACGTCGTCAATCACTTATCAATACGCCATAACTATGGAAAATTCTCGGATTTTATTGGTTCATATAAATATGAGTTTAATCACTAAATATTCATTGAATGATTACTGAATATTTATTGAATATTCATGATTACTCATGAATAATCAAGCATGAATATTTGTTTGAATGAATTATTCGAATAAATTCAAGAATGAATATTCTAATACGAAAAAGCGAAAAAATCCCAGCTCTAGTCTGAAGAGTGAACTTGATTTGATGGTTCGACTTGAATCCTCTCCAACTGCTCGAACACAGGTGCCTCGTGAGTGGCCGCTTTTAGGGCGGAAAATTGGGTCTCACTCTAGAGCGACAATTTCGCTCGCAACGGCCCTGATTAATGATACATGGAAAACTAGCCACCTGCAATTATTATCAATAATGTAAATAAATATATAAAATAAATCACCTTCATACATTTTTTCATAACATTCAAAAAGCAATTTGATAACAAATTCTACGAATATCTGAACAGAGAATATTCAATATATTTCAATTGAAATTCAAATTGATACACCGGGTTTTCCACCATAATTTGACCCCCCCTTTAACTTTGTTACTGACAGATGTACAAAAAAATGTTTTCTTCAAAAGTTTCACGAAATCGACTAGTGTTTTTTAAAATGATTTCACAAAACTAAATATATACAGAGTGGGCAACATATTGATTGCAACATTTTTTTAAATAGATCACCCTGTATATTTTTCTATATTTGACTAGCTTTTTTTCCCCTAACTTCAAATATATAACATATGTTTGGCCTATCTTTCTTATTCTGAGTACCACAGAGATTTAAATTATAAGAACCACCTGGCAGCTAAGTAATCAGTTTTCAAGTGGTAGGTTGCGATAGCTCAAAAAATTCGATGATTTGGATGCAACTCCATATATTCTCTCCTTGTAGCTTTCATATTTTTATTGTTCTTCACATAAAGTGAAAATATTTCAAATTTTTCCGCTTCTGTGTAGTGCATATTCGATGAATATTTTCATTCTAATTCGATGAATCTTTTCATTCAATAACAAACGTACAGTCCATTCAGGAATTATTGACATCCCGGGTGGCTTTGGAAAATCGAAATTAAGTTGGTACTGGCCCATTCAGTAACATTTTGAATTGCAGATTTCGGGTTGGCATTGGAAATGTCATTGACAGGAGGTTAGATTTGTTTGTTTGTGCTAGTGGTTTTGATCGAAGAAATTTTGAAAATGTATCCATTTCAAACACACATTGATTAGTTTATTTGAGTATTTCTCACAGTACTGTTTCAAAAAAGAAGAAGACAAGTCCTTACAACCTGGATTATTAGTGGAAGAAAACCTGTGCAATACGATTTCACCTTCAAAGAATCATTGAATGATTTGATTGTTACCAAAAGCCGAGCCTGGATGAAATTTGACCAAAAAGCATCTGGATTTTAATCAATCAAAGACAACATTACATAAACTCAATTGGTTACAAGTTCAAAACAGTTAATAAAAAGAAAATTCTTATTGATAAACAGAAAAATATAATAAGTTGAGTACGATTTTATGGTGAATACAGAGAATATTTGCAACAAAATGTGAAATTCATTTATCTGGAGGAAACTTGGTTATTTGAAAATGCCAGCATTATTCAACAGTGGACTCTAGAAAGAAAACAAAATATTTTTCAAGTATATTCAAGGGTAAAAGTAGAAGGAGCACTATTTTGAATGCTGGATATTTGGATTTTTACCTAGATGTTTTGTTTTGACATTGGTGATCATGAGGATTATATGAATCTATGAAGAGAGAATTATTTTATAATTGGATTGCTAAACAAAGTCTTGGCATTGCATCTATAGTTTATTTATATTCTATATTGAAATTAAGTATTGTTATATCTGTTTTTTGTTCTTCAATGAGTAATCCAAAAATCTAATAAATTTCAATTGCTTTAGGGAATTTTTACTGAGTATTTAATCGAAAAATATATTCAGAAGAGTAACTTCAAGAATTTCTTCACCTTTTACCCACTTGAAGACAATAATAGAATGCAATAAAATTTTAAAATTCACAAATTAAAAATAATTTCATGCAAAAATGCTTTTAGTGAGTGAGTTAAAGCTATTATGGGCAAAATAATTTATGTAATTTAATAGAAACTAGTATAAAAGCATTTCAATAAAAAACAGAAAACTCGAGTACAAATAGTACCTATAATTTTCATACAAGTTTAATCAATCATTGATGTCATGCACAGTTTCAATAAATAGTGAATTTAGAAAGTAATTTACACATCGGCTGATAAATTGGTTCCAAATTTGAAAGTTATAGTACAACTGTGATGTCAAAATTTTTCATATACTTAATGGATTCTTTGAATTTTATTTCTGTCTTATTATGATATGGCTTTTCCATTCACTAAGCTACATTATTTAAATTTATCAACCAGTTTTTTCTGTTTTCTTCACCAGTTTAGACACCACAGTTAAAATGATCCATAAGAGTTATTTGATGAGAATTCTGCAAGCAGGTTGGTATCCAGTGTCCATCAGTAATGCAACAATTTTTGAAGAGCCTTCGGTGAAAAGAAATATGCATATTTTAATGATCTTCAATGGGCGACTCTTAAATTAATGATATCTCTTCATTGGATTTCCTCGAAATGAGATAGCATTTCACTATATTTTTACGTTATATAATCTGAATTTCAATTTATGAAATCATTATTGTATGCTACCCTTCGTAATAATCGTAATTTCGAAAATTCAGGATCTTTCTGATACAAAAATGATGAAAATAATTTAAACTGGTTATTTCTATGATGAACCATAGCAATTTTTAGTGATATTTTTGTAACCAGAAATAAAGCCGCGACTAGACGTTCATGTCCTACTTCGATGTCAATAATTCCTGAATGGACTGTATGTCATATATCGTTGCCAACGAGATAACTGAAAAAAAGGCATTTTGAATTATCGCAGCCTTCCACTCAAAAACTGATTATTTAGCTTGCCAGGTGGTTCTTAAAATTTGAAACTCTGTATATTCAGAATAAGAGATATAGGCCAAACATATGTTATACATTCGAAATCAGGGGAAAAAGAGCTAGTCAAATATATAAAAATATACAGGGTGTTCCATTTGAAAAAATGAAGTTGCTATCAATATGTCGCCCACTTTGAATATATTTCATTTTTTGAAATCATTTTAAAAAACACTAGCCGATTTCGTGAAACTTTTGTAGAAAACATTTTTTTGTACCTCTTTCAGTTACAAAGTTAAAGGGGGGTCAAATTATGGTGAAAAACCGTATTTAACCTTAACCTTGTAGATGCATAGAATATTCCGAAATCTGAAGAATGAAGTTGGTACAGACTTCGTTAATACTTGTTGAATTCATATTTTTTTCAAAAATATTCACTTTCATCGAATGAAATTATTTTCATTTTTATTATTGCCTATTCCGCAACTTGGCAGGTTTTAGAGGTTTAGTCGGGCGAAATTAGTCAAAGATATGGAAATTGTGAAATATTTTACATTCTGAATCATCATTAGTAAGTCTATTCAAGCATGCAAAATCTCAAGCAATTAAGAGATTTAACATGTCGAAATTGACACTTGAGATAAGAGGACGCTTTCAACTTAAAATTGGTTGGTAGAAATCACAATGGAAATTTCACTAGTTGAAATATTGTCAATTTTGTGTATGAACCTGGCCTATACGGTTTTATTTAAGTGAAAGAGAAATTATTGTTATCTACCGTTCTTAAATGTGTTTTATTACTCACATCCATTGCTACCCTTCGCTCAATACAAATATGTATTGTCTCTCTTGTTTCAAGATTCTCTTTTGGACCTTGAATCGAATCATCGTCATTACTTTTTCGTTAAGAAATATTTGTCGGAAATGGACATAAAGGTAGGGTTTTAACTTTAAGAGAGTTTATTGTGATATTCTTTATTACCTGAGTGTCATTAAAGGTTCAATGGTTTCAAGAAAACTATAATAAACTTATTATCTATTATTAGTTATAGCCTAATCTATAGCATCTTTGTTATGTTTCGGCAATTGCAACTAAGCGATAAATTTTCAAATAGGTATGCCATTTTGGCAATATATAAGTATCTGAATTTTATGAGACAGCAACAGTCTTCAATTCGACCTGAAAGATAGAGCGTACCTCTTTAATTGTGAAATTTGAGTAACATTATTCGAGAAAATGAACAAGAAATTTCAAAAAAGTGCTGTGGGGAGAAATGAACGGGTAAATGTTCAAGGATATCCCATATATTATAATGGGTGGTATGTGTCAAACTATCAGTATATGGAGGAATGGAAAGAAAACAGAACCCGTAAGTAATTTCATCTATTAATTGAATTTTTTTAGTTAGTAATTCTATTTCGTCATCTCAGTATAAGTAGTTTTTCAGAGCAAATTCCAGAGAAATAATAGGTCATTTTCAATTTCTGTAATTTTCGAAATTTGACCTAAAAATGATTTCAAACGATTGGATTCTATTCATTGTTGTAGAACCTTAGGTTCAATTAATTTCTTACATGATACACTACGGTTTGCTTCAAGAGAGAGCCCCTTGAATTTTCAGGGAAGATTTAGTGTTCGGATATTTCAGTTGGGTTGATGAATAAGGAAAATGTATAGAATGGAGTCGGAGTAGTACCTATAAAAATCTGAAGTGGTGATCCAAAAATTTTACTTCACGATAGATTGGTGGTGTAGGATCAGAGAAACAGGAAGAGTTTACTGAGTCATGGATAGTCATTTGTAACATTTCAAAAATTAGCTGATTGCTCAAAAAAGAAACCATACTTGAGCAATCGGCTAATTTTTGAAATGTTATAACTGAGTATCCATGACTCAGTAAACTCTAGAGCTGACATCCAACAACTTAGCCGATTTTATTATTCCTAATTAAAAACAAATATCCAACGACGAAATGAATAAAAATAAAATAAAATAAAGATTTCTAGCCCCTATCGACTTTATTACTTCAGCGCATCACATACACACATCTAAGTTTTTTACCCTAATTTGTTTCGAGTCTGCTGTTTCTTTGATTTCACCTCCGTCTGTCGGCGCACTTTCTATGCATCGGTCGCATTTTTTGTCCCCGCTTTTTAATTTATTATGATTTCTTTATACCTGAAATATTGGAGAATTGATTTGAATTTTAATGAGATGATTTTGAGAAGATACATTTGTCTAGCTTGTAAGTACTTTGTTCGTACCTATATGTGCGAATATTACTTTTGATTTTTATTCTCATTTCAAACTAAAAATGTTTTGAATTATATAATGCTTCTTTGTATATCTAAATTATACCAGACCATCTTTCTTGTGATATTTACTATTCAATAACTTTTAGTAATGCTCATCTTTACTTTATTTTTGTAAACACCTTCATCAATGTTACAAATGATGTTTTCCGTAAATTTTGTAGAGCCCTGAGGATGGGAATAAATTTTTCCGAAACGTCGGCGAACTAACAGAGTATCATTTTTCTGTTTCTCTGATCCTACACCACCAATCTATCGTGAAGATATAAAAATTATATTTTCCCAAAAGAAATACAATCTCTATCCAAAAAAAAATTAAAAATCGGTCTCAAAATAGTGAAAATATTTGAAACTGCGTGTGAATAGTATTATTGAAAGACTGAACGAAAAATTAATCAACTTATTCCGAACTTCTTTTTAATTTTTCCGTCATCGAGGATTTGGTATTGTTAGCAAAACTGATACCCATCTGAACCACAAAATAACTTGCAGATTTAAGAATTTCAATTTTTACTTACTGGGAAGATCGGGGCAATAACCATAATTGAAAATATCACAACATGAAAGTATAATTTTAATTTAAATTGAAGTTTTATTGTGGAAGTAGATTATTGCAGTATTGTAATGGCAATTTAAAAATATAGCGTTCATTTAATTTCAGATGTGATAGAACAAACCCAGAATGTACCTCCGATGCAATATTATCCACATCCTTCACTGGTAGCACCAAAAAGGAATCACAGAGGCGAAGTGCACTATTCCACTAACGGACAATACCTGTCGCCATTTAGTTATGGTAAGTAGAGGTCCTTGATGGAAAGTTACAAAAAGAACTATTGATTTACAGAAATATATATCGGGTGTCCCAAACTCGATGGCCTATTAGACGTTTCTGGAAAACTGATCATAATTTTGAGCTGAAAATTTGCATATTGGGTTTTGAGACAATGATCTTTCTCCCTAAAATATTTTCAGATCTCTACAACTTTCGGT
Organism: Harmonia axyridis; assembly: GCF_914767665.1. NCBI lineage: Eukaryota > Metazoa > Arthropoda > Insecta > Coleoptera > Coccinellidae > Harmonia > Harmonia axyridis. The sequence goes on from NC_059506.1 coordinate 19,349,945, forward strand.
TATACCGGAAACAGACTACTACTTCCTTATTTCAAATGGCACACCCAGTATATTATTGCATCATTAGATAGCTTTTTTGATGGCAATTTCGGCAATATGCCATACCTTGGGTAAAAATTCAACGGTTCATGAGTTATTGGGATTCTTATGAAAAAAAAGGTGGCGATGAGGACTCACATTTTTTTGAATATTCCAACAGAAAAAGCCTTTTTCGAAAAAAATTGGTTTTGTTTCGTTTACGCAAATACGTAGTATTATAAGACTGTTTTCGGCTTGGACCAAAAATGTACAGGGTGTTTATAAGTGGATCATGAACTTGGACAACTCAAATTCTACAAAACTCAAGATTTTCAAATTAGAACCTATATTTTTTATTATTTCAGTCGATTCTACGTACAAAAATAGTGAGGGTTACTTCAAATGAGGAAAAACCGCTATTTAAAACTGTGGGAATAACTGTCTGTTACTTCCGTAAAACACAGAAAGAAAATAAAATTCGATGTTTGGATAACTAAATTTTACATTTCATGAATTTTAATTAATTTTTCGTTGGTATTGTTGAGTATTCCATAAACCAATACAATTTTCAATTACGAATAATTCATTACAATTCTTGATATGTCAAATTTAGTTATGGAAACATCGAATTTTATTTTCTTTCTGTGTTTTACGGAAGTAACAGACAGTTATTCCCACAGTTATAAATAGCGGTTCTCATTTGAAGTTCTTCCCCGATAACTCTTGAAGTATTCATTTCAGGTAAAGGGTTTGCTGAAATAACCCTCACTATTTTTGTACGTAGAATCGACTGAAATAATAAAAAATATAGGTTCTAATTTGAAAATCTTGAGTTTTGATGAATTTGAGTTGTCCAAGTTCATGATTCTCTTATAAACACCCTTGTACATTTTTGGTCCAAGCCGAAAACAGTCTTATAATACTACGTATTTGCGTAAACGAAAAAAAACAAATTTTTTTCGAAAAAGGCTTTTTCTGCTGGAATATTCAAAAAAATGAGAGTCCTCATCGCCACCTTTTTTTTCATAAGAATCCCAATAACTAATGAACCGTTGAATTTTTACCCAAGGTATGGCATATTGACGAAATTGCCATCAAAAAAGCTATCTAAAGATGCAATAATATACTGGGTGTGCCATTTGAAATAAGGAAGTGGTAGTCTGTTTCCGGTATAACCGGAAGTTGTAGAGATCTGAAAATATTTTAGGGAGAAAGATCATTATCTCAAATCCCAATATGCAAATTTTCAGCTCAAAATTATGATTAGTTTTCCAGAAACGTCTAATAGGCCATCGAGTTTGGGACACCCGATATATATAGGTATCAAATTCTATGAATACAGGTATTTCTTGTTTGTACTTCCTAATAAATATTTCATTTTTTTGTTTAACTTATATACCTATGTAGGCTTGGTTAATCGATCGTCTAGAGGTATGATTCGATTACCTGGCCTTTCGTCTTTTTCTTCGTGACTTTGTTGGGTTTGTAATAATTAAACTCTTTTCAATTATTTACATCTATTTACAGAGCCACAATTATACAGTACAAACTCGGTATTGGGAAGATCTTAATTACGTCTTAATTACAAGTTTCCCACTACGGTACTGAATTTCGTCTTTAACACGTTCAATTGTTTACTCGAAACGTCTTCGTCGTACTTCAAGATTTCGGTCGTCTCGTCTTTAACTTGTTCGCGACTCGTCTTAATCTAGTCCGCGAACCGTCTTTACGTCGTACGTCTTAAGTTGACCGACCGAACTTGTCTCGTCTTCGACTTGAGTTAAACTGTACCGTCTGTACACGTCTTTGGTTTAATCTTAACTCTTTCCGTCTTCGGCTTAACTTCAACTGTTCTCTCTGTCGATTGGAACTACCCTGTCTTGGTTTGACCACACCCTTAGGGGAAGGTACCATCCCCCTAGTCCAATAGGATTTTTGCCATACCGCCCCCAAAGATCTTCCGGATTCCTGGAATATTCTAGAAGAACTAGGGCCTGAGAAAAAGCATGAAACACATGTGGCATAATCGTCTTGTTCCGAAACCTTTCCCAACCCCATAAATCCCTTAAGTTTTACCATCGACATATGACATTCTTCGACATCCCGAAGAATAGCACATCCTTTTTACATTATGTACAATTCGTTCCCTGTAAATCTATTGAAACTGTCATGCCCTCGACATTAAAAGAAACTAATAGGTTCCGGTTGACCATCGCCATTATTTACAGGGAAACAATAAACTGGATCCTACATTCGACCCCCCTAAAAATTAGAGTTCGACCCGAACTCATCATCGTCCTCATCTTCGTGAGGTATCCACGGTTTCATGAATTCCGCACATGTAGATGTCCTCATAGGACCTTCATGAACCCCGACTTTTTTCACGTCGTACCTGTCATTCCTCTTTGGTCGCGATACCTCATATGGGCCTAAAAACTTTCTTTTACGCTTCTGACCCGCGCCGAATTGCGTTTGCCTTATCGCAACAAGCTTTCCTACCTGGTACGTCTCGACCTTCTTTCTCCGTCGATCATGTTTTCGTCGGCCATCCCTTTGTACCTTAGGTACCTGATCTGCGCATTTACTTCTTGTTTGCTTTTTATCGTCTTTCGTCATGTAATTTTCGAACGCTGCAACCACTGACCGATTTTCCTTTTCACGCATTTTAACGCTTTCCCCTTGACTATTACTTCTGGGGACATCGTTCGTAATCGTTACCTGGTTTATGCGTTCCTTCTTAATCTTTAATTTCACGTCTTTCGTCTGATTGGCTCTATAGGTCTGGGTCAGTTTACCGTCTTTACTTTTCAAAGGTGTAGTATCGATGCGTTCTTTATCAATTCGTCGTCGTCGTCCGTCGTCGTTGATAGCGATATGCATCAACCAACTGTTCGCAACCGCTTGTTCCTTTGATCTCACGCTAATCCCTTCTTCCCCAATTAAAACAGTAGCCTGTTTCAAAATATTAGTACCAAGGATCGCTTGGAATCCCAACGATCCTTTAGGGATAATGTGAAACTTGAGGTTGAACAATTGTCCATCTATCTTCACGTCTAATTTCAAGGAACCCATCGTATTCACTTTGAAATGACCCAAACCTCTAATGATGGTGACGTCGTTATCTAACCGTAAGTGACGCAGGTATGAATTATAAATATCCTCGCGAATAATGCTTATCTCGCTACCGGTATCAAAGAGAGCCTCAACCGCCACCGCCCCAAAAACAAGTCTGATCGCATTTTTGGGAACTGATTCTACCACGGCCACTTCCGTGGTTTCAGCCTTTTCTCTGCAACTCGCGGCGATATGTCCATGTTTATTGCATCGGAAGCATTTTGTTCCTTTGCTCTTATCTGGACATTCCCTCGACTTATGCCCTCTTTTACCGCAACTATAGCAAGATTCGCTGCTTGCTTGCGCAACATTTTTTCCGTCTTTAATGCAATATTTCTCGTTCGTCTCCGCTCGCTTGACATTACCGTTTGATCTCACATCCTTTCTTTGGAAGTGAGAATCCCCCCTTTTGGTGATTTCCTCATAAATTTTGGCCTTCTGCTTGAAATCACCAAAATTTTTCGAGCCATACAATACTATTTTATTTGCGGAAATGTCTGCAATACCGTCTATGATGTATTGTATTATCGCTTCCTCTTCGATATTGGCTCTACTACCAATCTCCCTCATAGCGAGAATGTACTCTTGTACACTCTCACTAGATTTCTTTCTCCTGCTAGCCAGGAGTTTGTGAATTTGCGCCGAACTTACACGGACTTCAAATTCCTCGCATAGCCGCTCCTTTAACGATGCCCACGTCTTTATCCCCTTTTGAGATTGAATGAACAATCTCGCTAAACCCGACAGAGATTTCTTCGCAAATATTAATTTTTGAAGATCTGACCAATCCGTCATCGCAGCCATTTCCTCAAAATCCTCAATCCACCTCCCGACCGGATAATTATCGGCCCCCGTGAATTGTCGAATTGAATCTTCGACATCCCTAAACGTCAAAGAGAAACCACTTCGACAATTATGGTTTTCCTCTTCGAGCTTCATTTTCGACACCGATACAGAAACAGAGCTAACTAAATCATCGTCATTTTCGTCGTCATCGTCTTCGTCGTCGTCTTTCTCTAAAAGGGGACCACACAAGAAATCGCACACCCTTTTGGCGATCTCTTCCGTAGAACCCTCGTATGGTAAATTCAAAATTTGGCATACCGCCTCTAAATCAGTCTCCGTCAATTTTTGTTCAACGTCTTTGATTTTGTCTTGATGTTCGTTATCGTCTTTGTCCCAATCAAATCCGTCAAAGTTTCGTATTGTCCTACGTCTTTTGTATTTGTCACCTTCGGTCCCGAAACAAGCTATGTGCAGTGCTCTAATAGCCGGAACTTTGGCTTTCGAAATACCGTCTTCAATATGTTTTATTTCGCCTAACGAGTACATTTTCAATTTAAGTATATACGTCGAAACGGAATGAAATTAAATTGAATCGTCTTACTTCACCCGTTGACAGAAATTCAGTAACCGCTCACAAATAAAAGCAACAGTAACACAAAATAAAATGGACACACACAAAAATAAATGGGAATAAGAACAAAAAGCAAAATCAACACACTAAATCTACAGAAAATAAATCGTCAGATTTGAGAATCGGAGATCAAAATATTCGTCTTCAATCCTGATTAAAATATACCAGAGAAAAACAGATACAGGAAAAGATTCTCAAGTGAATAAAAGTAAAAAAACAGTGAATAATCAAATTAAGTCAAATGGAATTGCAGAACCAACAGCTTATGAATTTTTCCTAGCCTCGTCTTAAAAGAAAAATTTCTACCTTGTACAATTCCTCGTCTTGTTGAACGTAATCCTTTATTCACACTGTTACACAAAATGACCTTTTATCACTTCACACACTTTTGACACTTTTCGTAGATGGTCTTCTCCTCGTCTCTCGGTTGATCTTCCTTCTTTTTGTAGAATATTCTCGTCTACGTCGAATATTCGAAAATTCCTCTCAGGTCCTGGACGATTTTCTCCTTAATGTAGGCTTTTCACTTTGATCCAGGTTGATTTTCTCCCTGAAAATCTACTTCGATCCCGGACGATTTTCTCACAGCAAATACTTCACAGATCCCGGTTGATTTTCTCCTTGAAAATCAACTTCGATCCCGGTTGAGCCCCCAAAATGTAGGCTTGGTTAATCGATCGTCTAGAGGTATGATTCGATTACCTGGCCTTTCGTCTTTTTCTTCGTGACTTTGTTGGGTTTGTAATAATTAAACTCTTTTCAATTATTTACATCTATTTACAGAGCCACAATTATACAGTACAAACTCGGTATTGGGAAGATCTTAATTACGTCTTAATTACAAGTTTCCCACTACGGTACTGAATTTCGTCTTTAACACGTTCAATTGTTTACTCGAAACGTCTTCGTCGTACTTCAAGATTTCGGTCGTCTCGTCTTTAACTTGTTCGCGACTCGTCTTAATCTAGTCCGCGAACCGTCTTTACGTCGTACGTCTTAAGTTGACCGACCGAACTTGTCTCGTCTTCGACTTGAGTTAAACTGTACCGTCTGTACACGTCTTTGGTTTAATCTTAACTCTTTCCGTCTTCGGCTTAACTTCAACTGTTCTCTCTGTCGATTGGAACTACCCTGTCTTGGTTTGACCACACCCTTAGGGGAAGGTACCATCCCCCTAGTCCAATAGGATTTTTGCCATACCGCCCCCAAAGATCTTCCGGATTCCTGGAATATTCTAGAAGAACTAGGGCCTGAGAAAAAGCATGAAACACATGTGGCATAATCGTCTTGTTCCGAAACCTTTCCCAACCCCATAAATCCCTTAAGTTTTACCATCGACATATGACATTCTTCGACATCCCGAAGAATAGCACATCCTTTTTACATTATGTACAATTCGTTCCCTGTAAATCTATTGAAACTGTCATGCCCTCGACATTAAAAGAAACTAATAGGTTCCGGTTGACCATCGCCATTATTTACAGGGAAACAATAAACTGGATCCTACACCTATACAAATCGTATTGATTTCAAATAATAATATCAATCGCCATTTCTCATACTAGGTATACAACGTAGTAGAATAGCTCAAATTCAAATTGAAAATATGAAATACCAATATAAATATACAGGGTGCATGAATGCTTGGCCTCAGCCTGGTGGATAATGCACGTCATCCAGGCCATTCAGAAGAGTAGCTTGTTGTGTATCCTAAGACTTTTAGTTTCCGAGATACAGGGTGATTAATAAAAAATGTTCGAAATTTCTGATAACCCTAACTTGGATTTTTTCAAATTTTGTGAGTTTATTCAATTCATACAACCCATTGAAAGGATTCATGTAATTTTAATATATTCAGGGAAGTACTCAGATTATTGAGTTTTTTCCTTTAGACTTCGAAATCTATATTTTTTTAAAGTACTAGAGGAATGTCTTTATTGCCTAGAAAATATAAATAATTCAATGTAATTAATTCAATTTTTTCTTTGAATTAGAATGGCATACTGTGTTTAAAAGAGTAGTGAACGATAGAATTCATGTTTTAAGTAATTCTTTCAAAATACGATCCTGTTTATATTTTTTCGTGATGATATCTAATATTATCTCAGCACTTACTGAATTTTGTAACACGCAGCCGTACATATTAATCAGAAGTATGCATGATCAAGCTGTGAATTCTGAACCTGGAAATTGAATTTAAAACAAAATGACATAACCATTTCGGATCATGTAATCCATCCAAAAAATTTTGATGTTATTTTTTCACCATTACCTAATAATTGTAGTGTTTGATGATATTTGATTTTTTTTACAGAAGAACCAGGTTCGAGCATCTTCACTTCAACGGAAACATTCTCGGGCCCTTATGGAAATCGTTTCACAGAGGATCAAATTTATACATTGTTGGTTGATTTCATAATCCCACCTGGACATCTTTTCATTAATGGATTTCCGGTTTTGAATGAAGCAACCAATAATGTACAAATTTTTAAGCAATGCTTCTCAAACCCTCTTGTGGTGTATTCGGAAGAGAAAAAAAGTAATTCCAATAAAGACTCATCACATTACTCGAAACAAATCAATGCTCATGAAAGAATCTGTGTAAGATGTAAATCTGGATTTTTCATCACCAATGATGAATATTTAACCAAAGATCCTTGCTACTTCCATTGGGGTAAACTATTGAACCACAGTTTCAGTTGCTGTAAACAGTCGCCTGGTTCGATTGGATGCACAACTGGAAAACTTCATGTTTGGAATGGTACCGTTGATGGTACGAATGAGCCTTTAGAAGGCTTTGTGAAAACAAAATCCTCTGGGCTAGGGAACAAACAAAATGTTTTTGCTTTGGACTGTGAGATGTGTTACACGGTTAAAGGACTAGAACTGAGTCGAGTTGTCATTCTTTCATGTACCGGATCGATTGTGTACGATCATTTTGTCAAACCTGATAATGAAGTAGTTGATTACAATACACGATATTCCGGAGTAACTGAGAGTGATATTCACAGTTCAACAGCCAAGTCATTTTCAAACGTGCAAAGCGACATTTTGAAATTGTTCACCGAAGACACTATCTTAGTAGGACATAGTTTGGATAATGACTTGCGAGTTCTCAAAATCCTGCATTCCAAAATTGCAGATACTTCCTTAATTTTTCCTCATCATCGTGGTTTTCCATTCAAGTATTCCTTGAAACATTTGATGTGGACAAATTTTGGAAAGAATATCCAAACATCTGATTCTGGCCATAATCCATATGAAGATGCATCGAGTTGTTTGGATTTAATATATCTCAAGATTCGGAAGCAGCAGGAAATTCATAACTCCCAGTATTCTTACACTATGCCCTATTAAAATGATGTCTTCGGTGAACAATTTCAAAATATCCGTTCGCACGGTTGTAAATGGCAGTTGAATTGTGAATATCACTCTCAGTAACTCCGGAATATCTAGTATTATATTATAATCGACTACTTCATTATCAGGTTTCACAAAATGATCATACACAATCAATCTGCTATATATATATATATGAAATAATGACAACTCGACTCAGTTCTAGTCTTTTAACTGTGATTTCACAGTCCAATGCATAAATATTTTGTTTCTTCCCTAGTCCAGAGGATTTTGTTGCCACAAAGCCATTCCAAACATGAAGTTTCCCTATTGTGCATCCAACCGAACCAGGTGACTGTTTACAGTCTGAAACAACTGAAAGTGGCAAAGATCTTTGGACCAATATTCATCGTTGGTGATAAAAAAATCCATCTTACACAGATTCGTTCAATAGCATTGATTTGTGATGAGTATGTATATCTTTTTTTCTCTGCCAAATACACAACAAGAGGGTTCGAGAAGCATTTCATAAAAACTCGAACGCTTCATTTAAAACCGGAAATCCATTGATGAAAAGATTTCCTGGTGGGATAATTAAATCAACCAACAATGAATAAAGTTGATCCTCTGTGAAAAGATTTCCATAAGGGACCGAGAATGTTTCCGTTTAATTGAAGTTTTTTGAAATATTGAATCCAAACAACTCGAAGCATCTTCATAAGGGTTATGTCCATAATCAGCTGTTGGTGGTTCGGCTATAGTGGTCAGGAATGGCACTGACTTCAAAGAACTTGAAGAAATAAGAAACTTATCCATCGAGAAGGATATTGGGATGGCACTGGATGTTACTTTAGAGAGCTATGGAGGTGACCGCATTGTATTCGCTGGAGATTATAATATTAATTTATCAGGACAACCTCGTCAAGCAAGTGAACAGCATGACATGTTGAATGTTTTTGGCTCTTACAACATGAATCAGATATTTTATGAGCCATCTAGAATAGGTAAAATATCCTCAACCTACATCGATAATATCTTTGCAAATTTTTCTTGTGAAGATGATGATATTAAAACGGTTGAACCTTATCTTTCCGATCATCGAGCACAGATCCTCAAAATCATTGATGTCTACCAAAAGTTTGAAAAAAATAAAATTAAAACGATTAGGAATTTCGATGAAATAAATCAAGAATAAAAATGATTACATACAGAGGATCAAAGGTTTAAATTGGACTCTTATATACACCGATGACGCAGAACAACAATATGAAAACTTTCACAATAGATTCTTTGAAATTTTCAACTTCTCCTTTCCTGAAACCATTTTGAAGGTCAAAGAACATAAAAAATATAGACCAACTAAAAGTATAATAGATCTCAAGAAAAAATTAGAAGCAGCAAAAACTATCGCTAAAGTAAAAAAGGATGAGAGGAGTGAAGAACTTTGTAATCTGCTGAAGAGTTTACTCAAGAAGGCCATAACCAACTCAGTGAAGTCAAGAAATCAGGGGAAACTGAATAGAGCCGAGAACAAAATGAAGGAAATATGGAGGTTGATTAATCAAGAAACGCAAGTTAAAGGGAAGGAAAACAGCATGGAAGAGATTATATCACCGGACGGGTTGAATTAATACTTTGCATTAGTAGGCAAAAGAATATTAGAAGAAGTTAATCCAACTTCAGCAGCCGCAATCACTCTTCTGAAGAACAAGAAGGTAAATAATCCGGATACACTTTTTCTCTATCCTGTGACTGAAGCTGAAATAGACAACTTGGCAAAGAGTCTGAAAAACAAGAGCTCCAAAGACTTCTATGGAATGTCTGTTTCATTAATGAAAACCTCAATCCCATTCGTTCAGAAACCTCTCTGCAAGATTATAAATGACTGCATTGATCAAGCGGTATTTCCTGGTAAACTCAAGCAAGGTCTGGTTACACCAATTCCAAAATCGAAGAAGAATGAAGAATGCTCTAATTACAGGCCTATATCGGTTTTGCCTGCCTTTTCGAAGATTTTTGAGTTGATTTTGAAAAACCGGTTAATTGATTTCCTTGAAAAGAGATCACTCTTTCATCCTGGCTAACACGGATTCAGGAAGTCCAAATCAACCATGACTGCTATGATCGAGGTTCTTGAGAATATTACAGAGGCTTTTAATAATTCTGGAGAAATGGGTATGACATGTGTGGACCTGAGTAAGGCTTTTGATACTGTGAGTCATAGTATCCTCCTTGAAAAGCTAGAATACTATGGAGTTAGAGGAAAGGCATTACAGATCTTGGGTTCGTATCTGTCTGGTAGATGTCAGGCTGTAAGGTGGAATGGAGGAGTTTCAGGATTGCGAGAGGTAATTGTTGGTGTCCCCCAGGGGTCAATTCTTGGAGCGATTCTTTTCGTGATATATATGAATGATATCTTCGAGAACATACCATCAGATGCAGTCTGTATTTATGCAGATGATTCCTCCTATTTGAATATATCAGTCTCCCGGAAAAGTATCATGGAAAAGAATGAAATATGTACGAGTAAGGTGCAGGAGTGGTTTTCGGCTAATGGACTACTCATGAATGATTCCAAGACCCAGAATATCATCTTCACCAGTAAAACATCAATCAAGTATTTAGGACTGGAATTTCAATCTGACCTGAGCTGGAGGAATCATATAACAAATTTATGTAGAAGATTATCGACATCGATTTTCATGATTCGGAGAATGGGAAAAATAGCTGGAACAGAAGTCCCAAAACTCGCGTATTATTCTTCCTTCCACAGTGCGGCCATATATGGTATCATCTTGTGGGGGCAAAGTGCGGATGCTGAGAGAGTCCTACTGCAACAAAAGAAGGCAGTACGAGCCATTTTTCAGATGAAATCTACTGAGAGTTGCAGAGAGGTCTTCAAGAGAGAGAATATCTTGACCATCACGGCAGTCTTCATACTCACCTGTCTCAACTTTGTCCATCAGCACAGGTTAAAATTTCAAAAAAACTCAGATTTTAATGATTATAACACACGTCGGAAAAGTGCATTTGCCATACCATCGGCCAGAATAGGAAAAAGCCAACAGGGCCCAAACCACACATGTATCAAATTGAATAATGAACTTCCAGAATCTTTCAAGAAATTGAGTCCCACCGTTTTTCACAAAAGAGTGAAAAAGTCACTTTTGGAGAAAACGATATATAGGTTGAGTGATTTTAAATTATATTAAATTTTGAACTGTGAGTTTGTTCGATTATGTGCTTTTTCCTGTGTATATTCTTATACATTTAAATGTTTTTTATATTTATTTTTTATATATTTGACTAGCCTAGTATTTCTTTATACATTTGACAAACCATGTAAATTTTTGATGGTGATTATTTGTACATGTATATATATTTCATCGTGTGTAAATAAATATTATTATTATTATTATTTGGATATTCTTTCCGAAATTTATCCCCATCAAATGTTTCAAGGAATACTTGAAAGGAAATTATCTACAATTTTGGAATGCAGGATTTTGAGAACTCGCAAGTCATTATCCAAACTATGTCCTACTAAGATAGTGTCTTCGGTGAACAATTTCAAAATGTCGCTTTGCACGTTTGAAAATGACTTGGCGGTTGAATCGTGAATATCACTCTCAGTTACTCCGGAATATCGTGTATTATAATCGACTACTTCATTATCAGGTTTGACAAAATGATCGTACACAATCGATCCGGTACATGAACGAATGACAACTCGACTCAATTCTAGTCCTGTGTAACACATCTCACAGTCCAAAGCATAAACATTTTGTTTGTTCCCTAGCCCAGAGGATTTTGTTTTCACAAAGCCATCTAAAGGCTCATTTGTACCATCAACGGTACCATTCCAAACATGAAGTTTTCCAGTTGTGCATCCAACCGAACCGGGCGACTGTTTACAGCAACTGAAACTGTGGTTCAATAGTTTACCCCAATGGAAGTAGCAAGGATCTTTGGTTAAATATTCATCATTGGTGATGAAAAATCCAGATTTACATCTTACACAGATTCTTACATTAGCATTGATTTGTTTCGATTATTGTGATGAGTCTTTATATGAATTGCATTTTTTCTCTTCCGAATACACCACAAGAGGGTTCAAGAAGCATTGCTTAAAAATTCGTACATTGTTGGTTGCTTCATTTAAAACCGGAAATCCATTGATGAAAAGATGTCCAGTATTCTTACACTAATTCTTACTCAAATTGCTATTGATTTCAACAATATTTTCTTGAAATGTTCTTCTCATCATACCATTCATACCCATTTTATTTATTAGCTACAATGTAATTCTTCGTCATTTGAAATTTACTCATTGTTTTCTGTGAGAAGTTTTATTTGAAAGGGTTGCACTCCTCTCTTATCGAAATATAATTCGAATATTTAACGTGAAAAACTGTAATATCAATCAATTGAATTTTGATTTTTTAAATTTTTTTAATGATTTTTCAACTTGTTTATCTAACATCGATCCTATTCAGCCAAAATAACTGCTGTTGAAATATTGTTTTCTATTAAAGTGATTATAAAAGAAGTTTATTTTTTATTTAATCATAAATTTTAACTACTAACAGGTTGAGTCTTTGACTCGTATATAAATTTTAACGAGTTCAAAAGAGACCCTTTTGTCATTGGTCATTTTTTTCGATTCGGAATATGTATGTATAAAGATATAGCCATTTTAAATTTTCATAATGAGTTAGACACCCCCTGAAAAACAGCACACTAAAATTTTCAAACTATAAGAAAAATTCTCTTCAGAATAGAAGATAAGAATAGTAATCTATTACGGTAGAAGTAATGAGAAAAGTGTCCAGCGGAATGGATAAATAGGAGGCGCTAATGTAGCTAGAGAGTAGCCAATCCAAAAAGACGAACCGCTTGTTTAGTTAGTGAGTAACCAATCGGAGTGTGAAGCACGAGCCAATTACACACCGTAAGCTGATATTCGTTCGTTACGCGCAGCTACGTCACTATAAATGATTATTGAAATAATAAAAATAATAAATTTATTTCAGAAATCTTGTTTATAGAATCTGGTACATAGAAAAGAAATACGTCAGTTAAAGAAAACAAAATAAAATATTCTTACAAAAAAAATCGAATTCTCTCATAGAATAGGGTTCACATCACAATAAGTGATTGAATCTCTTTTTTGAATAATTTAGGCTCCATATTATGAAATTTTCTAGGTAACAAATTAAACAATTTCAAACATACAGGGTGTTTCAAGTTCGACGGCCTATTAGACGTTTCTGGAGAACTGGACTGATTTGAAATCTGAAAATTCAGAATATGACATTGTTCATGATGCCCTATTCAGCTAAAATATTTTCGAAGTTCCGGCACTTCGGGTTATACAAGAATTTGAAAAAATGTTTCAAAAAAACCTTTTTTTTTTCATTTTATGTCGGAGATATTATCAAGATTTTCATTTTCAATTACTCTTTGCTAAAATTATTGCGTTAGTCCTCATAGTTTTCAAAATATCAAGAAAAAAACCGTAAAAAAGAGAGAATTTCCTTAGTCACAATTACCTACGTGAATTATTTTTATTGTGAATATCCTCTGCGTATACTCAATTCACTTTATCAAACAAGAATGATGTTGGAATATCGTGCATATCTTGAATTTATAAATATCATCACAGGGTGTTTCAAATATTGTTCCAAAAATTGTGAACAAAAGTTGATCATAACTTTCGATTTTCAAATTAGAACCCTATTTTTTGTGATTTCGTTGGATAATGGTAGTGTCCAAACATGATTATGCTCTCAAATTCAATAATTCATGAGTTATTCGAGATTTTATGAATTTATGTTATACGTAGGGTCAATTTCATTCTATCTGTTTCTACACTGAACGAAAAGAGTACGTAAATACAATGAAAAAGTACTTTGGGACGATTTATTTATTCATCAAAATTGTCCCAATGAACGCGTCCATTGGGTTAACGAATTATCGTACATTGGGAGTAGGTATGTACCGAAAGTGCGTAAATATTACTACTATGATACATCACGACAACGTATGATAATTTATCGACCGAATGAATCAGTTTCGTTGTCCCAATGAAATTTGTTCATTGGATTTACGAACGTTGTACGTTAATTCAACGTACGAATTCGTTGAATCAATATACGATGTTTATTATTGGAACGAACGAGTTCGTTGACCCAATGAATGGGTTTCGTTGTCGGAATGATATTTGTTCATTGGATTAACTAACTTGGTACGTTCATTCAACGTACGTATTCATTGAATCAATACTATTCGGTTTTGCAAAAAGTTGAGAAAATCGTCATCAAAGGTTCATACTCCTTTTATTTTGAATAAAATTATTGGTTTATAATTTTATCCAAAATGAAAGTATTAGGAACTTTAGACTGCGATTTCCTAGACTTCTCGCAAAACGGAATTATAATAGTAGATAGTTTCATTGATTCAATGAAAATTCAAACTCTATTTTTGGATTTGTGGAAACATAACAAAACATAGTTTAAAGATATTTATTAAATAATTTATACCATACATCGTATGAAATAAACCCTCATAAAAACAAAGAACAAAAATTCAACTCATTTTTTTTATATGTATAATATATAATAATATATAATATCATGTTTATATTTTGTACACTTTTATTTTTTGTCATAAAATATACACACTAGAAAATGTTAAAGAGGTTTGGAGCTTGTGAAAATAAGACCAAACCATTAGGATTCTCTAGAAAAATCTAGGTAAAATATATAATTTTGAAGCAAATATCAACCACTCTAAAAAAAACTATGGAATTTGAATCTTTTGTCATCAAAATATACATACAATTCATTCATGACTTGTGAAAGCAATTATATTGTTATGCAATATCACCAATAAAGGCTATTCTATTCTATTCTATTCATAAATTTTATATCATCTCCGATGCAATACCTTTTATAAATGGCTGTATGGGGTTGTTCATTTTGCTTTTTCCAATACTCTATATGATCTTCCACTTCCTGCATCTACCTTCCAACAAACAGGAATAATCCCTGAGAATCTTCAATTCTATATTTGGTTGTGTTTTTGTCCAGTAATGGCATCCATCGTAGGCACCAAATAATCTCCAAACAATTGAAGCATCTTGTCCATCTATAAAACAATCAAGTATAAGAACTCCGAAAAAATCAGAAATAGGTCCAATTTAAATCGTACAGGTATTTTGATTTCAAAAGAATCTTACTTTCACTTAAATTTCCTTCACTAACAGTGCCCGGAAGTTCTTTCACAGTTTTTTCTTTCTCGTTTTCCTCTTTCATGAGGAATGTGATGATGTTTTGATAGCACCTCTCCCAATCTGTGAAAAGGGAGTTTGATTCACCAAAAACCATTTCGAAATTCATGTCAGCCTGAAAATAATGTATTATTGAATGAGTCGAACCAATTCGGTAAGCTTATGAATACCACACAACTTAAATTTTCTTACCAAATGTTTTCTCAGAGAGTGTTTTCGAGCATTTTGAAGATTTTTCTTTGTGTTTCGTTCATTGATATGCTTGGAAATTGTAGAATTAATTGATTTTTTCATATTTGAGCACTGGTTGTAGTCTTCCCTGTTTATTCGTTCGATAAAATTCCTGGAATTCGAAAATTTTAATTGTTTTTTTAATTTCATGAATAAAGTCTCACCAATTTTTCAGTAGGAAATCGTTCCAATATTTCTTTTTCAAGATAGTAACTCGAAGATGAAGACATGGGAATGGCTTTCTCCTCGAAATATTGGGCAATTGTTGAAATTAATAATGTTATTTGATCATCTTGAAATTTTCCAAATTTTGTATAATATTCATAAAGCATTATTTCTTTTGGAGTTTCATTGAGGATATGGGATAAATGAATTACACTGCTTTCATCAGGTGTTATCGTTCTTGAATATGTGTAAGTATAACTATAGGAGGAATGGCACGAAACTTCAGAAGGCACTGGGGATGAGTGTCTGCTAGTAGTCCAACAATTCTTACACAATGAAATTCGTGCAGAGTGGTAATATATTGGCTGACCAATAGATTGTCGCCAAACTCCTAGCTTCTGCTGGAATCTAATTTGTGAGCCCATATCACATATAACGTTTACTTATTACTTCGAGGTGATCAACAAATATTTTTTCAGCTGGAAAAGATATTGAATTGCTAGAATAATTTTTTACATAGAAAATATTCAACTCACCTAAGAGATGATCATATAATGATTCCATATTTCAGTCATTTAGGAGCTTATGGAGTTCAAGCGATTCCTAATTGAATAGTGCCTTATTCTCGAATGATTCCTAATTCTTGAATTTTTACAGTGAATGATTTACTATAATTATAGATAAGCTGAATTATTTTATCAAATCATGAATCTTTAAAAATATAATAATGTACTATTTGAAGAAATAAAGGTAAATTTGTTCTACTTTGGGAGTGCCTTAGTGCTATAATGAATGCACCAAACAAATCCCATTTGAACACCGTACAACTTGAATTTTCTTACTAAATGTTTTCTCAGAGAGTGTTTACAAGTAATTCGGAGGTTCTTTCTCATATATATTTCATTTCTATGCTTGGAAATTGTACAATTCATTTATTTCTTCATATTTGAGCACTTGAGAGCAGAGTTTTTCCATTTTACACGTTCGATAAAATTCCTGGAATTTGAGAATTTTAATTGTTTGTTCATATTAATATGAATAGATTCTTACAAATTTTTCAGTAGGAAATCGTTCCAATGTTTCTTTATTCATATATTTCGCTGATGACCAGTTAGTAGTCCCAGGATCAAGGTGATTTGTGATTGATTGATTACGTCGCACTCGATGTGTATTTAGGCTTTCTCACTAGCGTATAAAATTGAATACGTTTTCCACGAATATCCACGAGATTCGAGAGCAAGAATTGGGATCGAATTTCATATGGATCAATTGCACCGTATGACCGTAACCTACGACCTGCGAACTGATCGTCTGCGTTCAATATGTTTCGAATATTCGCAATTTGATATAGTTGATTTTAGCAGAACATTATTATTTCTTTTTAAGAAATCCCTCGAAATTTCATATTTTGATAGTCCAGTGACTGTTTTATTTTTCATTCCTACTTTACTACAATCAAAAAATTGGCAACTTTGTGTCCATTCTCTTCATAATAATGTATGTTTATGATATATTTGGTTTATTTTTGTCTTGGAATTCAATTCTAATTCTAAAAATGACAAAATTAAAAACCAACCAAAAAAAATTTCAGAATAACTAAAACTATACAATTCGAGCAAACGATTAACAAAATGAATAACTAAATTAACATAAACACAGACGTACGTTTCGGAATTTTGTATATATTTTTTCTAATCTTTCGAAAATCTCTATTATAATTTTGACTTTTTCCATAATGTTCTTTATTCTTCTGGAAATAAAGTTATTATATATTTTATTTATTACTATCTATATATATAAAAATGAACGCCTTTTTTCCTTGGTCATGGCATCACGCGTGAATGGCTAGACCGATTTCACTAATTCTTTTTTTGTTGTTTTTGTTATTATTAGGAGGAGGTTCTGATGTAAAAAAAAATACGAAAGTTGCATAATTCACGTAGTTGACATTGAAACAAAGAAACGTAGTTCATAATGTTTATATGCTCTTTGCAAATAAATCAGTCGTAGCCGCCTCGGTGGCGTGGTCGACAGAGACCTCGACTGCGGCACCGAAGGTCCGGGTTCGAATCCCGGTGAGGGCATGGATGTTTAGTGGTTGTTCAAGTCTTTGAGAAAAAAATTAAATTGTATGTGGATATAAGGATGAATGCGAGTGTGAATTATATGTAATACATGCGCATAATCTATGTTCTAACCTAAAATATTCATTTACATTTTACACTGTTATTGTTATTATGATATTTGATATTATATTTGCATAAAATGAAAATCATCGAAGATTTGAAGAAACCCAACAGAATATTGAAGTTCCATACATATAATCAAGAAATTTAAAAACAATTTCCGAAATAATTGTGTGGATACAAAATAAATAAGTGTGCATTCTGATAATAATAATAATATAATAATAATAACCTTTATTGATCCCATAAGACATACAAATATGTATAAGATAAGTCAAACTGAAAAAAGTAAAGAAAAATCAATCCTAATACTATAACCATAGTATAAGGAATGGATAGTAAGCCAACCGCCGTTTGACGGCAAGGAACTGGTCACTTGGGGTCGCTACTGTAGTTGGAACCAGTGTTTTACGGGTTGTATATATCGAACACTATTGACTACCCAAAGTGGAGAAGTAACTCGATAATAGATGGCGCTGAATCATGAGCTATAGATGACGCAGAAATAATACGATAATTCATTCAGTGGCGTGGTTAAAAAGGGGTTGCATGACATTGCCAACAATTTTTATGTTATTATTAAGTTACCACTACATTTGAATATTCGAATATTCATTGAATATTTATTCGAATAATTGCGTTTTGCATTACGATAAAAGTTTGAATGATCACTTAACTCTTTATTCAGGAATAATTAAAACAAATTGATAGATACAATTGAACTAAAATTATTCATATAATAGTAGAAAGTGGTTTCATCCGAAGAAATATGAATAGAATTGGGATATTATCAATGAAAAAAATGTAAAAATTGAATATAAGATTCAAACATATGAATTTAGCAATAAAGAGTTCTAAAAATAATAATATAAGATTCCACATTCGAAATGTAATGCCGTCTTTTAAATCGTTGGCAAAGTTTTTTCATTTGAAACCTTGCTTTTCTGTTCCCTATGCATTGTGATTTTTAGACATTTCTCTATTTCAGTGGTCAAAAATTTTTTTATTCTGAATTGAGAACCGACGAATCTTTCTATTCTTTTAAACCTGGGGTCTTGAAATGTACACACATCCTCCTCTAACTAAACTGAATCAGAAAAACAAAGTGTTTTGAATCATTCATAGAATTGAGGACGAAGTGTATTCTTGGAGGATTTAATGTTCTCAAAATCCGCTCGATCATTCTTTTTGTATCTGTATACCTGTAATGAGAATGAATTTATTTTTGGCATTTAGATTGTATTGCTGTGTCCCAGCGTAGGATTACTGCGTCTACATAAGGATCTATAATTGTATTTTGAACGTTGTCATGTAATGAAAATTATTTATGGATTTCCAAAATAAGGTTTTTAATTGAGAATTAATCTCGAAAATTAGCTCCGCTTTGGATGATCGGTATTAAGGCAAATTTTCAAAGTGCCTGTTATGGTTTATCACATCTCTTGTCGTTAGACACTTCTATCTTTGGAGCGTTTTCTTGTGTACCTCCAATTTCTTTTATTACAAGGTCAGAAGGATTATTGAACGCATTACGACCCTAGGACCGGATCATAAAATACCATTTGGTACCTATTTTGCTCACTCTCAATTGAACGGTAGTTTTTCTATAGAATTTAACATGTACTTGGGTAAATATCTTATTTTCTCCTTTCTTGTTATAAGAATAAGGAACCAGAAATCATGGTTCTGCACTTCTGCAGTTTTTGCCCATTCTTATATTATTTCTTGAGAAGGATGAGAAAGAAATTGTGAAATGAAATTGTTTCTCGTATATTTTCCATTCCTCTGAGGAATCAACAAACTGATTGGATAATTGAAAAAAAAAACTAATACTTGAAATATCCAGAAGCTATTTCAGATGCGCAATAAAAAAGAACCCTTTTTTAGTAAAACTTTAGAAATGTAATAATTTTCTCGAACAAAAGACAGTGGTGTAGAATAAGAATATAAAAACTATCAGATCGCTCCCCGAATTTCTAAAAAGTTTCTGATTAGTAGGTACTTAATAAAACTATGTTTATAGTTGTGAGTTTTGACTGATCGTGTTTTTTCAAATGATAGGAAATAACGACGCATCCCATAAGCTGATACAAAATATGCTACTGTTTGGGTACTTTTGTGGTCTAAATATGATAATTGAGTTCTGATTTACTTGACAGGGTTGAAGGTCAGGTTGTTGGAACAAAAACCACCTCTCAGTCCAGTTGCCGACATCAATTGAGCGGTAGTTTTTCTATAGAATTTAACATGTACTTGGGTAAATATGCTATTTTCACCTTTCTTGTTATAAGAATAAGGGTAAATACCCGAAATAATGGTTTTGCTGTTTTTGCCTATTCTTATATTTCTTGAGAAGGATAAGAAAGAAATCGTGAAATGAAAAATGAAATTGTTTCTTGTATATTTTGCATTCCTCTGAGGAATCAACAAACTGATTGGATAATTAAAAAAAAAAAATAATACTTGAAACATCCAGAAGCTATTTCAGATGCGCAATAAAATAGAACCCTTTTTTAGTAAAACTTCAAAAATGAAATAATTTTCTAGAACAAAAGTCAGTGGAGTAGAATTAGAATAGAAAAAGTATCAGATCGCTCCCCTATATTTACGCCACTGGATAATTTTGGCTGGCAATATTTACTTAATTTGTCTTCCCTTCTGTTTGTTTTATTTACGTGTGGATATTCAATTTATATATGAATATCCGTTGCAAGTTGCTACACGGTTTTTATATATAGTGACAAGGAAACCATCAAATATATGGGTCTCGGTACCTAATTTGTTATTTTTGCCAACTTCAAAGAAATAATTGCCAGTTAATTCATAATGATTATTGATGGTTGCAAGAGCATTCGCTCAGTATCTTCATGATTACAAGGATTTATTGACTGAAACTGTGTGCTTTTCAAAGCATCAAATTCATTATCACCAGGGCAGCACTGAGACTCATACGTTTTAAATATAAGGTAAATATAAAAATAAAACATGATTTTATTTATTTTCAACATCATTGAGATATTTCAATATAATTTGGTTGTTCAAGGTAAACTTTTCTTCAAATATTCATAAAAACATGGGCTGATTTTTCGGTCAGAAAATATTATTACAGTCGAATAATAAAATACATAACTCTAAGAATCGTAAAAGGTTGGGAAAAAATGATCGAAACCAACTGTCAAATGCTAAATATAGCTTTTGAGAAATTTCATTGAAACTTACGACATTAGGAAATTAATGTTGATAGAAACTTTACCTATTCTCACTCAATCTATAACAAAACAATATCAATCGAATATTCTTCAAATACATTCAATTGCAATATCGATATCCCGGAAAATGGAGTTTATTCCATTCATAAATCCTGAAAAAACCTAGAGATATCATTTCATGACGACTGGAGCTGATTAGTGATTTCATGATAACTTGTAGCATTGTACTTGTTTATCACAAATACACGCCACTGGCGTAAATTCTTATTGTAGAGCAGAAAAAATATCAAAATATAGAAATCTTCTGACCACTCTATTTCAAATATTTTAGTTCTTCAAAATAACATCAATTCTTTCAGAGGGCTCCACTTTACGGACCAATTTTTTGACAGTAAAATTCGAGGCTTAACGTGAGTGCAACTAGATGGCGCTCAACATCAACAAAATCGAAAAAAGCACTACACTGGCTTACTATCCTTTCCTTATACTATGCTAAGTCCCAGTTTCACCAAACTCAAACAGCACTTGATCCCAGATTGATTAAACTCAGCTTGTTACTAAAGCAGGTTCAACAGTGTTTTCTGTTTCACCATGCATCAACCCGTCCGAAGATGATCGCGATTAACCAAATCGCGATTAAATAGTCAAACCATAGTCCAACAATAGTCAGCCAACGTTGTGAACAAAAAGTTATATAGTGTTCTGTATCGTATTAGCAGTGATGACCACCATTGGCGCTAGGTGTCAGGTGTCATTCATTCATAACTCATAACATTTCAAATCATTTGGCATCTTGTAACCAAAAAACAAAGTTAATTTTTGCCGAAAATGTCGAGTGATGTGCTTCGAAATGTCGGAAACTTGCAGAAGTTAAAAAGAAATTATCCCATTTCACAAAACAAAAAACTATAGAAGTAATTTTATTAACTTATTTATTTTTATTAACAAGTTTAACTGCTTCTTAAATAATATTTCCATCAAACATTTTAAATGGGAAATATTGAGCCTATACATATAGTCATATTTTGATAAAATTAACCCAAAAATTAGAAATTTCCGGAAAAATAATTACATAGACAAGAGTTCCATACTGATAAATAATTATTAATCTCAACTTGAAAGGTTATAATCCTCCAAAAATGGCCGATTAGTGCTAAATCGCGATTGGTCGATTAAATGGCGCTTTGGAGTGTGGTGAAACGCTACATTACATTAATCGTGATCTAAGCCAAGTCAAGATTAAAGCATTTGGTGAAACTGGGCCTAAGGCTCGAACGGTAACGGCTTTTGCCGGCTAACGAGCGGAAGCGAAGATTCAAGCTAAAAGTATTCCCTCTCTGTTAGAAGGCAGAGATTTAGAAGGCGCAGCCAAAACAGGGCAGAGCTGTGACGAGCACTGAAAAAAAGTGCTTGAGCACTAAGCACTCGCAAAAAAAGGGCTTCGAGCACTAAGCACCGATTTTCACAAAAGACTCGCGATTACTAAGCACTTTGTAAAAGTTATTCGAAATTTCGAGCACTAAGCACTAAGCACTTTAGTAGGAACTGTTGAAAGTGAAGTTTTTTAATCGGAATAAATATTGTTCCTATAAACATATGTAAGATTATTGACAGGTAAGAGAAGAAGTACATCGGAACTGATTCAAAATAGTGAAATTTTGTGAATCGAAACAAATTAATAAGTTATTATATTTCAAAGTTGACATACGATTTCTCAAAGATAATGAACTGTACAGGGTGGGCAAATTTCGATGTTTTAGCACTACACCTTTCAAACCAGAACAAGGGTAGTATTCATTTCTGGCCACCTTCTTTTGTTTTCGAGTTATAAGCGAAAATTGGAAAAATGGCGATATTGAAAAACATTTATATCTCTGCTAATACTGATGATAGAGCTCTGAAATTAAAACATTATACAGGCACTTTTTTACTTAGAATCCAGTGGCGTGCTCGTTTTTTCAAAAGGGTTTTTAATCACGAAGCTATGACCCAAAGTTATGTTTTTTCAAATGAGAACACTAGATTTTTGTGCCATTTTCTGAAAGCTTAATTTTTCCTGATTTCAAAAATATATAACATCGTATGATTCGTGTTGAAATAAATAACAGAAAATGGTCAAAACCCTTTTTTTACTCAAGTGTCTCAATATTTCTATGGTTTCAACTGTTGATGAGCCTTTTTTTAACAAGAGCAGTGTCCTTACGTCAATCTGATTATTTCTATGCTCTTCACTTATTTCTACAAAATTCGAATCTATATTTATTTTATACAAATAATTCCGAAAAGATAAACGAACTTGGAAAAAGTTTCCTAGGTAGTTTGAACACAGTTTCAAATATTCATCTATTGAAATATCGAGAAGAGGTGTCGACTGTGCATTGTGCAATTGTTGTCATTATTAGGTTAAATATTATTTCTTGTTTGTCCCTTCGCAATTAAAATGTTGAGTTCAATCATATATGCATTGTTTTATATGATGTTAAAAGTGGATTGGTACTTGTGCGTATTAATTCTGGAGACCTATGTGAATAATCTCCTGATACATGCATCTCAATATAACTCTTTCGATTGAAAAATTCGATCTTGTGGTTTCTCCGTTATTTCCAAATCAATTTTTAGATAAAAAATTTATAAAACATATCTAGATTCAAATTTTGTAGAAATAAGTGGAAAGCATAGAAATAATCATATCGACGGAAGGACACTGCTCTTGTTATAGAAAGCTCAGTTTTCTGTGCTCATCAACAGTTGAAACCATAGAAATATTGGGACTCTTAGGTAAAAAAAGGTTTATGACCATTTTCTATTATTTATTTTAATACAAACCATACCATGTTATATATTTTTGAAATCAGGAAAAATCAAGCTTTCAGAAAATGACACAAAAATCTAGTGTTCCCATTTGAGAACACATAACTTTGGGTCATTGCTTCGTAATTAAAAACCCTTTTGAAAATACGAGCACGCCACTGGATTCTACGTAAAAAAGTGCCTGTATAGTGTTTTAATTTCAGAGCTCTATCATCAGTATTAGCGGAGATATAAATGTTTTTCGATATCGCCATTTTTCCAATTTTCGCTTATAGCTCGAAAACAAAAGAAGGTGGCCAAAAATGAATACTACCCTTGTTAGTTTCTCAGAAAAAGAGACCGAGAATGGGGTATCAGATTTTGTCTATCTCCTCTGGTTCAAAAGTTGTAGTGCTAAAACATCGAAATTTGCCCACCCTGTACTCTATTATTTAAATCTTTTTTGATGTAATATTGACTACTTTCAATGTGATCTTGTGTCAATGACCATAGCTGTCGAGACACGTTAATTTAAATAAATAAATAAAGTTAACAATCTGAAGCGAAATAGCAAAATAAAAATGAATGGCAAAACGAGGATGAAAAAGAACAATTTTAAATACTTCTGTAGTGACTCATTTCTATTATTAATTATAAAAAAATGTTCGACGATATTTATATGAAGTATGAATTGTCCGTTGTCGCCAAAATAATATTAATAATTGATTATAGTTAACCTACTGTGATGTATACGAACGATATACATTAATAGAATGTGACTTTTATTTGTTTAGAATGTGAAATACACTTTCTGTTCTTATCATAAATATGGTATAATATATGCTTTTTTTGATGTTCATTTGATTCAGTATGTATTTGGTCGTTAAGAAATAAAGATATATAAAATAGTGTGTTGGTTTAATATATCGAGAACATTACAGTGGCGACGAGGATAACGTCATCGATAGTTTACAAGTTACTGAAATTTTCTTTACGGTAGTAGTTGAAATGGCAGCCATAGGTCATTTACGGGAGTTCAATGTTAGTGTTTCTGACTGGACAATCTACAAAGTGCAGTTAACGAACTACTTCGCAGCAAACAACATAACCGATCCCGCAATAAAAAGGGCAATATTTCTAAACTGTTGCAGCGAAAGCAGTTTTCAGCTTTTGAACAGTTTGTGTATCCCGGATACTCCACAAGATAAAGACTTCAATAATTTACTGAAGTACTTCGATACATACTTCGCTCCGGCGAAATTAGTTTTTCCAGAAAGACAGAAATTCTATAATTGTTCTAAAGCCAAAGAAGAATCTGTTCAAGAATGGGCTGCTCGTGTTAGACAACTGGCTTCCAGATGCAATTTCAAAACGGCCGAATTATCCACCATTTTGAGAGATAAATTCATAATGGGGTTTGAAAAGGGGCCTATAATGGACAGGCTATTCGAAGAAGACGAAACAAAACTCACTTTTGAAATGGCAATTGAAGTAGCATGCAGAAAAGAGGCTACATGCAAGACTGAAGTGGCTTTTGGAAATGTGAAGAAAGAGGAGATGGAGATGTACTATTCGAAGACGAAACTTGGACCTGAATTTCCTGAGAAGAAATCGAAGCATGGTTATGAAAGAAAACTTTTCGAGAAGAAACGGACAACGGAATGTGATGTGTGCGGTAAAGTTCACTATGGTTTGTGCAGGTATCGAAATTTTATTTGCAATCTATGTGGAAATAAAGGTCATTTGGCGAAAAAGTGTTCAAAAGTAAATTCAGCTAAAAATCATTTTTTGAATTTGGAGGATAATACAACGGAATCACATGATCAGTCAATGAATTTTGACATTGATAACGACCTAGAAAATCAACTTTTTCATTTGAATACCTCAAATGTAGACCCCATTTTTGTTGATGTATTTGTTAATAATGTTCCTGTGAAATTTGAGTTAGATACCGGTGCCGGTGCGTCTGTTATTTCTGAGAGGTTCAAAGCGGATTTTTTTTCAAACTTACCATTGCTTTCATGTACAGAAATATTTCAAACTTATGATGGCAAGAAAATTCATCCCTTGGGAAAAATCGATGTTTGTATTGGATACAGAGGTAGGTTGGAAAATTTGTTTTTGTATGTCGTAGAAAATGGGGGACCACCCCTATTAGGTCGAGATTTTCTCAACAAATTTTCTTTAGGCATAAATAAGATGGAAGTTTCAGATAACCGGATGTATATCGAAAATTTTCATAGGGAATTTCCAAATGTTTTCACGAATAAATTGGGATTATTTAATAAAGGAAAAATTCATTTGAAACTTGAAGAGGGTTCTATACCGAAATTTTTTAAGCCTAGACCAATAGCTTTTGCTCTGAAAGAAAAAGTGGAAAAGGAGATAGATAGATTGGTTGAAGAAAATATACTAACACCTGTTGATTATAGCGATTATGCTACTCCCATTGTGCCTGTGTTGAAAAGTAATGGGTCAGTTAGAATATGTGGAGACTATAGTGTAACTTTAAATCCAAATTTGGAAATTGATAAATTTCCTTTGCCCAGAATAGAAGAACTGTTCACTAAATTGCAGAGTGGTACTATTTTTACCAAAATAGATTTGTCTAGTGCATTTCAGCAGGTCGAATTAGATGATGAAAGTAAAAAACTCACCACCATCAGTACTCATAGGGGTTTGTTTTTTTATAATAGGTTACCGTTTGGCATTCATTCTGGTCCTTCGAAATTTCAAAAAATTATGGAAAAAGTGGTGGTGGGTTTTGAAGATGTGACATGTTTTCAAGACGATATATTAATTTCGAGTAAAGATATTAAAGAACACATCGATAAAGTTCGAAGTGTTCTCCATAAGATGTCCGAATGTGGTTTAACAGTTGAGAAAAGTAAGTGTGATTTTTTTAAACCTAGTGTCGCCTATGTTGGATATATTATAGATAAAAACGGTTTGCATAAGAGTAAAGAGAAAATTGATGCCATTCTGAAGGTGCCATATCCTCAAAATGTGACGCAATTGAAGTCCTTTTTAGGAATGGTCAATTATTATAACCGTTTTATACCAAATGCTTCATCATTACTCAAACCACTTTATAAATTGTTACAGAAAAATAGTTCATGGAAGTTTGATACTGCTTGTGTACATAGTTTTGAGACTGTCAAAAGAGTTCTTGGTTCAGAAACCATTTTAGTTCATTTTAATAGTCAACAAACTGTTCATTTATTTGTTGACGCTTCTCAATATGGTTTAGGTGCAGTCATAATGCATATTATCATTCTGCTATGAGCGTTTCG
This sequence comes from Harmonia axyridis, assembly GCF_914767665.1. Classification (NCBI taxonomy): domain Eukaryota; kingdom Metazoa; phylum Arthropoda; class Insecta; order Coleoptera; family Coccinellidae; genus Harmonia; species Harmonia axyridis. The sequence goes on from NC_059506.1 coordinate 19,376,998, forward strand.
AGCGAGTAGACGTGCTATTGAGTCGGCGCTTTGACGTGAACCATAATTGATCAGCAATTATCAATCAATTCATCAAATAAATTGATTTAAAATTTTTAGTATTTGAAAATGGTATTTACAAAGGATCAAAGATCCGATATCAAGAAAATAATTTGTGAATGTTTCCAAGATAAAAAGTTCATGGAATCGATAGCTGACAAATTATCAGAATTGGTCTCAGAGAAGTTGTCTGAAAAAATCATCGAATTGGAAAGCAAAGTCGACCTAGTGAAAATGGATATGTCACAATTAGCTGATGCAAATCGTAACTTGCAGTTGAAAGTCGATCAATTAACTGAAGAAAATCATAAATGCCAGGCTGAAATAGATGACCTTCATCAGGTTAAAAAATTGTCTAATTTGAGAATTTATGGAGTCGAGCAGGAAAAAGATGAAAATGTTGGAGAAATTGTTCGAAATTTATTCACACGAAAACTTTCACTACAACTGTCTGATTTTGAAATAAAAAACTGTTACCGAATAAATGCTAATAGTCAAATTGGAAATAAGAAGCATTGTCCAATTATTGTGAAGTTTTCATCGTCCGATGACTGTGTCAAGATCTTATCTAATAAGAAAAAGTTGAAGGGATCTAATATCACTATTACTGAGGATTTAACTAAGTCAAGATATGAAGTTTTTATCAAGGCAAGGGGGATCTGCGGAAGACAGAATGTTTGGTCTCAAGGTGGAAGAATATGTATATTATTTGATGGTAAAAAACATTATTTAAGAAGTTATGCTGAATTCAGAAAAATCCTTTCATTATAGATTATCGTCTCGTTGATTCATTTTGCACTGTTCAAATCTCAATTTTGAATACAAACTTGTTTGTTTATATAGAGTTTTAGGTTAAGTTTTCTATCATTTCATAAATTTTTGCGGGGAGGAAGAAAGAAACAAAGAGTATACTGTAAACGTTCTTATCTTTTACCATTTGTCATTGTTTTTTGCCTACCATATTGTTTAGGAACGTTATCTAGTGTTTGTTTTTATACGTTACCTGGCTGTACATGTTGGGATATTGTATGATATTTGGTTGAAACATATTCAATTTGAAAATAAAATATAATTTGTTTTGTTAATATTTGTATCACTGCTACCTACTTAGTATTTAAATTGGAATTCATTGTTTGGGGGAGAAATTGTTTCGGTTTACTAATCATTCATTATTTGATTTACGTTCATTATTAATTTTATTGTGGTAATTAGAAGATGTGGGATGGCTAGAAATTTTAAGTTGTGTCATTTGAATATCCGTTCACTTTTGGCTCATTTTGATGATTTCAGAACATTAGTAGATGATTTCGATGTCGTGGGTGTTTCTGAGACGTGGTTGGGTGATGGGGTTGATGCGGAGGCCATAACCATCGATGGTTTCACTTTTTATAGACAAGATCGACAAACCAGAGGCGGAGGTGTCGGAATTTATGTATCAAATAAAATCAAATCCATATCATTAATTTCAAGTAGTATTAACAACCATTGCGAACAGATTTGGATCCGGATAAAGATAAAAAATACCTCCTTTGCGGTCGGTTGCGTCTATCGTCCCCCTAAGGGTAGTCTACCTTCTTTCATTGAGTCTCTTGACGATTCCTTGTCCTTAATTTTTCCCACTGTAGATGAGTTGATTTGTTTTGGGGATGTTAACATCGACTTGCTCTCAAACGGGATCTTGGTTAATTCTTTGGAGGCCTACGGTCTCGAACAGTTGATAAATGAACCGACAAGAATATGCGGACGCTCCATGACATTGTTGGATCCAATTTTTATAACTAACCCTGAATACGTATTAAGTTCTGGTGTCATGGATGCAAGCAATGTGTCTGATCATAATTTAGTTCATTGTGAACTCAGCTTTAAATCGTCAGTCACGGAGCCTAAAATACACTATTATAGAGATTTCAAAAACTTCGATGTTACCTTGTTTCAACAAGACTTAGTACAAGAATCGTTCAATGATATATTCGCTATAAATAATATCGATGAAAAAGTTGATTTTTTCTCCGGTTTGATTCGGTCCGTGTTCGAGAGGCATGCTCCTTTGAAAGCGTCTCGTGTGACGAAAAAACATGCACCGTGGTTGACCTTTCCCGTCAAAATGATGATGAAGGAGAGAGATTCAGCTCTAGCAAAATTTAAAATATCCAAAACGCCTGATGATTGGGATTGTTACAAGAAAATACGAAATTTCACTCTGTCGTCTATAAGACGAGAAAAAAAAGCTTATTACGATGGTATATTTCGGGCACGAGATTCTAGATTGTTGTGGAATAGTTTGAGGAAGATAAGTCCCCAAAAAAGTAATGTGCGTTTGCCGACCAACCTGGAGCGACCGGAGCTGGCTAATGATTATTTCAGTTCTGTTTTTGTTGATAAGCCAGTTGATGACAATCTCTTAAATTTTTACGCTACAGAAAAATTTCCTAACTTAACAAGTCCTGAAACTTCTTTTAAGTTTCGATTTATTACTGTCGATGAGGTCGGAAAGATTATTTCGAGCATAAAATCAAATGCTGTTGGTTTGGATGGTATAACGATCAACATGCTTAAATACTGTGGTTCTTCACTTGATAAATATATAACCCATATAGTTAATTGTTGCATTGAAAAGAATTATTTTCCACAATCATGGAAGGTTGCGGTGATAAGGCCGTTAAGTAAAATCAATGACCCCAAGCAGTTTTCAGACCTCAGACCTATTAGCATTTTGCCCGCGATGTCAAAAATACTTGAGAGGGCAATCCATCGACAGATAACATCATATGTCACTGACAACAATATTATTCCCAATTGTCAGGCTGGTTACAGGGCTGGACATAGTACTTCATCTGCGTTAGTGAAGGTGGCTGATGACATCGCCAGGAATTTTGATGACGGAAATGTAACAGCTTTAATAACCTTAGATTTTTCAAAGGCATTCGATACCATCAATCACACATTACTTTGTCACAAGCTAAAATATTATGGGTTCTCTGAAGATGCACTTTCTTTCATCTTCTCTTATCTGAATAACCGTTCTCAAAAGGTACAAATTAACAATATTTTGTCTTCTTCGCGTTATGTTATCTCTGGTGTACCCCAGGGATCCGTTCTGGGACCTCTGCTTTTTATTATATATTCAAGTGATATCCTAACATCAATTAAATATTGTAAGTGTCAGGCCTTTGCTGATGACACTCAGATATATTGTGACTTGAATGCGGGTAACTTTTTTCAAGCTCAGGATGGTGTAAATAGTGACCTCGAAACGGTAAATAGATTGGCTGGGAAACACAATTTGAAGTTAAATGAGAGTAAATGTCAGGTGATTTTATTCGGAAATAGGAGCTTGAGGGAGAATCTTTCACAGAGACTTCAGGTGAAGATTGATCGTTCAGTCTTGCCCATCGTTGATACCATCAAGAATTTGGGTATAACGTTTGATTCTGACTTGAAATTCACTTTTCATGTAAATACCCTGCTCAAGAAATCATTCTGTATTCTCAAGATGATATACTCGCACAGACATTGCCTTAACTCTTCTATTCGTAGGATTCTTGGTGAATCATTGGTTTTATCTTTATTCAATTACGGGGATGTTGTTTATGGAAATTATTTGACGAAATTTGAACAGCACCGTATTCAGAAAGTACAGAATTTTTGTTGTCGTTTCGTTTTCTCGCTTAGAAAGTTTGATCATGTTTCGCACAAAATAAGAGAGCTGGGTTGGCTTCCAATGCATATTCGAAGAAAATATAATTTTTGCTATTTTTTATACAAAATAATGAAGTACAAAATTCCCGTGGAACTCTATAGTAGACTTGTTCCTAGGTCGGCTGTCCATTCGGTCGCGGTAAGGGGTAGAAATCACTTGAGCATCCCTCGTCACTCCAGTGCTATGTTTCAGAAATCATTCACCTACCAGGCCGCTAAGATGTTCAATGCATTTCTCATTGATTACTTACATATCTCCGAATTTCGGATGAAGCGTGTTCTGAGAGCTAGACTTCTCGAATTATCGGGTTAGTATTTAATATGGACTCTTTTATTTTATCTGTCCTGTTATACCCTTTTTATCATATTGGGTATGTTGTTTTGATTTTTGTTTCATGAAACCTATTGACATGTTTTCTTTCTTTTCTTCTCCTCTCTAGAGTAAAAAACGCTATTGTAATATTTGTATGTATTGTGCTGCAAAGGTTAAGTGTAAGAATAGCCTGAGGCTAAACTTCGCCTGTGTTGTACTGAAAAAGAAAAATAAAGACGTTTATTATTATTATTATTATTATATTATTGAAGGTAGTTTTAGACCGATAGCATACGCTTCTAGGACTCTATCACAAAGTGAGTTGAAATATTCACAGATTGAAAAGGAAGCTGCTGCAATAATTTTACCGTTTACATACTGACCACAAACCTTTGGTAACAATTTTTGGCCCCAAAAAAGGAATACCAGTTTATGCAGCAAATCGACTTCAGCGCTGGGCTCTTATATTATCAAATTTTCAATATGAAATTGAATTCACGAAGTCCAAAGAAAATTTAGCTAGTTGCTTCTCTCGATTGCCAATTAAAGATGATGAAAATGGTGATAAAAGTAACACATTATTAATAAGTTTCATCCAAAACAATGGGGAAATACCCATCGACTTCAATTTAATATCGAAGCACACATTAGATGATGCGCTTTTACGTAAAGTAATTTTTTTTACAAAGAACGGTTGGCCGAATAAAATAACATCGGATTTAAAAAAATTTTATGTCAATAGAAACTATTTGAACATTGTAAACGATTGTTTAATGCACGGTAATAGAGTGGTAGTCCCAGAAAAATTACAAGGAATGGTATTAAAAGTCTTGCATAAGTCCCATATGGGGATGGTAAAAACAAAAGGTATTGCACGTTCGTATGTTTGGTGGCCGGAATTGAATAATGATATACAAGTTTCGGTAAAGTCGTGTGAGGCATGTTTAAAATATAGAAATGCCCCACCAAAGGCATCCCTTGAGGTATGGAAATGTCCAAACGGCCCATGGGAACGTGTCCATGTCGATTATTTGGGTCCATTTCAGGGTAAAAACATATTTGTTCTTGTGGATTCATATTCAAAATGGGTCGAGTCATTTATAGTAGGACATCCAAGCAGTCTCATCACAATTAAACTTCTTAGAAGCATATTTGCGAGATTTGGTTTTCCTTTAACATTAGTATCAGATAATGCAACCTATTTTTCTTCACGGGAGTTTACAGAATACTTAAATCGAAATGGAATTAAATTGAAACAAGGACCTCCGTATCATCCTGCTACTAATGGACAGGCTGAAAACTCAGTTAAAAATATTAAGTTGTCACTATTAAAAGCTCTAGAAGGTAAAATGGGAGACAGCAATTTAAGTTCATTTTTAGAAAATTTTCTGTTCGATTATAGATGTTTTCCGCATTGTACCACTGGTAAATCCCCTGCTGAACTTTTGTTCGGAAGAAAATTGCGGCATTCACTTGATTTACTGTTACCTCCCACTAATGTAAATAAGAAGGTGGATGCCGAAATTTGCAAAAATATTGAACAAAAGCAAAGTTTACAAAAAAAATATTATAAGGGCACTAGAATTAGGAAATACGGTATAAATGAAATAGTTCTCGCAAGAGATTTTCGTGGTCTTAAATCAAAATGGATCAAGGGAATAATTAAGGAGAAGATTGGACCGCGAACTTATTTAATTTACATACCAGAACTGAACAAATATTGGCACCGGCATCTGAATCAAATATTAGATTTTAGCAATATCTCTATGGGAGATATCTCAGAAAATATAAAAGTAAATGTTTCAGAGAAAGATAGTATATCTAGTATAGAGGATTTAAGATTGGATGAGTTTTTTAAATCTCCTGATTTAAAAGAAAGGGAAGAGGTTAATGATGTTAAATCTAAGAGAATTAGGAGAAAACCAGATAGATTTTGCTTTTGAGCTTAAATTTTGATTATAATATATAACTTTTTGGGTTTTCAAGGATTTCGCTGTGTCGAAAATTTTAAGGGGAAGATATGTGATGTATACGAACGATATACATTAATAGAATGTGACTTTTATTTGTTTAGAATGTGAAATACACTTTCTGTTCTTATCATAAATATGGTATAATATATGCTTTTTTTGATGTTCATTTGATTCAGTATGTATTTGGTCGTTAAGAAATAAAGATATATAAAATAGTGTGTTGGTTTAATATATCGAGAACATTACACCTACATATAACTTGAATATCAAATAGCGGGAACCTGCTCGGAAGGGACAAATGTGATGAATTATTATTCCATACTTGAAAACTTATAACTATTTATTTTTGAGCTCTCGTTCCCTGAACAGATCGCCTTATTATTTCATCACAATGTCTGCAATTGACGAATTTTGTACCAGAGATGGTCTCACTGTTGATGAATCCGTCCTCAAATTAGATCCGTCCTGCCGTAAAAATGATAATTCTGGAACGGAGAGATATGGAAACTTGAAATTTTCAGGGTATCTTCGAACATAGTATATGCTTCGAATATCGAATGTAGCTGTTACGTTAGTCAAAATTCGACATAGAATTCTGTAAATATGGTCATTCTAATTTTTTCTAATGATTTCGAAACTATCACTTCGATGTGAATAAAATGTTGCCTTAGGTGCCGAATAACAATTTCAAGATTCATAATCGTATCATGTGAATCGCGGGATCAGAGTGCTAAAAAATTCAAACAGAATATCTCGAAGAAAATAGTCAATAATCCTTGATCAGGAAACCGAGGAGGTTGGGATAATTATAACTAGGCTTCAGATGAATGTGCATTAATAATAATAATAATAATAATAATACCTATCAGGAGAGTTGAATCGACTCCTGCCCACCGCAGATTCCAGGAGCTCTCTGACCCGGGAAGCTGAAACCTGTCGAAGGGTCCCTGTCCAGGGTAACGGACGAAGCCGTGTGGAAAGCAGCTCAAGAATTCTCCCACCGTAGCTCTGCGGATCGTAAAAAGCGATCAAAGGCCGTCTCCCCCACGACACGGAGGAACCCATGAATGATGGTGAATTTAAGGAATAGGAATATAGAGCCACTGCCTGAGGTTCGTCAGGGCGTGTCTGGAGCCGGCGCTGGACATGACAGTATGCGGGACGTCGGTGACAGAGTGCTAAGGAGACGGGCGTCTGTCGAACAAAATGCTACGCCTCCACAATCTCAACATTCTAGGAGAAGAATAACACGAGTTTCTCCGACCGCTGAAGGTGCTGCGCAGGAACCCCAACCAGCACTCACCCAAGCAGGTCTACCAAGAAGACGCATGAAATGGACAAGTTCGATAAATGAAACGATCATGCGCATATATTATGAAGTGACTAATATGGAAGAGGATAAAATAGGCTACCGTCAAAAATTATTTGCAGAATTCCACAGAAACTATCCCGAACTTCAAGTTTCTGAGCAAAGAGTAGCCGACCAATACCGGGTCATATTGAGAAATAAACTTGTACCCGATGAGAGACTTAACACCATAAAAAATGAAGTCCAACTGAGGCTACAGAATAGGAACCTCACTAACAACGAAACGACAATTGAAGAAAACTACGATTGTGCTGAAAACCAACACAACATCAATGCACAAATGAACTCTGAGGAACAAAACAACGCAGATGTGTTAGCAATAAGTGATGCTCAACGACGGAATATATATGCTGCACCCGTCGTAAATCCAGAAGAAGACCAAAGAGAACTACTGGAGCGATTATTTGCCACAATGAATAGATGCGTTATAGATTTTGAGGGCACAGATCCATTGAGAGGACCGATTCTGCCAAGATTGAGGACATCTAAGAAACTCATCTTCTGGTCATGACCAACAAGGAGATTATACCCAAGTATCTTTCTGACTACCATGATCTCGAATCATTACACCTCATCATATACTGTGCAGCATTTTCAATAGCAACAGTGCTAGGTGTGAAGCCAAAACCTAAAAGTCAGCAACCAGCCAGAGAAAAACAACAAAATAAACCACATTGGCAAAAAAGGCTAGAAGACAAAGTTCATAGCATCCGCCAAGAAATTGGGAGGCTCACCCAATTGGCAAAAGGTTCGCCGTCTAGAAGATTACAAAAAATGGTGAATATAATAATGGATCGTCAACGGCAACATACAACGTATGATCCAAACAATGAAATGCTCAACAAATTTTAGACACTCTGAAACAAAAACTTAGTGTGTACTCCGAAAGACTCAGAAGATACAATGAGAGCTATAGAAGAAAACAGGATAATATGATTTTTGAAAATTCCGAAAGAAAATTCTATAGAATGTTAAACAATAATATGTCAGCAACACCAGGAAGTTATCCAACCGTCGAGGATATTGAGAATTTTTGGACAGATCAATTGGCTACACCAACCCCCTACAACTCCCAGGCTGATTGGATAAGAAATGAAGAGAAATCCTATGAGACAATGGAACAAATGCCGCATAACGCAGTTTCTATAGAAGAATTCCATGAAGTATTGAAAAACACACACAATTGGAAATCACCCGGCCCAGATGGAATCCACAACTTTTGGTTGAAAAAATTTTGGTGTATACACGGCAGGCTAGTTGAAACCATAAATGATGTTATAAGTAATCCAACGGAAATGCCCAAATTTTTAACAACAAGGACCACTTACCTCTTACCGAAGGATATGCAACACACAGCGGATCCATCAAAATACAGACCAATTACATGTCTACCAACAATATATAAAATCATCACATCATGTATAGCATCTCGTATCTACAAACATTGCGAGACAAATAATATAATGACAGCACAGCAGAAAGGATGTTCCAAGAATGCACTAGGATCAAAAGAACTGCTGATAATAGATTCCATCATATGCAACCAAGCCTTCAAAAAACACAGAAATCTTTTTATGACATATTTTGACTATAAGAAGGCCTTCGACTCTATTCCACATGGGTGGCTGACAAAAATTTTGGAAATATACAAGATCGATCCAATTACAATAAACTTTCTGAAGTATGCAATGTGCAACTGGAGAACGAATATCGAACTCTCTACAGCGAACATAACTACTGAAGATATTCCAATAAAAAGGGGAATTTTCCAAGGAGAATCGTTGAGTCCCTTATGGTTCTGCTTGGCGCTGAACCTCCTTTTTAAACAACTGAATGCTACTGAAAAAGGTTTCAATGAGAAAGGAAACAGAAATAATATTGCACTCAATCATTTGCTATACATGGATGACCTCAAACTTATAACAGGCAACAAAAACCACTTGCAAATTATGGTCAAACTGGTGGAAAATTTTTCGGAAGACGTGGGGATGAAATTCGGATTGGACAAGTGTCGTACTATTAGCGTAGTGCGTGGAAAAATTCAAGATGAACCGATAGCTCTCTCCAATGGACAGGAGATAGAAGCAATGAAATCGGACGATCTTTATAAATACCTAGGAATGAAACAAAACCGACGAATAAACCATCAAAGAATGAAGGAAGACTTAACAACTGAGTTCATTAGGAGTATCAACAAAATTTTGAAAACAAACCTCAACAGCAAGAACATGACGAGAGCTATCAATACATATGCATGTTCAATTCTTACATACTCTTTCGGTATCATTCCATGGACCAAAACAGATATGGAAAACCTGCAACGCAAAATGAGAACCTTGATGACGAAAGCACACAAGCACCATCCGAAAAGTAGCATTGAGAGGACGACACTGCCGAGGAATAAAGGAGGCAGAGGTCTGCTAGACCTCATGGAACTTGCCCATGCTCAAATTGAATGCCTACGAACATACTTCAAAGACAAATCAGGCACGTCAGAGATCTACAAAGTACTGTGTGAAGCAGACGAATCAACACCTTTACAACTGCACAAGGAGCAATTGTCATACAACCACCAGACAATCCAAGAAAAACTGCAAAGATGGAGAGAAAAGCCCCTACATGGACGACATTTCAACGAGATGAACCAGGATCATGTCGACATTGAAGCGTCGAACTATTGGCTCACATCAGGTGCGATGTATCCAGAAACGGAAGGATTTCTTTTAGCCATCCAAGATCAAGTGATCTCAACAAAAAATTACTGCAAACATATCATAAAGGATCGAACTATTACTGACGATCGATGCCGTTATGGGTGTCCAACGAACGAGACAATCCAACATATCACAGGAGGATGTCAAATGTTTGCAGGAAATGAATATAAAGAGAGACACGATGCAGTAGGAAAGATACTACACCAAGAAATGGCAACTAAATTAACACTAATTAATTCTGAAAAAGTGCCATACTACAAGTACCGACCGGAAACCATCCTGGAAAACGAACGCTATATACTGTACTGGGATCGTACAGTTTTGACTGATAAAACAGTCCCTCACAACAGGCCAGATATATTGCTAGTTGATAAACAACAAAAGGCAGCAATACTCATCGACGTAGCAATACCTAATAACAACAACATGCGTCAAAAAGAGGTCGAAAAAATTTCAAAATATAGGGACCTCGAATTTCAGATAAAGCGCCAGTGGGGAATGATATCAACGAGAACTATTCCAATTATCATCTCAACAACAGGAATAGTACCCAAAAATCTCAAGAGAAATATCAAGCAACTAGGACTTAGTGAGTATATATGTAATATAATGCAAAAAGCTGTTCTTTTAGGTACTGCCAGGACGGTGAGAAAATTCCTAGGAAGCGAAGGACAGGTCCAAGGATCGCGTGTAAGAGGACCAGAAGTTCGACGAGAACCAGGGGGACCAGAAGGACCGGACACGACCGAGCTCTGCCCTTCTGATATTTTAAATATCTGGGATTGAGTGAATGTTCCTCTTAGCGATGAGTGAGAAGCCGACGGCGAGGAAAAATCCTACGCGTATAGGCAAAAGTCGGATATGTATTTATCCTTTAGACCATTATTACATCATATACACAATATCAATTATATATACAACAGTAACAACTATAGGTATAGAATATGTCAAATACAAAAAATAACCCAAATTAAGCTAATTTATCTTCCGCATATATTCATCAACACTATAAATACATTTAGACAACAACAATTCAGAGAGTGAGGTCTTGAATATTTTCTCATCATTCAAATTTTTCAGTGAAGCTGGCAAAGCATTGAACAATTTGATCCCCATGTATTTGGGACTTTTTTCAAAGGCGGAAATGGAGTGCTGAGGTATCACAAAATCATTAGAAGACCTCGTGTCATATTTATGACAAAAATTATTCCTATTAAATGAACTCAAATTTTTTTTAACATAAATCAAAATCTCCAATATATACAAACTTGCCAACGGCAACACTTTGAATTTCTTGAACAAAGATCTACATGATGTACGACTTGATACACCTGCCACATACCTTAGCGCTTTCTTCTGAAGTCTAAAGACTCTTCTCCAATGTACAGAAGCCCCCCAGAACAAAATACCATACAATATTCTCGATTTGAAGTGTTCATTATAATATAAAAGGCATATATCCCCATCAGTGAGTTGTTTCAATCTGAACAGGGCATAACAAATCCCTGAAAGCAATCTACACAATTCATCCAAATGCTGTATCCACGATAGGTTCGCATCAATAATGACACCCAAAAATCTTGCCGAATGGACCTGTTGAATCGATCTATTTTTGACTCTTATCAGTGAACTTTTATTAATATATTCAGCTGTGTTTTTAAGTGTGAAGCTAATAAAGGCAGTCTTATCGGTATTCAGAAATAGACGATTGCTGTCGAACCATTCAGACAAACCATGTAAGCGCAATTTTGCTCTTTCTACAGCTCCATTCGTGGTTCGGTCAGAACATAGCAATGTATTGTCATCTGCAAACATTGTCAAATCGAGAGGACAATCCATGATGTCAGGCAAGTCATTCACAAATAGGAGAAATAATAGCGGTCCCAAAACTGAACCCTGGGGTACACCGCACTCTACATCCCGGAACGAAGATCTTATACCGTCAATTTCTACCATCTGTACTCTATTTTTTAAATAAGATTCAATTAGTTGATTTACGATACCTCTAAATCCCAAACACTTCATTTTATAGAGAAGCAAATCATGGGGTACCAAATCAAATGCCCTACTGAGATCCATCATGACAGCAAGGCACTTGTTCCCATCATTCATACTTTCATAAAGTCTTTCAATTAAATTCATAATTGCCGATTGTGTTGACCGTCCCTTCCTAAATCCATGTTGACAGTTGGACATTATAGTGTGCTTTTGAAGGAACGACAACATTCTGTTGAATATAAGACGTTCATAAACCTTCGATATTGTCGACAGCAAGGATATTGGTCGGTAATTTTGCGCTAACTTCTTATCACCCTTTTTATGTACCATTCTGATTTTCGCAATTTTAAGAATATTCGGATAAACTCCATCAGATAAAGATCTATTTATCAAAATGGTTAATATTGGGACAATATATGGATAAATATTCTTCAAAATATTCCCTGTTATCTGATCAATACCTGACGAATTCGATTTCTTCAAGTCATGTATAATATTAAAAACCTCTGACTCTGTAGCTGGAAAAATAAACACCGAAGAACTCACCCTATTGGTTGGCTGTTTGTCCGAATTTTTATTTGGAATCTTATCATTTATTTCCTCTATTTTATGAATAAGATAATCATTGAAATAATTAGAGACCTGGCAAGGATCATCCACCAACCTGTCGCCAATCAACAATTCATGCTTACCACGTCTCACCCCAACAGCCGAACCTATATTCTTACCAATCATTGCCCAAACAGCCCTTGATTTGTTTGAAGCCTGCCTAAAAAACTTAGCAAAGTACTGTCTTTTAGCTGCCAGAAGAATTTTCTTATATAGTCTTTTATACTTATTATAGAAAATAATATTCGAAACTTCAGGATTTGAACACTTAAGCATACACAAATGCCTAAGCATTTTACATGATACCCTAATACCGCAGGTTATCCAGGGCTTAGAATTCGCCCTCCTAACAATTGTTTTCTGTAATGGAAAAGATACATCAATGTAGTAAGAAAGGACACCTACGAACTCATGAAATGCTTCATCAAGAGAATCTGCATTCTGTACACCCTCCCAGCACTCCTTAGAAATATAATAATAGAAAGTGTTATAATAAGTCGAGTTGAAAATTCTACAATATCGTTCATTATCATTATTCAAGGCTTTTTTAGTATTGAGTGTTAATATCTGAGAAGTATGATCAGATAGTCCATTTGCACATACCTCTGACTTAACTATATACTCCCTATCAATATTGCTACACATATAATCAATGCAAGAGTTAGATTGATCACCATATCTGGTAACTTCGTTAGTAAGGACACTAATATTATATGATGATAATATATCCAACATCTCACTTTTATAAACAGAATTGCTAAAGAAAATCAAGTTCCAATCGCCACATAATATAATGCTTCCACTGTCCAAGGACAGCTCTTCCAAAATATGATCAAGCTCTACAAGAAATTGCTGTAAATTCTCTAAGATAGGTGATCTATAGATTGTCACAATTCTAAGGTTTGTGTCATTAGGAAATGACAACTTTATGCCACATATTTCAAATATTTGTTCTATTGATTTTGAAGATAATTTAGAAATACATGATGCCTTTACAGATATATTATCTCGTACATAAATCGCTACCCCGCCATTTTTCTTTATACTTCTACAATATACAGTAATATTATCGTATCCATTTAATTTATAGGCATTTACTTCATTTTCACCGAGCCAATGTTCTGTAAAGCATGCCACATGTATATCCTCTGTATTTAAAATAACTTCAAGATCTTCTATTTTATTTCTTATACACTGAACATTTTGATGGAAAATTCTAATGTTATGTTTCATATTTACCTCGATATTACAATTTTCATAATTTTGTTTGAATGACTTACAAATACTTTGCTTAGATCCACTATGAAGAGTTTGTCCTGCTTGGGAATTTATTCGCAACTGATACATTTTGTTATTTATTTCACCGGCTGTATAACCTGTCTTGAGGAGAAAAAATTTTTGAAATTGAATTCCCTAACTATAATTCCATAGGGCCATATTTCTGGTTTGGATACCTTATCAAACATACTCTCAGGAACACCAATACTGAAGGCCGAATTCTGTCCCCTAGTAGGCAATTTTTTGACTTCAACTTCATCAATTCCTCCTAAAAATGATAAATGTTTTTTAACATCATCAGGCATAACATTTTGACCAGAAATGTGACCTATATATAGCCACTTTCGGTTTGTAGCTCCTTTAATTATTGATGCTGAAGAATCTTTACTTGTACCAGTAAACAACACTTTAGACTGGGGCCGTCTAAGTGGCTTATTCTTCTTCTTCGTAACAATCTGCCACTCTTCATTATTTTTCTGCACAGATAGATCATCCTCTGACTTTTGAACTGCAATTTCTTGTTTGGATTTAGTGCTTACATCGTTATTATAAGTGAATTCAGAGAGAGATGACCCAGCATGAAAGTCATTTGTGTTCTTCTTCACATTTTTTTCCAATGTTCTGAAATTTTCAGTGGTCTTTCCGGTTTTAAGTTCAACCCGCTTGTCATATTGATTGTCCGACGATTCAATAGTACATTTACTAACTGTTTGAAAATTTTCCAGTGGCTTCAGGGAAAATTCTCCAGACTCGGCAACGCCGCTCTTTTTCGAAATATGAGGTTTGCCTTTGGTCTCATTTAACAGTGTAATTATTTGTTGTTTATCGTGAATTGTTATCTCTAGTTGTCCAATAATGCGCTCAAAACATTCAATCTTCACTTCAGCAACTTTTAAGTCAGATTTGAGATCTTTAATTTCGCATTGATACGAAATTATTTCTTTGTTTATATTCTCATTAACCTCACATTTTTTATCAATTTCTGTTTTTCTGGTTATGGAACTTGTTTCAATATACTGTATCAAAGTATCACTCACTATAATACTTTCTGGTACACTTTTACTAATTATTATTTCCACTAAATTATCTTTTTTCAACTTAGACAATTCAGCACCTATATCAGTAATCAACGCCATGTTGCCAATTTCGCATAAGATCGTATTCCAATGTATATTTAAGACTTTTTGAGTTGAAGTTCATATTTTAATAACTTTCTGTTTTATCTACATACATATTTCCAATATAAAATTTGTTTTCAAACAAGAACAAATCTAATGGAACCGTACTTCGTAAACATCTTTCGGCAAATCCCAAACAGCTTTTATGATCTTTTATGACCTACCCAGCGTTGCCAGGTCAACAAGCCTAAAATATCGTACCGCGTGTAAAAAATTATCGTATTTTCATATTAGAATATGATAATTTGTGGACAAGGATGAAATTGATTTGGTAATCTCTAATATCTTTTATGACATTATTTGACTTCAATAAAATTTTTGAAATTGAAAGAACTCTTTATATAAGTCTACTATGTATATGTATAGGTATCATCTAATGAAAGAAAGGAGAGCATATTATAAAGTTTTTAGTCTTTACGTGTCATTTGTGTTGAAGATTATTGTAAAAAGAAAGAGAATATATTAATTTTACAGTGACTTGGACTAGTTATAGTGTAATGTTAATAACATTAATTTATGTTCTGGATTAGTTGCATTGAATTGAATATTTTGGTTCAAATTCAGTGTAGTTTTGGATAATTTTAATTATTCTTTGGACAGTTTTCCTGAAGTAGCAAGAAAAAATTAAACTACCGGTCTAATAGGATGATAATTTTGATGTAATTTGATCAAAGATTTGAAAATTTCATTTAGAACAAATTCAATTCTCAGTAAATGAATCGAAAATAACAAAGACACTTTATCAAAAGATGATAAGAGAGGAGTGTATAAGTTAACCTATAATTATTGCCAAAAAGTATATATAGGGCAAACAGGCAGATTTTTTGGAATCATATTTAATGAACATCTCAGAAGTTTCCTTAAGGGTGTTCAATACCTTGTTCATACCACTGCTATTTCAGTGCTAATCAACTGCATTTCCCATTTCCAAAATACAGGTCAGATTCATTTCATATTTTGAGTGAACAATGACGTGATAGTGAACTTGAACATGTCTTATCGATTTTCAAAAAAAAATCGATAGTATTCCGCAAATCGAACTTTGAAATTAAACACTTTCTTTAAATGACTATTCAGCTTTAGAGAGACTTCTCATTTCAAGTAACTCATCCACAAATGTTCAGTGATATTATGTGTTTTGAATTGGTGCAAACATTTTTTTAAAATTGCTTGATTTGCTCTAATTGTAGATGTTTTTCATATGGAATTATGCTTTTTGGAACGCCTCCCAAAGGTTTACGCCTTTTTGCAACATGAACGCCAATAGAATCTTGGACTGTATTTTATGGCTCGAGATGAATGACACTCTTATGATTTACGAGGGTAGGGTTCCTCTGATTGGCTAAAATTGTGTACATTACTAGTTTATGACAATATTGCACTGAAGAATAGGGAAGAATAGGTAGAAAACTTGTTATGAAATCATTGTTAGAATTCCAAACGATACTGTTCCTAAAATATATATGCTAGCTGATTTTATTCGTAATGATGTCTGGAGAAGTACATTTTGAGCGCTTAGTATCATAAAGAAAATTTCAAAAGTCATAAAGAAATTAAGATGGAAAAAAGGTATCAGGATTTTTGCCGAAATATGGAAAATTATTAATATTTGAGAAATCTGAAAAAAAATTCTCAAAAAAAAAAATTTCTTTGGAAAAACTCCCTATTCCCGAAACTCTATCTACAATATTTATCATTTCAATTTAACCCTAAAAACGATAATGAAATATGCATGCAACAGTATGTTACCACACAACTACAGTTTAAGAATAATAACATTCAATATTGAAAAACAATCTATAAAATTCAAAATAGATGGATATATTACTCACTATTTCACTAATTGTTGAAGGCATTTCGGAAATAACAATTCGTCGGAGAGAAGATTCACAAAACAAGACACTGCTCAGCTATAGAACTCACACTAATAATGAACGTCAAAGTGTTCTAGCACTACCAACAAATTTGATATTCTATGGATATTCTTACCCTAACCGAAAGTAGAGAAATTTCAATCTAGCAAAAATTAAGGTTTTCTGAATTTGGGCACAGTAGATATTCAGTTGGCCAGCCTTTAAGAAGGTATAGTATTTACTAAGAAAAATAAAATGTCATAAATGTTTTTGAAAATATACATAAATCATCGAATAGAAAAAAAGATTATTGGAACTACCTGCAACTATTCATAATATGAATTTGTTGAATGAAATTTAACAACCAAATGATGCGTGACAATTACTTTCACCCTCTTCAAAACTTGGTTGTTAGTTTCAAATTAACTAGAAGGTGATACTTCATAATTCCAATGAATCCAGGTTAACTTCGGGCAAAATGCAATCAATTGTTCCGTATTTATATCCATATGTTTTGTTTTCTCAATAATCGGAAAAATATCTATTCGATCAAACTAAAATTTGGAAATAATTTGAGTAACAGAGAAACAAATGTTAATGCAAAATTTTGTAGCCCGTATAGACAGAATTAGGGATTGATCAAGCCAAGTAGCTTGATCAATCACTACTTTGTCGCGTAGTAAAACAAATTATTGTGTGAATTTTATTTGACAATAACCCTTTTCATCCGATTTCGATGAAACAAAGCTTGAATATTGAACTTAGATGAGCTGAATATATCTGTAAAACTCCAAGTGACACCCAATAGACAGAACAAAATACAATTTTTTATTCCTATTCTGTTACTCTTTTCTTATTGCCCTTACTATTATTTTTACGACTTAAAATACGTGTCAAATGTCAAATAATCATTTGAATAATCATTCTGAATTTCAGGAGAATATCAGAAATTCTCATCTAGATAAAGAGACCGACAACAATAACCTAATAAATCACATATCTTATATTCCTATACATAGTGTTGTGGTCTCCAAAGGCACATGAAACGAGAACTCAAAAGCTTCTCGAATTTTTCATTCTAGAAATCTCAATATGCAAATTTTTCTGATTTTCTCTGTGAAAGCATACAACCAGAGATGATCATATATTTTTTCTCAATTCAAATAAATTGCTATTTCTATTATCCATACTCAAAATACGTCCATGACAGTGGTTAATTGTCATTTCAATATTTTCAGCGATTTTCTTATTTAGTATTATATACCTAAACAGTGGCGTACCCAGACATAAGCCTTGGAGGGGGGATAAAGAATAAAAAATTAAAATTTTCCTTCTTTTGAAGAAGTTTTCCGAAGAATTTTGCTTACTCATAATAAGATTGTGATATATAAGGTTGTAACATATAATGGATATTCCTCCTAGGGGGAAATATCCCCCTTATCCCCCCCTTGGGTACGCCACTTTATCTAAACTGAACTGAATTTCTAAAGTTTACAGAAACACAAATTTACTCTTTGCTGGGCGTCATCGAGAGTTGAGATTTTATTAGGGGCAATAAATACCAAACAGGCGGTTCTTCAAGTAGAATGGGTGTGTCAGGTACAAATCTACCAAAAATTTTCGGGTAGCTCCATCTAGCGGAATTGCAGTTTCAGCGCAAAGTAGTCTACAACCTTAACAGTAAGAATAATTCTACATATCCCAATCCCTTGTTAGAATTAGGACATACGTTTAACCATAATTTCCAAATTCTACAAATTGAGATTAAAAATTATGGTTTAACCTTCCTAGAAATATTAGAAATAAACCGATACAAATAAGTTGGAATTATGTTGAACAATCCAATTGACATTAACAACTTGCCTCTTTTGAATACCCTTCTGCAACCATTCATTGCGGGAATTCCCAAGATCCATTGTCAATACCTTGTACCTACCTAACTATCTATATATATTTATCTATAAACAGTGATTCACCGCGAAGACCTATTAAATGTTATAGAGAACTAATCATAATTTTGTGCTGAAAATTTGCAGATTAGGGTTTGAAAGAATGATCTTTCTCCCTAAAATACTTTCAGATCTCTTCAACTTATGGTTATACCGCAAACATAACTACTACCTCCTTATTTCAAATGGCACACCCAGTATATTCTTGCATAATTAGATAGTTTTTTTATGACAATTTCAGCATTATGCCATACCTTGGGAAAAAAACTCAACGGTTCGTCGGTTCATGAGATGATGGGATTCTTATGACCAAAATGGTAGCGACGGGGACTCACTTTTTTTTTGAATATTTCTGCTGAAAAATTTTTTTTTGGAAAAACCTTTTTCATTTTCAATTGTGCAAATACGTAGTAATATGAAGATCTTTGCAGTTCGGACCAAAAAAGTACAGGGTATTCATAAGAAGATCATGAACTCGGACAACTCAAATTCATCAAAACTCAAGATTTTCAAGATTAGAACATATTTATTTCATTTTTTTTTATTTATTATATTTCAGTCAATTCTACGTAAAAAATAGTGGGGGCTACTTAAGCAAACCCTATACCTAAAATGAATACTTCAAGAATTATCGAGAAAGAACTTTTAATGAGAAAAAACCGGAACTTCTGTGGAGTAGTCTGAGATTTCCGGAAAACACAAAAAGAAACTAAAGTTAGATGTTTGGATAACTAAATTTCACATTTCATTAATTATAATTAATTTTTCGTTGGGATTGTTGAGAAATCCATAAACCAATACAATTTCAATTACAAATAATTCATGAAAATTCCTGAAATGTCAATTTTATTTATCGAAACATCGAATTTAAGTATTTTTCTCCGTATTACGGAAATCACAGACTATTCCACACAGTTAGAAATTGAATAGGAATAGAATATAAAAAAAACGTCAGCTGTAGCTTCATTTTATTAAAGTTTGTATTTGTATTTTCACTTTATCTACTTGTATTTCTATTTGGTTCTATTTCCTATTAGATTTTTGATAATCAATCTACAACAATCAACTGGGTGTTTAAAATGATACAATTTATTGATGACTTATGCAAACGTTAATATTGGGCTTATTCCAAGTGAATAAATAAAATATAGGGTGAATATTATATTTTCTCATTTGGTAGAGGACTTTCCAAAGATAAATAAAATTTCGTTTTGAACACTAGAGTTCTCAGTGATCATCAAAAAGTGAGAACTTACCTCCATTAGTATAGGATTCAATTTCAAAATCTCATTTGCATAAATTCATTCATTTCGAAGTAATAAGGATCTTCCAAAGCCCCTTTCACTTTATGAAAAATCGAAATATTTCAAAAACGGTAAATTTTGAGCGAACCAACTTGGGTTAATTTATTCCGTGCAATCTGGAAATTCAATGAAAAACATGGTGTTCCATGAAAAAATATTTATTTATTCATCGAGGTACACTTTTTTTGTACACCCTGTATATTTCCAAACAATTAGATAATGTAGCACTGATAGAACCTAATATTACTGTGTACTGTGAAATTTCATAGACAAATTAAAGTGGTTGAATATTTCAGATTTAAAGTTATTCATTTCACATTACAGAATCATTTTTTTTTTGTTGATGACCTTTATTTCATTGAGAATTTTTACGTATCTCTGTATTCCCAATCAATTCATTCATTTAGATTTATATAATCTCGTAATATGAGACTATGGGAGTATATGTTCAATTGTTGATAGCAAATCAAAAAACCATAAAAAATATTGATGATCATGAATCGAATTGATTAATTCTTATTCTGAAAATTACTATTGAAATTAAATATAACTATTATAATAATTTTTGCTACTTAAAATCGCACTTATAAACTTGAATTTTATTTGTATATCATTGAGAAAAAGCAACAACAAAAAATTACCGAATACCTCATTTTTTCGATCGGATCCGACTGTCCACGCCACAATCATAATCTACATACGGGATGATAAATGATAAACAATCGCGTAAAAATTCGATAAAAGCTCCGAACTACTCGAATTGAATCGGCGGCACCCTTGGATCCTGATAACTATTTCTCCAATATTTTAGGACCTTAAAATGAATAAATAATCTCATCTTATATCTAATTGTCCCTTTGTCACACAGAATCTCTTTTTCAATTCTTTGGATTTCATTATTTCCCCACTGCGTTAACATCAGATTTACTACGATAGGTCAATAGGTTTAGTATATTCTATTGATGAGTTTGAGTTGGATAACGTGAAATTTTTCTATTATTTCTCTATTATACCCAGTGTTTAACTTTTAATGTGAGTTGCATGATTCCGAAACTAAAAATCTTATTATGAGTAAGCAAAAATCCTTCAAAAGTAGGAGCATTGATGCGGGTGAATCTCTTCTCAGAAGTTTTTCGAGTTTGAATACAACAGCTGACAATTCGACAGGTGAATATCAATCTCAAGAAGTGTCTGTATATTCAAAGGACAACCAATAACCAATATCTCTCTTTATTAACCCAACCACCCTCCAGGGCTTATGTCTGGGTAAGCCACTGGAAAAGGGTATCGAGTGTATCGACGTGAAATAAATGTTCGACGTCTTACGTTTCATGAGAATAGTGGAAAAAATTCACTCAGGAATTTTGTTGTGTCTGCTTCTATATAACGAGATTCTGAAAATACAGGCCCGGCTAAACTAAACTTGGTTCGATTCTCGGAAAAAACTTCAGATAGAAAAAATTCTGAAAAAATGTGTTCACCCGGGCAGTACCTAACAAAAATGGGTAATAAAATCATCAAACGTGACAGTAATAGAGGACAGCCGTGATCACTTCTGAAATTCGGTTGAAATATCCTTACTTATACCTACTGAAGATAGAAATAATAAAACGAAGGAATTTTTACAATTCTCTTACTATTTGCTATAATTGTTTCGCCAACACTGTGACATAATCAGGGTACATTGACAAAATAGAGCTTATATAAGGGACAAAAATATAAGCATTGCCTGAAGAAACATGAATACTAAATAGGACCTAATAAATTTTAAAGGTGTATTAGACGTTCACCACACCTGGATTTCCAAACTATTGAAAAAATTCTATAATGAACAAATAGATGAAAACTCATTTCCATTATTGCATTTGTTCGAATAATTTGGAAATTCCAGGCGGCAAATGTCCAATAAAACTGTAAAGTTTGTTATGTCCAATTTAGTATTTCATTAAGGTTGTTCGAAATATCATGTCAAACACTGTAAAAAATATTTCAGATTATATATTTATTTTATGGAAACACATCACAGAAATATTTTCGGACTTTATTTCTTGAAATACAATATATTAGCAAGAGGTTGACATCTAGCATCCATAAATAATCGAATATATCGTTTTAGGAATCACAAAATCGGAGTTTCAGAAAAGGTCTTATTTCACGAGATCAGAATAGCTTCATTAAAATATGGAAATAAGGTTCATATTGAAAACTAAAAAGCAAGATATGAAAACCAAATTTCCTTGTAGAATAAAACGCAAGCATAAAAATAGAGATATGATTAAAAAAAGGAATTTTGATTTGTGAGAATTGTCGACGCAAAGCATTCATATTTTCAGAAAATAATTCAATACCTATATCGTTCACATTCTGGCTTACTACTTGATCGAACTTTGTTAGACTTCCTTCAATAATGCAAATATCATTCTCGCATATGTGCTGATCAGAAACAGTGGTTCGAATCGTGTGTTCTAGATAAACCCTGAGTAGAAATTACGTACGTTTTCAAAAATTCTGAAAGTTTGGGAAACGGAAAATTACGTGAAAACCAGTTGAACTTCTGGAAAAACTTTATGATATATCGTGAAATATCGATATTAGCTTGATTCTCTT